>NC_071340.1:6122500-6722500 GCF_027744825.2 Synchiropus splendidus | reverse complement strand
AGTGCAAGGTATGTAGTGTCTATGATTATTAAACATCCAGACTATAAAAACAACTGTGGTTGTCATCCTAATTCTTTCAATATTATATGTAGCCTGTATGAATACAAATATTATGTATAATGTTCACCTGTCTCTGTCCTCCAGGAAATCTTTCACTGATCCTACATCAAGCACATCAGTAGTGGGATTCACGTCCACACAAGTCTGAGCCCTGACAACCCAGAAGATGCGGAGCTGAAGCCTCAACAACTCTCCATCTTCTTCCCAAGCATAAAAAAGAAACAAAAATGTTCTGTCTCTGCCTCATGGAGGAGTCCAGAAAAGAAAAAAGGGACATGAGGAAACTGAGGTGAAGATGCAGAGATATCACCTTTTTTTACACATCACTTTTGTTGACAATTTTTGCGTTCTTGTTTACAGTTGTGTTTTGATAGTTTGCCTGTGTGCCTTATTTATATTTTAGCGTTTGCACAAATCTTGTATATGTTAAATGTTTTTTTTTGTTGTTGTCGTAGTATTGAGTATGTTTGTATTAATACATATTTGTATCCTTGTGGACAAAAATGGTGAAGATTAATAATAAAAATATCCATTTAAATGACTGTATGACATTTATTAGAAGTGACAGTTGAATATTCTTCACTGTTGCTTCTGCCAACATAGCATTCAGTCAGCAGCAGCGGTTGATGACATAGCAAGAGTCAATGGGTGTCCCATTTCTTGGTGGAATATTTCACCCCGAGCACTTGATACTCGTTTTTGAGGGGGAAGAGGGAGAATTGGGACGCAGCCTTTGCTCAGCTTTATCTGTAATACATGTTTATTTAAGGTAATTAGAAAGCTGTTTTATCAGTGACTTGACTGGCAGTTTGAATTCAAGACTTCTGTCTGTGGATATGCAACTGCTATTGTGAGGTCTCAGCTACCACTGTTGTTGCAGTCACATTACAGCCATGCTCGCTTGCAGCTGGCTTCTTGGACTCCACACCATAGCAGGTCCGAGTCATGTCACCTGCTGCCACTTGTTCTTACCTGTCATCAGAGGACGCCTGCCTTTCACTGGACTGTTCAGCTCACAAAACAAGAGGCTTCCTGAATCAAAGATATGTAACATCTTATGATCATGGTTCTACCTTCTGATTCTGGGGCACAAATGTTCCAACACAGAGCCAGTCACAGGCAGAACAAGGTTCATGCTTATTGAATATCTGTCATCCTTGTTTGAAATGACATTTGTCCAAGGGAATAGTTGCAGAATCCATGTGTTGGGAGTTGTCTTACTTAACTCACCGACAGATAAGTGTTAAACATACCATGAATTACCCCTGTATTTATAGTAAAAAAATAAGATTGGCCTACCGACTCAAAACAAAGGAGACAGTCTATAGTTTTCTACTGCAGTCCTTCATCTGTGATCGCAGTCAGCGTAATGGGCGGCCTCTTGTGCTCTAATCTTTGTTGGTTTAGTCGACATGCTTTGTTGGTGATTTTGTTTGTGATGCACTGAATGAATTCATAGCTCGTGCAGGCCACACAAAATGACTTGGCGGGCCGGGTGTGGCCCCTTGGCTGTGAGTTCAACACCTGCACCTGTACTGCTGGACCTCGACCTGAATAGAATCGATTGACTCAGTTCTACCTGGAGCTGGAGCGACTCTCGGAGTCTGAGCTCCTCATCCCATCTCATAGTGACTTTCACCCACCTGTGGATGAAAATAATTGTATCCTCTTCTTTCATGAAGCGTGTGAAAATGTTGAAATGAAGTGCCAGTTCATTACCGCCCTCCGTCTGTGATCTCACACATCAGTGACCTCTCCTCTTCCACTCGAGGAATTTTACCCACCTGACAGCTTCGATAATCAAGTTTGTCTGATCACTCACAAACACTGCAAGACTGATTTGTCATTTGAGTTTGACAGAGATGTGCTGAAGGTCTGATGTGTTGTCCGGGATCAGCTGCAGCTCCAGCTCCAGCTCTCTCATGCTCACCGTAACTGGCAGAAAACAGATGGACAGATCTGTGTCTCCTCATCCTGAAGCCGGATTTTCTCACACTCAGCTGGGTGCGTCTGCACAGAGTCCCAGGTGGCAGAACTCATGTGTGAGAGTTTTATCAAGTATTTACTGTATCTCCCTGGGTGCTGTCATTCCCGTCACAGCACTCCTCCTCCTCCTCCCCTGCTGCCTGTATGGCTCATTTTTCCAGAAATACATCCACAGGTGAGCTCTTCAGCCCTGACATTCTTCGTCAACCCCACCAACACTTTCCACAGCTCCAGCTGGTCTGTGGGGAAAGAGTCCTCTCAGCAGTGACGGGAGTGACGGTGACACACAAACCTTTGGCTGCTGGTTTCGATGAATTCTTGACAGTGAAATAAATTGGTAACAATGAGGAAGTGCAGGGCTGTGTTGAGAGACTGATGGACTCATTGGCAGCAGGGTGGCAAGAAGGGATGAGGTAAAAATGTTTGCGTTTAATGTTGTGGCTTGTATGACATGGACAGCGTTAAATAATATCCCTTTCAAGCCTTTTGGTGAGAGATGTTGCTGGAGTTACGTCCGTCACCACCAGAGGGAGACAATGAATAGGTTTCAATTGTGTTGAAGTTTCTAAAATGTTTTTTGATCCAGAGGAGATGTCAGGGATTGAGTGAAACATGCGGGTGGTTGCGAAACATTTGACATTTTTTTTGGTGATATTGTTTTGTACTGAGCTTCTCTGGGACAATGTTGGAGTTGCAAATATTAGAGATGTTTTTTCACAGTCTATGCTACATTTACAAAAGTACTATATGATCTGCATGAGGATGAACTTGTTTCAAGAAACATTTTGCTCCTTTCAAAGGACATAACAGACACATTTGCAGCGTAACTACAACTGTAACTATTTTGCCAATTTCAAAACTTTAATAACCTCACCATTCAAAGACCAGACAAACCAAATATACTGTATGTTTATCTGCAAATAACATAAAGCCATAGCTGGCATCTTAGGCCAGCCACTTTCTGGTCTTGCACCATGTCGGGACAAGCAAACATTTCTTTACAAAGAAAATTGTCGCAGGTTACTGTGAAGAGTAGCCTGGTTTGGGCGCCCGGTCTCTAGGTCACGAATGATCCGTACGGTGTCAGGGTTGGCTAAAGCAGTAGCTCGGTGATGCCTCTCTGTCCTGTTCCACAGATTGCGTCTGTGGGCAAGCACCTCCTTTTAACCACTTCCTTATATCCATTTAAAATGAAATACCTGTCGAGTAAATTTCACTTTAAAAAAGCTTTAAGGTGTTTCCATTATTTTGTCCAACTCCTGTATATATAACTCTAGCCGATGACTCCCCATGCCGCTGCTTATGTTATTGCCAGAACTATGGCAAACTGTAATGACGAGGGTAGCTGAACAATATTTGCTCAAAATATCGCAGATCTCTGAGGGACAGTGAGTGCTTTGAGTCAATCAAAAAGCTTTTAGTGTGACCTCAATGTGACACGACCAAGAACATTGTTTATTCCCAAGTGTTCCACAGTGTTGACTCATGACTACAGGTATGTTCACTTTTTGTGTTAAGAATTGGGCGCTGCTGTTTTCTCAGAATAGTTATTGACATAAGCATTGGGGTGAAATGCATGAGAAAATCAGAACAGATACATTTGTGCTTGACGTTCTTCAAAGTTCAGGTTTGTGGGGGAGTGCTGAAGCCTGAACGGTGGTTCGCTGAAGATGGATGGATGGTTCTCCAAAGTAATCCTGTCATGTTTGTCTCCACAACTTTCAAACAAACTGGTTGTTAGGCTAGTGGCCTGTGCTGGAATTACCCGCCTCCCCTGACACTCCGTCTTTCTTTGTTATTATAGAAGAATGCTGTTCGAGTGTGCAGTCTGTTGTGACACTTGTGATGAAATGTTTGGTTTGTATTCTCGTGTGAAGCTATGTTTATCAAGGGACTCACACAGTGTTGAGTTTTGTGAACAAAGGTTTGGGGATTATTCCTTTGACTCAGTTTACAGTATGTCTGCATGTCAGAGGTCGCCACAGTCAGTGAGTCAACTATGACCCGTGTGAGCAACGCATCACTCGTCTTCTTTGGCGCAGTGCCATGACTTTTGTACATGAAAGATCAACACAATACCACAGTAGCTGCACAAGATAGTATTGATCTGGCAAAAGCGTGTAGTCATTTGTAGCTCTAAAATACTTTTACAATTACTGTCAGCACAATTCGAATCTGGTCTGAGTTCAAAAGTAAGTGATTCTCTTGTAAATAAAAGACAAGGGCTCTTGTTTTATCTTCATTGTCATTGAGTTATTCATTCATGTTTAAGGGTGAGGGAGCGGGAACCCCCTCCACTGATGATCTGATATGATGGTCTGAGAGGTACACACACATCTAACTCTGACCTTTGATATTGTTAATATCCCCGCGGGACCCTGCCTTGGTAGAAATTTCACCAACTGTTCTTCTGTTCCCCTCAGTGGAGCATAAAATGATGCACAATGCTTGTGAGTTCTGATAAATCAGGAGTACTGTTTTATTGTTTTCATTATTTGCAATAAGATTAAGGTGACCCTGAATAAAGAACCATGTCAGTCCTGGGCTCCAGTTAGCACTTTAACAGACTAACATGCATTTCTTGCAAGACAGTACTTCAGAGGAAAATAACAGCGAGCCAACACTCCAGACAAACGGATGATTTGGGGGCAGCATGTCGTGTTAGCGACTTGGCCGACAAGCTGACAGCTCATTGGCTGATAAGCTGTCATACATGTCAGGAAATGAAACCAAAGCTGGACATGATTTATCCAAACTTTATCAAGAGAGCCATGATTTGCTGCATGCAAAACAAACATTTGTCAACTATGTTAATTGGAGCCAAAACCTTAATGTATTACACTTATATTATCAGATAAAAAATGAGAGACATTTTTTTTAGGTAATTCAAATCAATTGGATGGAATCTTTGACTAAAGTTTATACGTCATATGTCATGTTTTAAACAGTCTCTTGCTCTCTACTTCTAGTTTCTATTCACTCTTAGGTTGATTTGGCCTTTATCTCTGATCTTGTCATCTCATTATTATTTTTATGTAGGACTTTTTTTATCTTAGTTAGACTTATTAGAACTCCCAAGAGAAAATCTTAAGCCACCAAATGTAACGTACACATTTTATTTACTTGGCATTGTCATGCTTTCATTTTAGGACTTTACAGTGGCAGCACCCCACACCCTCTATTCAGTTCTATTGTCTTCAGCTGGATCCCACGGTAACTCAACCACTGCCACCGTGCCCCACGTCAGACGCACCTCCTATTCATGTGAATGACTTTGCACTTTTCTCCTCGGATATCAAAATAATCAGCTTGCAGCAATATAAATGACATTACAAGATGGAGACTAAACCATAAAGCCATGATGTGAACAGTTAGCCAGATTGAAGTTGTGATTCTGACAAGCTCACCTTTTCAGCACAGGACCTCCCACTGTCCCGTCTTGCCTGCTGTTACTGCTAATAGTGATCGACCCCCCTTTTTCAAACAGATTTTTTTTTTAATCAACAGCAATTCTTTCACACGTCTGAGGGTGGATTAGAGTTATCCTAACCTGCGTAACAAATATGTATATATATATATATATATATATATATATATATATATATATATATATATATATATATATATATATATATATAAGCTTCCAGTGTAAGTTAGGTGAATAAACAATTACTACATTTTCCATAACAACAATTACCATAATTTCACAGCTTCTCAAATGTTGTCTCACACTGAGTAAACATTACATTCTGTCCGATAATCTTGATTAACACAACACATATCATTGAATGGGCACAAAAGGCTAGTTTTTGATGTCTTTCAATGTAAAGAAATCCAGAGAGGACCATCATGGTAACAAAGTGACGGGAACACTACTGGTGCTCACGGAACTAAATGACAAATTACTACAAATGACTTTTGTGGGGACCGTCACAGTCTTGTCGCTTCAAGCAATGGATTTTGTGGTGCAACTTATATATCGGCGTGACTTATACTCTGAAAAATGCAGTAAACAAATTTCATAAGCAAATTCAGGCAAATTAAAATGGAAATAGATATAAAATGCTATAGAAATCAACTCATAAATAAAATGTAGAACAGACCAAAAGTAAGATAGAATGGAGGATATTGTGCTTTAGCACATCAATAGAAAAAGGGTTACGGAAAGAAGGGGAAAAAATTCAGCCACAATATTCACGATCAGTTTTAATGAAATGAATGAAATAATTGTTCAGACAAATGATCAATGTGTAAAGCATTCAGAAAAAAGTCTTATTTCTTGAGAGAAAAAAAATGTGATCTATTGCTGCAACATGAAAATAATTTCTGTCAGTTCATTCATTCTTTAACATTCTTCAAACCTGACCACAACTGCTCCAACCTGCTCGAGACAAGGTGGCCCAGCCTGTTTGGTTGTCCTGTCAAAACTGGATTTACAATCTTTTTGTGGCACAAAGCTTTAAAAGGAGGGCTCTGTGGAGCTGGAGGGCTGTCTTCCCGAGCAGCAAGCTAATTTTCACCTTGTGGACATGGCGGTATGTACTGAACAGCCCGAGATCAGCTTCTTATGCTTACCTTGAACTCACTCCGCACTTGCACAGGAGAGCAATCTGAAACCCCTGGAGAAATCCATTCAATGCATCGCGGACATCTTTGACAACTACGCTGGCAATGATGGTGAGCTCGACGATGAGGAGCTGGCCAATATGTTTGAGAAGGAACTGTCATGCGCCGAGGGGAAGGTGAGGAGTGATACCTTTAACTCACTGTGAGGTACGATGAAGTGGCATTCCTCAATTTGGAGTTATTTCTTTGCAGGCGAAAATGAACAGTGAGAAACTGGGCAAGATGAGGAAAAAGATGAAAAGATGCAAAGGAGACAAGAAGAACTTCAAAATGTACTGCAGGGCAGTGACCTGCATGATGATGGCTTACCATGTCAAAAAGCACCAAATGCAATGTGAGGAGGAAGATGATGATGAATAGATGCTATAACGTTGTACTTTGGTGGATTCACTCAACCAGCTGAAATAAATTCAATACTGGAGAAATGATTCACGTTTGTTTTATCTCGTTTTTGAGTATGTGTTCTTAGTCTTGGGATGACCGTTCTTATTAATTTTAGTTCTTTGTTTTTTTACATCAATATGGTGCATAGGATCAAGTTTTAAATAGGTCGCAAAAATAGTCAACAAAAGACACTATTTTAAAAAAATGCATCAAGTTTGGAACCAACTGCCACCATCGCACTAGTCAGCGTTGTCAGGTCAGGTCGTCAACACAAGTAACCTCACACACTTGACATGCTGCACCTGGCCGACAGCTGTCGTAAAACCAGCCGAGCCAAAACAAATAGATTCTAAAGCATCTGAAAATGCTTCTTTATGAAATAAAACGCAAACAAAGGACAATTTAGCTGTAATTTCAGTTTGTTTTGATTAGTTTTGTAAACAGACAATGCAGTTTCAGTCAGTTAGTTAGTACTCATAAGTAGTGTTTGAAACAGATCATGACCGTTGGAGACCCACCAACTCCCTCCGTCCTCAGCAGGTAGACTTCTGAAACTCATCAAACCTTCTTTCTTATCTTTGGTGCGTGTTAGCTGCGTCTGCATGTGTGTTTGTGGAAGACGCACCTTGTGTTCCCACACTCACCGATGGCCGGTGAATTCCACACAGAAACTACACAGGCACACCCCAAACCTAAATTGAGAGGTGAAAAGAGTGAACTTGAAGGAACGCTGCTTCACCTGCGTCACTGCTTCTATGTAATGAATCATGTAACAGCTCTAGTGATGCCTTCACTGACGTCTCGAGGCAGTAAAAAGAAAGCAGAATACTTCATGGTCAAGCTGGTTAATCCAATCTGACAGAGGAGGGGAGTAATGTGTGTGTGAGAGTGAAGGATGAGAGTGCTGATGGTGGAGGAGATGACCAACAGAGATGTTCGTGGTCACATTAGTGGAAAAGGAAGGTCCATTAATTAGTCATGTCATTCGCGTCTGAATGTTCTCGTGATGTCACAGCTTTCATCTCGTCCGCTCTCCACTACGGAATCTTCATCAATAGCTGGTTTTGAGGTCAGCTCTTCTCCATCTTCAAACTACTGGAAAAAGAATTAGGACTGTCTCTCGGGCGGAGGTGCGTTGACTGTTGCATGACATTGTTCAGCATGAGCCTTCACTTTGACTTTCAGTAATATTTTCTCCTCTTGTGAGGTAAGAGGTTTATAATTGTATTTGCTCATTATTTTGCTGATCCTCTGAACCTGCTGTCTTCCATATTGTAGCCATTAGTGTGGTTTGCTGCATTGTAAATTGATGTTTGGGCTGATGTAGGCGTCTGGTTTAGATCCCTCGTGCCACGCAAGAGTTTCTGTTTCTCAGTGTGGTGCTGCAGCACTTCAGGGCTTCTGCTGTAACACTGAGCTTGGGTCAGATAAAAGTCCCACTTAGTCTTCTCACATTTGCTGCATGCTTTAATTCAGTCGTTTCATTTCTCTTTATCTCAGTCGGCCAGCTACATGAGACCAACAGCAGTAATGAGGTCGAGTTCACGCTTCATCTAAACCAACATTCAAACGTTCAACCAACAACACAGTCACTGCCACTGAATTATTTATGTCAGAACACAGAGGTGTTTGTTCAAAGCATTAGGGGTGAATGGTGCGCCCTATACCATGTATGTGTGTGGGACAAGTCCAGGGGCGAGTGCTGCCCTGGGACAAAGCTAGCTGAAGCGGTGAAAACAACGGAAGATGAAAAGAGAGAAGCGAGCATGTGAGTATGTGTGGTTGCAGTCACTGTTAGGCCACATTGTTGTAGTTTCTATCAATGAAAGGCAGACCTCCGCAGTTTGGTTTCAAGCTCAGAGGCGTGTAAGATCAAGAGTAGTTTGATTCTGAAGTGTGGCACCACTGAGCCTGAAAGAAGGAAAAAAGAGCTCAGGATCACAGCATTCTGGTGCCAAAGTTTTGGTTTTTGGAACCTTGAATATCCGACAAAAACCTGCCTCCACTGTGGCCCTTTGAGGACTGGTTTGAGTCCCCTGTCCAGGGACTTAGCACCACATTCCAAACTCCCAACAGCTGCACTAAAACATACAGCGCAGGTACTGCAATGCCAGTTACATAATTAGAGCATGGTATCAGATGAAGCCAAAACCAAATGAATAACACGAATAAATAATACAGATGACAATTAAAAATTGAAAGGCAAATTACAGATACACTCTCAAGCCTAAGGAAACACTCAATATCAGCTCAATGCTTGTGGGAACTCTCACTATCCTACACACAGGAAGAATAAATCGACATAATCCAATCTAAACTAAACAAAGCCAACAGACTCACACTTGGATTCACACAATTGACATTTAAATCCATGTATACTATCACACAAAAAACCCATAAACACAAAACACACAACTACAATCATAGAGACTCTTTAAAAAAGCAAATCTAGAGAGGAGCAAATACAATTCACAAAAGGTTGCAACCAAACAGTACTAGCTGTGCCAAATCAGCGAGAAAAAAAAGTTTTTTTAAAGTCGACATTTGAAATAGAAACGGAGAGTCCCTTGTTGTGTTGGCAGTTGCTGCATGTGTGCGCGCATATATGTGTGTGTGTCCAGCGGTCCATGAATAAGCAGGTAATGTAGCTCACAATGTGTCTGTCTTAGCAGAACATCTGTTTGTCTCTGCTCCTGAGGTCCCCGAAGACTCCTGCGCTGTCCTCCTCTCCGCTGAGCTATTTTCGATCTGTGAATACATTAATCTGAGGGCGAACGACAGTGTTTCCCCTCATTCTCTCTAATGTGTTGTCGTTATGTCGTGAGCTAGAGCGGCTCTGTTCGGGTCCACTCTCTCTTCCTGACCCTCCTTCTTTTATGTGGTGCGCTCTGGTCATGTGGAAGATGCTCATAAATATGTCTTCTCCCGCAAAGTGCTTCCATATCTTCATCTCCCGGCTCTGTCCTCTGGCTGTCCTCTGCTCTGCTCCTCAGATAGGCGAGGATTCATTATCCTAATTGACTTCACTTCTTCCAGGATGAAGAGTGGCCCATTTTTACCTCTCACATCTCCTCATTTCCTCCTTGGCTTCTTCAAGTCAGAGATTTACATGGTCAGGCTCTCCTGGGATCATGTTATTTAGAAATCCTCCCACTGCCCTCTCACTTTTCCCCTCCTCATCGCCCACTGTCATCCCCTGCTTCCCCCTCCTCCCCACTGAGCAAACACTGCTCGTGTTTGTTCTTGGTTCAGTCGTTTCATCTTCAGCCTCACCGTGTACACACAAATGTCTGCGAGTGTGTTTGCATCTTTAATGAAGCTGATGCAGAATTTAAACTGAGGAGGAACTTACAAGGTTTTCCCTTCTCTCTGGTCAGATTTGTGTAAGTGGATAAAGATGCTCAAATTACTGCTGAGGATTAGAAGAGTTCGTCTGAGTCTGTTCCAGTTGGCGGAGCCTCACATGAGAGGAATTCCAGTTCACGGCTCAAGACTAAACAGCGACTGCTTCAGGAGATAGAAGGCTACTTTGGTTGGTCAAACTCAAGGCTTGGGGGGCTTCGAAGATGAAGTCACTTGTTATGAGCATTGAAAGTCCATTTAGCTCAGCTGGACATGTAGTTGAGAAAAGCCGTCGGCTGGCTGGTGAGAAAACACAAATACTTTTGTTCACTAAGAAAAACCTGCTGTTAACGCTCAAGTGACTGCTGTAGGTGCCCTTTCCATCCTTATTACCCACTGACTTTTCAAAATAACACATGCTGCATATCTGTTTTTTTATTCTTTAGCATTTGTCCTGTAAGCTGTTGGTTATTTTTAGAATCACATTTTAACATTTAAATGGCCTCGTGTCTTTTTGGGGCACAAAACAAACCAAAAATGCAAGACAGTTTATTGGTGGTTACAATTAGTCCTGTTCTAAATAAAAATGAAATACTCAAAAATTATTATTTTATTCAATGAAACACCATTCAGACGTTGATGGTTAGGCTGGGAGGTGACATGATCACAATTAATAATTGTGGAAGATTCTGGTTGATCATGTTTTCCGCCCGTCACTGTCAACTAAACTTTACTCCCTGGCTACGTGGATACACCTCTCCACCCTGACCACCAGAAGTCACCCTGTTCTGAATAGATCAGGTGAGCAACTTTGCGGTCTCTCTTTGTAGCATTAGCCACCAGGCTCACCATGTCCTACATGATGTCAGTTCCCGTGACTGGAACTCGGTACTCGATACTTACATTGTTTCATTTGCTTTGTTGTCGAAGAGTGTATTTATTTTTCCACATTGGTTGAGTGGGGACTGTTCTTTGTTGAGTATTGTTTTACTTTCTTTGTTTGCTTGTAATTGTAGTGATTGTAGTTCCTATAGTTTCAATTACAGATGCTTGAAGAACTGGCATCTTTGAAGATAACAGATATAGAGTGACGTGGGGAAAGAAGGATTGTGATCAGTGATGTTTGCCATTTGGCCCAGCACTTCTGCTTGAGGTACAATTACATTGTTTAAAAAAGTAATCAGGTGATGCACCATAAACTAAAACGCTTTTTTGTTTTGGGTTGGTGGTGAACTCCACACATGCCTTACCCTGGAACTAGAGTCCGACATCTAAAAGGGGACTAATATCACATTCTGGTGAGACTCTGCTTGACACCCCTGCTTCAGTGACTCAGGAAGCAGAGTTGGAAGAGTCAGAGATGGATATGCTGAGTGTCTAATTGGAAGTTACTTCAAAGGACCAGAGTACATGAGAGTGACAGCTCGTGAGCAGAAATTTGCAGTTAGGGAGGACATATGCTGATGATACAATGTTGGACCAAGAATGTAGATGAGATAGGTAAAGAGGAGGACAACCGTAAGTGATGACAATAAGTGCATAGGTGTGACAAAAGAAGCTTGAGATTAAATTTGTTCCTGTTCTTGTTGCGCATCTCCACCTCTAATCCCAGGCTGCTTGAAATGACTTGGCTCCTTATTTAGCTTCCACATGAACCTGATCTCCATCTGTCCTCCTTCCGCAGGCTGACGGTAAGATGGTCGACGGTGGCCTGCTGGGAGATGCCAACGGCGTGGAGCCTGCACCAGGCAGAGCCAAGGACTCGGGCAAATGGCAGAAGCCCCGGTTTTCCCGCAAAGCCCTGATGAAGTGCTGCCTGGTCAGATGGATCATAGCCAGCACGCAGCCGCAGGACAAAGGTGGGTGAGAGCTCTGTTGATGAAAGTGATGAGCTGTGGGCACAAATGTGACTAACATTGTTTGAAATGAACGGCACATTGATCCCTCTGGACCTCAGTGGTCCCTGTGGACCAGCTGGCTTGTTATAGTGCCAGGGGTCAAGCGTCCTTAGGTCACGTTGGAGTTTCTGCTCATTTGTCAAGACTCCTATTCTGCTGTGCCACACACTTGTGTCGATTCTTCCTCCTGTTATTCACTCTGGTCGATAATGTGGACTCACTGCTCATTAGTGGATCCTGCCTCTGCTTCACTTCTCTAATTGGGCTCCGCTTTGACTTTGATTCATGAGCCACATGGAGGACAAATGAGGTACTGTCACTATTATCTCTTATATCTGTATGTGCTTGAGTCCTTTAGTGTATTTTTAGAATGTTAGCATGACTATACCCATGGCTTCTCTCTCGTGCTCAAATCTATCTCAGTCCTCCGAGTGAAAAAATACAAGAGTCATTTGAAGTTTCATGGCCTTTTATTGATCCCTCTATTTTTAGAAAATGTCGATCGAGACGTTAGTTAGATGCAAAGTTCTGTTACTCAACAAACACAGCATAATTGAATTTTTTTAAATGTGTCAAGGTCGAGCTATTACATTTCAGGAGCATGAATTCAAGTCAGTCAAACAGATGATGAGTAGCAAAAACTGAAAAGCGTTTTGGAGTCAGTGCCTCTGCACTCCTGGTCTAGACTCTGGAGCCTCCATTTCCAAATGTGAAAAAGTGTGACATTTCCAGAGTCAGTAGTGGTTTGGGCTGCCATATCTGCTGGTGTTGGCCCACAGTGTTTTCAGTGACACCTTTAGGCACTTCATGCTGACAAGCTTTATGAAGAAGCTGATTTCATTTTCTAAAAGCGGGTTCAATAATGACTGACATAAGGCGATGCAACTGTAATAACATCTTCTAATAACAATCACAAGTCATGTCTCAGTTAAAAAAAGACAGACAAAATTGAAATCTGAAGAAAAATGAAACTTCTTTAGTGGTTAATACAGTATACGCGTCTAGTGCTGCAGACTCAGTGCAGTGTGGCTCTTTTCCTTGTGTGCCACGTATAGGTACGCTCCCACATCTCCAGCAGAAGGGTGAACTGTAACTACAGGTGGTTGTTTTACGCCCCCAGTTGACCTGAAGAGTTGAACTGCTGGACCAATCAGAATACAATATTTACAGGCGTAGCACTTCCTCTTTGAATTTTGGAGTTTTGCTGTAACTCTTGCAATGTTACATGGGGCTTGTACTGTGTTAATGCCAATGGTTTAACATTCGGGTGAAAGCACCTGTGTCAAACTCAGGGCCTGAGGGCCAAATCTGGCCCGGCAAGTCATTTTACATTTTAGATGTGTATGGTTGACTTCAAGTGTAATTATTGATTTAAAGGGGAAGGGGCATTTCAACGTCACCCATGAAGATCGCTGTGTTCCACAGGCTGTTTTCTAGCAACAGTGGAAATGAATATGGCAGCAGAAGGCAAAAAAAGATGTGCAGATGAAGAGAATGAAGATTAATTTAATTCAGCATGTCGCTCAGACTGTGTTAAATTCACATTTAGAATAAACATATTTTCAACACTTGATAAGAGATTGTTCCAAGTTAAGTTGATCCTTTACACATCAGTGAAACCATCAGGGTGGAAGTGTTCAGTGAGGAGTGAACTCTGGGCTGCATGAAGTGCTGGGAGCACTTCACTTAAAACGTTCCGTCCATCAGCACAATCACATTTAGTCTCCATCATCATGTATATTTCGGTTATGACTTCACATTGTTTGATGTGCTGCCCCTGGCCAATTAAGCTGTTGTGTCAACATTATTTGTGTCTGTGTGATCCTTGTGTTGCCATACTGGTGGGAACCTTATGCATAACTGTGTCATCATAATTTGAATTTGAGTTTGGTGCTGGTTAAGGTCAGCCATTTGTATTGGATGCTGAGGGCGAGAGGCTGGGAAAAGCATGAAAGTCAATGAAATGTCCCCACAAAACATCAAAACGTGACTGTGCTCGCTTATCCTCACTGATATAGCTTTATAGGGCTCCTAATTGGATATAGTTGAAGTTTCAAGTGGTCATGGATTATAGATACACCTGCCTTCACAAGTGAAACTGATATCGGCAATAAAAAGCTGAGTTGGAACTTTGATTCAAATCTCCTGTGTCCTGAAAGGTGATATGAGCGCTTGTTATATGGAAGTTGTAACATGAGGAGAAAAAGTGGTGGTCGCAGCAGCTTGTTTCTGTCAGTAATGAACTGCTGAGGATCGTGAATGTATCACTGTGGCCTCCATGGAGCCGGAGGAGAGACTGATACCAGGTTCCCGCGCTGTGGTTTTTGTCAGGAGTTGGACCTTGTGTGAGGACTCGCGTGTTTCGCTATATCTGAGCAACAACAGAAGAAGAACAAGTTCAATGCTGTTGATTTCCAACTCAAGTCAAGGATGAGTTCATGTCGCTCAGCGTTTCAGCAAGAGCTCACCAAAATGCTGCGCTGCTTCTTTGGATTCCTCACCGGGACATTTGTTCAAGGTACTACCCTCCTTCAGCTGCTCCCAATATTCATGACAGATCTCTCCTGTTTAGACCTTGGATACCACAGCATGTTTAACTGTTGTTGAGGTGAAATCAGTTATGGTCCAGATGGAGGGAAAAATGCATTCACGTCAATAAATAAAATATTTTAGGCAGGTCTAATGACAACCATGGTGAGATCATGTGGTGCAGCAGTTTTGTTTTGCCACATAGTTTTTGTCATGAGGACTGTATTGCTGTGTCATGGTCAGGGGTCTTGAACTAACCCTCAAAGTGCGACTCTGGGTGTAGGTTTTCCGTTTCACCAATCAGGTGTCTGAAGAGTGAAGTTGATGGGTAGTCCGGTGCTGCCTGTGTCATCTGACACTTGAATGCTTAACTTATGTGTGCACGTTCAGTTGCAACACATACTGTACACCCGCCTGTAGCGGCCCTTTTGTTGATCGGTTTGAGACCTGTGGTCAAGGTGAAAGAAAAGTTCTTCATCTCCTAGTTGTTCTAGTTTTGAGCTTGGCTGTGAATTCCAATTCCTTCCTTAACGCTCAGCCTCAGTTCTCAGCCTGTGAAGTGCAATGGCTGTCCGGATTCTCAGGAAGATAAGTTGAAGAGCAAGACTGAGAAATGTATCCTCCGCCAACTTTAGGATTGAAGAATAGCCAGACTACTCAGAATGCTTTGTGTATTTTCAGCCAATAAAACATGGCGTCTGAGGTGGCGAAGAAAGCAAGCTACAAATGTAGGCATTTTCTTTGTTCATGGCGATATAAATGTAACGAAAATCATTGTATTATCATAGCCCACATTAGGGATTATTTATCTAATTTTTGCATGACGTTTATTCATATTTTACAAACTTTTGTCAATCTTATTCTGAAATGACAGACTGAAGCCACTTCCTGCCTCCCTCAACCTCAGAGCGTATCTGTATTTAATGGGTGTCCTTGGTGTTTCTAAGTCAAACATAGCTCTTAATACTTGGTTTTAAAGTCCAAGATTGAGAGTTAAGATTGATGTATGGGGTTAGGGATTGAGTATTTGGAATTCACCCTTTGGTTGTAAAAGAAGAAGTTCATGGACACAAGCGGCTGATTTGAGTGTTCTCCACAGGGCAATCTGAAGTCTCTTTCAGACGGGGTCAGAAAAACAGTCATCCTCCTGAACCACTAGGAAGTTTTTGCTAGACTAGTTCTCTGTTTGCTCCGCCTCTTTCCCTCCACCAGCGATCAGATGGTTTGTTTCTTTATCCACTAAATCAGCCATCCCTCTCAGTCTCCTCCTCCACATTGATCCTCGGTATCATGTTGTCTCGCACTGCTCACTCTTTCCGAGCATGCTCCCAAACTGTGCACAGACCAGCGAGGACGCCTGAGGGTGAAAAGTTTATTGATGAATCGTCTGTGAAGGAGTAATGAGCTGTTTTTTTTTAACTCGCTTGCCTCGTTCATCCTTGGCTCTCTGTTCTCAGCTCATCACAGCAGCTCCATGGGTGAATGATCAGAGCAGCTTCAGACTCCACTGATCCATTACCTGAACCTAATTCCGCCTGCGGGTTCCTCGGCATGAGATATTCAGGTGTTTGATGAAGAAAAATGAGAAAATCTGGATGGAGGACAAAGAGGGAAAAAGGATTTCAGCTGTTTAACTGAAGCTCAGCTCCATAAAAATTGGATTAAGGAGGATACATAGATCTTTATTGTTGTTGTATATCAAACAGTCATATCATGCTGATGCTTTATCTTGTGCTGTGAGCGTAGCATACATTGCAGGTGTCCACACATTACTTTGAAAAACATAGGGCAGTCTGTCCGATTCAAACCTGAGATCAATCTTTGGATCTTGCTTCCATCCATACACCAAAGGTACAAGTAATAAAAGGCTTTTATTGAACATCATCTGTAGCATGCAGTAATGTACCAGACATGCGTTGGGAGCGGAATATAATGTTGTGAACCAGGCTGCTAGCACAACTAAAATGTTCAAAGGTGTGGGCCATAGTTCGGCTGTTTGCCATGGTGACGCCTTGAAAAAGAAGAAAAGAGACAATGATAATGAATGAGGACATAAAAAACCTAACATAGGACATAAAAGTTTTTAGGGGACTGGTGCTCAAGCCAGAAGAAAGGGACACCCATTGCAAAAATTATTGTTGGGTCAGTTCATCACTGAAATAAACTCCAAACTCCAGAGACATGTCACATGACTTTGCGGTGGCATAGTGGTCAGAGCATATCCCTAAGGAACATTGACGTCTGACCTAATCTAATACACTTTACCATGAGCCTGTTCGAAATGTCAACCATCAAAACCATACCAGTTTGCTTTATAACCACCAAGCAGCAATCCAGAAATATCCAAACAAAATGTATCAATACTCTAGGCTGAAGGGGATCACTCAAACACCATGTTTACCTGTCTGTTTGACAGCTGCTCTGAGCGGCATGAAGAGGAGTGGGAAGCCTGTGGCCTGTCAGGGAAGGATGCTCACACCATGTCAAAATACATTTGGTCTGATGAGAGGGTAACTTTTTTAATGTAAGGATGAAGGAGGAAAAAATGGCAGGCACTTTTCTCTTGCTGGGAAAACGGCTGATGCTCAAGCCTCACTAGGGGTCTATCTCTGCGTGTCCCTATACAGACGAAAAAGGACGATTGAAGTAGGCAAAGGTGGCGGTTTGGCACATACTATGTTAGTCTTATCTCCTCAAGCAGACTGTTCCAAAGTCAAGGATCCATGCACCTCTTAAATTTGAGCTTCAACTGGGAATAAGTGGGCCAAGGATCCAAGACTGTGAGGGCTCACAGTCTGGTGGTCAGTGTCGCGGTGCTTTCCAGCACTTTAAGACAAATTACTTCTTAAAAAACACATACTTCTTAAAAAAAATCGAAATAAATACATTTTAGATCAGCCTGTCAGGTGTGTAGCATTTTTACATTTTAAATTGGAGAGTGAGGCTAGAGCTGGAGTGTGCTGGTGTAATACTGCACCATCTTCTCAGCGAAGCTAACTGATGAATGTCGGACCTGTTGGAGACAGTTTATGATTCACTACCTCACTTGGGTGAAACCCCAACGGCTTGTCGATTGGGAAACTTGTCACACTTGAACTTCAGTGCCAAACAATGTGATGAACAGTCTGATACTGGTGTTGGCCCCGTGAAAGATTCCTCCAATCTCAGTCCCATGTGCAGGTTAATTTGGGAAGATGAACACAGTGAGACACAGCAGTCCCTCTGATGCTGCCTGCAGCTTCTCTGTTTGATCAAGCTGCTCTGTATGTGCATTCATTACAGACTTATTTATTCTCATGCAGATGTGCTGCGAGCGGCGTGAGGCCCAGGTGAGCATGCGCGCTGAGATTAGTATTCCGTTTTGCATGCGCATTTGTGTGTGGCCTCTTTTGTCCCGGTGTCAATAGTTCCTCAACACAAACACAGGAACTGATGGCAGCTGAGTCAGCTCATGTTCGATATTAGAAGGTGATCCAGCTTCTCCTGTTTCATCCCCCTGCTTCTCCGTGATGGAAGTCATGCTCTGGTGGTTCCTAGGTAAGCAGCGCCCTCTTCTGGGGAAGTACCAATGTTCTCATGAAGTTGAGAGCGCCTGGCCTTGTATTGTTATTATTATTATTATTATTATTATTATTATTATTATTATTATTATTATTATTATTATTATTATTATTATTATTATTATGTGTCCATTAAACATCCAAAACCAAAATAAGCAAACATCACTGTCTAGTGGTTGTACGGTTTTGGTTAAAGTAATTGTGATTTTGCTGCTCTCATAATGATATTATCATAGATCCTTCTCACTGTCGCGTATTTGCCATTACCGTTCCTCTTCACTATCATCCTTGATTTGGTTCAAGACATTTGAGTTACTTTCAGAATTAATTTGGGAAACCTGGATAGCAGTACATTCCAGCGGCTGTAGTTTGAAGATTTAAGTATTAAGTATATGCTGGAATGAAAGCACAGACTGGTTCCACAGTGAGGTGCAACAGTGTTTGGACCGTCTCGGGTCTTGTGCTGATGTGTCAGCAGGGAGTGAGATATGACAGGAGCAAAAGAGGGAGCCCGATAGACAGAAGAAAAGAACTGTGGTGGTGTGTGATGTGAAAGGTCACAGAACCCACAGGTTGAATTGATCCCTTGAAATGTTCTATTTCCAACTCTGGCTTTGACGTAGCGCAGGGAATTCAAAGAGATTCTAAAATGTGACAGGCACACGTGAGTGGACTTGATGGTTTCACTGTGAACCATAGAAAGAGCTTGGTCAGTTTATGTAGCTGCTGTTGTCGATAGTCCAGGTGCAGCATGGGAGCGGTGATGGCAGCTCTCTCTGTGGAGGCCCGCAGACGTCTCTCTCGTCCCAGCTGCTTGTCTCACTGTGGACACAGTGCTGCGCGGTACCACCGCTCAGGTAGGTAGGAGTCTCAGTCATCATCCTGTGATCAGTCGCAATCTTTCCTTTAACCTTTTTTTTATTCTAAATTTCTATCATTGTTTTTTTTCTCATGAACTTCAGAATTAACATTAGTCTATAGAAGTATTAGATTTGATATATGGGTTCAGTGCATAATCCGAGCTCAATAGAAAATAAATACATAAATACAACAGCTTCTGTTATCTGTTTTGTTTATTAATTTTGTTTTCATTTCATTTGGTCGCTGAATCCTTAGTCTGTTTGCTTCTCAATACCACTGACTAAGTAGGTGTCAATGCTAAAAAAAACAAACAAAATAAATAAAAATAAACAAATCAAGATATCAAATCATGGCCCTATGTAGATTTTTTTAAGATTGGTTTATCTATATAATGTGATCCCTTTTTACCATTGGAAATATGATATGATATGATAGTAATTCAAAGTTCAGTGGGACCAGGGGGCATTAGCGTTACCACTTGCTAAGCATATACTTGAGCAGTGTTTTAAGACACCTCTATAATAATGGTTACTAATCTGAGGCTCAGTTCTATTCGTCTTTTCTTGAGTGAAGTTGCTGGAGGCGAGAGAGGAAACTGTTTCCCCATCCATCTTAACTGACTGTGGACTTGGCTTTGTAAGGGCTCCTTTTAAAAATCCTCTAAGTGTCCTAATGGACTGCCCAGAACAATTAACACACAATAGACCACAGGAGAGCACTGCACCAGCCATCACACTTGAGTAGACCTAAGTTTTCCCCTTGAGAACAACTCACATGCCTTCACTAGCACCTCACCTGACCAACTCTGATGGTGACTTATCTTTGACCTTGTGCGTCAAAATGTCAAGCAAGACACTTGTCATTCATAAGGAAACAGTTGAGGATGCTTCCGTCACCGTGCCTCACTGCTATGGTATTGATCTCCAGTCGACTGTGACCCCTCCCCCCCGTCTTCAAAAAGGCCATTGCATTAACACACACGCCTACGCTCCATGTCTTATCTGGATGCATTAGCAAGTGCAGAGTCATCAGTTAGCCTGCTCTGACCTGCTCGACAGCAATACGGCCTCATCCATACACCCACCGTCTCTAACCATTGTTTTATCCCCGACAAACTGTTGCACTGTTCAGCAATTACAGCACGAGCATCCGCCGGCTTGCGTTTTTGTTGTGTGCTGCAGCGATTTAGCTGAAGCGAATACAGTGATGAAGAACCTCTGTCACTTGTCCAGCCCTGTGAGGTCTATTTAAAACCGCACTGGGATTTATTCTAGCAGTTTATCAATTATTTAGTTACCTGAATATTTTTGATCAGTCTGATCTACTTTTAAATTGCAGTTTGCCGTTGTTCTGTCAGTTTGGGGAGCAGATGAAATGCAAGTGGAGAGAAAGTCTGTGGTTAACCGAAGTTCTGGGATGACAGGAAATAAGAGAAGAGAAGGAGGTAGTGGTGGGCTCAAGGGGCGGGCAGGGGGTGACCAGAGACAATCAGATGGAAAAGGAGTGCAGCGGTGAAAGGGAGCTACCACAAGATGCTCCCGCGCGGCGACTGGGGGACTTCAAATCCTGAGTGAGGGACGGGGTGGGGGGGTTGTAAGCAGACGCAGCAACAGATAAATTCAGGGAGGTGCAGCGGGAGGGAGCGGTATGTGCGGAGGAGGTCCTCACCCGAGGAGGAGGTTTGTGCTCCAGTCACTTTCCCAGGATTTCCCAGCTGGTCTGACTGAGTGCCTTCTCTCTGGATCCATATCTGGACCTGGTCTCGGATCAAACCCACAGATTGGACGTGACTGTGGTTTATAATGCCCGAGAAGTTTAGGGACACATGTTTTGGTGTCTGGCAGTTCTCCAGCGCATGTTTAGGTATTTCTCCTCTGTAAACTGGCTGCTGAGCTTACTGTAAATATTGCAAGCCTTTTAGGTGCTAAGTATTTACAGCAGATTTTTGGTTCGCAGCTAAGGTCTCAGATGGCTCGTGTGGTCGGCTTCGATAATGGGTTGTTTTATTTGCGATTGCTAATGGTGGTTGATGTTGTGGAAGATGAGAAGTTTGCCTTACGTCCGGCTCTCTGGTGTCCCCGATGTCAATGATTTGGTCGTACTTCGCTGGACTTTTTATCTGTTAATGAAAACATCTTGGACCAAAGCCGTGAAAATGGCCACAGAAACAATATGTTTTCATTTCCTCAAAGATGTTTCCAGTTCGACCAAAAGTGCAACGTGGTGTAGACTATGACGTGAAGACATGAGATAGCTGTTTGGATTAAGAGGGTGAATTTCTCCTTGTCTGCAAAGTGACTTTAAACAGCTGATGATGAATGGCTGGTGCGACTAGCCGCACTTTTACTTGTGGCTCCAGAGACAGAGTTTTTCCATATAAGTCGGCTTCCTCTGATTTCCCACGTCAGCTTCAGTGTTGACATCAACACAGCTTCGTTCTCATGCTGGATCTGTGGACGTGGCCCATGCAGTGTCTCAATTGTCGGAGGCACTTTGTAGATCTGTTGAGAAGACCCTGGTGAGAAGAAAGTTGGCTTGCTTGGATATCTCCCAGACCACTTCCTCCCATCACAAACCCTCCTCCTCCAACCTGCGGCTATGGGGATCCAAGGCATGGAACTGTTCGCCATTGGTGTGGTCATCATCCTTTTCATGGCGGTTCTCAAGCAGTTTGGCATCTTGGAGCCCATTTCGTCATTTGAAGGTAAGGGCCAGACTGCCCTGATGTAACCAGTGTCATCGTTGACAGTGTCACAGGTAACTCAATATTCATTATGAAGTCGCCTAATATTTTAAGACTCACCTTCTATGAGGTTATGGGTTTTCGGAGGTCATTGCTTCGCCCCAACACTATGGAATAGTATTAATTTTGAAAAGTCAGTAGAGTGATTTCAAAAACAAAGTGAAGCACAAGGATGAATAACAGCGTTGTCAGTGACCAACACCGGTCTTAGACTGGATCCAGGTGGTGATCTGGTTCACTTCCAAAACTGAATCATTTGTTCCTTGTCCCATTTTACACATTTGCTGTGACAGACAAACCAACACTGTCAACTGTCTCCTTGCATTGTTGTGACAAGGAAAATGAGTTAATCCAGATAGTAAAGTTCATGGGTTTATTATGTGTGTTCTTGTAGTGCAGACAAAAAAATACCTGCTGTCCGTCTGTACTCTTTGTGGTTAATGAAAGCACAAATGCAAATAAGGTGTGAAAACATACAGCTTAAATAAATGTGCCTCAATAATATTGGGTAAAAAATACCCAACATGTTTTTTACCAGACTGGACTCTTGGGTGCCTTTCCTGTATCTTCAGCATCAACTCCTTAATGGAACACCATAGTCAAAAATGAGGTAAATTTCTTAGGTCAGTTTCTTTCTGTCTTCCATCTTCAAGCATCATTTGGCAGACACTCAGAGTAGAGCGAGAGAAATGTAGGTGTTTATTGCAGTTTTTTTTTTTTTTTGACGAAACCTGCTGGTCTTTAATCGTGCAGACTTCCTTTCCGTGGCTTGTGTTCAAAGGTCCAATGGGGTCATGTGCGAGTGCCAGATCAGTTAAACTCCAAGCATGTTTGTTGTGTTCATTAGCTCAGGACAGAGTTGCGGAGCCGTTAATGACACTCTGATACTTGTGTTTATGCTTCACCTGCTTGCTCAGGTTTATCTCATTAATGAGACTGTATTTCCAAAGGCAAGAGACAGTGCTGCTCTTCGGGCGATCCAGGTCGTCTGTGTGAGGGATTTGGGCTGGAGGCCAGCCAGAGTGCCCTGCGGTCAGTGTGCCAAGACAATTACAGCTCCAGCCGGCACTTTAGCTCTCACCATGCAGCCTTGCTTCATAAGGAATAAATGTGGCAGAAACCCCTGTAATGTTCTTTCATTATTTATCGCTCAATTTTGTCTCTGCAATCCTTTGCTCCAATGAGCAACAACGCCCCCTGTCTGCACATCCACTGTGACCGTCCGTAGCCCGAGCCCACACCCTGGTTTAGCATTTCTTCACATCAATTATACATGAAGTATTGAACCGGCTTTCTCTGAGGCAGCCTAAATATGGAGCCTGGAACTCCTGCAGGACTCTGAAGGACACTGGTCATCCCTGATGAGCCCCCAAATACGTGACAGGCGCTATTTCAGGAGAACACGTCACCTGACTTGTTACCTCGTCTCAACTTGGTTGTGCTCTGACAACCAGCCACATCTCAGGATGGTTATTATAGGAAGTCATCATGTAATGACACCCAAACATTTGAAAGAAAATTAGGTTTTATTTTTCATGATGGAGTGGACCGAGTATCTGTTTTCAAACGCTATTCTTCTGTGACAAACCTACACACTGACGTTGAGCCAGCTGGTTTGTTTGGCTGTTCCCCTCAGCCCCCTTAACCCCTTTGGGAGAGCAAACCCCCTTTTATCAATCATCTTTCTCACAGTAGGATGTGCACCTTACCATCCTACAGCCATGATAATGTGGCGACTTAATAAGCTTATCCATGCAACATCTGTCACCATTTGTCACAGAGAGTGACAGGATCAAGGCTAGTTGTGTGTAAATCGTAAACACAGCAGCCTATTGTCCATCATCATCATCACTAAATCACATTGTGTATCCCACTTCTGACACCCTTTGTTACAGAGCATGTTCAGGTTTTTCACCCCTGAATGCCACTCCTGACCATAGCACATGCACATGGCATGTTTCTTCATCTGTGGCCAATCACCAGGCTCAAACTATTCTTGGACCTTGCTTACATTTGTCCATCCCACATCAGAGTTGCTACTGCACAAATGGAAATGTGGTTCAGCAGAGAGAGATTTTGGAGCATTATCTTCTGGTGAAACCACGGATGGTATCTCCATTCTGGTTTGGGGCTTTTGCAATATGAGTGTCTGAAAGTCCTGTAACACTCCTGAGCCATCAGCAGTCGAAGATCAGACTAAAAATGTAAACGTCGAAGCAGCATACTGCTACGATGTGACAACCTAGTAAAAGCCTGTGAGAGTTTCATTTTGAAACAATTCTTCGTTTATAGTTTGATGGGCAAATGGGGAGGTAAGACTTTCACTTTACTAGCTTCAGTGCTGTATTGATTTCAAATCCATTTTAAACAAGTGATGAGTCGACTTCCTCTGAACCAGGTGGAATCTAAAGAGCTGCCGTCGTTTCCCGCACTGCATTAGAAGGCCTTTATCTGTCAGTGGACCAAAAGCAACTTCATTTGATGCATTATTCACATCATTACCACTTGGATGCATTGATTTGAGGAGGAAATGCAGATTGATAATCATGAGTTGAGTGGATTACCTGCGCTGTGAGGATCTATTCATGTTAATGCTTGCTTGGCGCTTTGTCATGAAGGTCTAAGTTGTTTTGTGTAAGGTGTATGACCAATGTGAGGAGATGAGACCAGTCTTTGTGATTCATCTGTGGTGTGGGGCTGATAGTTCTGTTGTGTACTGATTTTGGAGTTGGACTAATCTTGGTTTATTTTCTGCAGTTTGGATGCTTGTGAAGTGTTAAACGTTAGTAAGTGTTACAGTTCCACTGTACTCTACACATGATAACTCACGGTGTACAGGTCTGACATCTCTGGTACATGGGTTACTATGTCAGTTAATGCATCCCAAAAGAGCCGGCCCCTGAATGAGAACTTGGTATATCTGGTTCTAAAAACAAAGCCCTGACACAGAGGGCCTGCTTGAAACTTTGAAGAAATGAAGCAACTGACCAGAGAATCATGAGTCTCTCTGAGCTGTGTCCATCACTGACACCGAAGTAAGTCAGTTGGAAGAAACCATGTTCATGTTCGGCAGGGTAGCCAGCGATAATGGTGAAAATAGAAGGTTTGGGGAAATAAATTGAGCTTAGTAAAATAGAAATATAGGAAGACATGCAAAAATAAATAGACAAAATGAGGGTAAAGCTGGTTGCACTGTCAACTTAAAAGCCAAAAAAAGGAATTGGTTAAGCTGAACGGAGGAACAAATCAGAGATCTTACCACTGAGATTGAGTGAAAGAACTGGAAAGCATTAATGAAGGTTCTTGTTGAAGTTCACAAACGGTCAAGTATGAGGAGAGATTCGCCCACTTGGAAGCAAAGCCAGAGCCAAAACATGACGATATATTAACTGCCAGAAGACATGGATGCTATTGATCTCAGGCTCTTCATGGAGAACCTGATCAAGGTGGGATACAAAGAGGAATCGTTGCTCATCTAGGTGAAATTCCAGCAAGAAGTGAAATTCTAAGTTCTCAAAGCAGAATGCTAGCTAGAAACGTCACCGTCAATGACGAGAGCAGGATCACTTTCACACACAATTACTCACAAAAGCTCTAGGAAATGATGGCAAGCTGAAGCTGACAGTTCAGTTCCAAGGTGGTACAGAGGATCCCAACCCAGAGGAGGCATATTCATTCATGTTCAGAAACCTTCTGAAGTCCTGCATGAAGAAGTTTAATGACACAGTCAAAAAGATGAGTAATTCTCTCACGCAGTGAGTCTCGCAGTGATCAGCAGTTGATCAGCAGTTGAGCTCTGACTATATTTAGCAATCTCCACTTTACAGGTCATGACGATAGAAATCAACTTGAGTGTCATTGAAGCACCTACTGTAAAGCTGCTGGTCAGTCTGGGCACAGTCTGTCTCTCTTCCTTTTCAATCCTTCAGATGAGGTTCAGATTAAAGAGCTGTTTAGGTTTGATGTGTGGTTGAAATATATTTATCATTCATTCATTCATATGCAAAGACTATGGTGTTCGAGCTCTGCCATTTTGCAGGAATTTAAAATCGTTTTGAAAAAATGCTGATATGAAAAATTGATAGATTGGAATTCAATGAAAGATGGGCAAGGAGATGTGATGATTTGTTTCTGATTTTATTAAATGGGATATTCAGCTATTTAAATTTGGTCCAGTTTATTCCACATTTGACATTGACATCCAGAACACCATATACACATTGTTTTTGTTCTTTGACTGTACAACTCAAAATACGAGTGGCAGAGAAGTATGCTGGAGTGGCGAGACATGTATTCCAGGTGTGAGACAATGGTGAGGCTGCAGGTGTAAGTTCAAAGTGGAGGTGGGACTGCACCAAGGCTCAGCTCTGAGCCCCTTCTTGTTTGCCATGGTGATGGACAGGTTGACAGATGAGGTTAGACAAGAAGCCCCTTGGACCATGATGTTTGCAGATGACGTTGAGATCTGTGGTGAGAGCAGGGAGCAAGTGGAAGATAAGCTAGAGAGGTGGAGGTCTCCCCTAGAAAGGAGAAGAATGAAGGTTAGCCGCAGTAAGACGGAATACATGTGTGTGAATGAGAGGGAGCCAAGTGGACAGGTGAAGTTACAGGATGCAGAGATAAAGTACTCAACTATCCAGGGCAATGGTGTGTGAAAAAGTGTGAGAAAGAGGTGAAGAAGTGAGTGCAGGCAGGATGGAATCATTGGACAAAAGTGTCAGGTGTGATGTGTGACAAAAGGGTGTTGGCAAGGATGAAAGGGAAGGTGTACACAACTGTGGTCAGGCCAGCAATGTTCTATGGTTTGGAAACAGTGGCACTGAGGAAAAGACAGGAGGCAGAGCTGGAGGTAGCAGAGATGAAGATGCTGAGCTTCTCTCTGGGAGTGAGCAGGATGGATAGGATCAGGGACCAGTATATCAGAGGGACAGCACATGTCAGGTGTTTAGGAGACAAAGTCAGAGAGGCTAGATTGAGATGGTTTGGACATGTACAGAGGAGAGAGAGCCAGCACATTGGTAGGAAGGTGTTGAGATTGGAACTGCCAGGCAGAAGGTGGAGAGGAAGGCCAAAGAGGAGATTTATGGAGGTGGTGAAGGAGGACATGGACACAGGAGACACAGGAGTAGAACATTGTGCTTGGACGTCTATCGTCACCATCCACTTATCCGAGCAGGTGTGAGGGCAAATATTGTGTGAAGAGGCCAAGACTTGAAACATGAAACATACTGGAGCCACGTTAACTGGTTTCTGAAGCAGTTCTGTTCATGAAGGTCTCATCCTGCCCCTGGTTCTTTTTCGAACCCAAAGCTCTTTCCCATAGATGACAATGGTGAGATAGACTGGTAAGTCCAGAGCTGGGCATTTTAAAACACTCTGCATATGCATAGGGTCCAATAGAGTCTGCAGCCCTGACCAACATCAACAGTTGAGGGTCTGATCATGTTAATTTCCTAATTTATATAGACTGTTTCTACTGTTTTTTTCTTTTTTTTTTTTGTAGTTTTAAGTGAGATAAAAACAGAGGAAGGAATGGATCTACTTAGGTAATCCTAACAGTAGATAGAAATGAGCATGCTTTCATTTAGTCAGACGCACGTGTATTATTACATTAACAGTTGCTGTACACTTTATTTAGATTGCAATTGTCAATATGAATTTATAATTGTGAGTTGAACTCTGTGGTTATTGATCTGCTGTATGTGGCGCATGGTTGCAATTCAAGATGGTGAGGTCACTCTTGACGGTGGAATATTTATCCCTGAATACTTTTATTCAAGATCAAAACACATTCTAAGGATTAACAAATTCATAGTCCTTCGAGACAAAAAAAACAACATACATCATTTTTGTGTAATCTGATGTGTATTTTGGCATTATTTTACTTCATTGATATTTTTAGTCTTCGTGATGTGTTGTTATAATTCTTCACTGGACTGACGTATAATGTAATCCCCAAATTATCCACTAGAGGGTAGCAGCGGTCGCCGTGGTGATCCCGGGATAAAGTGTCTCAGGTCCGAAGGGAGGAGACTTTATTACAGTACAAGACTGGCAAGGCTCCTCTGAGTCCATGTGATGTTAAATCTGTTCTCACAGTCCCAAAGGACTCTCAAGGACGTTTGTCGAAGTAGGTCACTGAGATGACTTACAAGGCTAATGTTTAATAGTAACAGAATGTGTCTTTGAAACCAAGATGTGGTTAAGTTTATCCTCCCTAACTTGCAGATCTGCCTTTCGCTGCTGAACTACAGCCTTAGGTGAATATTTCTGATGCACAGTGGTCAGTGGTACCATATTAAAAGTGGACAAAATGAAATAAAATGCTCCCAGTTTCAATTATGAATCTTTTAAATTGTGTTTTTATTAGTTTTATTTGTCATATTATATTTAAAATATGTGTTGGTCAATTTGTGTATATAGAAGATTTTCTCCAGTTTTCAACTCTTGATCTACATCTGTCTGCTCCCGAAAGTCCATTAGAGCACTGGAAAAAAAGCCATCAATTAGAACATGGTATGAGCGGGCTGCCTGCGGGGGGCTAAATAGAGAAGCCGCAGTCAGAAAAAGTGACGAGTGATGAGTGACTGACACTGATTCAGAGGCAGGGAGGAGACGAGGGCTGCCGGGTTGAACATATCTTGATAGAGAAGTGGTGAGAAGCATGTTGATGGAGGAGCAGGAACATTCCCTGGAAGGCAAGAAGAAATTGCAGGGAGCAAGAGCAAGGTGGACGTATTAAAACCGTCTTGCTGTCGCGGGACGAGAAGGAAAGAACGGTGGAGGGGAAGACTTTTGAAGAAGACGGCAGGATGAGTGTAAGGTGGGAAACAGAGGGGCTGCAGACGGTTGGCATCGTCTGTCTGGTCATCATGTTCCTCAAACTCATGCACCTCCTGGGCCTGATTGACATCACAGAGACCGGTGAGATGACCCACAACGGGCTGATGATCTACTGCTGAGTATCATCTAAGTACAGTTTAGGGAGGCTGTGATAGATGTTGACAGTGACACACTTGGACCAAGGCACATGTCCTGCATCAGCCTGCTCTCAGTTCACCACATCTAAAGTGTGTTGGTAGTTGTGTGTTAGCATTTTGATGGTGACTATTTATGAAGCTGTTTTCCTGACTAAAGCCATGACCGTCACACCGTCACTCGCAGCTTTGTATTTATATTTTAGTGTTTGATTAGTGTAATTTTCATGACTCAAGCATGTCTTAACAGCTGCGTCATTGCACTTTTCCGAAAGCTGTGTATTGTTGGACGGGACTAAACGTGATTCACACTGTGAAACACAGTCTCTCTCTCCAACACTTTGCATTTGTTGTGAATTGTATACCCAATACAATCTGAGCGGCAATGTGTACAATGCTGAATGATCAGTTGTGACACAACACTCACACAACATTCAATATAAATTGTGAAATTAATATAATCAGACCCTCAATCTGGTGTCAATGTGTACACTTTCAGCAAGTATTGAGAGTTTTTTTTACGTTGAAATGTCGCAAATTTAATGTAAGCTCATACAACTCGGATTCAGATCTAAAATGTCTAACATGTAAATACACACTTTGTTCAACTGTGCCATGTGACTAAGCTGAAATACAGCTAGTAAATCTAATCTAAATCTGCAGGTGAATCTTGTGTACTGTGTGCCCAGATTGTGGAGCAAATTGTTAGAAATTTGTGGACCAATTAAAAAGTAAATTGTTGACATTTTTGTCATCATTTCTATAATACAACAGGAAACTGCAGTAAAAATTAATGTCTAGAGAAGGGTTTCGGAATATATGGAAGGATCACAAGCTACTTCAACCTTAGTTCTTTTTTTGAGTACAAAAACACACATAATAGGCAGATTTGTGGTCCTAGAGTGAAAGAACTTTTCCAAGGGATATTATGTGGAGAATTCTGCCACACATCTTGGCATAGTACCAAAAGGGGTCAGAGGTCATCAGCACTTCTTGAGAGAGACCTTTGTTTCACAGTAGATTTAATTTCACTTCTCTGCTGGAGGTTTTTCCAGAAAAAGGTCACGTCAATTGTATCTCTGGTCTGATTTGTCTCTCTGTTTTGTTTCTTCCTCCTACTCTCACTCTCTCCCGCTGCTCTCCTCTCTTTCACTCCATCTCGGTGTCAACACCCTCTTCTTCTGTTCTCTCTGTGTAAAAGATGGTAAGTGTACGATGACAGTGAAACCCAAGTAACTGAGATTATTGGGGAAAACTTCCTGTTATGTTTTACGTCTCCCAGCTGTGCTTTCTCTTATTGTGTGAATCAATTGCTGCAAATTCTGGCAGAAAAAAAAATCAAAAGTGAATGAATTGGTGACACATCCGCCATAAAGAAAGTATCCCTCCTTCCTTTACATCCCTCCCTTACCTCCTTTATTTGATCCTGTGCAGTTATTGGCTGGTCTCTCCTAAGTGGCACATCTGCTCTCTGGTCAATGCCTCCCTGTGTGACCCCTGACCGTCCCCGAATGTCGGCCTGCATCCCCCCACACTCAACATTGCCCCATCCTCCTTCCCTACGTCTGTCTCTTGTCTTTTTTGCTTTGTATCCGTCTATCCATCCTCTCCTGTCTCTCTCTCTCTCTCCCACAGAGAGCAGCGACAGTGACCTGGAGCTGTCGACGGTGCGTCACCAGCCCGAGGGTCTGGACCAGCTGCAGGCCCAGACCAAGTTCACCCGGAAGGAGCTCCAGTCTCTTTACCGAGGCTTCAAGAACGTACGTGGCGAGGTCTAAAACTGTGGATGAATCAGGAAACACTCTAGTCTTATTAAACACGTCAGTGACGTCCTAAACCTGTGTGTATTAATGGTTAATGCTTTCTTCAACAGGGGTTGAAGAAAGAACAGGGGGCTGGAGTGGGTGCAGGGTTTTTTTTCTGGCCAATTAACACACACAGCTTCACCAGTCAGGTCTCAACACTGTAATCAGTTGACTATCAGTCTGGCGCTGCCCGTTTCAGTGGACAACGCAGTGCTTAAACTGCATGTGCTTGACTGGTTGGAACAAAAACCCGCCACTCCCCAGCCCTTTGACGACCAGATTGAGGACCCTTGTTCTGTAATATAAGTGATTTCCAAAAGTCATATTTTTAAATATGAAGATTTCTCAAAAATAAAGTCGATCAACATATAAAAATGTATAAGTAATATTAGGGTCAGTTACTAAGAGCTGGGTCCCTAGTCCGCTGTCCAAAATGAGTTGATCAGAAGTGCCTTCCAGAAGGCAGTAGTTAGAACAGAGGAGGGGTAGACTGTGAAAGGTCGCATATGAAGGCTTTGTTTTTTCGAGGCAGGCATGTTCAACATGTGTAAGAGTGGGCAGATGGCAGCTGATGATTTTTTTAGTTCATAACTGTGCTGCTGTCTGTGGAGTGTCTCTAAACATTCAAAAGTAACAATAGTTTAAAGATTCAATTCTAGTGTATTTACAAAATACTGGTTATGAGTAGAAGTGAACTCCAAATATACCTTTATATATATATTTAAAGAGTGGTAAAGGTACTGTTAAATGCAAATGTTTTGCTTCTGTTTGACTGTTAATCAAAATTGTTTCTGTCTTGTGAACTGAAGTTGTTGTAAAGCACTGGTCAGCAGTAGCAGTGGTCCTGTGCTACATGAATTAACCGGACCTTGACCTTTCAGATTATTGAGGCTTAGTTCGGTCTTCAGCTGTGACCCTTCTCTCGGTTTTAATGATTTTGATTTTTGATATGATGTTCCAACTCACAATTCCTGGTTTCAGGCCTCCAATAATGTAAAAAGTTTATTTTCAGTTCAAAGACAAACATATTGGGGAACTTGATTACCTCACCATAATAAACTTGGAATATGTGTTTGTTACTCATTTTAACAAAGTTTCTTCAGCACCACAAGGACATTTAAAAAGTGGGAGACAGATTTAAACTTGATTCTTGGTCATTCTCATCGTATAAACCAAACATTGTGTTGAGACTGAGCCAATACAGTGAGTCAATTTTAACATTAAAAATTGGCAGCTGCTACACATGTATTTAATAAATAATCTATATCAATATCCTTCTGACCTGCAGGAGTGTCCCAGTGGCCTAGTGGACGAGGAGACGTTCAAGTCTATCTATGCCCAGTTCTTCCCCCAGGGAGGTAAGTTTTGCATCCCTTTTGACTTTCTTCAGTCTGAAATTGAAACCTGCTCACCTGAATTTGTGCCTCCATAGATGCAACCACCTATGCTCACTTCCTCTTCAACGCATTCGACATTGACAGAAATGGTTCCATTCGCTTTGAGGACTTTGTCATCGGGCTTTCTGTGCTGCTCAGAGGTTCAGTGACGGAGAAGCTCAACTGGGCCTTTAACCTTTACGATATCAACAAAGATGGCTACATCACCAAAGAGGTACGCATGCTGCTTCACAAGCTGACGGCTTGTCTGAAGCTGTTATGGGATTTCAGGATTTTTTTTATTGAACATGCATATACACAAGTGAAATAAAAGCTGTCTTTCTCTTTTCTTGCCATTTTGTCACGCCCAAGAAACATGCACGAACTAGAACATAACGACTGTCCCTTAGTGCTTTCAGAATAATCAACCTCAAAGGATTTCTAATAGCATCTAACATCACTGTGCCCTACAGGAGATGCTGGCCATCATGAAGTCCATTTACGACATGATGGGCAGATACACATATCCGTGTGTGAGAGAGGACGCGCCATCCGAGCACGTCGACAAGTTCTTTCAGGTTGATATTCAAATGAAGCAGACTGATTGATGTTTACTGCTGAGTCTTATCACAGACTTTTTCTCTCATGCAGAAAATGGACCGAAACAGAGATGGTGTGGTGACCATTGAGGAGTTTATCGAGACCTGCCAGAAGGTTTGCTTGTTTTTAGCTGCTCACTTCAGTTGTGTTTGCCTTTGTCTAGTCTACTTCCCTCCTACCTTCTACCAGAGCAAGAACAAAACATATGTCATCTGAAACCTAAGTAATATATTTCTTTTAAAATTTGACAAAATTAACCAGTTTAAGTAGTTCATTGTAGGGTGACTGGGACTCACCATTTTAGTACGAGAGAATAAAAAGTAGACTACCATAAGACAGTGGATAATGCTGATCTAACACGTTATCGCTGGTTACCCAATAAAGAGGTCAGGTGTTGTTTGAGCAAGTGTTTAAAAAATCTAAAATGTATCATGCTTTTAATCATTTCAAAAAAACAGCTGGTGGTTTGGGATGTTATCTATCACTCAAGAAAGTAATGTCAATGAGAAATGGAAACCCAAACTCAAGCTCATACATATGATGCAGATACGCGGATTATGTTTGAAACATTATTTCATTTTGAAGGATCATCAACATCAATTCCACTGACACACAATTTGAAAGACGAAAGACTTATTTAATTTTGTGTACAAAAAAAAATTCAATAAAGTTGATTCCATATACCAACGTAAATTCATCTTGTCGGAGAACAGGAGGTCTCAGCTCTGTAAACAAGCTTGGCTGAGTGCACAGAAGCAGAGAAAGTTGTGACAATATTAGCGCAGGTTAGAGCAATTTGTTGACAGTTTTTGAGGAAGAAGATTCATGCAAACAAAGGATGTATTTGTATTCAGTCCACTTTGATATGGAAGCGAGGACTCATGCTTGACAGAGGATGAAGGGTCTGACGCTGCATACTGTAGTTAGTTGGAGTTGGACATTGGTTGGCTCCATCACAGTGACTGGTCATCTAAAACTAAAGATGAAATGGGTGTTATGCTCTCTTAGGAAAGGCCAGGAGATCTTTCAGGCCAATTTATTCGTGCACAGCAGGATGCTGAATCTGAAGTGCTTGTTTTCCTGCCCATAATGGATGGTTCAGGGAGCCTGCTCCAGTGACATCATGGAGGCACGTCTCCGGTATTTGCTTGACTGCAACAGTGTGCCTATTTTAATTCAGTTGAATGCTCATTTAACATTCTATTTCAACTGGACCATGGACTATGGATACTTCCACAGCCTTGTCTGTCGCACTAATTTCTGCCATTGAAAAAACATTCCGACCATTCATGCATCGATTCTCATTACGCATGGCAACAGTTGAAGCTCAGCTCGAAGTTTAAGTTGAGAGGGAGAGGTCCAAGCATGGAGCCTTGAGATACACCTGGGCATGGTTCTTCATTGCCGGCCTGAACAGGATGGTCCACCAGTGGTTGACGGAAAGCATGTCATGCTGAACTTCACTGAACTTCCACCTGAATTCTCTAGTGCTGAAGATGCCTGACAAGAATCAGCTGACTTGTTGAGCTATATCACGCATCCCTTTGATATGAACAGTGAGCCACAGATGACGTACTCAAGAATCACTGAGGGTTTGACTGCCTTAGGACTTCGACGTACACAACGGCAAATATCAAACGATGTACGTCTCTTGGTTGCTTGTAGGTATGTGAAGAAAAAGAACTTAATAAAGATACAAAATACAGAATATTCATGTTCACAAATACTTGATGAGGAAACAGGAAGAACTGCTTTCTCTTTCTCTGTGTGTCACACTCTCATTTTTATCTTCCAGGACGAGAACATCATGAACTCCATGCAGCTGTTTGAAAATGTGATTTGAGGACTCAAGATGGTGCGACAGCCACAAAGTCACCCTTTCACCGGCTGGACTCTCCCACTCCCTCTCCCATTTCAAACACACTAGAGCAACGTATCCAGACATGTAATGTACAAAACAATAGGTTATAAATCCGACGTTTCAAAAATCTGATCTTCCTGGTGGCTACTCCCATGAATCCTGTTGCCTCAATCAACGTTGTAGCATCTCTGAGAAGTTCTGAGGGATTTATTTGCTGGTGAGTCATGTCATTCATGGCGCAGGTTGAGATGTGGACTATTCAAAGAAGCATCAAGTTGCTGTCAGTACATAAACGCGACACATTAAAAGATCAGTTGACATAATCTCACTGCTCAGAAGGAACCGTAGCCTCGAACGCACGCGTAGTTTCGTAACGGTGCCACTGCCAGACATGCCAAAGTACATAGTGGTAGTTCCTGTTCCACTGAACTTCAGGACCACACTCACACACGTGTAGCCCAGAGACACAAAAGCATGTTTATTATCAAATATTGTGAACTTAGCTTGCACTATAATTTAAGGATGTATTATACGATGACAAAACACTGTAGAGCCCCTCGAAGATGACAGCAGTGTTTGTGTAAATATGTAAAGCCACTTTCTTCTCTTCTCCCTGTGCTGCACTCCGTGATGGAAACAATCTATTGTTTGAGATTTATCTGATGATGTTCTGTTGTTGTTTACTTGATTCAAAATGGCTATTTTTCTGTAATTTAATAAGGTATTAGTCACAAAGAGTTGTACTTCATAATTTATTACAAATACAACCGAACATGTGTTCTAACTATGATTGCTTTTTTGAGAATTTCTGTATTTGATAAGACGTATCTCATTACATCTGCATCAACATTTTATTTCCGATACAAATAATCTCAACAAATCTAGTTTCTAGTAGGGTTAAGTTCCTCTCAACTCTGGCACGCTGGGAACAAGCAGTAATAAATGAAAGATTTAGTCAGTAATATTAGTATAATTATTCATCAAAATAGATTTTTGTTTTTTATTATAAAAGATTGGAATAAAGTACAGGTACCAGATGATGATGTTGCAAAAATATAATAATAAACTATTTTACGTTTTGATGCTCTATAAAATAGATCAAATTGATTCAGAAGAATATTATCTACATCTGTTCCAAAGTGAACTGTCAAACCAACTGTCAAATTTGTGTGTTTGTAAGAAAACGTTTATGATTGGATGGTGGGCGAACTATTTATGTGTGGTCTGATCTGAGCTCGTCCTTCAGTATTTGGAAGCATGCTGACCCGTCAGGGCCACACCGTCATGCACAGAAGCGTTTGGATCTTTGTGTTGGTTGTTATGAGTTGATGATTAAAGTTGCTGTCCAAAGGATCCGCCTCATGTTGTGTGATTGAGTGCCTTCATCACCCGAAGTCAGCATTGTAATAGCCCTTCTCAGACGGTGGTGTCCCTCCTCAGCAGTAATGTAGAGCACAACATATATGTACAAATAAATAATAATTATAATGCGTCTTGTTTTTCACCTATCAAGCGGATCATTTCGCGGCCTGTAATGATCCTGAACTCAAAAGTGACTTCGATAATTGCTTTTCCTAATTTGTATTACGAGCTAATAAGAGATGTCCACGTGGGGATTGTGAGCTGATTTTAGGTGCTATGAACTATGAACTGTTTTAATAACATTTAAAATATGTTTGTAATCAACTGGCATGCTTAGGTAACAAACCCAGTGTGGATTCAGCCTACACCTCAATTGCAAATTCCAGAGTTATGAGAATGAAACTAAATAGTTTATATGTGTGTGTGTGTATATATATATATATATATATATATATATATATATATATATATGTTAATAGTGAGCTGCTACTGTGAATTGTTCCGCTGTTTAACTTTTGTTAACAAAAGTTTTTTTGTTTTTTATCATTTCCAGTAACTACTGGGACTTTTGTGAGCCCAAAAGAAGAAAAATAATGAATTGAACATAATGGAAGGGGGAAGTCCAAAAAAGTTTGGGAGGGAACGTTAAAACGTGACTTCATAATGCCAAAGGAAAGTCTGACTACACGATTACACAATGCAACAATGCATTTAAACGCTTTTAACAGAGGATAATTACCCTGTTGCACAAGCTGACTTATCAAACCTCAACTTCATGGCACGTGACACGTTATTTAAATAAAAAATGGTACCAGTTGTGAAACCTTGCGATTACATATTTACTTGGACAACAAGATCACTGTGCCAAAATTAATATGGGTAAATTCTGGAAAGCATCGTTTTGTTTGTAACATCAATGACAGCTTTATTTCCTTACTTAATTGCTCTTTGGTCGCTGCATTTTTAAGACCGGCCCGTCAAGATTCAGATTACATAACTGTACTCTATTCTCACTTTAGGAGAAACAAATTGTCCATATTATACATCTGTATGTATGTTTCTTATTTTACACATCTTTACCATTTACCATGTCATTTTTCTGTCTGTCATTCTTAATGAAAGCCACAGTTCTATAGAGCTTGTGTTTATGCGAACAAGTCAAATATTTACATATATGAGACTGCATTTTGTATCTTACAAGTTATTATTGTGTTCATTGAGTGATAGGATGGCAAATTATTTTGTTATATCAGTGTCAAAACTAACAGTTCAGCAAGATGACCGTTAGACGGCAGTGTTAATCATTTTCGCAGTAAAATTGATATCGAAAACTAGAAAAATTGCTACGATTAAGAAATTGAAGAGGATATCAACGTGATGTTTATAGTTGCGAATGAAAAATGAATGAAGAAAAAAAAGATGCCGTCGACGTCTCTCGATGTTACGTCATCGCAACGTTGGCTGGGATTGGTCAACTCTACGGCTGTCATGCCCTTACGTCAGAAGGAGTTTGCGCATGCGCCATGGTGACACCATCAACCCCGTGGCTTTATGAAAGACCAAATCCTCCACAGGCAGCTGTTCGGAAACCAGCCGGGGAAGGAAGGTGAGTGTCACGGAAGAGTCGTCCTACAAGACCGGTTCCTCCCCTTTCCTGCGTCCGCTGTTGCCGAGTCCCTTTCTGGGTCCGAGAGACGACGAGCTCATCTTCTCCACGCAACCGCGAAGGGACGTGTCTTGTCTCCCACCACGCAGGTGAGTGAAAACAGGCCATTGGACGTGTTGTAACACACCTAGCTAACATCTGGATGTGAAGACACCGGTATTGTTAGTGGAAATGTAGCTGAGAGCCGCGCGTGCTGTCAGCGTGGGGATGTAAATATTTCCTCTGGCGGCGACCGTGTGACTGGTGATGCTTCAGTGTGACGGAGAAACAGGCCCGCCGAGTCATTCTGGTCGCATTTCAGGTGCAAAATTCAGCCTGACCAATTCATTCCCTCCCTCTGCCGTTTAGTTTTGTATTCATACCCCTGAAGGTTCGGAAAATGACTGAGATGTAAGATGAGGCGTAAACTTTATCAGTCCAAGGCTGCTCCAGGCACCGTTGCTCTATAGTATCAGTGTTCCCAATCTCTTCATTGATTTTGCTGCCTTCTAGTTATGAATTCGTCTCGATTAGCTTCCTTCTGCAAACGGCCCTTCATATGAATTAACGGCATGTTGTAATCCTGCTGTTTCATCTAATTCAAAGAATGTTCACGATTGTTGTGAAAAAAGTACAAAATGGACGGTCGTCTCATTTGATCCTAAATTTCCTTTCTCGTACTATTTATCATTAATGCTGCTCATCTTTATTAAAATGATGTACGTTTTAAATTTTCTTTTATTCTTGAGACTCTTGAATGTACTGGCTTGAGTTCATTTTGTGTGCATTTTTTTTTTCTTTTCCGCATGTACATCTTTGTATGACAAGACAATGCTAGAGAGACTACCACTCTTATCAATGCTCGTTAACCGAGTCAATGATCATGCTATTGTTACACTTCAATTGTTAGTTATTGTCTAATGTTGTATAATTATTGTCATGTTACACTTTTTTACCATTAAGAGGAGGCAGTGGTTGAGTAGCTGTTTGTGTTAAAATGTATATTGAAAGCTTCTATTGCTCTACATGTCATTTTAGAAACGCCAACTGTATTGTGTCCAGTTATTCAACACCCTCATCCACAAACATAAAAACTGTCACCTTACTCTCGCAAAAATATATGAACTAAACCTGGAGGTGTCTTTTCTGTGATGCGATGCACACATTTACTTAACAAATTGATTTGGTGAGTCGCGTATCCCCAGGCGTCCAATGTCACATGACTATTTGGATAGTAACTCTCTGATTTTCTGGAAGAGGAAATAGAGTGTGTGGTCACAAAACAACCAGCTCTTAAGTACCAAGCCTTACTGATGTGAATTACTGTGTTATGTAGTTGTTTCTTTTAAACCTATATTTTATATTTCTGGAGGAACTTTTTTTTTTCTATAAAAATGGGATCCTTGGATCTTTTTAATGTATTGACTGTCTTATGCGTTTTACAAAGAGTGACAGGTATAGTACATGTTGTATTTAATACTCCCAACATTTTAACATTTTCTGTATTTTTTTATGATAATTTAAGTGTTTCACTCCCTGCATGTGTGATCATTTTCATGCACAAGATATGAAAGTTGTCGTTATTAAATATGTGTAGGTGTGCATAAAACCCCCACTTGCTTTTTTGTGAACATCCACACATCAGGATTCTGGTACTGTTCCTTTCCTCAAGGCGTCCTCAGATATAACTTGACTCTCGTGACGACATCACTTTACTCTTGAGAACCGAACCTGCGCGTCATCCCCGTCAAGCATCACTTGTAAGACTAAGATTAATGGTGGCGTCAACGAAACAGCCGCTGCGAGGCTCCCAGGCAGCAATATCTGGGACACCAGAGCACACTTGGCCATTAGGATTTATTGGCTCCCGGTGGTGGGGTTGTCCTGGAAACGGGAATACGCAGGCGTGTAGCTGCTTACAGTATGTGTACACACAACAACACACACACATTATAAAGGAGATGTGAATTATACTCTGTGAATGTGGCATTTGGTGAAGTTGTGGTTTAATTAATTTCAGCCTGTGAGGGGCCATGATTAAACGTGTGTCGCAGCAAATCTTCAACCTCTCTTGTGTGTGGTGGCTTTTTAGAGGCTAGTGTTAACGATGATTGATTTATCTTAGAAACACAAATATAAATTTATAAATTTCTTGTCACTGATTTCTGCAGATTGAATGGAGGTGGATATGAATTTTATATTTATTAATATAAGGTAGAGCAAATAGACAAGATCCAGTCAAAATGATCCACAGAAGGGGTGCTGTGAGTGCTGGTTTTTGTTCCACACTCTCTGAGTATCTGCCACACCCAGGGCTAGTATTTAGGAGTACCACGTGAGTGTTGTTGACAGGGTGAAATAAATAGACATTTTTTAAAACCAATGAAAAGCTTGATGAGAACTTGGTTATGTGCATACCCCAAAGCACATCAAACCCTCGGACCACCTGGATGTAGAGCATCTTGCACAGAGCACAAAAACCTCTGCTGCTGTTAGGCTTAGTGGCCAACTGTGGACAAAATGACTGGACTCAAAATTGGTAAACAAAACCTGATGAAATGCACTACTCTGGACTTCAGAGCACGTCTCTGTTGACAAATTCTGAATGTACTTAGGATAGCACTTTTAATGTATTAAAGGCACGTGCATAGCAATTCCATGCAACATACACCCCCAGATTACCTCACCACTACTGGAATGGAATGTAGCCAATCAAGAAGCAATCCAACTAAGAAACAAGGAAGCAGTTTTGAAATGAATGGATGACAATAAAAACACTAGCTTTTATTCATGAGAAAGTAAACCGGTTCCCAATCTACAGACAGTCTGTTCCTTCAGGTTTCCAGTGGGGCGCGCGTACCTGTCCTTTGATGATTGCAATTTTTTGGGGGGGATTTTTCCATTAAAATACACAGAAAACCACCATAATCAGGGTGACTTGCAGGTGCATATTTGAATGTTCCACTTTATTTTATCACTTTATTTTGTGATCACTTCATCTTAAAGATATATCATAATTCTGAAGGCATGCAGGCTTTTATTTTGTGGTGGGAGTGCCCCGAGGTGTGCGTGTGTCAATGGTGAGTGTGCCCTGCGAGGGACTTGGGACCTGTCCAAGGTGTATTCCAGCCTCTCGCCCAACGACCGCTGGGATAGGCTCCAGCGCTGCCCGCAACCCTTAACAGGACTAAGCGCCGGTTAACTGAAGATGTATGTCTGTATCCAAGTGTCCCATGACCATTTACATGTAGCAGAAGTCCTGTTTGTAGACATCACCCATTTCTATCTGAAGCCATGAGCAGCCGCATCACCATGTAGTTCCCTTGGTGTGAAATTTCTGGCATCCGGGTGTTTTAACACCTAAAGCAATAATTCGGCGTCCTGGGCCAACATATAACTGTGGTCAGTGACAACACGTTGGACCTTTTATGTTATCAAATTGACGCAACGCCAACGTCTTTTAACAACACTCCACATTTACATCTACAGAACTAGTAATGCACTCTGGAACAGTCAAAACAACAGAAGGCTTCATTAATGAACAGAACAACACATGAACATCTCATCTAAAAACATCGCATCATGTACATGTTAATAAGAAACATTTTCATTGTATATACACCATTTAAAGCATCTTATGTAATGCACAAATACAATAAACTAGGAACAGTGTTGCTGGAACAGACAGGTGACTTCTTGGTGAGTCACGGCATCATTACTAATCTGTGGTCTGTTGTTTTTCGCTGCCTAAACTATCTTTGCTATCGAGTATCTCATCGTCTTTGTGAGCAAAGTACTCCTGAAAATAAGGTCTAAACTAAAGTGTCTTCAATATGTCCATCTTTTCACCGTGTGTAATTTTCAACAATGGTAATTATTGTTTCAATTTAACAAACGGAGATCATAAATTAATTCTGAGAGTCATGTCCTATTGGTATTCTGTGTAATTCCTCGCTTCTATTCTGTTATCTATATTCTATTTGGATGATCTGAAAGAGAGTCTACTCTTGGGTGCAGAGCTCATTGTAACATGATTTATGTTTTCAAAATAGGGCATGGCAAGAGAACCGTTAGGTAAACGTGGCTTTCTGGATTTGAACGTACGCCATATTTCAGAATAAAATCTATGCAAGTTTTGGTACATTAGGCCTTTTGAGTTTGAAGTTCTATAAACGCTTAAATATTGCCACCATCATGATTTGCCAATCTAAATATAGTATAGAATAAACAGTCATTTAAGTCATTTAATTCTCTGCTCATGTCGGATTGAGTCACATTCTACAAAAATCTATTATACTACTGCATCAATTATCTTAATGATGCAGGCAAAAAAAACAAACAACAATTACCCACCCTCCCTCCCATGTGTTATCTTCTATATTCAGGTTTTAATGTCGGCAACCTCCGCAAGGAAGGTTGTGCTTCCCTTTCCAAAGACTGTCTGTTTTTTTTTTTATTCTTCTAGAGCAGGCTTTTAGCCAGGAGGGCGTCTGGGCATCTGCAAAACATGAAAAAAATGGACGCCCAATTCTTGACTGGCAGATTACGCTGGTATATGGTGGCATCTGGCGGCCAAGAATGGGGCGTTTTTTCAAATTTTTGCAAGTTTTGCAGGCGCCCACCTAGCTAAAAACCTGCTCCAGTACTGTACCTCACCAATGTTTTACTTCTTTGTGATGTATTGATCTGTCCTTTCTGTTTGAGGCTTGAAGGTCATTTCAAACTTCCCGCTAATCAGGCAAGAATGGGTCCCGTTGCTTGACAGATGCAGAACTTTAGTGGGTCACTTTCCTGGGTTCTTGGCATCATTTGCCGTGTTGCTGGCAGCATGTGACTAAGATTACTCTTGAGTGCTGGGTCATGTTGGGCTTTTCCCACTGTACTGTGTAAATCTTAAGTACGTGCGTGTTCGTGCCAAGTAGTAATTGATTGGTCAGATTGTAGCGTGCAGTTCTTGGTACAAAGCTGTGACATAACAGAGTGTTTCTTACTTTGACAGCTACAAATTAATGATGTTCTGGAATATACAAGTTTAGTCACCACTGACTTTTTAGTTCCTACTTCCAAGCCAGTAATGGGTCTTGTGTCTTAATGTGCATGGTCAACCTGATCGTTTATATTTTTTATGTGTCACTCCAGGTTGATGCCGTCCCCAACGTCTCCTCCATATGTTGCAACCACACAATGTTGTGTGCTCTGTATGTTGCTCTTTGTGTGTGTGTGTGTGTCTGGAATTTGTGCGTGTTTTTGATGCTGACAGAAAGCAACCTTTGCATATAAACGTTTGATCAAGGTCATTTGGGTTGTTTCTGTCTGACAGTTGTCGGGTGATAAATGGCTTCGCCCAAACACTAACCTAGAGTGAAGGTTTAGTGTTGTCATTCTCCAAAAAATGGCTAATAAACACTGACAATTAAATGTGTCATGTTGCGATCTAAACTCAAATAATACCTTGTCCGTCAAGTCAATCTTGGCTACCAGGTTCCCATTATCTCTACACTGTTTGAGAGCAGCATAGCAACCGTAAGCACAAATCTGTGTCTGATTAAGGATGGTCTTATGGAATAAGTTGGTGTCAGTCATGATCATGATTAATTCTATGGAGTGCTTTTTCTTGTTGAAGCAGTTCCTGGAGCTGATTTACGAAGCTTTGTAAATACTGGAAGCTTCATCAAACTTTAATCAGGTGACGGATGAGAGATGATGGTCTAATGGCCATGTCTCATTAATTCTCTCATGGTTTTACATCCAAAGTGGTCCATTTGCACACCATGTCCAACTCTGGCTGTGAGGGACATTTATTTTCTTGTTGTTTTTGTAGTTCCTCAGCAATATGTATCAAAGGAAGGCTATCACTTTGACAAGAACTGGGCTCTCATGTGCAAACTTGTATAGATTTTACACAAAAACATGACGTACACTGAAATCTAGAAAACGACATACACTCAAAAAATATGCATGACTCTACACACATCACAATAAGTGTGGTATTGAGCGCAGATGTTGCTGTGCCCTTTCCATGCCACCATTTAGCTGTGCAAATCATGTTTGAATAAGTCCTGCATGTGAGTGTCCCTTCTCTTTCGCAATCAGATTGAGCAACGTGGGGAAAAAATAATTTTCACTTTGAGTGCATGACATTTCACACCTGACACGTGGTTATTAACATGAGCACGTTGCTTACAGAGACAATCAGGCGCTTGTTAGAAAGATCTTAAGCTGTAGTTAAGGCCACGAAAAACAGTTATTACCTGACCCTGACTAGTAATGGCTTGATGACGGGATACGTTTTGGAGGCATAAATGCTCAACATGCATAACAGGTGCTAAAATCTGGACAAATACCCAAACACAATTAGGCACCTAGAAGCAGGTTTTGAATCCGTCGGGTGAATGTATGTAAATATTTCATGGACATAGCAAAGTCTCAAGAGATTCGCCGCACTGCAACGTCTGAAATTAAATGTTTTTCAGTTGTCCTTTTGACAGAATAGTTCATGCATTCTTCAATACAATAGTTCATGCAGGTTTTTTCCTCCTTGAAGAGGTATGTAAAACATGTCTGAATTAAAATGATTTAATTCATCCCTTCATCCCTACTCTTTATACCCACAAAGTGTTTCTGTGCCATAACACCTTACAGTAAACATCTGGAGTTAAATTGGGATGTGCATGAATGTTTGGTGATAAATTGTTTCAGTGATTGCGAGCCAGGATCATAAAGAAAGACCTCTACACTGCACAAGAAAACCAATTAGGATCTGTATTAAATCATCATCATCCCACCAATGTCCCCGGAGTTCTGCACCCGAGGACAACCATCGATCATATAGAGGATGTCAGTATTGACAACCTCAGAGGAAAGACACTGAGCAGCTCAGTCTAAACGCGATTCCCATCGTCTTTGTGGTTTCCTTAAGTTACTGCTTGATTTGGGTCTGAACATTTGACGCATATATTGTATGTCTCTTTGATTGGTTGCTCAGTTGGGCATGTTCCTTAACGTATTTGTGATACCTTCAAGAGAAATCTGCAAGGTCAGAGTGCTAACCTTTTTGGGTTTTTTTAAGCAAAGCTCCAGTACCAGAACTATTTAAACCCAAATGCCAACAGGTTAATGACAAGTGGTCCAAACCCACGCCTCATCTCCCTAGTAATATCTCAATTCCTGCATTGAGAAACGTGTGTCTTTATAGTTGTTTGAGGGTGGGGCTGCACAGGGTTGTGTTCTCCTCAGGAAACAGTGCGTCAAGATGCTCTGCTATCTAGTGAGATTAGAGACGGCAATGAAATGCCATGAAATAAAAGACGACCCTGGAGTTAGTCACATTTGTCAGTGAGGCCTTGGTTTTCATGTTAGTCTAAGGTTTAAGTGTTTGTTTCTTCATTCCTTATCAGTTTTGTCTTTTCACAGCCTCAACAGATATTGTTTCCAATCGCTCCTCAGCAGATGTGCCTCTTATCTGTCACTTGTTTATTGGTCATTTTAAGAATGCAGAAGTCTTGTCCATGGTAGACTACGTTGGTGAGCTTTTTTTTTTTAATTAGATTCGATTTCTTCTCTTTCCTTCCATATTTATTTGAGCATTAGTTTTCATGGATGTCCTGTGGTGCCATTGATAAGCTCCCAGTTTTGTAGAACTTGTTCTTATCATGTGAATGGAAACCTTGTTTTTCTACTAGATGAAATTAGACAGAATTTACACTGGGTTTTGATTGATATGTTTACCTATTTAATACTCCATTTAAATCTAGTCAAAGTAGTGCTTGGCCAGCAATGAACAAGTTGACCTTTTTCGTGGTCAGTGAAGCCTCAGAAGCGCTGGGAGGTTTGAAACGGTTGCTGCTGAGAATCTAGATATTGGGATTAGATTTTCCTCTAGCATTTTATCAACTCCACTCAACAATGGAATACAAAGGTGTTTAAATATGCCTGCGGGGCAAACAGCTGGAGGTGATGGAGTGACCCTGGCAACCTGAGAGAGGAAAGTGTACAGTTACAGTACACTCCTGCTTTTGTCTGAGAACAATAACATTTAAGGGCACGGTACCCACTGAGGCAGTCTTAGTGGCATGCTGTGTGAGTCTGTGTTGATGTGAGCGCTTTGCAGAGTAGTCATCTGTTTACCTAACTCAAGTTAATATTTGAGATTAGCTCTCCACCAATTTACTGTTTTGTACCAATGTGAAACGAAGTGGAATGTTTAGCGTGACAAGTTTGATGGTAGATGGTCCAGTCAGCCTACACAAGTGAAGTCATGTGGAATTTGTCACAGCAGTGGCTTTGGTTCAATGAAACATTGTTGTTACTGTCATTTATAGCTATTGCATCAAATCAGATTTTTACCAGATGTCCTTTGGGTCGTATCATCTGACCTGACTGTAAAGTTTGTTTATAGTTATTAAACATTGATATGTTGAACTTTTGAAGGGTTTTTTTTATCAAGTAATCAGTTACTATTGTTCCGTACATTGCGGATTCACTCTACGCTTTATTTATGTATTAGTTTTATAATAATATATTTTTTATAATTATATATTTATAAAACTAAATGGAGTCGCATCAACCTTAGTAGTCAAGGGTCTTTGTGCTTTTAACTTTTTTCTCATTTCACTCTGTTATCTCACCTCTGTTCTACTGACAGAGGATTTGTAAATGTAAACACAACCTTTAGGCGTTTTACAATCCCCTGCAACTCGGCCACTGTCCTTGTTGAAATAGGAAACTGTCACGTGTGCAGTGTTGTGTTGCAGACTGGATTTAGCGTCAGCTATATTTGCATAACTCAATTTGCATGACGTTCCCTTTACGAATATATGGATTCCTACGTCCTTAGGAGATATTTTGGGGAATTTGTGGGGAAACTTGCCCTTTTAGCTGAGTGAGCATAGATCAGCAGTATTTGGTTTCATTGCCCAGCTATGGCATCATTCTGTAAAAAATTAAGTTGTGTACTCTGATCTTATCTAGAGAAATCTTTACGATGATCTTGATCTTTGATTTGATGTTCTCTTTTTTTTCTCAAGGTCCAACCATCTGCCTAAAGATCAGGTTGAGCACATTGAATAAGCAGCTTTTGTCTTGGTGGTTCTTTACGTCTGTCTTTTTGTTCCAACCTTCATCACGAGATTGTTGGTCTCTGCATCCTTCATGCCTCTTCTCCAGCACCTGTTGATAATAGTGTCAACAATCACTGTTGTCACTGATGCTGGAACTGAAGGACTGCTTTCTAATGGTGGGAGGCTGTTGTTCCTGAGATGAGATGAGGCGTGTGTTATGAGAGATCTTGGACAGAAATGCTTTTAATTAACAGAGACTGTTTATCTAGTACAAGTCCATCACCAACTCTTTCACCCCCCTGCAGGTTTTCCATGCACACGTGTTCGAGATGAGGTGTGACTGTCACACCCAATGTTAAATCTTCTTCTGAGAGAGATTCCTTTGCAGCACGTGTTGGTGCAACTGATATTGTCACCTGAACTGACCTAGCTAGGTACAGGACAAATGATCATCATCTCAAGTGTTGCGACATTGAAATATTAATCTTCTTCACTATTATTCATTCTTCAGAATTTTAGAATTTTCCAACCACTTTGTTTTGAGTCTGCATAGCTTATGAGATTGCATCCGGAGTTGGGTTTCCACTGTACAAGGTAGTAGGTCTGAATGTTGAAAGTTCTGCTGCTGGAATTAAATAAGTTTCTGTGGTCTGTAGAATGTTTGGCCTCCAGTCTGAAGATGTCGTCTTTTCTTTCTCATTGGAAATGTCATGACACTTGTTCCATATCTTACAGATGTTTGTAATTCTACCCCCTAGATTGGCTTTATTGCAATATTCTACTGCATCCTCATTGTTGGGATTTGTTGGGAAATTGTAGGGATGTTTCAATACCACTTTTTGAGTATGATTACTATATTTGAGTACTTGCTTGACATCCATTACCGCTATGAGTACTTAATACTAGGGATGCACCGAATTAAAGTTTGTGGCCAGACCCGAATAAAATATGAACTGCTTGGTGAATAATGTCAAATATCCAAAGTGGTTACTTTTTTTTGTTTTCTTTTATTGCAAAAATAGTCAAGAACACATTTGGTTTGTCAAAGAAAATTCTGTTTTCGCACCTCAAAACAACTGAAAACTTAAACAGTGTGTACGCTCATTTGATTCCATGGGCATCAAAGAAATGATCAAAGATAGAGTAAATGTGTGAAACATGAGTTAGTAACACTGCCTGCAGGACGCCTCCTTTGTGAGTTGTCCAATTGGGACACACAATTCCACAGTGAACTTTGAAACATCTTGGTGTCGTCCAAAAGAAGCTGAAGGTTTCAGAATAGACGGTTTTATGTATTTTACTGTGTCTCAACAGCCAGTTTAGGTTCACTGAGAGTTTAGACCAGAGCACCAGACTAGTCCTTTCTTGCATTTTTACACAAACTGTTTCAAAGTTTCAGCCAATTTTCTCTCTCAATTATCAGCCAATTTTCTGTCCCACCACAACACATTTTCATGATGTGCTAATTTATTCAGCAAGACTGTTTTTCTGAAAGCTTGTGACACAAGAGTCACTTGAGCACCATCCTATATTTAGTTTTCACACTTCCCAATATGTGATTCCGGATTGAAGAATTCAATGTCTGATAGCGACATCAGCCAATTTAACCTGGCAGTCAATGTTAAGTCGCATTTAAACAGCAGGTGTTACACATGCATGTTACAGTACTTCCAACTCGGTAAACTGATAAAATAACTCCTAACTAAACTCCTTGTCTTTCCATTAACTTTGATTATCTGTCGTACTTGATCACAATTTGTCATTAGGATCTTGACTTTACATTGCATCACATGGGTTCAATCTGCGTGTTATGGGGTTTGCGTACATAACTCTGTTCAGGAGGTTTGCTGACACAGACATCTGGTGTGAATTTCTTTCTGTAAATCCCACACAAGCCTACACAGGATTCACAGATCAGGTTACCATGGTTATGGATCCAGGAGGTACCGACCTGCGAGTTTAAAAATTGCTGGTGCCTTCTGTCGGTCATTTCGTTAGCTTTTTTTTTTTTTACCTCAATGCTAATGTCTTTGTATCTTTGCATCAATGGCAATATTATAGCAGAACCACACCACTCAACAGAGCTAAACTTAAGCACAGTTACATAATGCCACTCCCACTTTCAGATCCATTTTCTTAACCTCCAGATGTGTGTTAATTTCTCGTCCAAAGTTTAGTTTTGCTGAATCCACTCAAGTGGTTCACCATCTGCCAGATCAGGATGTTTTTCTTAATGTCAGTGGAAAAGGCTCGGGCTGACCTAAATTCGCCCACATCCTGGTCCACTTTTTCAGCATGCAGTTGTTTACATTCCATAATGGCGGTTTTGTCTGATATAAGAAAATGCAGTGGGGGTGGGTTTTCCCTCTCATTATAGGCCTGCATATTTCTTACCAATAACAGTACATTCCAGTCACCTTGAAGATCGGAATGGCGTCAATCTTGCAAGATTGAGCTTGTTTGTGTTCTTGAAGTAGACATATCAGTTTTTAGGACAAAATAGCTCTCAGTAGCAATCTGGTCCATGCACTGCTCTATGTATGAAGGACTTGAAATCTAACTTTGGCAGCACGTACCTCTGACAAGGAGCTCATTCTTCATGACTTCAAAACATTCAATGAAAATGACAATTTCTGTGATTCAAGTATTGTGTTTGGATGATGTGAAAATAAAGTTCACAGCCAGGATTTGAACTTGCACTGCTTGCATGAAGTGCATACTAGGTGGTGTATTGGTTAAGACTGAGGGAAGGTCAGTAATATACCCAAGATTCACTTGGATTCTGTTTTTAAAAGTCAGGTGTTTAGCTTGTTCTGAAAGTAGCTGGTCGCATGAGCAGTGAGGATCCGTACAACCAAACTATCAAACCTTCAAAACCTTTCTAGATCTACTTGAAACCTATCATGATCTACTCAAAATCTTATGTCTTCTCAATTTCATTTTATGGAAAGATCATTTACAACTTGCTGTTAAACTAGCGGAATCAGATGTGTTTAATAATGGTTAAATTGTGTGCACATTCTACTTTTATCCATAGTGATAGAGTCACATTAAATAAAAATCACAGGAGACAAGTCCAAGTCCAATGATATCAAACTACCTCAATTATTGGAGGCTAATTTTAGTATACAGCATCTTGGTGTTTAGTCCTTCACAAGAGACACTTGTTTTCCGGAAAGTATTCACTTTAGTTCCTTGACTGACTGAACATTTTTCATGACCATATGATAGGAATCGATAGCAAAAGGCTTTTGTTGTGGTGTAGATTTGGTTTACTAGCATTCAGCAGTGGATCGAATTTTGAGCCAGCTGAACATGTTTAAAGCTCTTGCGGGCTGGATTGATTATTGTGCAGTTCAAAGCAATGAAAATATTTTAGATGATAAACATGTCAAGGCCTAGATTGTTCTGCTGTTGTCATGATGGAAATTTAATTATAGAGGGCATATTAAGTGCATATTTTTAAACATTCTCTGACAGATGCAACTCATACTTCTTGTGCTCAAATGTATGCTTTTGCTAACATGTATGATTGTGCATTCCATATGCAGACTTGTGTAAATCCTGTAGATAATGACATTTCAAGGGACTTCATCAGTGTGGCCACAACTAACTGGTAGTGCAGTATCCTCTGAAAGGCGAAGGACATTCTGGACAGGTTACCCGGCCTTGAGGCAACACACAAACAAACACGCACACATACTCATCTCAAGACAATTTAGAGACAAGGCTTGTGTTCTTTCTAAGGTGGTAGGAAACCAGTTCCATTCAAACCAGTGAGCTTCTTGCTGTGAGGATGCAGCCCTGTCCGTAGCTCTTTGTCAGGACTCGCATGAGGCCCTCTAGCTATCGAGTTGTCTTTTCAAAGTTTCAGATCATTTATTGCATGATTCCGTTTGTGTTTATTTAGCTTCCCACGTGCTGTTTCAAAATAAGATTACAACACTAAATTGCTTCTGATTGAATGCTGTGTGTCAAATTAACTTCTCTCACCTCCCTCCTTTTTCCCCCTCCTCCTCTATCTCATCATCTGCTCTCTTATATGACCCATCTAGCTCTCTCTGTCTCCTCCTCCTTTATCCCCATCTTTACCCTCCCGCACAGATGCTCCCAGCTGCCCAGCTTGACAGGAGTGATGGGATGTGTCATCTAGGTATTGAAACAATCCCAATATCTTACACTGCAAGCGGAGGGACTGGCTGGGTGGGAATTGTCTTTGGAAAGCAAACTAAGAGGGAGCTTGAAGGAGAGACAGCGTAGGCAGAAATAAACTTCTTGCCAGAAATGTCAACAGTGGAGTATATGAAATGAAAACTGATGCAGGAATTTGGCCATCATTTCCATATTTTGTAGCCCCAACACAAGTCTGTCTCTCTGGTGTGTAATGATACTATTTTAGCCTGCTCCCTTTAAATGTTATTCATCGTAAATAATTGAACTTTTTGCTTCTCTGTAAAACAAAATTCTTATCCAATCAATAGCTGATTTTCTCTCTCTTGAGAGAGAATAAGAATATTCTGTTTGAGTAGTCTGATTGCAGTCTGGTCTTGTGATGTATACCGTAGTATAAATGGTGAAATTTTTTATGTTAACGCTGGCCACTAGTGTTGCAGCAATATATGTAGATGTGCATGACAATGAGTACGTAGTGACAATTAGTGACAGCTAAGGTAGTACTGGTAAACGTTGTTCAGCGTCGGCCGCACTTGTTTGTGGCTTTAGTAGTGTTGCGCATGCAAATCATGTCAAGATGTCAAACCAAAATTTCACCTGTTTTATGCTCTTTCAGCCAACATTTGTAATTGCTGATTACAATGTGAAACTGATTGATCAAGTCCTACTACTAGTCAACTACTGTCGAGCCATATGCTGTTGCTGTGTTGAATTATCTTAAATTTTGTACTCGCCAAACTGCTGCACAGATAGACAACTCTTTGCTCCTTTCAGCCTTAAATATAGAATTGCTCTCTCCAAGTTGGTCTTTTTGTGACGTTTGCTTTTTATTTGCAGTATTTCTTCATTTACTTATTCTCTTTTCTCCACTTTTCTGCTTCCATTTCCTTTTATTAAAGAATGTTTTTGTTCATTCACATAAATGAATAAATTATCATGTATCATCAGGAAATTGTAATAGCTGCTGTGTTTGTTCCTAACAGTTACTGGCTGTTAAACTGACACATCACAACAGTGCCCTTCCTAATGAGGCACTATGAAATATTACGCTGCCACAATCGTTGTACAATGATGGCAGAAGATAAACAGATCCAAGATAAGTTGTGCCGGTCGGACCCTTGGGCTCCATCAGTGACATCACACCTGACTGTGAGGCTATTGTGTAATGGCTCAACAAATGAATCCCTCTGCTTGTCTCTTCTGTGGTCCTCCTCCTCCTAGATAAGGACTCCCTGGACGATGATATTGGACTGAAGAGCTTATCTGACGAGTTTCTAGCAGAGCGAGACACAGTGAGGACAGAGAGGGAGGACGGTCAAGAAGACTCTGAAGACTTGAGAATGGGCGTGGGGAAGAACACCTCTTCTAAAACGATGGACAACAGCAGTGAGGCAGGAAAATATGAAGATGAGGTCAAGCATGAATCTGACTTCTATCCCATTCCAGTAAGTATCTCCACTTGTTTTATCGCCTGGCTAGTACAGAGTGAACATTCCTGGTATTAATGTCCACACGGTTCACGTCAAGACAAAGTTGAAACACTGTGAACATTAATTTGTGAGAATGACCTGAGTGCTCTTCACATTTTAGACACATGTTTTCAGCCATCTTGTAAAATGCATTCTATTCTCTTTCTTTATTTCATGACAAATGGTACTGGTGGAGGCCACAGCTGGCTCGTCCCCGAGTTACTTTGCCATATTTTTGTCATAATCAAAAAAACAACACAGAGAGGTAACTTATGTACTTAATCATGTGTGTTACTATACCGGGTGTTGTTATTATTCTTAGTTTAGCAGATTTTTTCCCCTAAATTTATATTGTAAACAGGGACCATAATCTTTCTGCAGAGGTCACACAGGTGTGATAAGACGATATACGACACCTGACGGTGATTGTGGGATGGTGCTGACCAATAGAATTAGAATTAATTAATAGAACTATTGAGGATGTGTATTGGGGAATAATGCTTCAAATCGCAGTTATTCCGTACGCCATGAAGATAAATGAACATGTGGTTTGGTCGTAAAATATAGCTCTTCTCCCACCTTGACAAAGGTTTTTATTATCCACCATTTGACTGCTGAAACTGTGCATCATAAGCAACATTTGCAATTTATGTGAGATGTTTTTTTTTTTTTTTGCCGACAGAAAATGTGAATTAAAGTTGACATTATGTCTATCAAGACGATTAACAGGAGTTCATAAGAAATAGAAAGTAAAACTGAGATGCTATTTTAAGAAAATACAGTATGTAAAACTCTGAGATCTATTAAGTTGAAAGTAATGCAGTTTGTTGCAAACTATAGATATGAGTTCTGTAATATGATGTCATATTTGCCAATATTTCTGCAAATGGTCACCATCCCCATAAACAGTAAAATTCAAAGTTATTGTTAACATTATGTTAGAATGATTTTAAAATGTCGAAATTAAAAGCCTCCTGGTGAGGTGTTACGGTCAACTGAGAGCGACCCTGGGCGTCCTGCTGAGAGAATATCTCTCAGATAACCTGGGAAAACCTTGGTGGTGCATCAGAACAACTCGGTGAGAGGCTTTTGCTACATGATCCAACTTTGTGGAAGCCCGAGGAGAATGGATGGATGGATGGATGGATAAAATATATATGTTTTGGACCATTTATCTAACTTATTCCTTCACTATCATGTTTGTGTTGTGCAGGTATTGAAAATGTCCATAATTACAAACTTGGTCTTGTTGGGCACTAGGATTTATGATCAATAATGATTTTTCCAACTGATCCATCATACTCGATACAATCATGAATTCCAGTCTAGAACCAAGTTTTTGCAGTGAGGATGCCCATCAACAATGCGACCAGGGTTGTGTTTATATTATTCATTTTTCATTTGCAGCTGTTGTTGTGCTACATTATAGTAATATTGCATAGTGATTAAAGGTTTTTCTTTTTATGATTCAGTACTTAAAGAAAGAAAAGTTATTCATATCAGTGTATGCATCATTTCATATAATTTCATAACATGTAGGCCTAGCTCATGGAGAAGAAGTGTTTAGATGTTCATTGTATCAGTTCCTCTTGGTCATACCTTAGAATGATGTATTGCATGTGTTTAGTGAATAATGCAGAAACACCCTCTCCCAAAATAAATTAAATAAATAATTTCTAGAAATTCCTGTCTGAATTGCAAATCGCAATATTGTCACAAAAAAATCCCAATTCAGTTTTTTTCCCAAAATTGTTCACAGCACTGAGGACTACTTTCAACTCTTTTAAAATAAATCAAATGTGTGTTTCCTACAAATGGCTGTGAACATGTCTGATGGACATGTTTTCCATCTTTCTCTCATACTTCCAATGTCAACACTCAAGCACAAGGACGCAGACCTGTCACAAGTTGTCAGTTTGCATATGCATTTGCATTTATCCAAGAGATTTGACTGCACCCTTCCAAGCAAATACAGATTTTCAAGCAATAAAAAACACATTTGGTGAGGATGAATGGATGTCCATTCAGTCCTAACTAGTTGTGCCAAGGAAGTAGCAAAAAGAAAAATTCAAACACACTCATGTAACGGCACAAGCGTTGTTGAAATATATGGCAACAACTATCGCAGTGAAATAAATATATAACGAGGCTTTCACTATGATTTTTTAAACCATGGCAGAGCGCACCCTCCATTAAAATAAATAAATAAATAAGCCAATCAAAAAGTGAGCCAACAGAGAAACAAGGAAGCAGAGGGGGGACTCTTGACATAGAATTGCAATTGGCGACAGTAAAACAGTAGTCTTTAACCAGGAGAGGTTTATCGCTCTCCTATCTGCAGCTCTCCCCTCGTTTCTGTCTCTTCATATATCCAGCCAGATGCACGACTTCAAAGCATTATGATCTTGTCCATCTCCTTGATGCGTTATGTGTCATTATTCTGAAGGCATGGCGGCACGCATTTAAGCAATTGACAGTGTGCCACAATCGTTTACATGTAGAGAAAGTCAACCAGTGTATTGTTTTGTCTTTTGCATTCCAAAAAAGTAGAACCTGGAATAGACATATTGTGTCAGGATGGCTGACACCTTGGACGAGGGTCCTCAAAGAGCTGTAGTGGTGCAGGATTTTGTTCCAGCCGATCAGCACACACGGTTTAACCAGTGAGACGGACTGCAAATTATATAATAATACTTAGTCGAATGTACAATTTGAATCTTCAGGTGGTGGTGAATGGGGTGGGTGCTGCCAGTGGAGACCAGGACACGGAAAACACAGAGCTGATGTCCATCTACGGCAAAGACGGTCACGGAGCAGAAAAGGTACCTCAAGAAGAAGCTTGTAGTGATTATAATTACATGGCTAAAAAGCTGCTGCTTTTTGGGTGCTATAATTGTGTCTAGTCATGGTAAAGACTTCCTTTTACATTAGCTTTACAGGAAATGCAAATTATACAGGAAATGGAAGTTATTTTTATTACATGATGACAAATGCTGTGAAAGCGGAAGCTGAGCACGGGTGTGTTTGATAATGATAAAAAAAAAGTAAAAGTCATCATAATGTAAATGGTTTATGTTTCACCATGACTCATCATTTTTCTATGCTGAGGTGAGGAAAAAGTAGTCAGTTTTCCCTCTCTTTTCACCAGATTTTGCTTCCTATATCAGTAACAACTATATAATGAAGTTTGTGTATGTGTGTGTACAGAGCTCTATGTCAGAGACATTGGACAGCACAGACAGTGTGGACGCGAGGAGGATGGACATGATTTACACCATTGAAGACACGCCACCTTGGTATCTGTGCGTGTTTTTAGGCATGCAGGTAACAGTGGAATGATTCATTGACACACACACCAACCAAAGAATGAATGGTGTTATCTCTGGTGCAACTAGCCCTCATCTCAGATAGCTCATCTGATTTTTCTTTGTTGCTGTGTGTGCTGTGGTAAACTGAAACAACCATCTGCAGAGTGACATCATTGCCACACAATCAGGGTTTATGTTGGTGAAGAGTAATATGTGAATTAGAAATGCCACACTACGGTGGTGTCAGCATGACTTGTGGTTTCACCAATAAGCTGTCATGACAAAAACAAGTCTCTGTCATCTTTTTGTTGGTCTGATTGTAGTCTTTGTTTCCAGCATTATTTGACCTGTTTTAGCGGAACCATCGCTGTGCCGTTCCTCCTTGCCGAGGCCATGTGTGTGGGCTTTGACCAGTGGGCCACCAGCCAGCTCATCGGGACCATCTTCTTCTGTGTCGGGATCACGACCCTTCTCCAAACTACTCTGGGCTGCAGGTACTTGACGTCCACTCCTCCACTCACTCTCACTGAGGGTCCTTGAGCACTATCATTGACTTGTAGTGCCCACTGTGCCTTCTCTTGTCACTGTGAAGTGAGGATAAGTGCGTGCGTGTGTGTGTGTCTGTGTGTGTGTTGAACTGGGACCTGTCACACTCGTGGTTTTTGTTTGCAGAACTGAAACACCATCGTGTTGCTTATAAATGCCATCCATGTGGCTAGATTTTTATTTGGATTGTTCATCTTGTTTAAGTTCCAGTCATATGCATCTATTATGCGATGGGTTGTAAAAATCAGAAGCACTCTGGTTTCCTCCCACAGTGCAAAACATAGCTTTGGGCATCAAAGTTTGCAAAATTGCAGCATTTTAACAAGCCTCACATATGAAGCCCGACGTGGTTACTACTTTACACAAGCAGATGGTGGGAAATGGCAGCAGACGAAGTAGAAGGTTTAGAAGAATGATGATGCCCAGCCATCATCGTGGATATCATCATCACCATTGTTGCATGGAAGAATGTCTCCAGTGGATCAGATAAGCATCTGTAAAAGCTATGTAATTTGCCATGGTCGTCGCCTGGTCATGTCATAATATACAAATTAGAGTGAGTTTGGTTCCATATTAAACTTTAGGTCTATTTTACAGTATGCCGTCATATCTAGCCATTTTTGAAGCCACTGCATTTTGAAATAGTGATATCAAAGTTGAATATTTCATTGAAAGGATTCTAGCGCCAAAAGGGATAAGGTGATGACTCAAAGTTGTCCGCAGGTGTGAGAGCAGATGTCTTGCGCTTCAAACCTGTTTCCATTACAGATTTTTTCTGATATGTTCTATCTGTAATATTCCTGGAGCGTGTTTGGGCTTTGTGCTAGCAAGTTCAGGTGTGGTGGGGGAGCACCTGTCCACCAGATAGATGTTTTACTACATCTCCCCTGCATCTACACCACATGAAGAGCGCTCTGATACGCTACTAGACCGCCCTGCAGCCTCTCATGCAGCAGACATGTTGTGCCCTCGAGAGGCCGGTGCTGACTTCTGATTGTGGGTGTTTCACTTTTACATCACCTTTTGATATCAAAATATCTGAAGAACTGCATTGATGTGGAAGTGTAAAAACATTTGAGAGGTTTTTCAAAATCCAGGCATTTAACTTGTTTGTTGTTTAGTTTTTGGAAGCAGATTAACAACTCACACATCAAAATAGAGTGAATGCATCCTTGCACGTCTCCAGTGCACACAAATATAAAACAGACAATTGTGCAGAGAACTAAAGAATTAAAAAATGCTACTTTGTCCTGCTGATTATCAAAAAGCTTTTTATAAACAGCCGTTCAAATGGTGAACCTTTTTCCCAACAGAGATTCTATTCTTGCTGTTTCGATTTTCCCATGTGCTTGTGTCAAAAGTAAGTGGTTGTGACAACCACTTGTAGCAGGCTCACCGAGAGTCAGAGGAAAATATAAGTCACTGCTGAAGAGGGCTCACATGGTTTTAAGTGCCACTAAAGCATGTCATCTGTGGCAGCAGTTTTGTTTCTTTGTCATCTAAATACTGTAAATAATGAGGTCAAGTGTGATTTGTTTAACAAGGACATTCTAAAATGAGTAGTTTTGACTTAAATCAGGTAGCATTTAAATGTGATGAATGAAAATGAACAAAAAGACGTTTTGCTAATATTCTCCTCCAAGTGAGAGAGTGATTTAAATCTGAAGAAGAAATGTTGAATTATGCGCATACACAGCATGAGTGGGAACATGATGAGTAATATGACAGTTACGAATGTTATGTCAAAGCTTGCCTATTGGGGGTAGTGGTGGGCTGGGGCCTGCTACTTTGCACAAGAGGCAGGGGCAAACAACCATTCACAACCACACACAATTTAGAGTGCTCTGTCAACCCTGCATGCTTTTGGACTGTGGGAGGACACAAAGCATGGGGAGAACACGCAAACCCAGGTGTGAGGTTGCCACAAGCAGGAATCGAACCTGCAACTTTCTTGCTGTGGGGTGGTAGCTGTTCATTGTTTTGTTTTGATGACAATGATGCAAGATTAGCTTTTTATAATTAGCTGAAACACCATGTCTTTTGCTTCATTATCTCTGTTATCAACATAGACTCGAATACATTTGAAAAGTACTTGAATAATCGGGTATTATTCATTTCATTTTTGGATGTGTTCCATGACTTAACATCTTCAATAAATTGGAGTGAATATCATTATGAATCTCACACCAAATAATCATGTGACTCGACTTGAAACTTGTTCATGCTAGGAATTGCGAGGAAGGAATGTTTCCAAGAGGTGGATACTGTCTTTCAGTCCGGATTACACAGATTTGTAAACATTCAGTCGTGTGCTCATAGTAACTACTATATTAAATTCTGTCTAGAAACTTCTCCACACGAGATAGTAACCCACCTAGTATTTGACTCCCATTTGAAACATTCTTATTTTTGAATGCCTGGCAACTTCATGTTTTTTTTTCTTTTCATCCTTTTTGTGTCAAGGTTGCCCCTCTTCCAGGCCAGTGCTTTTGCTTTCCTCGCCCCGGCTCGGGCCATTCTGTCGCTGGACAAATGGAAGTGCAATAGTACAGGTACGATCCTGAAGCCTTCTTCTAGTGAATGTTGGATGTTCTGACTCATAAGTACTCCTGTAATGTATGATTGTAAAATATTTGCCTTTGCAAATACATGTTGTCCTACAAACTTTGCATAGCTGGTAATCTATTTCGTCGAGTGAAATTTATTTACAGCAATTAATGACCTTTTCTGGCATGTTCTGTGGCTCAACATAATTTTGTGGCTGAAAGAAGAAAGGTATTTTATGCATTACTGTACATGACCATTTGGAGTGATCCCTACGATAAACAATGACTAGTGTTTGACAAAGTTGAAACTTGAAAATTGCTTAGTGCCTTGGTGATTACCAATAGCTTGAACCTACTTTTTGTCTTATAAATTAAAAACATTTTGTAAAAAAAAAAAACACGTTAACTATAGTGAATTCTAACACCACTAATATTTTGTTTGGATTGACCCGTCATCCCTCACGTAGTATTCGAGATTAGGAAGCAGAGCTTTAGTGAGGAAAGGGGGATAGTTTTTGAATGGTAGGTTTAGTTTTAAAGTCATACCAAATAGTTCTATTTACAAGGGTCAATTTATTTGCCGTCACTGTTGATGTGAACAGAGTTATTACCGGAGTACACCAAGTCTCATGTGCTCTCTCTACTCACTGATGAAGTCATCTGCACAGAGGCTATCCACTGTGCACTTTGTTTGCAAAAGTTGTTGGATTCAAGCAGCACATGCTCTGCAGCACATTCGGTCCTTACACTAAGGGCTCTGCAGAGATTTTAATGTACCTGCGCAGCATCATGCTTCAACAACAAGCAATAAAGCTATACTGAAGTACTGTAAAAGGGGGTTTGTCCTTTCCATCTACACCTCAAGTAAGGGCTCTCCATTTTCATTCATAGTGGGTTTTGTGGAATGTTTATATTTAGTACAGTGACTTTCAGTTGAATACCTTCAATTTTTAATTGGCATTTATTTATCGTGTCTGCAAAAGAGGCCATGTGTATGAAAACCATGAAATATATTCCTGTGTTATATCCGAGTCCATCCTGTGTATAGAAGTGCCTCTGTGTGGGTGCTTTAAGTTGCATTGAGCTTAATTCCACCACCAATTTAACTGATACTCATTTTCTCATTTGTAATGTAATAATAATAAAGCTATATTTAATTTGCACCTTTCAGACCGCTCTTCTCAAAGAAATCTCAGTCATCACCCACAGCCATGCTAATGGCATGAAGCCCTGAAAACAATGCCATGAACGTAACGTAATCGCACTACGGGGCGTTTGAAAAGTGTTTTCTTGTGTTCAGATATCCCCTCTATGAACAGCACAGACCTCCTCCATACCGAACACATCTGGCACCCCAGGATACGAGAGGTGAGGCCGCACCACACACTGTATATTCCAATAATGCATAAGCGAACAGAAGACAGGATGTTTGCTTGGATTCTCGAGCCCTTTCAAAGTAAACATTAGCTTAGCATTACTCAACCCTGAAATAATCGCTTGCACAACTTCTGAGTTTGGTAACTGCGGCTTCAGACAGAATTGTGAGTGTGTGTCTTGAGTCCACACAAAGGGGGAACATTGTGTGGCCGTCTGTGGCTGCCGGCTTTCATTGGCCGCTTACTAGAGTCGTTAATGTGCAGTTAACCTTTCCCGGTTTTGTAAAGCTGCTGATTGATGTTTCCACTGCAGCACGTTGAGGTAACCAAATCAGGTTGTTGAATAGGACATCTCTGAACAGCAGGCAGCACCTACATTATAAAGAATCGGTGCCCAAAGGGATGATAGTGATTGCTATTTAGTCAGACCGTTACGAGACGCACGTTTTGTGAGACTACTTGAGACAAAAATAACAAAACAGTTGACTGTACTGACTTTATGTAGCTGAGCAGGAGAATTTTAGGAAATGTTTTAGGACTTTAGAACACATATGTGTGACCCGTGTTTACAAATAATGCTTTTACATTTTTTTCCCTGATTGTCTAACACAGAATGTTGTATAATAAAGGTTGCTTGTGAAATTGTATGTATTTAACGCCACATATTTTTCTATCAGCTACGTTGCAGTAACTTTTTATCTTCCCTCCCAGATCCAGGGGGCCATCATTGTCTCATGTCTGGTTGAGGTGTGCATTGGCGCTCTGGGTCTCCCAGGAATTCTTCTCAAGTACATTGGACCTCTGACCATCACTCCCACGGTTGCACTGATCGGGTTGTCGGGTTTCCAGGCTGCGGGGGAGAGAGCAGGGAAGCACTGGGGTGTGGCGATGCTGTAAGTTGTGTCAAAATCGTTTTCATGTTTGTATTCTCCAGTAATGTGTTATTTGCATGTATTTTATTTAATGTGTTAAGTTCTCCCTGCTAAAATTAAATGTGTTCGTTTTGTGCTTGTTAGATTCCTCAAATATTTATTCAAGTTGTTTTGCAGTCAAATCACCCTTACTACCTGTTGACCCACATAGTGTAGTGAACTTTCTCTGTTCAGCCATTAGTCTTAAACCAAACAGAGGATCTTTGTTGCTGAGATGTTCTCTGATTTGAGTTCAAATAAGAGTCCAAGAAAACCAAAAGAATGTTATCAGACGAAATCTGTCATCACACACCATCCTGCTATCGATGTGTCCTGCCTGGCCCCTGTCTGACTTTATTGGCTTGCAGTTTAATGAAAGTGGATCGCAACAGCTTAACCAGCCTAAAGGTCTGTGACGTGACTAATAAATCATTCAACTGTCCTTGTTTTTAAAAGAGTAGAGTGGGAGAAGTGCTGCACTTTTAATCCATGGTCACGAGCCGAGTCCCCAGTGGAAGAGCACATTGTTGACTGAGCTGGTGTGTCATCAGCTCCTGCTGCGTCAGGATGCTACTTGTGGGTGTCACACCGGTAATTGCCACTGATGCGCTCTTAGGCTGCATTTAAGTTAATTGATTGGCCATGGTGTCTCCTTGGGGAATCAATGAGAAGAGCAGGGAACGGGTTTATACTGGAGAAGCTGTTGCCCCACTTCGTTCTGCCTCCAGGATGACTTAATTATAATTAACAAGACGCCGACTGCTTCTGTCTGCAGGACCATCTTTCTCGTGCTGCTCTTCTCCCAATATGCCAGGAATGTTCACTTCCCTCTGCCCATCTATAAAGCCAAGAAGGGCTGGACCTCCTACCGACTGCAAGTTTTCAAAATGTTTCCGGTAGGTCGGTTAGTTTGTCTCTTCAATGTGTCAATATCTTGATGACAGTAAGATAAAAATATAAAATAAATAAATATAGAATAATAAAAATATCTCCTTTTGAAAGCAATGCAAGATGTTGTCTTTTCAACTGGAGATGCAACTTTTAACTCTCCATTTCATCCAGCCTTGCTATTCCTTATACCAACTTAAATTGGTGTAATACAACATAAAGTTGACGCATTATTGTCTTCTGGGAATGAAAATAATCTTTTATAACGTTTCTAATGCAACTGTTTTATAAACGACTATTTTGTAACCTGTAAATAGATAAGTCTCTTTTATGAGTGCAGCCTGAAGGTCTGAATATATTTAATCGAAATCTACATTTGAACATCATTAACATTGTTGTTCCAATGCAATCAGGAGAATCTGAACGCGTAATGACTCATGTAATCTGTGATTTGGTTTCATTTTTCTCCCGGCTGAAGCGTTATTGCCGCATGCTTGCTGCTGACCTCTGCTGGTGATTGATAGTGATACACTGGCATCAAAGTGTTTTTATTTCCAAAGCGGAGCAATATTTTTATATTCATGAATACTAGAAATTATTGTATAATAATTTAGTAAATTGTAGCCCAGCTCTGAAGTCACTGGCCTCTTCCTGGAGCAATAGCAGGACTTGGAGTTGCCCGGTGGTTTAGTTATGTCACAAACAAAAGCGGAAGGAAATATGTCGTTGGACACTTGCAAACTGCAATTCTATTCTTGCTACTCTTCTCTTCCCTCTCACTTATATAGATAAGTGATGGAGATTATCAATATCTCCACACTGCAGACATTTAACTGAAGGCGCTTGGCAACTGTGTCACTGCACGTTGGAGCTGAACGATTTGGGGGGAAAACATGGAATTGTCATTTATTTTGACAACATTGCATTATTTTTTTTATTTATCTATTTGGCCTACATATTATTAAGGAATGAGATGAATTGATACAGATTGATATGAATTACACATCTTTGTTTTACTTTACTTACTTAGAACTAGGGTGCCCATTATGTCGATCGCAATCTACTGGTTGATCGCAAATGTAGTGTTGGGAGATCACATGGCACTACGGCAAAGCGGTTTGTGCTGCCACGATGACAAGCTGAATGAAGTTTTTGAAGACTTCAGTGCAACTATTCCAAGGTCTAATGGTATCGTGCTTTATTAATTAAAATCAGCTAACGGAACAAAGCCCTGCAGCACAAGGGGGAAAATGTATAAACCCAACCCTGGTCAGTGTTGCATTGCACACCCAGTCCTAAAACTCCGACCAACGGGGCATCTATTTCTTTCCATGTCAGGGATGAGTTCCGTGTTAATATAGAGTTCAATACATCGCAGTGGATCCGCTAAATATTCGAAGTCCAACATTATGCAGACTTTGGGGGTTTTCGCACTGTGGATTCTGACTCAGGTGGCCTGAGCTTGATTCGCCTCCTGCTGTGCAGCCTCGCACCTCCTTTTTTCTCCTCAGCTGGCGGCGCTCTGAGCAAAATAGCTGGTTTGTGGCCCACGACGAAGCACATCTCAAGGAAGTCATTATCAGCCGGGAAGACAACCTATTTACAACCATCGGCTTGACCACCTCATTTCTCTGTCACTTCTTAACAAGACGAGTCATCCTCACCTTAGTTATTAACTGATGACAGATCTCCACAGCTGTTACAGAATGTGGTGTTTATCAGCCAAGTATAGTATAACAGTGTGGTATGAACGAATGTTATCCTGTTTATTTAAAAAAAAATAATAATAATAAAGCAGAGGAAACAAGCTGCGTGATACGGGCCAGACCACTCGCACAACAAGTTGAACAAAGTGCAAGAGATTACTGCCGATCAAGAATATTTTAATCAGTGAAGTAGAGTTCCAGACATCAAAAATTATCAAAGAATAGTCTGGTAATCTTCAGTAACGTAGGAAAAAACAGCGTCTTTCCTCATCACTGTTCTCCTCATGCAGACAAGCTGCACAGATCACTGCAGTTGCAACAGCACAGCAACATTCAGATACCAACATTATTCATTTTTGTAGCACTGTCAATAAAATCAGATGGTTATCAGCCTAATAAATGCGTGTGAGTTATCAAACACCCACACCCGCTCTCGTCCCCAGCACCAGTCTCTTGCGGGTGCACTCATCAGTGTTGGGACTGCAAAGTTGTTTTTGAACAATGTTGTCCACCCAGACAGCGATCGGACCCTTTACAGCCTGGCATTTATCATGTTTGTGTGGAATCACGCTAAACACGTAGTTTCCGGCATTCAAGTCCGCAGCCAAAACCCTACGCTTGTGTTCACGTCACACTTTGTTTTGAGTGCGCAGCGTGAAAAGCACCTTTGAATCATACTGAAGTTTCACCTGAGTGACGGTACCACCTGTGCTTCATAATGACACCACAGACTACGAGGAAAGTGATAAATGAAAAGCAAAAATGTGAGACATGGGTCTGACAGTCCAAGTCATCTTTGACTGGCATTGAACTAGCTCATGCATTGACGGGTTGATTGTGTCACATGCCATTGTTCGGCCTTGCTTTTCACTCTCCCCACCTAAGGCCATATGTGACTTATTTATCCATTTATTTTTGCAATATTTTACTAGATATATTCAGTTACTTAATATTTGTGCGTCATCAGTGTAAATAACAATCAGGCATTCCAGTCATTTGCATCGCACTTTTCTCTCTCTTCTAGATCATCATGGCCATACTGGTGTCATGGCTGCTCTGCTTCATCTTCACGGTGACGGACGTTTTCCCGCCTGTGAAGGACAAATACGGTTTCTACGCACGGACCGATGCTCGGCAAGGGATCATCGCAGCTGCGCCATGGTTCAAGATCCCGTACCCCTGTAGGTATATTCTTAAGCAGAAATAGGTTGCACCCAATATGTTGTCAAACTGTTGCCTGGAGGTGAGTGATACTCTTTAAATTGTTACTTCAAGACCAGTTTGATGATATCACTCAAAGCTCACACGAATGATGTGGTTTTAAGTTCATGACGTGAGACGATGGGTGTGAATATGGGTGCCCCAGTTGTTCATCAGTTGTCTGTTTATGTGTTTAAAGTCCAGTGGGGTTTCCCCACCGTCTCTGCTGCTGGTGTGATCGGCATGATGAGCGCTGTTGTGGCCAGCATCATAGAATCCATTGGAGACTATTACGCCTGCGCCCGACTCTCTTGTGCCCCGCCTCCTCCAATTCACGCCATCAACAGGTCAGTTTCCACTTCCCTCCTGTGTGAGTCACCATGTGGACAAGTGGGCGACTGAATGGCTTGTTTATCATCGTCTTCACAGGGGGATTTTCATAGAGGGGCTGTCTTGTGTGCTTGATGGGCTTTTCGGGACAGGAAATGGATCCACTTCCTCCAGTCCAAATATAGGCGTACTGGGAATCACAAAGGTGGGTGACAGTCTAGTGATTGTGATCGCTTTCGTTATACTTTTTGCAACTCAGTGGTGAGTGGACGACTCCATCATGTTTCTATTACTTGTCATGAATACAGAGTCCTAGAACTGCCTTTGTAGACCACCTGAAAGCGTCACCTACTCTTGTGCTGTTAATGCATCACTTCTAGCTGAGGTTGAAGTAGCAAGGATGATGATCAGAAGTCTGAATCCGTGGTTCTGTCAGGCAGTTGCGTGATGAACGTAAATGTCTTGTGGCTAGGACCTCTACTGTCTCAAGCTCATGCCTTTCTTTTAATCTCAGGTGGGCAGTCGCCGTGTGATCCAGTATGGCGCAGCCATGATGCTGCTCCTGGGCCTCATCGGTAAATTCAGTGCCCTGTTTGCCTCGCTGCCAGACCCTGTTCTTGGAGCACTCTTCTGCACCTTGTTCGGGATGATCACCGCTGTGGGACTCTCCAACCTGCAGTTCATTGACCTCAACTCATCCAGGAACCTGTTTGTCTTGGGATTTTCCATCTTCTTTGGACTGATGCTGCCCAGCTACCTCAAGGAGAACCCGCTGGTCACTGGTGAGAAAGTGCTGCATGAAAGTTCAGGTGTTGAACTTGAACGCAGAAGCAGCTTCATTTAATCCGCTCATCTTTTCTTTTCAGGCATCGTTGAGATTGACCAAGTGTTGAACGTGCTTCTCACCACAGCCATGTTTGTCGGAGGATCAGTGGCTTTTATCTTGGACAACACGATTCCTGGTAAGTCCTCGTTTAATTCTGATGCAGCTGCAATGAGAACACAGCTGTCTTAGGTGGCATCACAAGTGCAGTTGTGATGTTGGAGTAGTGAGCTGTGATGGTTCTGTATTTGTCTTTGTGTTGCACTTGTGTTAGCCTTAGTGTACGGCATTGTTTTCTTACACTGATTACATAGCTGCGTCTATCACTCAGACACACCTACACCTCGGGGGGTGGACTTTGTTTTTTTTTTTTTGTTTTTTTTTTTTTTTAACAGACCACTGCACTATCGCTTGCAGACTCTTTCAAACTTCCAAAGAAATGCAGGTCCTTGTCCACCACTCGCCCATTCTCTCTCCACTGTCAACGTACCTAACGCACCTGAAAACGATGCATGTATAAACAAACTGTAACAGTTTAAACATCTCCTATTTGTGTGCTCTGATCGTGTTGTTACTGTGTGCACGTTGAGTCACTGGCGACAGGAGACAGTCAGAGTACACACATGCTCATGTGCTTGCAAAATGTACTGATAAACGGAACAAACGTTTGTCGTACATGTTTGGCTGATTTAATGACGTAAAACAGCCACTGGACTGTGTGTGAGTTTTCTCGTCCCTCTCTCTCCTGCTCGGCATTCCACGAAAACTTTTCATTTTCATGTTTTAGTTTGCAAGGTAAATATTTTTCCCAAGCCGCAGGACATGAATTAGGTCTGAATCTTCAAGTGGAAAGATGCCCGATCTGATAAAACAAACTTACTAACTAAAAATCCCACGGCAGCCATGTTAGGGACATTAACCAGTGAAAGCGAGATACGCTTCCACACTGCTGGGGCTGAGCTGATGGTGAAATAACCATGTCCATGGCAGGGTTGTTTGACCTGCATCCATAAAGTGGGACCCACCACAGTTCATGGAATTACCAAGTTGACCCATTTGCAGCAGCAGTTGGGCTGCTGCTATTTGGATCACCCAAAGTCTGATAAGCCTCTGCCAGCAAAATAGCTTTTCACTGGAACAAGAATTATGAGTTTCATCTCGAAAGCTCTAGTGTTATGAGATCTCGTCGCACCCGTGTTCGGTAATCATTTGATTGACAGCTGCAGTGTGCAGGAATGTTTGCGTGTGCATGGTTGTGTAAGATGAGCTAGCCTTCTTTCCCTCCTCCAGGAACTCCTGAAGAACGAGGCCTGCGAAAGCTCAAACGTGGCACCCGCCTCAGTGCAGCAGAGCTGGAGGGCATGCAGTCATACGACCTTCCGTTTGGAATGGACTTCATCCGGAGACACCCCTTCTTCAAGTACATCCCCATCAGCCCCACCTTCACTGGGTACCAGTGGGGCAGACTACGAGACACCTGCCGGATGGGACAGGGGGATTCTGGGAGAGCAGGGGAAAGAGACAATGGATCAGGGGAGAGCCGGGTATAGCCAAAGGTGCTGGAGCGGGAGATGCAGGTTTCTGGCTGCTATCGGGGAGCAGGGGGGGTTTGTTGGAGATGAAAGGATGGGAGATTGGAGGACAGGGAAACGGTGCAGGATGTGGGTGAAACCATTCTGCACCAGCTCCTGTCAGTATTCGTTTAGTTTACCTAGTCACGTCCCACTATGCTGTTTTAAGCATGCTCCAGCAAGACAAGCATGCTATTAAGATGTGGAGACATCTGTGTGTGTGTGTGTGTGTGTGTGGTGTACTTCCAGTCTTGGAGAACGAGAATCAGGCCCCAATTTCACTGCCTTCCTCAACTGAAATGGACCGAAAATTACGTTTTGCCAATTGAGCATTATGCAAATGAACACATGACAGGGCGCACACGCACGCACACACAGTCCACACTAGGCGCATGTGAAAGTGGTTTCGTCAGGTGCCCGAGGCGTCGCACACTGATTGTTGAATTAGATTTTGCACTCTTCCTCCTCAGTTCAGAAAAGAATGTCAGTGGAGAAGCGTTTTCAAGGCCATCTCATTTTTCCTGGAATGGCAACTCAGAAGTCCAAAATAGAGACATGACCTGGAATTCTCGACCGTTGTCTCTCGTATTCTTTTTACTAGTGCTGGAAGTGATAGTTGTGAAGTTGTTTCCGCAGTAATTCGGCTGATGATTGACAGAACTATCTCATACACACAAGGTCGCAAAATGTCACTTAAAATTGCACAAAACTTGATGTCATCAAAGGTGAGAAATGACCAGCACATTAAAAGACAGTCGGTCATAATTATTGATTATGGACGACCTGAGACTTTGATTTGATCAGTTGTCATCGTGCCACGACCCATCTCATTCTACCTCCCCCCACCCCCACACTCCTGTCACCTCTGTGGTTTGCTGCAGCTGGTCTTGTCTGGGGAGCTCACTGAGGAACACTGAGTTGGATCCCACCGCGTGCCTCGTCGTGAGTCCTTATCGCTGATCAGACCTGGAGCTCAGCTTGTGACAAATCAGAACTAAAATGGCTAAAGTGGAGGTCCAAAGTGATTATGTACCAAAAACCTTACGTGTCCATTCACAGTTGCTGAACTGTTAATCTCCCTCTAAACATGATGTCATCAGAAACGGTGTCATCGCTGCCTGGTGGGACCTGGCCAACGTGGCTCTCTGCCTCATGGGTCATTGCAGCTGTCGGACCTGCTGCGTTTCAGTTTGAATACTCTCAACCCTCTCCTCACGTGGAGATGTTACAGTATCTCAGGCTCTGTTCATTAAAATTGTCGGGATATGATGTTAATCTACAGTGGTGATTCTCCACAAAATGTCTACTCTAGTGTGAGTAACTAGCTAACTTAAGTAAGAAATCGTTCATTTACAAATTCACAACTCGCCTTTGTGTCTCTTTTGCTTCTATATACATCTATATTTATTTATTTATGTGAAGAAAGATGCTGTGTCGTTTATTTGAAGCAGCTTGATGTGTCTCTTGCACAAAGATGAAAATATACTTGTGTTTACGCCCAGTAAAGATTATCGGCAAGCTTGCACCGCACGACTTTGAAGAGAGAATTCACTCTTCATTGGTGGGTTCAACTGTGGACAACAGATCGCAGTGGCAGTTCTCAAAGGTTATCGAGACAAAAACAGTTTTTTTTGCTGCACCGCGATGAAACGATAAAAATTATAACATACTGTCACATGATTTAAAATACTTCTTACCTTTGATTCGACCTCTCGTCTGCGCCTCCTCTTGTAGATAGCAAATCTTACATTACATATATGACCTCAGCGTCGAACATAGATACTGCAAACAATTTGAATTTGAAGACATTGTTTAGTAGTAAATTACATTGTTAAATTATTTATTATTTCATGACTTTTTTTTTATTCTAAATCCTAAATGTAGGTAAGATAAAAGACACAAGAAGAAATGTTATTTGTGAATATTACAGATTCTAATGAAAACTTATTATACAAAATATATGTATATATTTAAAACTGAAACAAAACATGGGTGAGGTATGGATATGTGGGAAATACAAAATCTACTATAGAAGAAGCAAAACAGGCAATATTTTTCAGAAAGACATGGGGGCAAGTAAAATATTTATCATTCTCAACATTTTTAAAGAGACTTCATAAATGTATCCTGGATTTTGCTTTTTGTATGTATATATATATATATTTTTTTTTTGGTTCTGAGTTGTGACATTAACAAGCACACAAAGATAAATACCAAGTACGGAATGATAAACATCAAATTTAAACACAATTATTTGCTTTGTCATTTCCAGTTGTTGTACTTGTGATGAAGAAAAGTTATTTTCAGACAGTGTTAGGATATTGCAACTTTCAGGTTTTTGTTTTAATGTCTATACACACACACACACACACACACTCTGGAGTTGGCACTTATAGACCCCAAGTTTGTATCAGACTCTTTCTCATGTCAAAGTCGTGCAGTGGCTAGAATCACAACGAAATGACCGACCCCTCGAAAACTTCTCTAGAGCATTGATATCGACCACCGCGTTCGCTACTTCAAATCCATTCCATCATCTATTACTGATCATGTGTAATTGCAGCTTGGTTGTAACCTCTGGGCCTTTTATTTAATGTTTATTTGTACACATAAAGGTGCCAAGAACATTGGGATCACATGACCTGGTGTGTATTATACCGTACACACGGCAGTGATGCTGATATGCACACACACTGCCCAGTTATAGCCTGAGCGTAATGGTTCTCAGGACTATTGTGGAACTGCTGCTCTACGACATCGCTCCTGTTTAGGACTGCCCACATCGACGTGAAACAACCCAGATTGTAGCCGATTTTGAAAACCAGAAAAGCAGATGAGAGAAGGCAACATGGCTGATCTTCAAGAAATGAACCGTCTTTGACGGGCCACTTCAAAACCTTAAAATGTAAAGATGGTGTTTTTCCAGAAGCAATCGGGTGAAAGAGTAGTTGATCTGGGTGGTGCTAAACTTGTGGCTTCAAGAGCAGGTATGAACAAATGTTTCTCTTTGTATCACGTCAAATGTTTTTCACCTCATTAATCACCTCTACATCTCTTTCCTTGTACACGTTTATGTATCTCAACCTTTCCTCTCCTGTGGACGTGTTCACCATGTCCTCTCACTTGTAGAGTTTCCTCCCTGGCAATGATCTTGTTTGATGCATCAGATGGCCGTCTTGTTAAGAGCCGCTGGCGGCTGTTGTCTTCTTACTCAACAGCATCGGTGCCGAAGGCTGCTTCCTCGTCTGGTATGATCGTAATTTTAGATGAAACACTTTGACGATAAGAACTGGCTTTTGTTACCGTTGCGATGGCTCTTAAGAAGATGGCCAGAGGGTGTAACTCTTATCCCTTTCAGTTGTTTTGAAGGGGCTGCTAGATTCTACATTTGGTGTAACACGTGTGTTATCTTTGGAAAGAAATGTTTTTATACATATACATACTTTTGTGTTGTTTTTGCAAGCAAATATTTGTAAGGAATAAATCAAAACTTTTAATCTTAATGCCGCTGGAGACGCACGCTTTGTTTTTCTAATGATTTCATGCATAATCCTGTCAACAATGTTTTTTATTCAGTTGTTGCTACCTGTTTTGATCCAATCAAACGAGCCGAAGGACGGTGTGAAACAAATTATATTACAGTGTACTTAACAGACATCCTGAAAGGTTAAATTTTGTGAACTAATCGTAGCAGAAAAGTGTTTTTTTTTCTAGAAATCTATTTCATAAGACGTTACAGAATGTATGCTGTCTTTTGTTTTCATTGATGGCTCAATCTGCTGTGACTTGTTTTCAAAACATAAACTTCAGTCCAGCTTTTACACTGAGTTGATGCCTCATTTCTACTGCTGAAAAGGTTCAAACAAGTCTTGGTTCCCAAAGGTTGTTTACAGTCTTGCCTCTCTTTTTTTGTGCCGATTAGCCGCTATCTTCAGGGGAACACGGACCAAATGGAGCTTGCCTGGTCAGATGAACCTTAATTTCGCCCCACATGCTCGTTGTTGAAGCCGTTCAGTATTGTACTGCGTCGGTGTAGATCACACTCATCGCACCTTGGTCGCAAAATCCTTCCTAGTCACCAAGTCACTTTGTGGCTTTCTAGATCTAACTGAAAGCACCAATTGAGCAATAGCTATATCTTCAACTGGTATGTCAGTTTCATGGCAATAACCGGCTCCTGCCACTAGGGTTTCTAGTATTACTAGTAGTTTCTATTATTTCTAGTTAAATCACCACTCCTTAAAGACAGTTTGGTAAATGCCTTAGTAAATTTCCTTGTCGTTCCCAATATCCAGTCATATATGTTTATAATAAAAGGCAATGAATGCCATGGTTTTATCCTACTCTATACGGTATTTTCATTGTTACACTACTGTCCATTCAAAAGTTATTTGGCATCCTTTTCTATCTTAAGTAATCTACTGCACGACTTTTTGACGTTCATCCAGACTGTACGCAGATCCATGCGGATACACAGGAGAGATGAGCGACAACACACTCGGAGTTGTTCCACCTCATAACGAAGTGGTTGGCGCTCTCCCATTGTTTCCTTTCATCACGCGAACAAAGGCGCGTCGCTGGTGCGCTCTGATTGGTTGAGCGCCGCGAGCCGCGGCAGATGGAGCGCACGCGCCCCGGGATGCACGCGCTACCCCGCTGATCTGCTGCACGCCGTCGCACGAGGACGGGAGGTGAGTGGACCTGCGTCCTCGGAGAGCCGGACTCTGGCGCGAGCGCTAGAACCTCCGACTGAGTCGGGAGGGCGACGCGGAGACTGCGGACCTTCAACAGCGAGTCTTACGCTGGAAGACTGGAGGTGTAGCGAGGCGCTGCTGACTGGGAGGAGAGCCGGACTGCTGGAGGAGGAAGAGGTTCCCAGAAGACGCTGCAGGTACCAGACTAGACTTTATTATGATGCCGACTCCACAGATAACCGTGATATCCCCACAGTTATCCTCGTTTTGACTCTCATTGGCCCACATTTGGAAGTAGGTGTTGCATAACAAGCAGCAGAGGGACGACTATTGTTTCTACTGCCACGGAACATTTGGGGTTGTAGATCAGTCCCGAGGCGTCCCTAACTCCCCTTCAGCGAGGAAGCTTTGAACACCCTCAGTGTACGCAGCAATATCCAGCTTGTTGTGCCCAACACTAGTGTTTCCGCCTCCACCCGCTTGACTATAGCCTGGTAACTTTTATTCAGGGAGGTTAAACTGGCCTCTGCTTACAGTCACAAATTTAATAACCAAGGACCGTCACTTGAACTGCAATGCCTGAAAGCTCAGGAGCTACACTGTTGATGAACTTTGACACAGAAAAAAAACACCTAACATGTTTATCCATCAAGTATTTCATAATTTCAGTCACATGTCTATATACTTATATCACAGATAAACAGATCGGATATTTTCATCTTTATCTCCCGCGATATAACCACAGAGAATCTCAGTTTAACCAAATTCAACACAGCAGTCAGAATGGTACCTTTAACTGTATCATAACTCTATTACTAATTTAATGTTCATTCTATTAGAAGATTGCTAATATATGATCCATTAGACTGAAATAAATACATTTACAAAACTCCAAGTGTGAGATGTATAAAAAAAATGCAGTTAAGCGGTAAGTTATGCAGCGGTTAAAACTTGTAACATCATGTCAGAAACTCATAGTAAAGATGTTTGTTAATATTCAGTCATTGTTTTATTTATTTATTTATTGTCTGTTCAGTTGACATCGGTGATCATTGTATGATGTAAAGTTAGTTTCATTTATTTATTTTATGATAACTTGATCTAAACAAAGTGTCATGTTATTAAGCAACAGTGCAGACACTACTAATGATTCACTATTATCTTTTAACACCCAAGAATGAGCTGTGAATCCTTGTCAAGGTGAACATAGCAGTGGGTGAACTGTTAGTTACTCTAATCTCTGAAGGTTGTACAGTAAGAAACAGTTTCCTTCCAATAGATGCAGATTTGCTCTTAACTTGTCGTGGCTTCTTTATATTGCAGTTAGTGGCATATTATCGCTAGTGTCTGCTCGGTGAATCATGTGCTTTTGTCTCATTTTTCTGTGCGAGCACAGTGGCCTTCACTTTTTTTTGTTACTGTTTGTGGTTCTCTGTGGATTTTGACCATCAACAAATATCCCTTTGTTAATGCGCATGTGCAATATATTGATGCGCTTCAGTAGTCTGATATTGCAATGCGGCTGACAGTGTCTGATCGTGTGGAAGTTGAAGTCATTTCTGAACACTGTGAACAGTAAGCAATCTCATGAACAGAGCTGAGAAACCCTGCAGTGTCTCACAAGAAGTCAGAAACTATTTTTGGCTCAGTATTCCAGAGTGTTGAAGCTCAGATGTTTTTGCTGTTCCCATAGCAATGGTGATAATAGCAAGGCAGTGCTGTAGTAATGAAGAGGCAGCAATGGGGGAGGAAGAGAATTGGGGTGGAGGTTTGGGGGGGGTCGAGCCATTCATCTTACGGAGGGGTTGAAAACAAGCCACCATGTGTGTCAATGATAGAGGGAGGGAAAGGGGGAAGTCAGGAAGCTGTGGTCATGAGTTTTAATGGAGATGTTTACTCATTCACGAGGGAGCAGGCTTTAATGAGAAAACCAGACGGTGGCAACGAGACCAGACAGCTGCTGGTAATAATAAAATATAGAGAGGAGAGCTGGAGAACATGTCAGACGAAGAACGTTTGAGATGGAAAAATACTGGGCAAAAAGAAGAAGAACAGAAGGTCGTGATGAAGGAGGACTTGAGGATGATGGAGATAAGTCAAGATGGAGGAGGATGACTCAGTTTGGTGCACATGAAGGGAAATGCAGAAGACTCAGGCGATGGAAATGGCTCAAATAGATTCACAGGCCACTGAAAGCAGTTGTGTGGAGCCAGAGGTGTTGCAGCATGATGAGATCTTATGTGTTTGGAAGTGTGAGGATTTGTTTGGAGGAAGTTTTTGCTGAATTGGTCTACAGGGAAGAAATGCAGTTGTCAGTGACTGGAGAACACAAAACATGAATTTAATATTGTATCTTAAGTAGGGATGTCCGATATCAGCCATTATTTCAAAAAACGTCTGCATTTGTTTGCAATTTGGCTCCATTGTTCCCCATTGCTTTTTGAAAATTCTCTGGCTGAGGTGGAGATTTTGGAAAACTCTGTTTGATGTAACCAGAGTGAACAAATATTTTAGGGTCTTACATGTCAGAATAAACCCCAGTAAATGTGAGCGCAAACATTCAGCCACTCTATGTTTATGACGGAGTTTGTTTGGCTACTGGTCATGTCTGCACTGTTCTCTCTGCAGAGCATGTGCTTACACAGACTCATGAGGACCGCTGGTGACGTCACCTTAGCATTAGATTAGATAAGATTAGATGGCCTTTATTACTGAGACTGAGAAACTAACAAACGATAATTGTGAGCAATGCTCGCTGCATGGCTGGAATCTGTCTCTAAAGTCACTCAAGGAGACTTTTGTGTTTAAATATTGGTATTTTGTATTTCTGGGGTGACTGCAGGATCAAGACCATCAAGGATCAAGGCATTGAGGCATCAGGCAGAACCGGGCGCTAGGTAACAATTTCTGTCTGGGCTTTGCTGCCGAATTCCTCGAGTGGAACTTGTCGCCCGACATAAATCTCTGCAAGTCTGCAGCGGGTCAGTTTGATTCTTTCTGGAAATCCACATCCTCCACGATGATAGTCACCTCGAGTGGATGTTAAATCCGCCCCTAATAAGACTTCCTGAACACTGAAGTACTCTGGTCAGTGTCACACACAGCACGTAGAATGAACATTTTTAGTCAAAGTTAAATATTGCATTTCAGTTTAAACTGTCACAGGTCAACTGCACTAATATCCCACTGCATATACGTTTATAGTGTTCAAGTCACATTCATCACAGCTGCTTTAATAAATGTGTACATTGAATGCTGCTAGACTGAACAACACCACACTTGCTTGTAATTCAGTTATGCCTTAGTACATTTCTATATTTTAGTTACAGACAAGTAGGTTTTGCGTCTTAGATGCAGTCACTTTCCACATGACAGTTATTAATGATTCCATCTGCAATGAGGAAAAGTAGGAGGACCCACTCTTTGTTTCATTTGTTGCCGTGGTGAATCGTTTACAGGCTTGATACAGTGATACAGACATTTTTAAAATTCTGCTCGCATTCCGCCATTTTGCAACGTGCGAGTCTTGGCGTCACCACACAGCCCGTTACCCATACCCAAACTAAGATGGCAGAAGGCAAATGCATGGGACTGTATTGCAAGGCATCACCCGGAAACCACAGTCATCCGCAGTGCCGTGCTTCACAGACAGCAAAGTTCTTCACTGAGAGCACTGTGCCACGGCTTTCGCCAAGAGTCTAAAAGAGCAGTCGCCAGTTAAGGCACTTTACTGAGAGTTTAAACGTTAGCGTGTTTAACTAAACGGTGTTTTCAAAATAAAAAAGCACTTTTATTTTGTTGCCCAACAGTTTCGACAATTCCATCCAAGCATGGATACATGTTTCAAACTTTATGAATGTGAAAAGACACCGTCATTAATTGTTTTTCTGTGTACAAAGTAGATGTGAGACGTTCATGATCAGAAATCATTACGAGAAAAATCAATTTTGAATGGAGTTCTGGCCCCAAAAATGGGAAATTGTGAGATGGTAAAGGATTCCTACCTATTCTAAATCTGAAAACCATCGAGATTCTCGTCTTCCCACCAGCTTTGGTTATCCCCCTCAGTTCAACATAGCCCTTCAGCTGTCTGTAGTGTTTGCTGTGTAAATTGCCGTAGCTATTATGAACGTTTATGTTAAAATGACCAGTTGGCAGTGGTGGGATTTGAACCCACGCCTCCATGGAGACTGGAGCCTAAATCCAGCGCCTTAGACCGCTCGGCCACACTACCCTGCAGCATGAAACCTCCATCTTTATCCTGAATCTCGCCTTTGCTTGACTTGCAATTGATAATATTTTACCTGGATCAGCAGATGTTTTGCCATATTGAAAACTCATTTACACCGCAGTGATAGAGCAAGCTGTAATGGTGCGAGTGAGAATCTCCTCTCGGATGTTTCCAGATACACTGCCAAATGTAAATATGAAGAGTATGATGTCAAATTCATTACCTCTACTTCTGTATTCTTTAGGGAAGAATCAATTATATTTGACCCGAACTTGGCTCGGCTCTGGTGACTCACCAGACCACACTTGAAGGCCAATCTTTAGCGTCACCGCACATTAACAAGTCTCCGCGCATGGCTGCCCTCTATTAATGACTAATGATCTTTATTGTGTGGATCAATGGCAGGGTTTTTGAGCTTGACAGGCTTTGATATCGCTGCTGAAATATTGATGCACTTGGCTGGGGGTGGGATGGTTACTGTTTAATATTTAATCCCGTCACGCTAAATGGAAACATGAATTTCAGAGATTGCCAAAGTCAATTGGTTTGTTGCATCAGCCCCTAACTGTAGCGGAGCAAGTGAATGAGTGTTGTGAAATTGTTCATGCAAGAGGTTACATGAGATATGACCTGGAGGGGGAAGCTTATCAGTCTAAAATGGAAACATGCTGTTTTGATGTAAACTCTTAAAGGGTGGTAATTCGCTGCTTGAATTGAGGAAGTTGTGACACACTGTCAGTTTCCTCTGAGACTGACTCAGTAGAGAGGAAGTGATTTAGCGGAAGGGGATCACTTCCTACAAGCATAGCTGCACTTCAGGCTGCTGTCATAAGAAGAAGAGGCAAAAACTTGTGTTGACTTTTAGGGCTATTTAGAGCAGAATGTTTTGAGGGGGATTAACATCAGTGATGGTAAGTTTGTCCCTTGATTTAACTGTTTTGGTCTGTACAGTGTCCCAGGGTCTCACCAGAACTGTGGTTCATATGGTTCTGCTTTTCATCTCAAGAGCAAACAAGGTGGTGAAGCTCCATGTCCTGCTGATCGTAGAGGCGTAACGTGGACGTACTGTCTCTCAGCAGCTCCTCCCATCTGTACCAAGCCAGTGTAGTGTGTGATGTGTGAATGTGATAGCTTGGTGGTTGACCATAAATTGGAAACATGTTTCTGACATTGTTTGATTGGTTCTAGTTGTAGAGCCCAACATGAATGTTGGTCCATTTGTAATCAGAACCAACAACAATGAAGTACATGAAGAAGCCTTTCTAATTCCATCTGGGTGTGTTGTTGGCAGCGGTTCTGTCCTCATCGGTTAGAGAGTTTTGCAGTGACAGTAAATGCCAGAATCTTAAGGAAGATGCCATGAATGTGGTCAGATGCAGAGAAGTATCCGACGGCAGATCAAGACTTCACTACCCTCACACTGCAAACAGCCAAACAACTCTTAGGTTTCTTTCAAATCTGTCACAGACCTATGAAACATTTCAGTGTATCAGCAGAGAAAAACACCAGCCTGTCGAACAGTGCGTCACATGCTTCAGACCTTATCGGATCGTATGAACACACAAGCCTCAGAAAAATGTGGCATATCTGTGAAAGTGCTGATAATTTTTAGATTCTCGACTTTCAATGCAGTTATGACCTTTCACCCACTGATCTGTCATCTCATTTGGGTAAAGCAACATTATTTGAGTTTGCCAAAGATACTGGCACACCAGCTTTGTGGTTGACATTCTGCTGCTTATCTCAGCTCACTGAAGGTTTTCTTGATGTGTCATACCCAACGTTGTACTAAAGGTCCAGGACGCTCTGTGTTGCTTCCCAGCAACCCGCCAGTAGGTCTACATATATTTTACTTGAGAGATGGCGCAAGTTCCTTTCATAAAAGATGGCATGCTCTGCTGGCCTTTTGTGTGTAATGAGTGGGAACAGCTGAGTTATTGTGTCTGGAGGTCCTTGTGTCTTCCACCTGTTCCCGTCCTTCCAGAGGCTTCTACCCCGCCTCCTGCGGACACACAAAGAGGGACAAACACACACGAAGAACGAAGGAAACCTCTGAGGGTTGTTGGCGCACATCCATGAGGAGCAGCTGCACGCCTGTGTAAAATACATACCCAGAGAGGAGGAGAGGCAGTCGTGGCCCTCAATGTGTGGTGGAGGACTTGAAGGCCAAGTCGTTGAGACGATTCATGCAACTGAGATGAGTCTGTGTAAACCTGAGGTGGCATGGAGTATTGGATTGGCCAATAATGCTAAGTCAGCTGCGACTGAATCATCCTGTGTGTGTGTGTTGTGTTGCTGCGTGCAGTCATGAGGAGTCATGAGACTGGGTAAGAGGGACTGATGCGCTCTTCTTTTTCTCTGCAGCCCGACTCATGCTTGCTGACCATGGATGGTACACATGACGGAGTTCAGATTGGAGAGAACAAGTTCATCAGCAAGTAAGAGAGAAGTCTGCTGAATCATCAGTCGTCCGCACACGCACACACACGTTTTTTTTTACTGATCATAATCTTGTAAGGTTATTCTTATTATTTTGCCAAATTGTTGCTCACTTCTGTGTGTTCCACTTTATGGTCCACCCATATGGTCTTGTAAAACCACACTCTTGTCTTGTCGTGATGGTTTGATTTAAGTTTCAGTTGAATTTTGTTAGTAAACCAGAGAATTAAAAAAGAGGAAGTGAAAGCAGAACGCTTGTGGTTTTGCTTCCGCTGCAGCTCTTAGAACCAGATCAGACCGGTGCAGCATATCTATGAACAGCACAGCTTGTTAGATGGTGGCAGGCTCCAAAGATGAGGTGAAATATTGTTTGCTTTACTAAAGCTGTCATCTTCACTCTTTCTTGGGGACTGACCAAGAAATGACCAAGTCTAAAGGAACTCAGTGTGAAAACATCATATTTGTGTTGCTTATTGTCGATTCAAAACATGTGTCTCCAGGACGACGGTGCTGTCTCACCTAAAGACTTACAACATCTACTATGAAGGGCAGAATCTGCAGCTCCGACACAGAGAGGTGCGTCCTAAATGACCTGTGTGTGCGTCTGCTCCCTCATTTTCCGACCATGTGGAATATAATACATCCATACCATCTGAGCCGTCAGCCCAGTTGTTGAGCACGGTCTGTGTATATTCCGTCTGAGTATTGATCACAGCTCATCTCTCCACACACAGGAAGAGGGGGAGCTGGTCGTCGAGGGTTTGCTCAATATCTTTTGGGGCCTCCGTCGACCAATCAGGCTTCAGATGCAGGATGACCACGAGCGGATTCGACCTCCACCCTCCTCCACATCCTGGCACTCGGGCTGCAATCTGGATAGTCAAGGGTATGTGGAGCAGCATATCCAGTTACACTGACCGGAAACACTGATCGGCTGGCAGCAAAATATGGATTTGGTCTAGATTTTCAGATGGAGGTTATCAGAGGTCAGTGGCCTGATGGCATTGTTTACATTTGATGTGTGGGAGGAAACTTCATTTCCTGTAGAAGATCCCGTTGTGAAGAGATGTCGTCTAAATGTGGTGTACTAGGAGCATTGCCATGAAGCAACAAAGCTTGAAGCTTAGCAACTGGTCACCAGTGTCAAACCGAAAAAAGCTACACTGTCCTAACTTTGAATTCAAATGACTGTCTTCAAAATGTCAATCAGAGGAGTAGCAATAAAGATAGACTGTTATTGACAGTGCAAAAATGTCGAGCGCAAAGCAGTGTTTTTTTCTGTGACCCAGCAGTGCTTCTGAAAAGAAATTCTTCTTCTAGACCGCCGAACACCTCAGATGGTCAACAGACGCAACAACAGGCTCCGCCCACTGTGGAAGTGACGCTGACCGATAACGGGCCAGACGACAATGGCGAGATGGAGCCACATGAAGAGGGTTAGTGGGCTTTGGGTTTCTCATAAATACAAGCAAGTATCTGTAAACTTAAAGAGCCGTCTGCAGGATACTTATCTTAAACATGACTTCGATAGAATTCAACAGTTGTTTTTTTATGATTCATGTAACTTACACCGAAGCCTAAAACACAAATCAACTCTTCAATTCTTAAATTCTGAGAGCATCAATCTTATCAATGTTTCTTCGTCAGACGACAGCGAGACCTCTGCGCAGTTGCTGAGGACCAAAAGTGATGCCGGTGTGTTAAGGCGGGGTCAGCGAAGGTCACCCAGCGACCAGAGGAAGATCAGACGACATCGCTTCTCCATCAATGGCCACTATTACAACCACAAGGTGGCACATCCTAACTCAGAGATAAGTCTGGATTTTTCATGTTAAACCCGAGTTACAACATCATGGCGTGAATTCCAGACAGCGGTGTTTACGCCTGCCTTTGGTTCGGTGACCAACGTTCGGATCAACAGCTGCATGAAAACCCCACAAGTGCTGCGAGTTCTCCTCAACAAGTTCAAAATTGAGAATAGCCCCGATGATTTTGGGCTCTACCTCATTCACGCCAGCGGAGGTGAGGCAGTGTGCATGTGTATGTGTGCGCTGCTGTGTCACAGCCGCACTCAACTCTGGATGTCATGGATGTTCCAGAGCGTGTCAAGCTGAAGAGAAGTGACTATCCTCTGGTGTGGAGGATCATCCAGGGCCCGTGTGAGCAGGTCTGCAAGCTGTTCCTGATGGAAGAAGACCTGGGAGAGGAAGTCACGTATGATGTGAGAAACATGACGCGTCTTCTTTGCCTATTTCCAGTGTTGGATAACTACATAATGAACTACATAAGAATAGTGTATTTGCTGCCCGTATTGTCCGTCAGGTGGCGCAGTACATCAAGTTTGAGATGCCTGTCCTGCAGAGTTTCATCACCAAGTTAAAGGAGGAGGAGGACAGGGAGGTGCAGAAGCTCAGGAGAAGGTAGGTTTTGTTAACCCGTTATTGTAGGCGCTGCCTGACCTTCAGTCATGTGATCGTGTGTGGTCTGCTGCAGGTACTACTATCTCCGCTGCATCATTGAGAAGCAGCTGAGCTGTCCACCAGAGGGCGCCACGTGCATGTGATCGCCTGTCTCCTCGCTGGTCGGTTGGTTTCTCTGCTGTTCCCCGTCTTGACTCAGTCCCATTCTAGTGAGGCAAGACGGGCGCCAGAGCACAGGATTGGGCCAGGCTGACTCTTTAAAGAAAAAAACGAAGCAAAGCACAATGATCCTAAAATATGATGCCTCTTAGACTTTCTTAACAAAACAAGAATTGAAGCACAAATACAAAGTGCCTGATTTAAAGTTCAAGGCAGCTCAAGGCACAAATGGGCCCTTTGACTCACCGTCAGCCAAAGCCCACACTTCCATGGTGGAAAGTTTAGCTGGCATCTAACAGCTTTCCTCTTTCACTTCCGTGCCGTGGTCATTCCTAAATCAGCTCACGTGGCAAAGCCCAAATGAATCTCCTAAAGTGATTACAGGCTAAACAGATCCCCCAAAACACCCAGCTTTATCTTGAATTCTAGGTCCATTACTGACATACGTGCAGGTGAGGAGGTTTGGCCATCAGCCTGTGGACTAGCTGTGCTCCTCATGTGTCCGATCACCTGGAGTAAAATCCTGACAGGCCTTGGGAAGATGGTGCTCCCAGTGCGGAGGGGTCAGCGGTTCACCAGCACGCGATCCTGATAATGATACATTCAACTGTGATTGTTCTGGACCACGAAAGTTGCCAAAAGTCAGCGCATTCGTTTGCCTTGGAGAGTGTTGCCAAGATGACGCACCACCGTGAACGACTGTGCAAAGATGTTTTCATGACTGGGACACGTGAAGGAAGCACAAAAACTAAGACTGTGAAGGAAAATGGCAATGTGTTTTCAGCAGCTGTGAGTTTGGGTTCTCAACCCCCAACAACACTTTTGTTCTGGTGATTCACGATGGACCAGCTTTTCTTGTTACCCAGAGGAAAAACCAAACCTATTGAGTTAACATCAGAAAGAGTTCATTATGAGATGAAGTGTCAAGTCTGCCTCGTCCTCCTGGAGAAAGCAATTATTTCAGTGAACCACGCAGGAAGCTCATCTCAGCCACAGGTGTCCCGAAGGCCACGACACCAGATAGGTCCGCAGAGAAACCCAGGGATGGTCCAATGACGCCATCTCTCTGGAGTTTTAAAAAACACATGGAAACGTGGAGGTCATGGGCTAATAACCTTTGAATGTTTTTAGACTGCGGGAGGAAACCAGAGTGTCAGAAAAAAAGCACATACAAAGTCTGCCGCCAGGTTTACCTCACAAGTGGATGCGAGTTAAAGAACCTCATTGCTGTGCAACTGCAGCACCAGTCTGCTGGGTGTCTGAGGAACATCTCAGATCTCCATGCAAAAAGCTGAAGAGGCTCGTCGGACAATGAAAATCAGGCGGCCATAAAGATCATCTCAAAGTCGTGGGTTTGTTTCCAGCTGAGGACAAACATGGACGCTGTGGTCGAGATGTGCTGCTGAAGTGTTTTCTCAACAAGAGCCTGTGACTGTCAGAAGGTGCATGTGTTGTTCTCATGTCCTGCTTTTGTCCCAGCATCAGTGTGAGACTCTGACTGAGCTTGTCTGACCATGATGCGGGTTTTATACCATTGTTATTTAATGAATAAACAAAACTGCAAGCCTTGTTTCTGTGACTTGAGATTTCGTTTCTAGGTTGTCTGAAGAAGTTTCTGTCTCCTAACTAAAGTGGCCTGAAGCTTCTGGAACGGTGATCCTATTAATTCACTCTGGAAGATTCAATTAAGCAGAGTCAGAAAGACATGCGCGCGCTAGCGCATGTAACGGTGATGTCATGGCAGCGGATTAGTGCGGCCAATCAGGAGCCTGATCCTCTGTAGGTGAATGAGATTGACTTCGGCCCTGAAACACACTTTCAGTCCCAGCGTGGAAGAAGCAGCGACTCACTCACAGCAAACTCCACAGGTGAGTGTTTTGCCTTCAACTGAAACAGCGCCACTTACTCTTTAGTTGAGGGTGTTTATTACTATTATATTACATATTATGTTATATATTGCAATATTATTATTATTATTACGTTGGTATCGCCATGTTTGGGTTTATCTCGCGCCAGACTTGGTGAATCCCACGTGTCATCCCTGGACATTAGATTTCACTGAGTCTGGTCTCTCGCTCTTTTCAATCCCTGGTGTCATCCTAGTTATTTTCCCTATTGGACAATCCTCAGCTCCTTTAGTGATCACAGTGACTATCCAAACCCAAGTTATTGTTCACTTTCCTGACAGTGATCTCTCTTCCAATGTCGACTCTCCTCAGCCCTGACTCTCATCACTCGTGTGTCCTGGCTGTCTCCAGCTCACAGATCATCATCATTACTTTCTTTCCGATAATGTTGATGTGAAGCCGTCAATGGGATTATAGCGTAGCGACGTGTTCCTTTGTAATTTTAGCAGCATCATCCTCTGGGAGCTGAGATTAGAGCACCTTGTTGACAGCTGACTGAATTATGCCGCACTGTCTCAGCCTCATTTCAACCCGACAATCCTCACAAGTCACAGCAGACTCGATAGCAGCTCAGGTACATGTTTAAGTCTATTCGTTCTTTAGTTTTTACAGGGTTTTAGCACAATTTTACTTATATTTAGTACTTATCATCAACTGTATTGTAATGACAACAGAGCAGTTATTACAATATTTATACAGCTTTAGTATTTCATGTCCATCCTCTAATATTATCAGTAATAAAAATAATTAGCATTTCTATCAGAGTGCTGCACTGCTTTTTTTTTTTTTACTTTATTTTTCTTGTGAGATATTTCTTGTAGGAAAACAGCTTCTGCATTTTGGATGAATACTTTAGTGGTTACATATTTCTGTTATTTATTATGAACAACTACAAACAATATGTAACACACATAATTCATATTATGCTTTGTATCATTTTGTAACTATTGTTGGAAAATAATATTGTAATGTTATTTATAATATTTATTTATATTATTATTATATTTGGGCTGTAGGAGAAGGATTAGTTCAGGATTATGTTTTATTTTTATTATCATCATTGATGTGTTACAGCTGGGAAACAACTTTAGTTAAAATAAATCTTGAAACATTTCTCGATACAGGTGTTATTTTCACCAAATAGTTGTTTCCTTTTGGTGTGTTTTTCTTGCATCACATTCAAGGGCTATAACAGTTACACGATATTGTTGATGTGTTTAGAGAAGTTCAAGTATGGGATCAGTGGGAAACGTCTGGGCTAAAATAGGCTCAGGTTCTAAATGTAGCAAGCTGCAGGTCAAAGGGCTCCTTGTGTAAGAGGTTCTGACATAAAGGAGTTCAGCTAGAGAGCTTTTCACTTACTCAAGTGTTTCCAAGTGTATCTCTCTCCTGGCCTCATGCTGACTTGGTCTTCATGTTTCAGGACCACCATCATGTCCGGCCTGCAGACACAGGTCCTGCCTGCTCTCCTCTCTCTGCTACTCTTGTCTGCCCTGCTGCCTGGCACAGATGCCCGACGTGGACGCGGAGGTGGTGGTTTCGGTAGAGGCGGCGGTGGCTTCAGCCGCGGTGGCGGTCAGGCCTACAGGCCAGTGCAGAGCAGCGGCCCCAGTGCAGGGAAGGTAGCTGGAGCTGCGGCGGCCGGCGCCATCGGAGGAGCCATGCTGGGGTCGGCCTTGAGCCGTCCCGGTTATGGCTATGGTGGGGGGTACGGAGGATACGGTGGATATGGGGCTTATGGAGGATACGGCGGTGGTTATGGTGGATATGGAATGGGATATGGAGCCCCACGCGCCTTTGGCCCCAGAACCGGTTATGAGCCGGAGGGATCTGGAGATATGGAGTACTACTATGCGGCATCAAGCCGGCCGATCCACAACAGCATCATTGTGGTCATTGGCTCTCTGGTGTCCCTGCTGGTCAGTCACTGGATGCTCTAGACCTGGTTCTGCTCATGGAGGTGGAACACAGGCTGATGAGGGACTTTAGCAACCTCAATGTCGGGAGTAAATCCATCTCTTGTTAATAGGTTTCACAAAGTCATGCCAAAATACAGATATTTAAAACTTGTTTATTTTTTCTATAAAGGTTTAGGAGAATTGTAATTGTACAAATGAATGTCAGGCTGACGTGGACAGGTTATGGTTAGACTGGATGAACAAGTTCAGTACAACACCGTCACCACACCAGATTTCTGTTGACGTGGTATTTATTTTGGATGTATTTACTTGTACAAGGTGCACATGCCGTACAGTCCCGTCTAGGCTACCTCACACACCTGAGTCAGAACTGCTGTAAAACCCTCTTTCCACTTACTGTATGTCTCCTCTGGTTCTCATCAGTTTATCAAATGCTCGAAGACACAGTGCTGCTATAGTACAGCTGTACCAGTATGCTGAATAAAAACCTACATTTTGTGCGTCGTCTGTATTTATCATCACTAAGCAGATCATAGGTACTGTCACCTCCTCTGTTGCTGCGTTTAAGTGCAGTACGAAAGACCGACATATGGTCCTGAGTCACTCTTAATACTTTCGACAAATGTCCGTGAGAAAAGTGAGAATTCAATAGTTAAAAACTGAATTCGCGGTGCGTTTTGATAGGTCGTTATTTATATTATATAATTATATTATTAGCTTTATAAACCCACCCAAAGCAGGTTTATTTAGCATTGTCTGAACTGGACCGTTGTAATGCATCGCCTCCTGCTGGCAGAGTAAAGTATGCGTCGTTCTAAAAAGCAAAATACTTTCCAGAAACGATCTGTCATAGTTTTGCGAATAATAATTATAAATTCTTTCAAGACCTAAAACCTAATAACATGTAGTCAGCAAGTATCCTGATAAGGCTCTTGTTTTGAAGGTCCCACAACCAAATCTGAAGATGCAAAAATGTACTATGGTGCTGCAAGTTTTCTTCTGCTCCTCATCCACTTTTTCCTCTGAAAAGGTCTGTAATAGAGACTGGCCGTGGCAAATTCTGTGAATCATGTCTCATTCTGGTTACAGGGAAAACGCTTTTCCATAAGTCACGTGGCATACATCCATTCAGTTGACAAACCACAGAGTTGTCCGCACAGTTCTTAGTTGCTGCACTAACATGTCACACAAACAAACGATTGAAGGGTTTCATGGTTTTTATTTGGCCACATCCTATGAACTTACTAGTATCAGGACAGTTTTCATCTGACAAGCTCAACCACCAGCAGCTGGATGACATCACTGTTGCCTACAATACACAGGTCATCTCGTCGAGGGAGCGTTCAAACATTTCATGCACTGCCACGCTGTCGCCGGATGATGAGAAGCGGGGGAAGACGACTGATGAGGCACAGACAGAAGTTGGAGGTTGGAACCACATTAGCATTACAACACCTGGTACACAGTACCATCCAAAAAAAACATCAACCAACCTGAGAATAGATCTCAGCTAACACCTTCGATCAAGGGTGAACTTTTGTTTCAAAAGAAATAGACGCTCACGGGAACACTCGGCATCTCAGGGGGCGCAGCACTTAACTACCAAATACTTCTGTTCTGGTGAATCATATGAGTTTTAAAATCTGCAGTTTCATACAGGAACTCCTTCGTACGGCGGTGCAATCGCAGCAGAACCCAAGACCTGTCTTCTGGGGAGCATTCACACTCCACTCAGGCACGTGTGTAAACCAATAATAAATATCTTCATATGCAAAATTCTGCTTTAAAAATATCCTTTCATCTCGGGCTTCTTTTCCACTCTCCCACAGTGCTGATGGATAAATACTTTTCGCAATGACACAAGGATGAAGCAGGTTACAAAACTATACATACTGTTATACTCTTTTTACAACATCACTGATCAATTCTATGAGCTCATAGCGAGGTCAGTCACGAGGACCTTGGTCTCCCACTTGAGCCTAATGTTCAAATAAATCTCTGGAGCGGCCTCTTCATTGTCAAGTTTAAGAAAAAAGAAAAAAAAAGGTTAATATACACCCACTACATTTAGAGCGTTACATTGAGCGACGGTCCTCTCAGTGGTTGAACTACCAGTGTGCGACACCACAGTGGGTGTAAGGAGTGTCCTCTCTTGTCTTCAACACTAGTCTTCAGTACTTGTCAGCGCTGGACGTGACAAGGTTAAATCCTTGAACGCACCAGAAGCTGGCGCTGCGGGTCCGAGAAGGAAAAATGTACAGATTCACAACTGTACAGGAGGAGCATGAGGTCAGGAAGTGAGGAGTGCAGAGAAAATTAAAACAAAAAAAATAACAATGGGTTGTCCACCCTCTGTGGGAGTTCAGTGGGTGGTGCAGAGCACCTGCCAGAAAACCTGTCCCGGTGACGTCCGCAGCCACGGTGACTGGAAGCTAGACATGCGTAGTCTTATCAGATGCCGTTGGCACTCATCTTGCTCTTGTGGGAAACTTCTGTGGCAGCTTTCGCCTGCATGGACAAGTCAGATTTTTAAAAAACGAATCTAGAAAATCAAGTCAGTTTGTTATTTTTCGCATGGCGTAAATGCTGCAAACTGTCGGTCGTGCAGCAGGTACACTCAACAAAAATATAAACACATGAATAAAAGCTTCTAACTATTACTTGACAAAATAGAGCAACTATCCAAAAATAGCAGTACAACTGTGTAAATAAAGTGGCTATAATTGACTAGTGTTCAATTTCAAAACCAAGGTCCTGGACTAATGCAAGGAAGAGGACCATGTGGGGCCTCCAACAGCCACCCAGACACACCTATCCTGAACATCCCGAAGGTGTTTGATGGGTGACACATCTGGTGAACACAGCGGGCAGTTGACAACAATCCAGCTGCATATCCAGTCCGAGTGCAGGTTGGAAGGTGAGATGATGGAGTTCAACACAGTTCTGTCACAGAGGCAACACACGCCAAACACGTGAGTCCGCCATCAACTAAGACTCAAGTCTGACGTTGGGCTGCAGTGAAATCGAGACCTCGGTGCGCCACATAAGCCCACATTTTCTACTGACCACACCAGACGGTGTGTACAGGTCAGGCATGCTGCCACCACTCTGCAGCGCTCCCTGACTCTCGTGAGTTCAAACACTCCATCTGAGATTGGACTCAATAGGATAGGCTGAGTGACACTGGACTACTGGGCTTGAGAAAACCAAATCATTCCAGAAGCCAATGTTATGTCATTCTATTTTTTGTTCAGCATTTCAAGTTGCATGTTTACATTTTTCTTGAGTGTAGTTCAATGTACAAGGCAACACAGAGGACAGGGCTCAGCATGCGAGTCACCGGGGTGGGAAGACGTATCATGATGTAAACTGGCTGTTATCTCACACACCACAAAAGAGCTCCTAAAAATAAAGATTCCCTGAGCACCTGAGTGAAGGGCGGGAAGGTTAAAGATAAACTTAGACTAAAAACATAACACACACAACTAAGGAGAAGATGTCTGCCATTTGAGACTTCACTCAGGACAGGAGGCTTTCGCTTTGTACATCAGATGATCTAACCTCTCACCCAGCATCCTGCTATACAGCAAAGGCAACAGATTAGCGCCTCATGTGAGGAGGAGGAACTTAAATGGACTATACAATGTGACTGTGCTACACCGAGTGAGGTGTTTATGGTGAAGTTGCAGTCTCACCTGGAGAACTTCAGCTGCAGTCAGAGGTTTGTCTGAGACTCCATGAGCGGGATCCCTCAACTCCTCCACCTGCAGGACAGAACACGCTTCAGGAGTTTGTTTGTGACAGGGATGACCCCCCCCCACTCCCCGGGTGCCCACTGACTGGTCTGTCTTTGATTATGTTTGCAGGATCGGCCAGCATGTCTGTGCCCACTGATGTAGTGTTCGGAGTTTTGTTTTCTGCAGGAGGTGGAGTTTTCTGCAAAACAAAACAAAAAAAGGTATATAAATAAATAAAGTGTTATAAACACTTGACAAGACCACTGGCTCAAACGCTGAGGAGCAAAGAGAACCTCAGACATGAAGACAGGTAATGTGGTACCTCTAGTTTGGGTACAGGTGGGATGACAGGGGGTTTGGGTTTCAGGTCGGTGAGGTACATGGCTCTGGAGAGCAGCAGCAGTGACGGGGGAACGTTCTCCTTTAGGTGCAGGTCCAGCCACTGGAGGGATTCAGAAATGGAAGGGGAAAAGAAACAACGGAATTACTCAGAATCCAAGGTCAAAGGCCAGGCATTCTCAGAATCTATCAAACTGATGGTGGCGTGGAGGAATACAAATAAGGTTTGAAATTGATAAAAATGATTCATGTCCCAGACTAGAGGTTCCCAAGGGGGTCTCAAGCTCGCAGGTTGGGGTCACAATGTCAGGGGGCAAAAACCTGAAATCTAGACTTGAACATCCCCCCACGCCTATCACTGGAGCTGTTACGTAGGAGTCGGAGGCTGAAAAGTTTGGGAACCTCAGTCCAAGACACGGGTGGTGTGTTTCGGACCTGCTGCAGCTGCACACGCAGTTGATCTGTGGTCAGACCCAGTGATCTCATCCCTCGACTACGACACGCCGCCTGCAGCTCCGACACACTCATGGCAGCCACGCCCTCTGCTGCAATCATCTGCCGATGCATTTAAAAGTGAGTCACACTCAGGAACAACAAGGGGAAGTTTGTGTGTGAGACGTCACCTCATCATCGGATTTGATGGTTCTGAGCTGCATCATCAGCTGGAAACGCAGCAAGTTGTTGGTGCCGATGGGCTGCAGCTCCAGCAGTTTACACAGAGCCACCAGCTGGGGGCGCTCTAGGTGCTCCAGCGTCAGCTCGTCCTCGAACAGCTTGGAGAAGCGGACTATGTCCTTGGTGGTGGGCTGCTCTCCGGTGCCCCGCACCTGATGGAAGCAAGCAAAAGTCCCACGTCACTGCTGGGTGACTAATGAATCATGATGTCGGAAACAAACCTCCAGTGACACACGGTACAGTTTGACCATCACTCAGTGAACACGAATGTGTTGATGACATATGCAACCCACAGCTGAATGCGTCACAAGCAGATTAAAACTCCACAGGGAAACAAATATAAAAGCAAATCCTAAAGTTGAAGGAGGAACTAGAACAAACGCTACTGAGGCCTTTACTGTACTTGGAGCAAAACAAGTTATGTTGGACTGCAGTGATTTGCTTAGCATTTGATAAGCAAAAACAGCATTTGTTTTGCTGCTCCAGAACCATGTGACCCTTGACCTCAGCATGTTTGAATCCATAGTCCAATTCTCACATGAGGAAATTGTAACCCACCTATGCAGGTATTGGCAGTTTGCGCGGTTACATTTACGCAACTAACATCACTCATCGTTGGGCAGGAGACACAGTAATGTTCAGCTCAGTGTAGCTTCCACACCACCCTGGACAGTTGAGGTTATCCAATCCGACACACTGGCTGTGCAGTGAAAAATGAGCACTCATCTAGAGTCAGCATAGTTTTTGCATGAAGTAACTGTGTCTACTTTTGAGAGACAAGGGTGACAACGTGGTCTGAAGGCGTGCTACAATAAGATGTCAGTGCACCTTCAAATTCTAGTCATAATGTTTCAAAATAAACATTGTTCTCTGATAATTGTGGAGGACCAAATGATTTCATCAGCCAGCATAATAATTCATGAACGTACCTGTTGGACGTATGTGGAGAAGCGCTGGGTCTCATCCTCCGTCTGAGCCTTGGCCTTGTTTCGTCGAGCCATCTCAGCAATGGTCTCCTGGAGGAACTTGGCTAGCTCCAACTTAGCAGCCAAACCTTTCTTCTGTTTTTCCTCCTGTAACAGCAACAACAACAAGTTTGTTTATTTTGGCAGCGTTTAAATGCATCCATGCTCAATGGAAATATCTAAGCCCTGAAATAGGGTTCCTCACCTAGTTATGCACTTTAAACATTTCAAACAAGCCAGGTATTTAAAAAGTCATCCACAGGTGGAATCATCTAATGATTTAAAGTTGTGCTTGACTCTGACCTTTTTAAATGTCATAGGATCAAGAACATAAATGAGAACCCCTGAACACAGAGAACAAGAAGCAAAAATCTGGCATTCATCAAAACCCTTATGACAGATAATAAAAACACTGACAGTGTTACAGGCAGGACAAACGTGATAAGGCAGAGAGATACTGGAGGAGTACTTGCTGAGATAAAATAGCCGTCGTACATTGAAGTTGCATAAGAAGACAGGTCACAGTCAGTCTGTGTTTGACCAAGATCGCTTACCTTTTTGGACTCGGTCTCAAAGGTCGACGGCAACATTTCTGGAAAGAGTTTAAGGAAGACCGGCAGCAGGAACTCCATGAAGGGGACGATGATGAACACCATGAAGGGCACCAGACGAAAGAGGTCCGCACAGGTCCTCATCAGCTGTCAACACAAAGTTGGGTGTGATTCATGAGGAGACTTTACCTTGAATTACAACCTTAAAGGACTGGGAACATCTGTGACGTGCAGCATCTACCTGTCCTATGCAATAGTCAGAAATGGAAGAAGAACTCTGGGCTGTTCCTCATGACAGTAGGAAGGGAACTCAGAGAGAACAATGACCTGCAGCCAGCTGACAACTTGAGGGCTGAAACCCATGAAACGAGACTTTCCACCCATGTCTCATGTCAGTTTTTCATGAGCAGTAATTGCACCTCCCTTTCTCATCACATTTGTCTCATAATGTTTGACTTGAGATACAAACAGATTTAAGAATCGCCCAACATATTGAGTTGGAGAATTAATTAAAAGTTGTCAATGAACACGTTTTAGAAACAAAGAATCAGAACTATGTCATAAAAAGTATACAAGACTCAACGACAGAGGGAAAGCAGTGGGGCCCCGGCATTCTACAAACACACTTGTGGGTCACTGCGAGTAGCTGTCGTCTGTTTGCATTGGCATTAATGAATGACTATTACCCAGAACTACTGTATTTGCTTTTGTTTTACTCGGAAGACAAACCCAATATGGACTTTTGTCCTTGTATATCACTATGGGTTGATTTGCTTAGAAACAATTCATGTGTAACATTTTCACTCCAGGCCTTTTTATTTTCTGCATTCTCACTTCAGCCTGATCTGTGCCAAACAATGGTATCGGTATAGTGTGCAGGCCTGCTTTCACATTATTCTGATCAAAACAAGACTTGAGTGCTTTATTACTGTCAAACTACTCAATGAACTGAGGCTCAGACGCCCCTAACATGAGGATTAGAGGGTGGAGAGCCAGGCATGTTGCCTGTGACGTATAGCACTGCGAACATGTCCAAGTGCTGCATAAAGGCAGGTCAAATTGCTTCAGAAAAAGTTAAGAAAAATGTAAATATTCAGTTCTCTTACCCGTCTTCTCTCCCTACGAGTCAGAACTTGTCCGTGCAGCAGCCTCCAGACCATCCTGCCTGCCGTCTTTATGTCAATCCCCAGTAACCTGAAGCCATTGTAATAGTGCTTCAGCTCATCCACAATTCTGAGATGGAGAGCCTTTTTAACTACGGCCTTTTCCAGCACTGCCGGAGTTGCAGCTGGGGTACTGGGAGTTGAAGGAGGTTGAAGTGCAGATTCTCCAGAGCTGGTTTTCGCTACTGATACATCATCCAGACTGGCAGAGGTGGTTTTGGTGTCTTCAGATTTAATGTCTTGATGCCAAACATTGGAGCTGTGCAGCGACCGAACGAGGAGAGTGGCACCATGATGGCAGTTCAAAGCGTTGTTTCGGTGAGGGTAGCTATATCGGGAGTGTCTGGTAGGGTACGGTGTGGAGATTACACGAGGAGGGTCGATGTGGAGATAGGCTTTGGAGGAAAAGGTGGAGCAGCTCTTTCGCTTGGCTAACAAATACGATCCCCTGTTGAGGGCAAGACAATGGTCAGTTGGAGAAGTTCCATTGCACAAAGCGTCACAAAACAAGTATCAGGTCTGATCCAGCAAACTGGTTGAGATGAAAACTAAAATATGATGTAAAGATACAAAAACTTAAGTCAAGTCCAATGTGTAAACAATAATAGCAAACACCACACTGTTGCTTCACCAACAAGCAAAAATGACCCACAAGATGTAATGGTTTTAGTACAAATTCTTCATTCCAAAACATCCAAAATAATCTCACATTTATAAAGAGTAAGGAACAGGAGGCTACATGCTTAAATAAACAGGTATTCTAAGGTCAATCTGATCACATACTGAAAACTTCAATTTGCATCAGGTTAGAGAGTATGTCCCCTCACCGATGCAAGTATTGGCACTCGTTCCATTACTGGCCTACGTCACTGTATTTGTACACATCAATGACTCGCTTACATACTAGGCATCTGATACCTAGTGCAGTGTTCTCTCACAATATTCCACAGATTATTCAGTGCATCACAGGTTTTTACAGTGCTCTCTCGCAAATGAGGGTGGTCTCAGGCTCTAATGCAACACTTGCCCTTTCTCATCTGACAAATATTTTCCCCAACGCACGTCACTATGGCGGTCCGTGTTCCGCTGGTAGTCAGTGACGGTTCTATTATTTTGCGGACTTAAAATAAAAAAAAAAAAGGAGAAATCCGTGGCAGTGGAGTCATGTTTGTTCAGGGAACATGCCAATTTTTAAAAGCATCATTTAAAATGGTAACTATAGTATTATTAAGTATTAAAGCCAAGGCAGGCCTCGGGACTATTTTGCGGTGATACATCTGTTAGAGGTATGTTGACGTCAACGTTAGCCTGAATGCCAGCTGAACTGTTGTTTGTTAAGAAGAAATAACAATGCTCATTTACCTGTTAGGTAGACCGGTCAGTCATGTGTGATGGAAGAAGAAGTTAAGCAAACGGACGAATAGTCCTGGTTACTAAAATATCCCTCTTGTGCTATCCTTCATTTTGTTTTGGGCCAAAAACACGTGTTTAGAGTGATGAGAATTGGAACAGGCCATTAATCTCTCCTCCTGAGTTACATAGTTATTTCTGATCATGTACTTTCAAAAGACTACGAATGAGAACCTCAGGCTCTTAACTGCTGTCACGTCTGTCAGTTTGAATTTAATTACTCTAACCAGGCTGGAGCCAGAGGATCTGAATTGGATCATATCTTTTATTGGGCCTTTTGAATTATTGCAGATGGGTGCTACACACAAATTTTGGTTATAGACTTGGTGGACTTTTTGTTTCACTTCATGACTGTGGGACTTACCTTGATCTTGTGACTGCAAGAATCACCTGGTGACTAAACACTGCCATTGCAGGAGTAGATCAAGGGTTCCTGAGAGTGCCGAGGCACAGAGGGGAGACAGAGAGGGAAGAGATGGAGTCTGGTTACAAAGGGGAGGGATGTGGACTCGGAAAATCTAGAAGTAGTGTACACATGTGTGCTGTCAGAAGATGTCTCCTCCCCATCACACCATATGATTTTGCTACATTACATAATATGACGGAGCTGTCCTTCAAAGCGTTATCGACGCGTGCAACAGCCACGTCTTAACAGTTTCACTGCCATAGTGGTAAGGCGAATAAAAGGCCACAGCAGCTAGTGAGCTAGTGAGCAGTGGGGCCACTCAACATTTCACAAATTCCACTTTCGATTACTCCAAAATGCGCATAACGCTCATAATGTCTGGCTCATGTTGACCGCACCGTAACATGTGCAATCATTTACTACTTAAACAGGGAAATCAAGCTTTACTTTATAACAATCTACGCAGTCACTGTACAGTCTGTTTACCACTTAGCTTGTTATGCTAGGTTGCTAAAATGGCGAGCACACTAACCTCCAGCGTCAATGATTGAGCGATGGCCGCTGACTAGACGTTAGTAAGGGGGTTTTGTGTGGCGTCACTGATATAGTCCATCCACAACAGTCTGTCGAGGTAAAGGTCTGAAGGAAGAGCGAGTGTAGACGTGGTAATAAACCCATTTACGTCGGGTTTATTCCATTAAATCCACCTGAACGCGTCAACGGCTGTGCACTCGTGCAGCGGTAGAGGGCAGATGCCGTGGAAGAATACTTGGACATGCGCAGACGCTGGCCTCCGGACTGCCAAAGAGTATAAAAGAACAAGATAATCACCTGCTTGTTTGTCGTGAAACTAAAATCTTTACTTCTCAAAGTTATCTTTAAAATAATAATTTGTCAGAGTTTTTAGGGCCACCTTTATCCAGAGCACATCGCACTAATTAGACTACTCAGGAATTCAACAATAAATGCCTTTTTGAGTGATGGGAAAACTTTTGTTGTTTGATGTCAATAAAAATCTCTTTCCACCATGGGGCTGTCAGGATAGTTAATAGTAGAAACTAAGTCGAGTGACGTGCAAGTGCTAACAATATTATAAATGTAGCGTTATTGTTGCAAGTACAATAGGCAATTCCATTAATTGGCTGCAGGTAACCACATGAACCTATTCCAGTCAAGATGCGATGCATGTCCCTTGAAATTCTGCAGTTTGAATGGTCCAAGTGTTGTATGATGGATGATGTTTGTTTGTTTGTTTGTTTTCACTAAACTGAATTTACACAAATGCTGATAAAAGAAAATGTATTAATATAATATAATATAATCAAACTTTATTAAAGGTTTTCTGTTTGCACATCAACACATTTGGATTTTTTGGTTTCTTACAAATTGACAACAATAGATATATTTAAATAAATAAATATATGCAATTAATAAAAAAATTCCTTGGAATGGAAATGTCACATAAACATAAGAAGAAACAATTCATTTAATTCTGAAACAGACTTAAGACAAATTAAACGTAAAGAAATCAAGAATATAATTAATAATACTTCATATTTGCTTGCTTAATAATTAAGGACGCAAATATGCCTGCTAACTACACTGCTTGCAGCGGAGCCATTCCAAGCTCTGGTCATCTCTTCCATGGTTCAACAATAAATGTTAGTGATAATGATCTTATCATCTGATCTTATGGAACAGAAATAGACTAGAAACAATGTTGTTATTCATAATGAGCATCACCTGAACACGCAGGTGCTATCAGTATCATCAAGAAAATATGTCATATATTTACCGTTGACTGGAAAACACACCCAATCTGGGTGTCTCAGAGATCCAAAACTAAGCGAGACCTTTGACCACATCAACTCAACATCACCTGTGAGTACGCTCCATGTACCTTTCTATTCACTGTATATCATTTCTAATCTTTTTATTGGGTGAGATCTAGAGGTCCTTCTATTATTAATCTTTGTTCAAGAGTCAGAAGAATAGTGTATTTGAAAGCGGAGGCATTATTGGTTGCATTGGCGGAATTTGTTGTAATGAGAATAGATATACAGACGTATATTAGACGTCAGCAGAGACTACAAAGTTGAGATCTCTGAAGTGACTTGGGTAATTTGAAGAGCATTGGTGCTAACAGTGAATAATTTAGTCGGAGTGTTTGTAAGTAGAGGTGGCATAACAACACAGTGGTAATCACATCAAGAGGATAAAATGCGGCCATGGAGAATGTCGATTTGCTGTTTATATTCTATGGACGATGAAATACTGATGGTACAGGAGTAGACGTGCTAAATTAAGTTCACAAATAAATGCCTATTTGGTGTGCACTCTGGGCAGATCATTCTAAAAACAGTTATGTTGTTTGTAGCAAGTGTTTAAGCAAGGCTGGTTGGACTCACCATAGCATGTACAATAGGCAAATACCAGTGTCTTAAATCGTCTGCGTGTTCCAACATGACACTAAATCAGAGGTTGGATGTAGAAAGCCGTTTCAGTAGTCTTGAGGAGAGTTGGCCTTGTCTTTTGCATTCTCGGGATTTTTCTGGATTTATTATGGTCATTTAAAACCTTGAATTTGATGGACCTTTAATGAAAAAATCGAATGAGTTTACAAATACTTCATCTCTGCCAGTAAATAATCCAAATCGTCTTGACTTTCAGCTTGAGCTCAAATCGACATCTTGAGCATCATGAATCTTGCAAAAGTATTTATTGTCACCCTGCTGGTTGTTGGTGAGTATTTGTTTGTTTGTAGTTGTTATTTTTTTTACAAACCTTAAATCTGGTAAATACATTCTAAGGCTGACTGATGATCTTCACAGCTGCCCCGTGGACTACCACAGAACATTCTACTGACACTATATCTACAGAGGCCCCAGAAACCGATGCAACATCTATAGAGGCTCCAGAAACTGATGAAATACCTACAGTGGCCCCAGAAACTGAAGCTACATCTATAGAGGCCCCAGAAACTGATGAAATACCTACAGTGGCCCCAGAAACTGAAGCTACATCTACAGAGGCCCCAGAAACCGATGCAACATCTATAGAGGCTCCAGAAACTGATGAAATACCTACAGTGGCCCCAGAAACTGAAGCTACATCTATAGAGGCCCCAGAAACTGACAAAACATCTATAGAGGCCCCAAAAACTGATGAAATATCTACAGTGGCCCCAGAAACTGAAGCTACATCTATAGAGGCCCCAGAAACTGACAAAACATCTATAGAGGCCCCACAAACTGATGAAATATCTACAGTGGCCCCAGAAACTGAAGCTACATCTACATCGGCCCCAAAAATTGGTGCTACATCTACACCAGCCCAAGAAACCAAGGAAATATCTATAGCGACACAAGCAGCATCTGCACAGAGCACACCGTCCGTAACTGCAGTTGAAGTTACGGTTAAAGTTACAGCCACCACTAACTCCAGTGGTCTGAACCAATTGAGACTCATGTCAGTCATTGTGGTTATGACAGTTCATGTTTTCAGAGTGTTTTATTGATATAATTATTTGAAGAATTCTTTCCCATCTATTTATATTCATGAATGTCCTCATTACAAGTATGCTGACGGGAAGTCTGGTACCAGATAAAGCTGTGTAATACTGTGAACTGATCATAAATACATTTTTTTTCTTCTCATTTTTCTATCAGGTTAATATTTTGGCAGGTATTCTTACATAATTTATTGAATTAAATTTATAATACATAATTGATTGATTTTTTACCCTACGTTTTAATATAATATTTATTGATTTGTTTATTGTACTGCTCCTTTTGCACAATGGAAATGTCCCAAAAAATTCTGTCCTGGCATTTTTTATAGGTGACAGCAGCTTTGTCTGCATTACGCATGAAACGCTAAAATCGACAAAGTAGAACAATAATAATAATAACGAATTTGAATTATGTACATTTGGCAAAAGCATTTGGCTATGTATATATATATATATATATATATATATATATATATATATATATATATATATATATATATATATATATATATATATATATATATATATATATATATATATATATATAAAAGAATGTAACAGACTAGTGGAGTGTGGGGGTGTATGAATGTGAGTGCATGTCACAGTCCAGGGTACCTGTGAATGATTTATGATAAAATAAACAAGCGCCTATAAAATGTTTTGTGACATAAGATCGATGAACCACCTCTTGCCAAACCCAGGGCACAATATCACACTGTTTATTTAAGAAATGGATTAGCCAAAAGTCCATGCAGGCCTGCAGCTGCATAAAAGGCTGTGGGTCTTTGCCACTGTTGTCCATCGTCGCCCTCTGCATTGAAGAAAGGGTCGTCTGCACTCACCAGTGTCCGCATGATGAAGGTGTTTTGCTGTGTTCTGCTCCTGGTTGCAGGGCTCGCTCTCAGCAGCTCTGCCCCAACACATGAAGAATGCCAGGAGCTCCTCAAGATCGTGTCTATGAGCGACCTCTCTAAGGTAAAATTTAGCAGAGAACTCTTAACTTGCTGGTTAACCATGATCTGGATTTCACCAAAACTTCAAGCCACCTTGGAATATCTAGTTTGCCATATGCATACTCATCAAGTGTCATGAACAAATACTCTGTCCACTTTAATTCTTTTTTTTTCTCAGCTGTATGGCAAGACACATTTCATAATCGGCCACAGCGACCACGAAATTCACAAAGCTGTTCAGAGGAATATGAATAGTGGCACAATGGAGATTGCTGCAGCGGACCACGACGTCAACGGTGTTGTTTTGACCCAGGAACTTAAAGTGTAGGTTGTGAATATTCACAATTAGGATGGCACACTTCCCTCTCACCATCAAGTACTGACGTATGAGATACACAAGAGCCACTCTAGCTGGAGCTGATCTAGCTTGTGCACATTTCAATCTTTTGTGGGTCGTACACTATGTCGGGGTGGGCCACATTTGGACCTTTGCCTTCAGTTTGATATTGACATTTGACGTCTTTGACAGAAACGGATCCTGCATCCACAGAGTTATTAATGCAACCATTGAAGGTGATGAAGGAGTAGCTGAAGTCAGTAAGTATTCTAATAATATTTGAAGTATTATTTATTATATAGAGAATAGCAGTTCAAAAGATGATGATAAGCTGATGAATTTCTATTCTCAGTGCATGTTGCCTCCTCCCGGTTCCGGCTGTATGAAGTGGCTGATGATGCCATGGCTGTAGTCCTCAACACCACTTACAAAAATCCCAAAAAATTCCTGAAAATGATGTCTTTGAGCAGCGATCATGAAGGGGAGGCGGAGCTTGACACACATTCTGTTTATCTGATTTGTAAGGCAGAAAAACCTGAACAAGAAATACTGTGCAAAACTTCTGCGCCAGTTGATGTTTTGTTGTTTCCCTTGCAGCCAAGGAGAAAACTGTGGATGATGCCAAGAAGGAGCACTTCAAGAAGCAGGCAGCGTGCCTTGGCTTCAATGACGAACCCACATTTGTCTATGATGGCAAGACAGGTGCTTACATTTTCTGTTCATATGATGTCTGAGGATGAAAAACTATCTTGAAGAAAGTTCTGTTTCTCTCTGCAGAATTGTGTGGACCCCCACAGAGCGTGGAACAGAACTGAACTAAATCTTGTTCGCTCCAATCAGTGACAGGCTTTTCACTTGGAAACACAGAATTAAAACAAGCAATATGAGATCGTCCTGCGTGTGCTTCCTTGTATTTGCACTTCCTTTCTATTCAGGGATATGAACACCCAGAAATGACCATACAAGAGCACTCATCCACGCATGTAAAACCTAATGTCCAAGTAATGAAAGTCCCTGGGCATAAATTCAATTGCAATAAGATTCAGTACGTTTACCTTCTAAATAATGAGAAGGTTCACAAAAATACCACTTGTGCCACGGTATGCAAAACATAATAAAGCAAATACAAAGTTGTATGTTGCACATCAAGTAAAATTAAATAGAAACACGTATATACAAAACATTTACTTTCACATACTGATATTTGACTGGTGCTTGCAAAAAAAAAAAAAAAAAAAAAAAAAAGGTTTTGTCTTCAACTGTAGTTGTCCTCTATTTGGAGGTAAAAATATTTTTTCGCTTTCATTTTTGTGACGGTGTGACCTAATAGGATTCGCACCGTCCTCTTTTTGTAATAAAACGTCAAACTACATCCCAGTATACTGCGGTCCATCGTGGTGTGTGAAGCCGGCGTAATCTGGACCAGACCACGATCCGATTCGGGCTAATAATAGGAGCTTTGTTGAGCTAAATTCAGACAATTGCACACAGGAGGGGCGAGAATCGAACATATTTGTATCCCACTAAAATACACTGAAGATGAGCCTGGCTTTGGGATTGGGTAGCGACCAGATAGCGTAACATCCCCCTCCTCCTCTGTGAAGAGAATTGCGTTAAAACGAAAAGGAAAGGCCTGCGCTTTATCAATATAACAGGATAATTTTTATTTTATTTTTTATTTTCTGCACATAGATTAAACGAGGACTCGCAGCTGGCTGGTGTATGTGTTTAGAATGGGACACGCTGAAGGTATTGGCATTTTTATTCGCCTACATTTTAGCGACTTGGCATCAAAATGTGTGCTGCTCCTTCGCTCTCCTCTCTGGCGTGTTTTGCTGTAGCTGCACCGCTGTCGATTCTTGTGGTTACCCCTCATCTTGTCCGACTCTATGCACCTGTACGTTGTCCGTTTTCACCACAACATACTCACAAAATCGCCCCTGATGGATGTTAGATCACGCCAGACAATTTGATTTAAAGGGGCAAAGGCAGCCATATTGGCAGCGTACTGTTAGCCTAGCCAACATTAGCTTTCCCTTTCATCTTAATCCATGCGTGCTTAGGCTCGCATACTTTAACAAAATAGTAATATCGTATTCACTATATATTCGCACGAGATAAGCGTTTCGTTTGGTGTGTGTTTTTATGGCAACCCACATCGTTGGAAGTTGATCGCTTTGATGCCACATAGCATTCCAGCTAACATCGCTGAATGCTATAAGACCATCCAACAGTGAGTTATCGCATACGCGTTGAGTTTAAGACAAAACTACACAGTTCAAGTCCGATAATCGTGTACTGCTGACCTTAGCTGTGACCTTTCGCTAATATTTGTCATCTCTATTTTACGTGGATTGAGACAAGGACCATAGCCTGTCACCTTTTGGGATGTTTACATCACCTTACTGGCTGACTCTGATAGAACCTGTGTGTTTTCACTATGATTCGTCATCATTTGAGTACATGCAGATTGATTTCCCAAATAATTCAGTTTTACTAACCTGCCTGTGGTGCTGTTTCTTTGTTAATTTAACAAAGAATCAGCACTATAATTAAACCAGGTGTGTTTTATTTATCTAGCGTTTTACGTTGAAAGCAATCATTCTTAAAAATGATCCGAAAATACACTTGTAATGTGAAGTATAAGCTTTTTGATTTAGCAGATTATTGCATAAATAATAAGTAAGAATTTTGTCTTAAGAAAATGTTTACTTTCTCTTAGTGCCGTTGTTGAGAAAGCTTCAATTTTTTGTGTAAGATACTAATCTAATTTAAAATCACGTTAACAAGTCCCCACCCCACCATTGAACCAGATGAAAAAAAGATGACCTCTGTTTTGTTATGGTTTTGAAGCAAAACGTTTGCTTGTTTGTTAAAAATTCCTGAATGAGAATGTGGCCTGAAACACCATGTATAACCTGTAGAATAGCACAGCAAAGCAACTTACTTTCAGTGTGTTAAATGTGCGTCCTGAAAATTGTACGTAAAATGTTGACGGTCCTGAGTCGAAAGGAGGTACAGGGTACAGTGTAATGTTTCTCATTGAGTAGTTGCTGCTTCCCTTCTTACTCTCAAGTTGTCTGTGATTGTCTGTGGGTTTTTTTTTTTACCTATTTTGATGTATTAACATGTTATTTCTTGCAGGTCCAGTCAAAGAAAAAGACAGTTAAGGATGCAGGAGCACAACAATGGATTTCTCCTTCTCTTTCATGCAAGGGATCATGGGAAATACAATTCAACAACCCCCTCAGCTTATTGACTCGGCCAACATCAGACAGGAAGGTACCTGTGACACCGGTAGTGACCCGGGTGAGGATGGTGGTCCCTCTTACGATGCTGCATTGGATGCAGAATTTTCCTACCCGCCCTCAGCGTCAGAGGACATGCCACATGTGTCCAATGGATACCCGCCGGGTTTGGGCATGTATGAGCCACAGGCCAAATTCTCTCTATACTCACAGTTTCCCAATGGCTCTGCAAACGGGTTTGGGGCAATACGCAGTTACACTGACCACGGCCTCATGCCAGTGGAGGGCACGGTCCTGAGAGGCCCGGGTCTCCAGGAAAGGCCCCTTTCTCCTGTCTCACCCCCACTGCCTACACATCATCCCCATCTACTCCACTCCCATCACCATCATCACCCCCATCATCATGCTCACCACTTCCACCCGAACCAGCCTCACATCCAGACACATCAACAGAGTCCCCCTCCACTCCCCCTACCCACACAGCACCACCTGTCACAGACGCCTCACATTATGACCCACACGCTCCCGCCACCTCCTCCTCTACACCTGCCTTCCTCCAGCCCTCCACCTTCCTTGGTGGACAGCACCCCTTCCTCTCACCCCTCTAATGTCCTTTCAAACACAACGAGTGGAGTCCTGAAGAAAACCAGCTCGCCGGAGATCAAGCTGAAGATCATCAAGACGTATCAAAATGGCAAAGAGCTGTTTGAGTCTGCACTCTGTGGAGACCTGCTTCAGGAACTTCAGGTGTGTGTTACAGGAACATTTCAGAATTTACATGTATACTTTTGTTCAGGGTGCAAAGCGATCTCACAATTACAACACAACAAAAGCATCTTTCATGAAAGTGTAGTCTGTCATCATTACGTTTTAAAGTGTTACACTTATTGTTTTTGGCTCCTAATCTTCCATTCATCATTGATCCAAAGACTTCTGCTACTGCAGAGCAAATTTTGATTATCTGACCGTTGTTTTAATGGTTTCTACTTTCTGTCTATCTTCAGAAGGAGTCTCGGAAAAACGAGGCCACACAGATTCAGCGTAGACATGAGCGGAAGAAGGAGAAGAGGAAAAAGAGTGCTCAGCTGCTGCAGGTTCAGGATCAAAACTTGGAACAGGTCCAGACTCAAATGTGTACAACAAGCCAGACAGAAGACACCCACGTCCAGCCCCAACTAAAAGAGACGCCTATTGCTCGAATAGAAAGGCCTCCGAAGACCATTATCAAAACTGAGCCAAAGACACCGAAGGCAAGTTTGAATATTGAGTCTCTAAAGAACATGTTGAAGTAGTTAAACACTGCATAATTGTTGTTTTGTTACTCTTTTGTTACTCTTCCTCAGGTTCCGAAAGTTCATCATCCTTCAGTGATCCAAGAGACAGGCTTCTGTAAGGAGTTTGTGATCGGCGATCTGGTGTGGTCCAAAGTGGGCACTTACCCATGGTGGCCTTGCATGGTCTCTTCTGACCCACAGATGAAGGTCCACACTCGAATCAACACCAGAGGTAGACTTTCAGCCACCCCTCTGATGCTGGGCTTGTGTCGTTTGGTGACTAATACGAGATCATGTTGTCATTTTTTGGTTTAGGTCACAGGGAATATCATGTACAGTTTTTCGGCAGCGTTGCAGAACGAGCATGGATCCATGAAAAGAGGATTGTCATGTACCAGGGGAAGCAGCAGTTTGATGACCTGCAGGCGGAAACACTGCGTAAGGCCACCAACCCAGTGGAGAAACAGAAGGTTTGTACAGGTTCATCAATTTTTGACTTTCAATAAGCTTTTAAGACACTTTTGTATCTTTGTAGAATAGGTAAGACACAGACAGTCACACCAAGCCGTACAGCACATAAGAAGAATTTCCTCAGTGATATAGGTTTTCTGACACTGAATATTTATGTCAAGTGTATTTGTAATACCTTTTTAGGGCAGGGAGACATTATAATAAGAACAAGTGTAGCAGCTACAGTTTTTTTCTGAACGGGTAATGGCAGTATTGAAATGATCAGTTCATATTCACACATGAGTCAAAGAGATTGAAAGAACAATGCAGCCAATTTAATATCAGCTTCAAAAGCCCAAGGATGATTTTGGTTTGTATATGAGGCTGCTTTGTGTGAGTAATGCACCCCCACAGACTTCATTAAATTGTGACCTTGAGCTATGAAAAAATTGTTTTTGGTTCTACTTAACTGAAAGAATGGCATCTCAGTTTGCTGGCCAATGGAGTTACCAATGGAGAAAGTCTGATTGTTTACGTTAATCTGCTGAAACTTTCACTGAAGATAATGTGCTAGTCTCTGCACTTGGGCGTCCTCCCAGTTGGGCATGCAGGGAAGTTAGAGGTGTTACTAATAGATACCTGAACCAAATCTTGATTTGTGATGTGCAAGAGCAGTGGATGTTTATGGTTGTCATGCTATATGTAAGGCTGACGTGTGATGTCAGCCACTTATGTTCTTTGTACTTCCAAAAATGTGAAATGAATGTGAATATAGAGACTTGATACCCAGGAACAGGAATTAAATAGCAAAAAAAGAACTAGTGGAAGGCTTCCAACCTGTAAACACACAATATTGATAGAACAATGTTCATTAAGATATCTTGTATACATCAGATGATTTGATTTCAGTTTACTTCTTGTTTGACTGGAGTTTTCTTCTGTCTCCAGCTTCTAAAACCGATACCTCAAAGGGAGAGGTCTCAGTGGGAAGTGGGCGTCGGACACGCCGAAGACGCCTTCTTAATGACACGGCAGGAGAGAATCGACAACTACACCTTCATTTACGTCGACCCCGCTCCGAACGAAGCACCGGTGGGCAAAAAGAACAATGTGCGGCCTGAGAAGCGAAATCGCCGCTCGAGCGGTTCGACCACTAAGAAGGAAGACGGAGGGGTGAAGTCTCCAGAGAGAGAGCAGCATCCACCGCGCAGACAGCTCCCACGTAGACAGTGTAGTATTTCAAATACAGAAGACAACTCCCAGCCACCAAATGATGAGAAGACTCTGAAGGGGGACCAGAGTGAAGGCAGCTCCCCAGAACACAAAGAGGAAGCTGAAGCACAACAGGATTCTCCACCGCCTGTCAGGGCGTGGAAAACTGCTGCAGCCAGGAAACTGCTGCCTCTTTCCATTACAATGAAAAGACTGAATGTGGAGATCACCAAGTGTGATTGGCCCCTGCTGCAAAAGAAAGCGTCCCCTCCTGTAAAGAAAGAAGAGGAGAGGGTGGAGGAAAAGGAGACTCGGCAGCCCGACCTGGGCTACTGCTCCCCAGAGGTGAGTGCCACCCGAGGGGGGCTTATAACACTGTTATTGTGTGAGTTGATGAATGGAATACTTGTTGTTTTGAGTAGGACAGCACAGCAAAGCCTGAGCCCAGTCCAGAAGTGGAGGAAGACATAGATGATGTGGATGAAGAGATGGAGGACAGAAGAGAATCTCCTGCAAGTCAAAGGAGTGAGGATGGAGGGGTGCAGCCCGTGTCCTCACCAGGGTCTCCCCACAGCAGTCCCCATGGTTTGTGAAGCATGTAAACCATTTGAAAACATACATGCTTGAGATTGCTCATCAATTTGTTGATGCAAATTCAGGGTCTCAGGAAAGAAAGCTTCAGCGGCGGTCAGTGAGGAGCAGGTCTGAGTCTGAGAGGGGTTCTGACCCAGTCCCTAAAAAGAAAACCAAAAAAGAGCAGGTAATCTATTATGTGATGATAATAGCACTTTGATGACGAGCCGAAAATAATACTTGAGGCTTGTTTTTGTAACTTTAACGTTCATCTCTGTCTGATTCCAGACTGAAATGGCTCCTGAGACCACACTGAAGACTGGTTCTCAGAAAGGTAAAGAATCACGATTTCACCTCTCCTTAAAGTCTTCATTTTAATTCAAACTTCCTCCTAAATTGGAGTGTGGTTTTCTTTGTTGGCTTCTGTCAGGAGCCAGTGAGATCTCAGATGCCTGTAAGCCCTTGAAGAAACGGAGCAGAGCGTCGACGGATGTGGAAATGACTTCTTCACAGTACAGAGACACGTCTGATTCTGACTCAAGAGGCCTCAACGATCCCCAGGTAGTACTGAGTGTCAACTTACACCCAAAGGTCGTAACACTTAAGTTTTAATATCACATCCCAGGAAATGGTCTTTGTAATAATGACTGGGTCAGTATTTCATGGTTTGACTGACAAATCTGCTCCATGCAGGGTTTATTTGGAAAGAGTCTGGACAGTCCTGCTGCTGCAGATGCAGATGCCTCTGATACTCAGAGTGTGGACTCTGGTTTGTCACGTCAAGACAGTAGCACTGGAAAGAGAGACACTGTCTGTCAGGTTAGTGCTGGCTGTTTTCTAAGTGAGAAGCAGCCTCTTCATGTTTGTAATTGTTAAGGTTCATCGTCGTTTACATGTTAGCAATTAGAAGATGTGTTGGCCTTAAGGACAGCTGTATCAATTTGTGTCTGTTGTGTCTAAGTCTTGTGTTTTTTGTTTTGGATGATCAGTATAGGTCGTAGATTCACATGTTTTGACTTCTGTGGATTCTTAGAAATGTTCATATTTTCCGCTTCAATCTTTCTTTGGTTGTAGATCTGTGAGGTGTATGGCGAAAGTTTGGTAGTGTGTGAAGGCGATTGCAACAGGCAATTTCACCTGGACTGTTTGGGGCTGACGTCTCTAACTGACGGCAGGTTCACTTGTCTGGAGTGTAGAAATGGTGAGTGGGTGTTTTGGTCTCTATTAAATGACATAATGCCTGCTATTAATCTCCCTGTAAAAGTAACTCCTGATACTTAAGAGAGTTCACACAAGTTTGGGTCCAAACTTACTACTTTGTTTTTCATAGGTTCTACCACAACTGTGTGTGAAGAGAGACATAGTGGGATGAAATTGTGTCTTCATGGTGCCATAATTGTTTTCCCAGGCACTCACCAGTGTTTTAGCTGTAAGACAGCAGGTCGGGAAGTGACACGATGCTCAGTATCGGGCTGCGGTTGTTACTACCACGAAGATTGTGTCCGCAAACTCCCAGGTACCACCAGCAGTTCCAGTGGCGGATTTTGCTGTCCCCAACATAGCTGCGTCACCTGCTGCCTGGAGAAGGACTTGCTGCGAGCCGGTAAAGGTAAAGCAAAGCAAAAGTACTGTATCTAGATATAAGATGCAAGGGTGTGCAGGTATCTGTACACAAGTGTGCCAGCCAAAAGAAAGACGATCCAGAAGGCAATCCATAATACGCTCATATATATGTGTGTGTGTGTGTGTGTGTGTGTGTGTGTGTGTGTGTGTGTGTGTGTGTGTGTGTGTGTGTGTGTGTGTGTGTGTGTGTGTGTGTGTGTGTGTGTGTGTGTGTGTGTGTGTGTGTGTGTGTGTGTGTGTGTGTGTGTGTGTGTGTGTGTGTGTGTGTGTGTGTGTGTGTGTATATATATATAGACTGATGTTCAGTCTTCAAATGTTATGTTCAGTGGCATCGTGTTTTGGTGTTTATTGTTTCCTTCTGCTTCGTTACCCATCAGGTCGAATCATGCGCTGCATCCGCTGCCCGGTGGCGTATCACACAGGCGACAGCTGCGTTGCTGCGGGCAGCATGGTCCTCACTCATCACATCATGATCTGCAGCAGCCACGGCAGCACCAAGAAGAACGGCCTCCTCACCTCCCCTGTCAATGTGGGCTGGTGCTTTCTATGTGCCAGAGGTAAGCCACCCCCACCCCACCCCACCCCTCAACTCCTCACTGACCACACATAAGTGCTCGTCGATTTAGAGACTTCATCTTCCTACTTATTGGTCTGACTTGCACAACAGGACGTTTGTTTTTCTTAACAAGGGAAGAGTTTCCTGAGACAAAAACACCATTGCATTTATGCAGTGGTTGCCAAGTCATAGATTGAAATGGACTTGAATCGTTTATCGTAAAGCTGTGAAAGCCACAGTATCATCTCTTGAGACTGGCCTTACTGTGTGTACATAATGTTAATGCAGGAAAAACTGTCAAAACAGCAGTAAGTACAATCCTGAGTAATGGTCTGTCATCATCAGAGATTGTGAAGTGCAGAGAGGGAAGTAGCAGCGAGTGATGAAAACCCGCTGGATTTCGAAGTTACTGACAGAGAGAGGACATAAATTACACAAATGAACCACTGCTTGTCAAAATGACACTGTGAGAAGGGTTAGTTCATAATAAACAGTTTTCATGAATTCAAATTGTACACAGTAATTGTAATAACCTTTATGCATTCATCAGGGTCAGTACGAAGATTGTCAGGTGTTCTTCGTTTAGCCTTGGTGACCACTGCATGAACTATTCGTTTGGTGTTCCTGTTAAATGTAGCCTTTGTCTCCTTTACGAAACAAAACCTGTCTGCTTCACTGCATGAAGCATTTTAAATGATCTCAACTGTCCTGTTCAGTTCAAGTCAGAACTCCGATTGACTTTTGTCCACATCTGACCTCATGTCCAACAATAAGTTGAGTACATTGTTTGGCCCCTTTGTCTTGGCACAAACATTGTTCTACCTGTTTCTTTCTTGTGTTTTAACAGTGTGAATGTATGTGTGAGTGTGTCTCTTTTGTGAATTTTTGGGTTATTTGGAGTTTGATTGCGGCTCACCCCCGTCTCTTCCTGTGTGTCTTGTGTAGGGCTGTTAGTGCAAGACCTTACTGACACCATATTAAGTTCATATGCCTATAAGTCCCACTACCTTCTGACTGAGTCAAATCGTGCTGAGTTGAAATTACCTATGATTCCCTCTCCTTCGTCAGCTACCAAAAAGAATGTTGGGAAAGGTAACTGAACAGTTTTTCTCTTTTTCCTTTGTCCCACTGGTCTGTGTTTGTCTTAATGCCTGCTCCCGTTTAGTTTCCCTGTTGTTTGCAACTTTCATTTCAAAGCCTGGAGGTGCTACATTCATTAACTGGTTTAATCGACAGTTAATTTGAATGCAAAGTGGCAAAACCTCAGCCTTAATCCTTAACACATTAACAGAAACTCTGGGCCGCATGCAACAATGTTTCCTTGCAAACTGTTGGAGTCTTCCTCATCCCAAGAATACTAGGTTTCATGTTTCTTTCGAGACGCAATGAAAAATATATCAAAGCATAACTGACAATAAAATATTCCATTAACTCTTAATTGTAATGATACTTCATTACACATATTATTCCAATTATTCAAATGCTTTAGGCATGGATATCAAACCTGGCACATGGGCCAATATTTAAAGTCCAGTCCAATTCGAGGGAGCAGAATAAATATCTATTTATTGAACGTTACAACAGGAAGCAAGAGTCTGTGTGATGGGAGTCTTATGTTGTAATTATTTGTAGCTAATTTTGGCATAGAGCATTCACTGTCATTCAATGTGTTTGAAAGAAGAAGGATCAGTGGTTGAAATTAAAATATTTTGAGAGTATTTAAATCTACCCTCATCTACCTAAATCTAGAGAATGACTTGGCAAAAAGAATAAAAATAAAGGAACTAGTGCAGGCCACATTAGCTTGAACCTTAGATTCAAGTGGCTGCTCCTGGGTCCTTCATAGGCTGTATCTCACTGGCTACCAAATGCGTTCCGTGACCATCCCACGCCTGACACCTTTAGTCATGAAAGGGAAGGCCTTTGCAAACCTGTCTCCTCCAAAATCATGCAAATATATTTTAAGACCAGGTTAAGCAATAGTTCTTTCATATAAAACAGACTAGGGCAGCACGGAGCAATGTTTTCATTGTCCATGGAAACATGATTGTGTACCAACCCTCTGAGAGACTTACATTCTCCTGCAGAGTCTTAATGAAGTTCAGTAAGGTTTCATTTTTGCATGTGGCCCATTGTGAGTCTGGCGAACGCTGAGCCAATAATCTAACAATAAATTTGAATCAGGTAACAGGCTAAATCTCCTCCTGTCTGTCAGGAAAGTATAATTGGTGATTTGACCTGTCACACTTTTACTCTATTCCCTGACACTGGATGACACTGGTCTGTGGTTTCTGCCGAAGGTGCTTTGCTTCTCTGCTTGATCACTGCAGGCTTTGCTTTTGACTTTGAAGAGACCTCGTCAACCTTCATTTCCTTTTGATGCTATTGGCTCCCACGTGATCATTTTTGACTGATAGATGAATTTGGCTTCTTTTTTTCTTGAGCATTCATTTGACCTGCCTTGGATGGAATATATGTATAATTGCCAGGTCATGAGGCGTTGGAAGCTTTTTCAATAAAGCAAGTACTATGGCTCCCATCATGGAGTGGAGTTGAGAAAATCTGGGCTGAAAACTTGATCATTTTATTATAAATGACAGCTATTTGTCTGTAGTAAGCATTTTTCTGCAATAAGAAATAAAAATGAATTCTCTTAATAATATTTTGAACTGTGGACAGTTCAATTGACTCCCCACCCACACAGTTGGCCACAATGTGTGCCTTCTTCAGACATTGGCTCTAATATTGAGACTGAAACCACACATCAAGATTCCATACAAAGCTGGTCTGTGCGGGATGCAGAGTGCAAGGGTTGCTGATATGCTTTTTGGTGCAGGACTGCATGCCTGCTACTTGCTAATCCCTGATATTTGTATCCCAAGATTCATTGGCTGTTTTGGCTCCCGTGGTACTGCATGTGATCCCCCTACACTGACCTTGGTACATTGCTCTGAATCTGATTGCCAGACGTGCTTTGTTTGAGCAAACCAAGGATCCCATGTAGTGGCCCAAACTTCCTTTGGATTTTTGAGCAGTGTTTGTAAGAAATGATGCTTCATTGTAAGACGACAAATATTTGTAGAAAGCTAAGCTCATCGCTTCATTTGCATTTAAGACTGTTTACTTCACGTGTCTGCAAATGAGATTCAGAGTTTGTCCAGGTTATAATCTGCATCACCTAATTATACACTCCTCCTTTCTTTGCTCACCATTTCCAACACAAACACACACACGCCCACACACACAATTGCAATCATACAAACATGTAGGAGGCAAGTTGCTGTGCTGCGACTCATGTCCAGCTTCCTTCCACCCGGAGTGTCTGGAGATGGAGATGCCAGAGGGGCCGTGGTCCTGCAGTGACTGCAGGGCTGGAAAGAAACCCCACTACAAACAAATTGTCTGGGTCAAACTGGGCAACTACAGGTGAGCATGTCAGCCAGAGCTTCACTCTCTGGCTGTTCATTTACCATGAGCAATTGCTGGCTGTCTGATGAAACAAGTCTGGATGATGCTGAAGAGGTTCAATACAATCCTCTGGCAACGCCATGATTTTACTGGAAAAAATAAACATTGTGTAGTTCACTGGACTTCACCCAATCGTGACCACGCATGACAATGTCAAAGTCATATTTGCAATGATTTAATAACATTTTACAAGTCCAACAAATCCAACATTTTCAAGAAATTCTCGTCATGTATCCTTCGTCTCTCACTCTTGGGGGCACAAATGCATTTTTCATCCATCAGTCTCAGTGTCCACATGAAAAGTACTTGTGCAATTGCACCCCAAGCCACATTAATATCAGCAGAGCAGGTTTAGGATGAATTCACCTTGCGTATCGATAGATGGATTTTCTATATTACGTTATTATATTATGTTATCTGTCGTCCAGGAGTCTCACCTCCACATTGTTTTCTTCATCTAAACTAAGCAGCAATGAGAGTCTTCAATACTGTTCAGTAAGGCTGGGAATCTTAGGGTACCTCACGATACAATACGATATGCGATCTAAGACGGTGACACACAGTCCCCACTGCCCTCGGAACGATGAAAGCGTGTATAGCGGCCGTACTTTATTATATTACTATATTATTGATAATGAATAATCGATACGCGACAAGAGCATATCGATAATATATCTTAAGATGAAATATCGCAATAGTTCGCCATATCGATATTTTGTCACAGTCCAACTGTTCAGCTGTGTTTTATCTGACTAAACTGCATATAGGTTCAGAGAGAGTTTTTATTTAATAAAAATCTAACCCCTCCTGTTTAGACGGAGAAAGGAGGATGTGACTGGTCGGGAAAGACCATGTTGTCACACAAACCAGATGTCCATCAGATATTAGAGAACACATGCTACTCATTGCACTAGTGGTGGGGTCTTATAATGAGCTCACTGAAGTTGAAAGGGCAGAGGAAAGCTAATTTAAAAAAAATGGCAATCTTTTACAAGAGAATTGTCTATGTTCACATCATCTCTGTAGTCAAGATGTGTCATGATGATGAAATGTGTTAAAGTTACGCTGTTTTCAAAAGTATTTATTTATTGTCCTTGTCCTGTCGTCCAACGTGAGTTCAGATGGTGGGGATTTGTTGTGAAGGATTTCAAATATGTTGTCACTTCCTTGGCTCAGGTGGTGGCCAGCAGAGATCTGCAATCCTCGCTTGGTACCGTCCAACATTCAGAGCCTCCGCCATGACATTGGCGACTTCCCAGTCTTCTTTTTCGGTTCGCATGACTACTACTGGATCAACCAGGGTCGTGTCTTCCCTTATGTTGAGAACGACAAGAACTTTGTAACTGGTCAGATCAACATGAACAAAACCTTCAAGAAAGGTAAGGGCTTGTGATGTTATTTAGTGGAGTAGACAAGGATCTAAAATGTGTTGTGTTTCAGCCCTTGAAGAAGCAGCACGGCGGTTTCAGGAGCTAAAGGCTCAGAGGGAGAGCAGAGAAGCTTTGGAACAGGAGCGTAACTCTCGCAAACCTCCACCGTACAAAGTTATTAAGGTAATCAGGGAGATTGAAAGTTGGAATAAGAGTTTTGGTTTATGATGATGCTGATGTGAATGTTATTATTGCAGGCCAACAAACCAGTTGGGAAAGTGCAGATGCACGTTGCAGACCTGTCAGAAATCCCAAGATGCAACTGTCGATCAACAGATGAGCATCCCTGCAGCCTCGACTCACAGTGTCTGAACCGCATGCTGCAGTATGAGTGCCATCCACAGGTCAGTTTGCCGGAAAGTCTTAAATATCTTAAATTCCTGGAATAACCAGTTTGTTACTCTCAAACAGGTTTGTCCCGCTGGGGAGAGCTGCCAGAATCAGTGTTTTACTAAAAGGCTGTATGCAGAGACAGAAGTGATCAAGACAGATGGGCGTGGCTGGGGTCTTCAGACCAACCAGGCCCTGAGGAAGGTGAGTGGAAGTGTTGCCTATTTTTGTTTAGTAACAGCACCACTTTCACAGATCAGATAAGGCCAGATTTTGCTTTTTACTTTGGTTTTTCCTCACAACATGGAGTTGGCTACGTCACGGGAGACAGATTCACTCACCTGCACAGAAACTGTGTTGTTATTAATGTTAAATACTGCTGATTTTTTAAGTCATACATGAAGAAAGGCACTGTGGATAACAACTCCAATGGATAGTTTCTTGTCCTCCAAGCTATTACATATGATGGATATAAAAATAGGACTACACGACTATGACCAAAATGATTATTGTTATTATCTTGATCAATGTTGTACTTATTAATTGTATAAAAGTGTGTGTTTTTACTGCATTATTGAAAAACATTGTACTAATAGTGTTCAATGCATAACATAACATAACATATAAATATATGATAATTAAGGAGTATAAGTAAATACATAAAACTAGCCAAGAATGAAAACATTTACTTTATGGAATGAATGTGGTTTTACAGAATACAGTCACAAAGTCACAACTACAGAAGGCAGGAATAAATACAGTTCTACAGTGCTACAATCAGGTTTTATGCTGCCAATCCAATGGATTGATGGCCAGTTTGTAATCAAAATATAGTTATGAGTGCTACTGAGTGGGTACTTGATGTGGATGAAAGGAACCAAAAAAAAATCACCTTAAGAAAAATACCTTACAGGCTCAATCCTGCAAATATTCATTCGAAAGGACAACTGAAAAATGATGTGAAAGTACTGGCAGGGCTATGTCAGTGAAATACACATCCTGGTAACATGTACAGTAGCTGGACTCTGAGACAGCTGCTGGCTGAAGCCATATTCTTAGAGCAGCAGGTCATCTAGCCTAATTAAAAAATTTTTTTTCATTTTTTTATGTCTGATTCTTGCTGACGAAGCAGTCTTTCGAGAAAGCTCACCATGTTCTGTCAAGTACTTCAAATTGGAAATGTTGTTCAAAAGTCATCATTACAGTCGTACTGTATTTTATTGATGGAATGTGACACCTGTGAGACAAGCACAACATACAGGCCTCATTTGTGTAAAAGCAAGGTGATGATTTCTTTTATTGCATACATACTGTTTTAGTTAACCACCACTTAGTCCTGTGCAGGGATGCGGGGAGTGCAGGAGCCTATCCCAGCCTCTTTTGCAATTGAAAAATTCACTATCTGGTCAGTGCAGCTATGGTCTCGGGTCAGACGCTGTGGGAGCAGTCTGCTTGTTTTGGTGCTCAGTTTTTGGTATCGCCACCTTGGCAGGAGCAGGGAGAAGAGGCTGTAGGTAGAATAAATGACAGGGGTCTGTTTGGTCCACCAGTACTTATTGGTGGTATGGGTCAACAAAACTGTTCGAAGGTGACGGTGACAGGTGGACACCAGTGGAACTCCACTCTCATCTCTTCAGCTTTGAGTGTGTTCAGATCCAGGTTATTCTGCCTGACGTCCTGGATGAGACATGTCTTCTGCAAACTGCAAGAGGTTGTAGCAGTGGTTAGAAGAAGAGTTGGCTTAGCACATTTCTGTGCTGTTAGTCCTAGTGCTGTGTGTGACTGGCTTTGAGGTTTGAGTCATGTCACCAGAATGTGACTGTAGTATGATCATGGGTAATCTAGACTTGTTGGTTATTTATTGTTTTAAGTGTGTGTTGTGGGCAGACACCAGTTTTTGTTTTTCATTTTTTATACGTGGGGTCGCTGACAGATATATATAAAAAAAAAAAACAGATTTAAAAAGCGTGTGCCTCACTTTAGTGGAGAGAAACGGTCTGCAGTCTGCTACTGTAACAGCATATAACTGTTGCTGACTCTAGTTGCATTAAGATTGATTCAATATTTGATTTGACTCTGCCAAAAAGTTGTGAAACAGTTTTAGTGGAGCTTGACCAATTGACAAAGCTTTATTATTCACCTTGACGTGACAATGAAACTTCCTCTTTTCAGGGCGACTTTGTGATGGAGTATGTTGGAGAGGTGATCGACACGGAGGAGTGCCAGCAGAGAATCAAACACGCTCATGAAAATCACGTGGCCAACTTTTACATGCTGACCCTCACCAAGGTGCCCCCAGTCAAACTCACAGTGGAGCCGGAGCCTCATCTCAGCTCAAGCTCAGCAACATGTTGTCTCACCCACAGGATCGTGTGATTGATGCTGGTCCAAAAGGAAACTCTGCACGCTTTATGAACCACAGTTGCAGTCCCAACTGTGAGACTCAGAAGTGGACAGTTAATGGAGACGTTCACATCGGACTCTTCACACTCTGTGACATCGAGGCTGGTGAGTTGACCTGACACATCACTCGTGTGGTAGAAATAGAGATGGAAAAAGCTTCAGTGACAACATCTACAGCGCTGCACATATTTACCTGTTGTGCTTGTCTTGACCTTCGACGCAGTCCTCCTGACTTATACTTTAGTTAGTAGTTTTTCACTGAAGACTTGTGGCAGACTTGTCTGGACTCATGAATGACTCATCCTCAACCAGAAATGTTTGTCACTTGCTGAACACATGACTTGTCTTGACTCAAGACATGGTCTTCATATCCTTCCACCATATATTCTTGACTAGTTGGCTTTACATGGGCCAACACAAGTCTTGTCTGGAGCCCAACCCTGTCTTGTCTTGCCAAACTTGGCATGGTCACACCTCTTTGTAATAGCAGTTGCTGATGGATGTTGATGTTTTTGAAATAACATTAGTTGTTGTGTCTGCAGGGACAGAGCTGACCTTCAACTATAACCTTCACTGTGTGGGAAACAGAAGAACTTCCTGTCACTGTGGGGCAGAAAACTGCTCTGGTTTCCTCGGGGTGCAGCCTACGGTTGGTGTTGACTCTAGTCCGAATGTTCCCTGACCTTAACATCGACCTGACAGTCTTGTGTTCTGTGCCTTCAGAGCGCTGTGGTGATGGAGAAGGAGGAGAAGGCCAAAAATGCCAAGCTGAAGCCAAAGAAGCGGAAGCTGCGGCCGGAGGGCAAACACACCCACGAGTATTTCTGTTTCTGTTGTGGCGAGGGAGGAGAGCTGGTCATGTGCGATAGGAAGGACTGTCCGAAAGCTTACCATCTGCTGTGTCTCAATCTTACCAAGCCGCCATATGGTAATTAGAGTGTATTATTTCAATGGGAAAGTGTGAGATGGCATGTTCCCCATGTGCTTGTGTGAGTCCAAAGAAACTGCCAGCGCTAAATTATTCTTTTGCATGAGTGTATGCCCTGCGATGGGTCCTACCCAACAATGCCCCTCCTTGGATGAGTGACTGTCTTTGGATAACACTTGTGAGATCTCATTATTTTAAGGAGCTATAAAAATCTGTGTCATCTACTCATTTTAATAAGGTGCAGCCAACACATTCTTTCACAAATGTTGGTTGTGTGGGTCAAAGGACTCAGTTAAGTGTAGGAGCACCTGCACCTAGCCATAATCCCTGCTGCCAAACCTTGACAAACCTGCCACTGCCAACAAGGTTTGCCATGAGCGTTTGAAGTTACCATAATGCACAAGTTTGATCCTATCCAGAAAACCCTTGGAGTGAAAAGTCTTCATGTACATAGCTCAAGATTTAAATCCATCTTTTAGTTCTTACGATGTTACGAAGGGAAGTCTCCCTGCATTTTATCACCATTTCAACTGTGCAAACTCACACTAAATCTGTTGGGTTCTGAAAAGCAACACAGGCACTCACTCATCTAGCATGTTTTTTGTGCATTTCTACAGCCTTAAATTTAAAATGAACACAGGACACCCGACAAATATCAGTATTTACCAGCCACAGTCAGTACCTTTAAACCATGTTCTCCTCCTGCAGGGCGATGGGAATGTCCGTGGCACGACTGCAGTGTTTGCGGTGCTCAGGCTTTGTCTTTCTGTGAATTCTGCCCTTCCTCGTTCTGCTCGGACCACGAGAAGGGCATGCTCACTGCCTCTTCGCTGGAGGGCCGACCCTGCTGCTCCAGTCACAACCCTCTCAGTCCGCTGAGCTCCAACTCCAACTCCAGCTCCACTGGTCCCGTCAGGGTCAAGGAGGAACCCGAGAGTGATGCCGCAGCTCCTTCAATACCTCATTCGCTCTAAGTGCACTCCTGTCAGCCCACTCCCAGGGTGGCTTCACTCCTCGGTGCACTAGGAAACGGAATACACGTGTTTCATTGGATAATTGGAGTCACTTGCAGGGGAGCAGACGTGACGGTTCCCCTCCACTGTTGCCATAAACACCACCAACACTCTGCAGCTACGTCATTTCTACAGCTGTGGAAGTTGAACTTCAGATGTTTTCACGTCGGCACTACGACTAGGACGGAGGAGGAAGCACCTCCAGTCGTATTTCCTCTGTAGGTTTACCTGCTGTACGCCGTGATGACACCTTCCACACTCACGCCTCTCCACGTGTGATGTGACCCGACGTCCTGTTTCTCTTTCTGGAGGAAGACAGTTATTTGTGCAATTTATTTTGTTTTTCAGGACCACACTACATTCCAACCTTCCTTAGACATGTTTTTTGATATACTTCTGGATGAATATAGTTCTATTGGTATCTATGTTTGTTAATGTTTACAGACAGATTCTCACTTCATCCCGGTGAGTGGTGTATTATGTTTGTTTGTTTAGGTGTTGAGCATAATGCAGACCTCCTTGTGAGCATAGTCCTTTTAAGGTGAAATACTGTATAATGGTATATAGTGTAATGGTATGACATTACAGAAGTACTTGTGATTTTCATATTGCCAGTCTCACTCGCCATCTTTGTATATAGTCGACTCATATTGTAAAGTACTTACAGACCTGGAGGGACGTCACCTCTCTGCTTGTTCCTGAAGGAAGGAAGCGCTTTTGTAAAATGACACCTTTTTAATTTTCTTATTCGATAAGGAAGTCATTTCTTTCTAGATGTTACTGTCACGTGAATTTTAAAAGGACGACCTCCAAGTATTGTTAATCAGCCTTAAGGGAACACCGTTGTTTGATTCTTGGGTGCAGACTGCTGACCGGACGCACACCATTTCTGTAAACGTACTGTCACCTCGGACGCTTTCTGATTTTGTTTTGCCAAACTTTTCTATGAAGCACTTTCACACGCCTTGTCGCTGTTTAGCTCGATCACAGAAATATCTCTAAAAAACGACAAGTGTTTCAAAGACGATACCTCTTCTTTCCTCATAGTTAATGTCGGAATCTAAACTGTTTTTCCTTTTAGTTTGTTTTTTTTTAAACTGAGGAAATTGACCTGAATGCTGTTTTTGTTTTTCACAAGAAGGAATAGGTGAGAGCCCTCTGTGTAATCAGACGTCTGACTGAGGCGGGAACATCGACGCTGGACTTTGTTTATACAGTATATCGTATGAAGAAAACTTCAAGTGTCAGTCCAGCATAATGTAGAACTCCTGTACAGTGTTTTTAATGGCTCATCACTCGATTCTTTTGTATTTATTGCACCACAATTTTATACTTTATCAAACACCAGTGCAGTAACGTGTCTCCCACTCCACCAGTGATACATTTTGGGGAAAAAAAGAACAGGGAGTGTCAACATCATATATCTGTATGTAATCTGTAGAGATCTATATCTCTGTCTTTCTACATCCGTGTGATGAGTCCACCTTTAGTTGACAGCTGCCACTCTTTGTATTGTGACTCACTGTAGTTGCTGTTGAAAACAGTGTGAATCTTTTTGGGAAGTTACACCTCTGAGCAGTTTGGTGCTGTTTTAAGTCATAATCCTGGGATTGAATTCAATTGATTTTAAGTTCCTTCAAGCTTCCTTCGATTACTCCAGTGTCTTACGTGAAGCGAAACAAAGTCAGTTGTTTACAGTTTGTTTGGTTTCGCTCACTTTCTGTTGCCAAATATTTCAGTCGCCAACAAAAAAGGGTCACTTTAATTCTCATTTTCATCCAGTAATGAAATGCACTTTGCGTGTGGGATCTCATAGTCGTCACTCGCCGTTGGTTCAAAATCGTGTTTGCCTTTGTGATTGTTTTTCCATCGTTCGATGCATTTTCTGTTCGGTGCTCCCAAACGGCTCCTGGTTTTGTTTTGCTAACTCAGTATGCTGGGGAGCTGGAGGAACGCAAAGGCTAGGCTTATTTTACACAAATTGTTCCCACTGCCACCTTTTTGATGAGCCCCTTTCAAACTTTGCACCTAAATTTGCCAAACGTTTTCAGTCATAACAGGAAGTGGTCCACCTCAACACTTATTAACTTTGGGGCAATTTGTTTTCAAAACAGTTGGCTGTCTTAACTTGAATTTCCTTTTATTTATTGAGTTTGTACACAAGGTTCATAATGTGTGTTCGTCGAACTGCCGGTGTCTTTGTGCGATTGGTTTTGTTGCATGTTTCTGTTAACGGCATTGTTGACCTTGAAGCTTTTTTTCTTGTTTCTGTTTGACATTCCGAAGATGTCCTTGTTCATCTGAAGTGCATGCCTCCATTACCAGCCTCCACTACAGAGTCCTTAGAAGCTCAAGTTTGAATGCCAATGCTGTGCTTTTGATTTAACATCAGAGTGAGACTGAAAGCCCTGTTAGGTAAATTCCATGTCTGCAGAATGCCATGTTTCAATTCCCTCACAGTTGGTTGAGCAGTATTAAAACATTTTTCCCCCCACATCTCATATATCCACCTGTCGATTTTTTTTTTTTTTAAGTGGCCATTAGACATTTCTCATCTGATTGTCCGCGGACTCTATAAACGCTTAAATAAATTCGAATTATTGTTCACTGTGACCTTTTTTTGTGCAATGTTGCTGATAAACATTTCTTCAAAGTCGAAAATGGTGTTTGACCGACTATTTTCACTGTCATTAGCACTCGTAGTTAATGGAGTAACTCTCACTGGGGTCATATCTATCTCTTGGTGTTGCTTCAATTTAAGAACGTGGATGAACACAAAAGGTCCATGTTGAGTACTGTTCGACATGTGTTTCTACATATTGTTGAAAACCCTGTAAATAGTTTGCATTGAACTTGCATAGGATCATGTTACTGTGGCGTGCTCAGTTTTGCCTGTACAATTCTGCTTCTAAATGTGTGTGACTGTTCAGACGACACTCTTTTTGTACATGACTGTCTTTTTATTTGAGAATATTGATTATGTCCTTTTTCATTGGAAAGTTGCGTTTGAAGAGTTCAGACATGCCTGAAGTTTGACTTTAATAAAGCTGTACTCTGTCTCAGTGAAATGGCTTTTTGTCCAAGGCTTTTCATTTATCTAGCTGCTTTGGCTCCTCGTCTGCTGCGACTTCAGATATGACATGTTCGAAGGGATTAAACACAAAGCCTGCTTCCTTGTTTGCAACCATCGCAAGACTTCATGTCCGAGCTCTACCCGCCACATCGTGGAAGCGTGCCATTCCATCGCTGACCTCTAGGTGTTTCTCTGTTGTGTGACGTGGCCTTTAGATATTTTTTATTGTCAAGGTGGAAGATGACAATGTCACTTCCGGCTCCTTTGTACCACTTGTTTACCATATTAAGCAAGCGCTGTGTGTAAAACGGAAACGGCATGGGAACGTAATTTGGGCAACACGTTTTGCTTTTCAATAAGTGTGTAGGATGTGTTTTTGTCCTTTCTCGTCATGATCGATGCCAATTCCTTCTCGGCGTAATAACACACCTCAGAATTGCGTTTCGGTGTCCGCGACGACATTGCGATAGACGACACTTTTATTTTGAAACCTACAAAGAGGAAGTGATTTCCAGCAGCTTCACACAGGTTGATGAGCTCGGATCCTCCGTCGCCCGCAGCATCGAAGGATGTCCTCGGCTAGTTCATGCTAGCCACTATGTGCTGAAATGAGAATGACGAGATAAGAGCCGCGTATTTAAGGTAAATCCACCCGCCATGAAATTCATGCCGACTGGGACCAGATGTGTCGCTTGACAGATGTTATTCGCTAGCTTAAACTGCTAACGCTGTTTGTTGAGCACACTGGGACCTCCGGTGAGTCGTGTTTACAATGTTGAGTAAAGGCATACAAAACAAGAAAACCTTAGTTTAGGACAACTATTACTACTAATAATTGATTTATTCCCTCGTGAAACGCTCTCAAATCATTATACATTGGAGCTACGTTTGAACTTTCCTCGCCTTGTGTTCTAAAATGTGGGAAATGTCAGTCCCTGATATATTTTAAAATTAAAGCGTGTTACCGATTTAAGTGTCCTAAAGAAACGTCCTTTCTCTGTCTTTGTATTATTCAAATTTCTATCGCAATAGATGAAGCATTCCAGGATTAGAAAAGCTGAGCTGAATGACTATTTGATAACCTGGCCTGTTTTAATCCTAAATTGCTCTGTAAAAGCTTCAAATACCACATTCATTTATTCCTTGAGTAAGTCAGATATGTATAATACATGTGAATGTTTAGGAATGAAACCAAAATATGCTTATCAATTATGAATGTAATTTCCTAACCCGCTAGATGCATGCAGTTTAACTTACTCCGTCCATCGTCTTCGAATGAGTCCTGGCATTTACAGCTTCATTTTGCTGTGAAGCTACGGACACCCTGGACAGATCACCAGTCCATCGTAGGAAACACAGAAACAAACAACCAGTCACACACACAATTACCTTTATGGGGATTGGACTGCCTGGGAGGTACACAAACGTCAGCCCAAAAGCATCCAGGTTTGCATTCTTTGATTCATGTTTGACTTCATGGGGGCTCCCAGACCATCTTCACACACACACACACACACACACACACACACACACACACACACACACAGGTTGCTGGCCAACCTCATGCTTCCAACTGTGGTGTGCTGCGTTACTCCTATACCAAGTGTATCAAAATAACCCTGGCTCCTCCGAATCACAAGCTACTCTGGAATTGGGGACCCTGTTTTTGTGCTGTACTAATGTCCTGCTAACATCCAGTTGAAGTGTTGACATTCCTGGTGCTGCTAGTTTCTCTGTGCTCTTCAGTGGGCTGATTACTGTCTGGAGTCAGGTGAACGTGAAGATGGTCAGGCAGTTGAAATGAATGTCTCATTTTTCTTCTCCCTCAGTTCAACAAAGGATAGTGGGGGTGGTAATGTTCGCTGTCGGTTGAAGTCCACCTCGAGAGACAAAATGAAGAGGCGGTTGCTCCGTGGCTTCCTGTCGGAGGTGTCGGTGCGGTTGGCGTTGCTCGTGGTGTTCCTGTACGTCCTGAAGATGACGTGTGTGTGCGTGGTTGTATTCCAAAACTACGGGCTCACGAGTGCACGTTATCTTGCAGTGTGACGGAGCAGCTTCCTCCTTTCTACCGGCAGATCCAGCCGGAGGAGATGTGGTTGTATAAATACAATCATGTTGAGAATGACCATGTGCCTACATCCCTAATGTTTGTGAGTTGTCCACATGAATGCTTATACTTAGTTTTGAAAGATAATATCACACAGTGATTTAGTCTTGACTTCTTTTTCTTCTCTGATCAAATTGTTCTTGTTCTGAGCTAATAGATCAGGAATGAGATAATGTTTAAAAATATCTGCTGAATCACAATAATGAATGTATATTAATATATTTATTATAATGTGATATTTTTCACAGACACAAACACTGTATTGTTGGCTCAGTCGTGCATTGATGCTAAATGGAAAACTAGTTTAAAGATGTCCTTTAAGATAATGCTGAATTATAAAAATGTCATTTTCCAAAAGTCAAACATTTCTAAGTAACTCGAGTCAGCTGATCGTCTTTTTAAATAGTCTGCCCCAAATTATATGCCCAGTGTGACACGGTTAGTGGCAGTATTCAAAATAGCAATGTCCTAGAATGAACACAATAACAACATTAAATGCTCTGTTGTGTCCTGCTGCGTCAGAGTGTAGCTGTGCTGACTCCGCTCATCACCATCATGGGTTTTAGCTTCTTGAAGAAGACGGAGCCAGGAGATGTGAAGGAAGCGACACTGGGTGGGAAAATGCTGCTGGCAAGACAATTTATGCCTGATGTTGCAGATTTTTAACTTTCTTTCCTCCTCCATTAAGCTGCGACTTTGACTTTGGTGCTGAACGGAGTTTTCACAAACGTCATCAAACTTGCAGTCGGCAGGTAAAACGATCACGAGTGGCGCTGGTGATGACAATAGGAGGCGCTGAGGTGGTGTGAATGTGTGTCTGCATCAGGCCCCGACCAGACTTCTTCTACCGCTGCTTCCCTGATGGACAGATGAACCTGGAGCTGCGCTGCAGCGGTGACCCAGAGATGGTGATGGAGGGCAGGAAGAGTTTCCCCAGTGGACACTCCTCATGTAAGTCTACAAGTTTAAATGCAAGTCTATGTTTTAGAAAGTGACTCGCATTGAGTCAGAAAACATGCAGAAACAACAGTTTGTTTGCATAACAATCTACAAACCCCTTCATGTTGTTTTGGCTGCTTTTAGGACACCCATCAGTCCAGACCCAACAAAGTGAAATGATCATTCTATTGAAGCCACACTTCTGAACCAAATAAGCCAGACTTTATCCCCAGGTCAATTTGTTATTTATCCTTACATTCCTAGATAGTGACCACAGCAGATGCAGATCATCTCATGAGCACCTCCCATTTCTGTGGCCTACATTACAGTGTGTAAAAAGCAAAACGAAGTATTTATTTACATGTTGCACGCGGCTTTTTGTGTATGTTCGTCCTCTTCTCATTTCTTCTCTCGTTCCAGTTGCATTTGCAGGATTGGGCTTCGCTGCATTCTATATCGGAGGGAAGCTGCGTTGTTTCAATATGGCAGGTCAAGGTCGTGCGTGGCGGCTATGTGCCTTCCTTACTCCTCTACTTCTCGCCACCTTGATCGCCATCTCCAGGACCTGCGATTACAAACATCACTGGCAAGGTTGTCACATCAAAACTCTGTAGTAGTAGTAGTAGTAGTATAGTATTATTACTTCCTGTTCTTCATTCACTGCACTAAACCAAGCACTTCAGGTTGTCACTTTGGTCCCATTAAATCCACACTGTAACGTGTCTCTCATGCCAAACAGTGAATGGTTTTCATGCTGCTCTCTCTTCACTTTCCCTCTCCCAGATGTGCTGGTGGGCTCTCTGCTAGGTCTTGGGTTCGCCTGGGTCTGCTACAGACAGCACTACCCCCCACTCCAGGACCCCGACAGTCACCTGCCTCTGCGTCACAGAGAAGGTGTTCCTGCTGCACAGGAGCGCAAGCTGGCCAACTCCAACTACATCCTCCCACGGTAGAGGAGGTCTCCGTCGGACTCCGGGTTACATGGTAATCGCGCCAAAACTGGCCACTTCCTAGATGGACGGTTGTTTGCCACTCACCATTGTCAGTGTTTTATTTGATTTTACTTCATTTTTTATCTTGGTTTATTTAAGTTTGCGGAAACCATGAATGACGTTTTACATGATTGAATTTTCTCTATCTTGCACAGAAAGTCTGTGGCTGTAAGTTAAATCACATGACTATAAAACAACAAACGTTGTGGTTACTAAGTGAAGTTAAAGGTACAGTTTGAATGACTCGCATAGGCTTTGTTAATTAAACATTCCTTTTGTCCTGATGCTGTATGACGGTTGTCGTTTGTGTGCTGAGCTTGAGATGAAATAAATATTTGTGTCCAACGTCTCATTCCCCCCATCCTCGACTGCCGCACTTGTGCAGGTCGTCGATGAAGTTGCCTACTTCTTCTTGCAGCGTCTTTCTGCCGAAGTGAAATGTAGTCGCTCTTATTTAGTAGAAACATTAATTGCAAAAGAATAGTGACTAGAGGATGCCGAACAGTAAACGGAATATAGTGTTTAAAGTTGGTTTCATAAGATGAGAACAAGAGTGCTGCTGTCTACTGTTCACTATCACCACTCGCACCGCACTATCTGTGTTTTCAGAATGAAACATTGATGTTGCCCCTTTTGAATTGTGCTACGGTTGTGAGAAGACAAGAAGTGTTTGTTTATTGTCTGTGAATGAGACTGCGCTTGCCAAAATACCAAGTCAGATATTTTCTCATTTAAATGACTGATCCTGATCGTGTACTATTGTCCCCAAAATCACTTTGTTTTGTACAAAGATTTGCTTGAAAAGGTTTAAAGGTGTGGGTCCTGGTTAGTATCCATTCACTGGCCTACTGCTGATTCTAGTGTGGTGTTGGATCGGTGGTGATCAGCGCCCGCGCTTACCCTAAGTAGCTAAACATGCTGCTGCCACACACACAAAATGCATTTCATCTGTGCTAAACACAATTTGATCAATGGTTTTACACCCTTTTCTAAGTCAAGTCGAAGCTGCTATTAGCGAGTTATAAATATTGCCTACCACACCAGTAAAATGAAATGAAAAATCTTATGAAATCTCAGACTTTGGCTCGTCTAATCATATCAACTTTTCCATGTCTTGTTTAACATGAATGGTAATTGCTGAGCTCTTTTGGGATTTTTTTTTATTTACTACTAATCTAAACTGGAAATTAACAAAGTAGTCCCAACTGTCCAAAGTTGTCCTTCTGTCCTTTGTTTTCATTTGCATATTTATTGCTGAGGTGACCGTCGTCACAAGACCAGCTGTTTGTTCAGCTCAGACGAATAATTCTGAGGTGCTCCGCAGCAGAGATGTTAACACAAATCTGTTCATTTCTCACGTAAGCCTTGGTGCTGTCCGAAACACCTCAGCTGACTAAAGGTTCTGTCTGACTTGCCAGAACATCAATCTTCAATTAACCACCACTAGGTTCTGTTCAGGGTTGCAGGGACCTTTATCTTCATTTTTGAATGAAACTAAGTTTTTTTGTCTGTATGCTGTTTGTGTTGAGGTATACCTTTGATAAGATGTTACTTTTCTCTCTCTTCCTTAAGTCTTAACCAGCCATCCTGACTTCTGTTTTGTCCATGACACAAGTGTGACCATGAAAAACGACATGTTTCTCTTTTCTCAGTCACACTGACATGGTTTGCAGACATCTTTGCTAAAATCTAGGTCAGGCCATGACTATGTAAGATATGTCATGAATGTTTGCCTACTTCTATTTCATTGCATATTTTCTGAAGGTTCTAATCTGACCTGACTTGTTTATTTTAACCCAACTGTCCTTTTATGAAAGTAAAGAGCAGTTCAGGAGTTTTGTTTGTCGTGTCTGACTTTTGCTGTGTTGTATCCGACCAAAGCTACTCTGAGTTCATGTGCTTTTTGCTTGTGGTGACTCATAGAGCTGGATCACAGGGGTAGAAACCGTGCCTTCATTTACTGTGGTAAATGCTGCATGTTAGCCCTCACACAGTCTTATTCAGTGACACTGTTTTTCTAGTCATTCCTGAATCTTGTCTTTGTTCTCTCAAATATGGCATGCTGCCTTTCTTTTTACCTCAAAACCAGTTTTCATTGTCCAGGTGCAGGTGACTTGATGTTAAAAGGAGTAGCAAGTGATCTCAGAAGGTTTCTCTCCAGAGGCACGTCGGTTTACTTGAATTTCATTGGTGACTTTTTATTGTGATGATGTTGTTTCATGTGGAAGTATAGAGGCACGTGGGTATTGAGTAGATTGTAAACGACAGTATTCTTGACAGTAGTCTGCATGTTTAACAGCTTGTAGTTATTCACAAAGGAACCCACGGGTCCATCATCTTACGTCTTTTTTTTTCTAGGTCAGAATATTGATCACATCTCTGCTGTGCTCCAAATCTAAACCCGCAACAATGGATCTTATTAAAACGTTCTTGTTTGAGCTACTTCTTTGTGGATTTTGACTTGTCACAACACAAACCTGTGCGACACAGTGTCATGTTGTGATGCTTTTCATGAACAAACCGTTTCTGTCCTGCTAATCTTGGTCTTCGAACATAAGCTTAGGTTGAGTGTCAGTGTTTTTGGGGCATGCTGCCGCTGACTCCTCAAGTCAGATACGTCTAGAGTTGTCTAGTGCCCTTGTCTTAGAAGAGCTATGCAATCGACATGTCTGTATTTGATAGAACGAGACTTGAAAAACACTTTGAGTAGCGCCTGTGTACGAGCACGTCACGATGACGATGTTTTTAATTGTTTGCAGATGACGATATGTTGTCTGACTGGTTTTGCTAATGCTTTCAACTATCCAACAATTTTGTAGGAGTCCAAGCTATTTTACACACGTGTTGTTTGCAAGTGATGGACCGTTTATGCTCATATCTCAAGGAACTGAAGTGAATCAATAAATGCACATGCAAATACACGAGTTCTCACATGCATTGGTTTGTTTGCAGATCATTTTAAATATAAATAATTGTTCCAGTATTTGATAAACATTCGACACAACAGGTCTGTTTGGAAGGTCTCCAACAAAGGAACCAAATGTGACGTCATCACAAGTTGCTGCGTTCTTTCGAAAGAACATGAATGTTTAATTACATAATGTAATTAAATGACATTATGTCATTAATTACTTTACTGTAAAATGAATGGCGTTTAATGTAAAATTACATAAATGTCATAATTGCTGTTGTGTCTCAGATCAGTATCTTGATAAGTGGAGATTTAAATAAAGCTTCTTCCGCATTAAAAACTGTCCCGATGACGCGGCCTCTGGATGAGGCGTGGTCTCTTCTGTGACGTATGTTCGACTCGCTTTCCCGATTGGTTGCGTGTGACGTTGAGATTTGGCGCCACCGTTCTAACAAGAGCTCGGCTGCTCTGACATAAACCCTCTTAAATACCGACTGTTTATGTCGCGTTGGTGATATAGTGCCCTGTCTTTTAAGCGTTTTTAATTTTTTTTTAATCAGTCAATACATCCGCCTCTCTGCGAAATGTTCGTCTCGGATATCCGGAAGGAATTTTATGAAGTGGTCGTTCATCAGGTAGGTTATGAGCTAGCTTGTTGTTGACGCGTCCACCTCTGTGCACTTCCCTTAATACGTTATAGTTCTGTAGTTTGTGCTCTACTTTGTGTGTTCCCATTTATTGTAGAGAGTTGCTCTCCTGGTGGCGGCGGACATCGACGCTTTATGCGCCTGCAAGATTCTCCAGGTAAGCTAATAGTTAGCAACCTCTGTTGTGCAGATTTAGCTAAACTCGATACAACACCACGCTTTTGATGTCAAAACCACATTCAACTGGTTAAATAATTTAAAAAGTCATGTTTTAATACCTCTAGGACTTTGTGCGGTAACCACATAGAGCATGTTCTGCATGTATATCTTGGACACAACTGGGTAAAAAGAACAACTACGTATTATTATCATTCAATTGCCCTAACATTCTGATGGTGTTATTCAAGTGATCATTCAACATGGATCCCCGGGTTTATTTATTTTTCTAACCCAATCAACATCGTGTTTTATGTTTTATCTAACGTTGAGTCACTGATCATTTTATTACATCAAACGGTGGCTTATTTAGCACTTATAAGAATATGTGTGAATCACGTGATTGGTCCCCATAAGACTGTTAAACTGCGTTTAATTTCCAGGCCTTGTTCCACTGTGATCAAGTCCAGTACACACTGGTGCCCGTCACGGGCTGGCAGGACCTTGGCACTGCTTTCCTTGAACACAAAGATCAGGTATGAGTGCGGACTGATGAGAGATTTGAAGCTTGTTCTGTTTAATTAAAGAAACTCTCTGGTGTTGTAGTTTCAGTACTTTGTTCTCCTCAACTGTGGAGCGAATGTCGACCTCCTGGAGATGCTGCAGCCTGACGATGACACAGTCTTCTTCATCTGTGACACTCACCGGCCTGTAGATGTGGTCAATGTGTACAACGACACCCAGGTAAGGAAGCTTTGGTTTGTATATTGTGCCTAAAGACAAGGACTTCACTTCTCTCCTTCTGTCACCAGATTAAACTGCTGATAAAACAGGATGATGACTTGGGTGTTCCCTCCTACGACGACATCTTCAGAGATGACGAGGGGGAAGAAGATGAGGACTCAGGAAATGAGAGTGATGAAGGATCGGAGCCGTCCGGCAAACGCAGGCGATACGACGAAGTATGAGCAGCAAAGCTTTCCTGCACAGGATTGAATTGAAAACCCCACAGTGCCTGAAGGCTGTGAATATTTTGTGGCAGGGGGCTCTGGAGAGGAGAATAGAGAGACAACGGCAGAAGAGGGAATGGGAAGCACGCAGGTCAATAATGCTGCTCTATGTGAACACTTGGGAAACACAAAGCAACCATTTTCATCCTGAATATTTATCTTCCAGGAGGGAAATCTTGTTTGACTATGAGCAGTATGAATACCATGGAACCTCTGTGAGTATTCGGTTCATCTCACTCAGGTTTTAATTCCCCTTCAATTGATGTGATGAAAACCCACTGAACAATCTGTTCCAGGCGGCGATGATGCTTTTTGAACTGGCTTGGGTGTTGACCAAAGACACAAAGGACATGTTGTGGTAAGAAGTGGATCTGAATGTCTTTTGGAAAAAAAAAAATATGTGTTTAACTAGAATTGGTGTGATTCTGAAGGTGGGCTGTGATTGGACTGACTGACCAGTGGGTTCACGACAAGATCACAAAGTAAGGAATTCAAACTCATAGCTATGTGGCTTCCATCTGAATGTGTGTTTGGGTGCTGACTACCAAAAGATGCCCACAGGTTTTTGCATCAAGCTCTTTTTTTTGTTTTCTCTCAGCATGAAGTATGTGACCGACATTGCTACGATGCAGCGACACGTATCCAGACACAATCACCGAAATGAGGACGAGGAGAACTCCCTGTCCATCGATTGCATGAGGATCACCTTTGAATACGAGTATCCTAAACACCTTGATGTGACCGCCGATATTTGCTCTGCTGCTTCTCCTTGATTTCCTGAACCTTCCTGCTCAGTCTGCGTCTGACACTCTACCAGCACTGGTCTCTGTACGAGAGCATCTGCAACTCATATTACACTTCTTGCAACTTCAAGCTCTGGACTTTAAATGGTCAGAAGAGACTTCAAGAGTTCCTCGCTGACATGGGGTCAGTAACTGCTTCATATATTCCCTGCCATTATTTCAGGCTGACTTTTGTAATGGTCCTTTGCACCAGATTACCTCTGAGGCAAGTCAGGCAGAAGTTCCACTCCATGGACATGTCCATCAAAGAGAACCTGCGGGAAGTAATCGAAGAGTCCTCAAATAAATATGGGTATGAGGATCCAGCTTGTTCTGACGGAGCCCAATGGTTGCATCACTGTGTGGTGTTTCTCTGTCTCTCAGCATGAAAGACATCCGTGTGCAGACGTTTGGTGTGCACTTTGGCTTCAAGAACCGTTTCCTGGCCAGCGACATGGTACATGCCACTGCTGCTCTTCTGGAGAGCACTGAGAGAGACGAGAGCGATGGTGATAACTTCATCAAGGCTCTGGACTCGCTGTCCAGGTATGAAGCTGTAAGTGTAGTTTCATAGTTGCTAGGTCTAACTGAAAGTTCTGGTTCTCCAGGAGCAACCTGGAGAGGCTTCACTTGGGAATCGACCTGGCCAAGAAGAAGCTGATGGCCATACAGCAGACGGTGGCCAGCTGCATTTGCACTAACCTCATTCTGTCCCAGGGGCCGTTTCTCTACTGCTACCTCTTGGAGGTACAATATACCCCAACCTGTCACTTTGTAGTTCAGCCATGAGATTTGTCTGGCTGTGGAGCTGGTAGCGTGGAGATGAAGAATTCCAAATAAGTATTAAAAATGTGACCTTAAAATGGCTATTCTGATGTGGCCTCTTGTGTTTCCAGGGGACGCCTGATGTGAAGCTTTTCTCTAAGCCCATGGCACTGACGCTTCTCTCAAAGTATCTCCTCAAAGCTTTTGTTCAGTCTGTGAGTGGTTCATGTTGAAGAGTCTTGGACTTTTAAAGAGTCATTTCTGATTCACTCAGCCTCGTCTTGTCTCACTCAGACCAGGAATAAACGCTGCAAACTGCTTCCCCTGATCATGGCGGCGCCCAAAGACACCGAGAAGGGGACGATAATCGTGGTAGGAATTCCACCAGAGTCTGGAACATCTGACAAGAAAAAGTGAGAGCAGCGGGTGTTTTGTGTGATCCCATATGCTAACACTGAAATTGAGATGTACGTGTCGGATAATCCTTTCCTCTCACTCTGTTAAGCTTCTTTGGCCGAGCATTTGAGAAAGCTGCTGAAAGTACAAGCTCACGAACTCTCCACGACCATTTTGACGTTTCAAGTAAGTGATTTAGTGCGTTTTGAATCCAACGTCTTCATTGTTCAAGGAGCTGTGTATGGAAGCCCGTGTTGCCCTAAGCAAACACTAGGTGGCGACAAGGGAGCATACAAGCCAAGATGAGATTATTTTAGACTGCCTTCATTCTGGACAACTGTGTTTAGGGAAACATGACATTCTTTGTCTTTCGCAGTTATTGAGCTGAAAACAGAAGACAGGGCCAAGTTCTTGGACGCTTTGATCACACTTCTGTCCTGAAGCCACCTCAAGAAGGCACATTCCAACGTTCAGATATATATTTTTTAGCTTGTTTTTTATGTCAATTGTACAGATAATTCAGTTTTAGTCCCAGTACTTTTATTCATGTCAGTTCACCTCATGGAGGCGTGTTTTAAATGTTTGTGAATCATATTTTATTTGTTTTATTTGAAGCTTCAAGCCTATTATTAAATTCTTTAATGATTTAACACTAACGCACTTTTGTTTCATGTTTCATCTTGTTTGTCACCGCTGTGTCTCGGCCTTCTTTTTTGGGGACTTTATTCCATCTTAGGTGGAATTGGTGTACTTGATAAAAGGGTTGGTCATCATGTAAGGCATCACTGGTCACTTGTGTTGGGTGTCAGAGTGCAGAGGAAATGAGACGTGCATGCTGAGACTTCTAAGCCGCCTCGCTGTTTCTTTTTCCTCCCCTCCAATTGACTGAGATGATCTGTCGTAATGAAGACTGAGCCATTTAATCTCACTTCCTACCCGCACGTGTGATCATCACTTTGGATGAGCCCTGGAGATGGGGCGAGAAGCTCGGCTGCCTGGGAGAAGGGCGAAGTGGAACTGCTTATTAACATGGCAAGAGAACAGTTGAGGTGACCTTGGTATCATATAAGGACGTCTCCTGGGGCTCCAGGACCAACCCAAGACACTTGGTAACGGTCTCGCAGCAGCCCCCTGTATTTTCTGGTCTGTGGGTGAGACACCTTAGGCCCCTTTTAACCTCAGCGGAGTGGGAAGAAATGGACCAGTGCATCTATTTTGAAGATGAATTCAGCCATAGCACTTGATGCCTGGGTCGGACCACCTTTCTGCATGGAGTTAGCATGTTCTCCTTGTGTGCGTGCGTGTGTTTTATCTGGTTTCCTCCCACACCCCAAAGACATGCTCACTAGGTGAATTGGACACTCAAAAATTGCCCCTAGGTGTGCGTGTGAGAGTGGTGTGTGTGTGCACTGCCATGGACTGGCGACCTGACCAGGGTGTATTCCTCCCTCTGGGAGAGGCTCCAGCTCCCTGCAACCCTGAGCCGGACTACTCGGTTGTTAATTGAGAATGTGTGTAGGATGATGATGTCTGGATGCATCTTCTATCTTTGCTCTTGGATCCAAGTAAATCACTTTTCCAGGATGGAGATCTTGTCCAGTGCTCGCTCAGCACTCTATAGGTCAAAGGTGAGCCTGTAACCTTGGCCTGCAGTGGAGGATGTTTTGGGTAGAGTTGGACCTCTCTCCGAGGAGTGATTGAGATTTTTATCGCCGTGGTTTCAGGAAGAAATGTTTGGAAGTGGAGGGTGTTTGGTTGTTTTCACAGGAAGGTGGATTCTGGAACGTGCTGGACTGCATCACTGCGAGAGCAAGGAAAGTCCACTTATTGTGCCTTGGAGGGTGTGTCTTTGTGTGTGTGCAATCATCACACCAGGCTGCTCAAGTGTGTGTGTGTATGTGTGCGCGCAGTCACACTGCAGTTTAATGAGTGTTTACAGCAGTGATGTCGTGCAGGAGAAATAACTACTGAGGTCATACTCCTTGGCAGCATGTGGAATAATGGCATATTTACTGAAGATTTAAATGATCACAGTGAGGCTTCTCGTAAATAACAAACTCACTTTTAAGCTTTCATCTATTCCAGTTAAGAACCACAGCTTCAGCGGTGTTGATTCAGATGAAGACAAATAAAAGTGTCCTGAGCCGGAGAGGCAGCTTCAAAGATTCTGTTTGGTCAGAGTCTGCGTGACATGGACGTCCACTTCGCCATGCTGCCCTCAGCTGTGGGTGCCCCATGTCCCCCACCCCTCTTACACCTCTGCAGTAGTGGGGCCAGAAGCCTTTCAGCTGCGGTGCATCGAAGGAATGTGACATGCCACCAGCCGAACACACTCGGGGAGTTGAACCCTCAAAGGCCTCTCACATGTTGCTTTTACTCCAGAGCTGATCGTGGAGCGCTGCCATGATGCTATTTTGGTCTGTCGGCATCAAGTATGTCCATCACAGTTGGAGTGATAGTTGCAGGCCAAACCTAATGTCTGGACTGAAAAGCTTCAGTCATGTGATGACAAGTGACATCAACAGCTCAGAGAGGCGGACATGTGAAATGAAACTAGAGTCCATATTTGTTACTGGAATTTATTAACAGGCTGGTTTGCAAGCTGGTTACACTTCACCTCATTTTTTCAAATTCTTGGTCCCAGTTGACCAAGAAGCTTAAAGGTGTGCATGTTCTTGTTGAAGGAGCTCTGTGGTGTCTTCATTTCCTCAGTTTCCTCAGTCACTTCCATTTTGCCATTGGCCTTTGCGTTGGCCATTGGAGTGGGATACACTCTAAAGTGTTTATGTCACAGCAAAAATCCAACCATGGGGCAAAACATACTGCAATTCCAGGAGTTATTTACAGGTTAAGGACTGTGTTTTTGGAAAATTTGAGAGTATGATGATCAATATTTGGTAGGTTTAATTTGCCAGAAAGATGTTAACCGGCCTCACAATTTTATCTGTCCAAACATGTGGGTTTGGTTATGTGGTGCCCCAAGAGACTTGGACACTGCATTAAAATGAAAAAAAAAATGAGCATGACAACAGGGACAACACTAAATACACAAGTCAACAAACACACACAGCAGTACTATAAAAACAGAAAAGATAGCATGGAGTTTAGAACACTTGCTTGGTACGTAAAGTAAAGCATCAGCACAAACAAGCACATCGTCCAACTCACAAAAGGCAGAACAGAGTGAACCAGTGAAGAAACAGAAAACGTGTGGCAGACAGAACTAATGCACGGACATAATATAGATTCCATGTAGAACATAAGCGAAGTGGGAGCAACTTACCAGCGTAGGAACGTTTACGTTCTGGCACATACATACTTTCATACTCCGGCTGCTTAATAAAACTTCCTAAAGAGGACCTCGCCTGCTGATCCAACTTTTCAGACTCATATGAGTCCCATGTGAGTCAGTCTCTTTAAAGATCAGGAGTGTTGGAAATGTAGACATGACGTTGGGACATTTGAACCTTTTGTTTTAGAAACCTACTTGGGGTGAAAAAGTCTGGCGAGCAGACTTTTCTGTTCCGCTGTGGTTTGTGTTTGAGAGTGTACGAACTGCCTTTCAAGTCAACCTTGCTGCGGCGTCGAGGTACCACTACAACAAGACATTTTTTCAGGAGTATGAGGACTTGCAGCTGAGAGTCTGCACTATTACGAGGGGCTTCCGGATGATTCCACACAGCTGGATCTCAGTCCTCAGAAAACACTTCACTTTATTACACCGGGAGGTTTTGTCTGCAGTGATTCAATTGACATGATGAATATGAGTGCAAGTTTATCCGTCTCCTGCCGTTATCACGGCTTCATCGATGTCTCAGCTGCTGATCTTGGGTGAACGTTACGAGAATCCTCTTGTTTGTTTCGTGTCTCCATGTCAGCCCTTCAACACTCACGAGAGCTTAATGATCACTGACCCCTGAGACCTTTGACCCCTCTCACAGCTGGAGTGTTGTACCCTCCAGCTTCCTCGGCTGTTGTTTTTAACTGCTTTATTTCACTGTAAATCACATGCGCCGCTTTATTAAAGAGAAGAACAGAAATATAAAGGTCACGATTCTCACTGATGGTTTTTGACTTGAAAAGAATTCTCATGGCCAAATTGCATCTTTAAATTTTCAAACAGTGTTTCACTTGACACAACTTTTAATGTCCCTCCCAAGCAGTCGGGTTTCATCCCACAGTCTCAACACATAAGTGACGCTTAAGTGATTACTTGCTGTGTGTCTGTGAGTGTGAGTCTGGTTGGTCCTCTCTTGTGGGGACCAATTCTTGACAAAAGCTGGTGCACGCAAATCCAATCCTCAATTTGAGGACGAAGACTTATAGAATAACTTGGTCATTATAATTGGGTTTAGTTTGGTTCAGAGTCCTGGTTAAGGTGAGTGTATTGGGTGGTTAAGTTCAGGAGGGAGAAGCTGATGATAGCATTATGTCAATGAGAGGTCCACACAAAAACAGTGCAACACGACCGTGTGTGTGTCCTGTCCAAAGTGTCCCCTGCCTCTCAGGCCAAGTGGCTGGGATTGACTCCAGCACCTTGTGAGTAAGTTCAGAAGTGAAAAATGAATGATTTTCCACATTTCAGTGTTGAAATGAAGGCAATCCTGTGGCGGCAATATATGAAATTGAAAAGAAAATTTAGGAACATCATGGCTACAATTCATTGACAATCTCTCCGTATTTCTAAAAATCCCATAGAACAAAAACTACAATACAACAAAGCACTGTGAGGTTTCATATGTGTCCCTTTTATTCTTTGTTTCCACGTGAGCAGTCTGCGACTGGTTGGATTGAACTAGTGGGTTTCAGGTGGTGGACATATATCTGCAGGGAGTACAAGGACATTTCTTTATAAATATGCTTGTGACATCAGACATGACTATAAAAAAAATGGTAAGCACCTGTCACGCCGTCATAGATGAAGGAGGGTGGGTCGTGGAAGCCAAGGCAGGCCGCCTGCTTCTTGAAGTGCTCCTTTGTTTCATCACTCACAACTTTCTCATTAGCTGCAAGAGAAACAGCACAGCATCAACAGGAGGAGTCCCTAGTTTCTCCACTCCAGGGTTCTTTGTCTTACCAAACACATAAAAAGATCGGGTGTTGAGCTCATCCTCCCCATCGAACTCTTTATCAACAGAGAACCTTTTCAGGAAAGTCTTGGCCTTTGTGTGGGTGCTGTTCACAGCCGTCACCAAGGTGCCGTCAGGGCTTTCGTACAGTGTGTACCGGTTGGTAAGAACGTCCACTATGAATGAATAATGATGTTGTTATTCTCTGGTCTGCTATCTCAGCAAAAAATGTAACTGGATTACTTACTGATATTACCAACTGCTGTATCATGTTCGATAGTGGCATTGATAACAAGGTGCATGCAGGTTCCATTTCTGTGGAAGAAGTGACACGTATGAGGACAAATAATAACGTGGTGAAGACTGAGAATACTCTCACACGTACACTTTGAGCTCCTGAGTCAGAATAACACCGCCGTGCTCTGCTGCTGCCAAGTGGATCGTGCCACTATTCATGAGCTCCACGACATGTCTCTCAAGTTTGTGACCATTGAAGCCCATGATGAAGTTCATCTTGCCGTGCAGCTGTGAGAAATTATTCAGTGGACAAAGCACATCAGACCTGAGCAGCATTTAAGTCACTTGTGCACAAGGTTGCTTGATGTTGAGTTGAAATCCTTCAACATCAACAGGGTTAAAAAGTGAAGTTTAAATTTACCTTAGAGAGGTCGCTCAAAGGCATGACCTTGGTGTGCTCTTGACAGTCCTCATGTGCTGGGGCTGAGGTGCCGAGAGCGAGCCCCGCAACCAGGAGCAGAACACAGCAAAACACCTTCATGATGTGGAGACTGGTGAGCGACGACCCTTTCTTCAATGTGGAGGGCGACGACGGACGACGGTGGCAAAGACCCACAGCCTTTTATGCAGCTGCATGGACTTTTGGCTCATCCAATTGTTATATAAACAGAGTGATATTGTGCCCCGTGTTTGGCAAGAGGTGGTTCACCGTACAAATTTCACAAGACAAATATTTTATAATCAAATAGTTTATTTTAGCAGTAATCATTCACTGGTCAGAAATTGGCAGAATTTTCACTTTAAAGTCCAAGTCCACTACTTCAATCTCATAATTCTCATTTTAAAGTAAAATACATTGATCCGCCCAGATACAGTGAGTGCTCCTCTGATCGCCCAGGTTAGGTTAGGTACTGGGGTAACACAGGAGCACAGGGTCTTGACCTTTTTTCTAGTGGTTTCTCAATCAATGGCGTTGAAACAACAACACGTTTTATTTCTTGTAGCTTTGTTTCCTGCTTCTCTACATGGGGGTTTAGTATTTTTGTTAGCACTAGTGAACAAAGGCAGGTTGAACACAGCAGCATTTAAAAGGTGTTCATGTGTGACTTAGATTATAGCTGTCCAAAATGTACCACTTATATTTGTACGTTATGTGAGATTGCACTACAAAAAATGGGTCTAAACTTTGTAAATCTGAGAGTTCTGTTTGGGATTCTTCTCATCAAACTCTCTTTGGTGTGAAATAAAATATCTTGATGTCAGTCTTCCTGAAATATTAGTGCTTTTTTTGCAGTCCAAAACGGATATATAGTGTTTGAATTCCACATACCTTTTGGTTTTGTAGCTGGAAGACAAAGACTGACAGCACTTATAGTTTAGTCACCATGTCGAATCAGAAATGTCGGCCGAGCCCTCGCAGACATTCCTGCTATTGTCTGGCCTCCCTCTTCAACTCATCAGAGTGCTGTCAATCACACCTCCGTGTGCGTCTTCACGTGTTGAACTGCTTTGCTGTGATGATTTAGAGAGTGAGATCATGTACCGCACTCAGACCAGTATGAAATAAGTGCTCCCCCCCTGCTTCCGCTTCTCCCCTCACTTGTTTTTCTAATAAACCCGTCCATGCGTGCTGATTTATCCTTCCATATGTTTTGTGCAGCACTTAACGTTGCAAGAGTGGTTCGAATCAGCGCCGAAGTCCTGGAGAGTTCATAAATATCGAGTTTCCAGATAATATAGTTTAATGACTCTGTGAACTCTCTCCTGGCGCGTGTTTTTACTGGAGCAGATGTAGAAAGAGCAGCTTTGTTTATCTTTGTTACACTTTAAATCAAACATTGCACAGAGTTGTTTTGGTTATTTTTGGAATTTGATCAGCTCATATTGCACAATGTTTCTAGAGCACTGGCCACACCAACGCAGAGTCAACACTCTTTATGTTTAATCCAGCTCAAACCTCGCACAACATTAAACAGAGGGAGCTGGTGTATTAAATAAAACAAATGCATCATGTTTGTGTCACCTAGATGGGTAACCAAAACCTTGGCCCCGGGGCAACTCGTACGAGGGGTGGAATACTCCCTGCTGCAATGAAGATAAAGCTCTGGCTGACTAGCTGCAGTCAGGGGGAGGCTGTTAGTTAGGCTCACCTTGGCAGGTTCCTCCTGGATGACCCTCCGATGAGGTGTTCTGGGTAACTGGAAGGAGGGCCCCGGCACACCCAGGACTTGCCTCTCGGTTGACCTGGAAGCACCTCTCCAGCTCCCCAGGAGCGTGGGAGGGAGCTCTGCAACTCAGTGGTTACACTGCTTCATAAATAAAGTTAAATAAAGTAAATGTAAATAAAGTTACAAGTAAATAAAGTTAGCCGCTAAAACGTAACTTAACAGAGACCAGCAGCATGTCAACAAATGTGGGAGCCATCATGCAATTTCACTGTGCATAACTAATGCTTTCCCCAGGCTCTCACCCTAAACCTAACCATCCCAAAGACATGGCAAACGTGAAGAAGGACTCTGAAGCAAACTGAAACCAGTTATAATGACACCCAGTTATTTTGTAGTCTTCATACTCAAATTGAGGATTTGATTTGTGGGTGCCCACCATGGCTTTAGGTCCTCACAAGGAGGTGTTTTGTCTTGTAACAATAAACTACCTTTTCTGACTTTTTCACCCTCTGAATCTTGTGAGGACATTTTAGGCTAAACGTTCTCAGAAGAAGGTGACATGTCTTGATTTATGTATGGCAGAACATGCTCACACACGCACACAGAAAATGAAAACAGCTCAGGTGTGCAAGCGCCTCCCTCTGCTGCCTTGCTCTTGAGGCTTTCGTGAAATTTGGCTTGTGCCATCAGAGATGACATCAGAACCGATCTGTGTGATTCCGGACTCCCTGCCTGACCACAGCCCACCGCATGCCGACCAGTGCTGCGTCCGCCTAGTCATCTCCAAAGCAACCAATGTCCACAGGTGCCACAAAGTAGAACTTCTCTCTTCAAACCTCTATTGACCAAGTTTCCGATCAGGCAACCACTGGACTGAAAAACAGTGACATAATCGTACGCCTCCATTCGGACCTTATGTGGTGAATCTGAACTCTGATTGGTCAAGTAAACACACTCATGACATACAGTCCAGCCTCTGTGGACCCAGTGGAGAACATACTGAACCCATCTGAAGTAGCACAGCAGTGAAAAAGAATGCAGATTGACAAGTATAGCTCCTTGCTTCCACTGAATGCAGTTGTAGTCGGGTGCAGCCTTAGTTGTGCAGCTGTTCGTGCTACATTTTAAACATCTCACAAGCATTGGTCCTCTATGGGTATTTACAAGAAACAGTGAAGCTACTTATTTGATCAGCTGCTTGCGCTCTGCAAGTGCGTCCAGTGTGACTGAGGGGCAGGAGGAGACACTGTAGTGAGGAACTTGGTGAGATATTATTGGACAAATGTTAGATGTTAGATTATAAAAGTGGGTCAGAGTTGCAGAGCAAGGCCTTGACCACACACCTCTACCGAACCATTGACAGCTAGCTGCTCTTGAGTAAGAGACACATTTCAGTTGAAGCAATAAAACAAGTCTGCCATCTAGAGTAACAAATGAGACAAAACTGACAAAAATATCTTTTATTGGGAAAGATGGCGATGTATGGTACAAAGCATTAAACTGTGACTGCTTCATTACCAGAGACATACAGTGAAGGCGTTCTGACTAACAATCAGCCGCTGGCAAAAAAAAGGGGATAAAACTAAACCAAACAAGTTAATTTCTGAAGGAATTGCGCTCCAAAATGTGAACGTACTTAAGCCCCTTTTCAATGAGCTATTCAATGGTGCATTCAAATCCTGTTAAAATGACTGTGTTGAAGAAAGCAGTCATGTCTTCACTGATATACCATGTTGATTGAAAGTCACTTTTATGAGTGTTGTTGTTGTTGTTCTGCCTTTGGCATGCTGATATTCTTTACATATGTTGGCAGAAATCTGTTTTTTGGCCTAAATCATTTTATGCCCGGAAATGGTTGCACTGACCAGAAAAATGCATGTGAGAACATGATAAAATCAAAACAGTAATTTAACATTTTTATATACTGTGATAGATTTTTGTTTAGTAGCAAGTAGCATATCAATCATACTAACAGCTTCTCAGTACAATTTTGCTGAGCATTCACACCTAATTCACACCTACCTTATCAACTAAACTAAAATGTAGATGGGTGTAAAAACTGTCCCCAAAACTCCAGCCTTGTGCCTGCCAATTGATGTGGATTATTTGTTTCTGTTCTTCTGGAGGAATGAGGTGATGTGTGGATAAATATCATTGTCTGACACCTGTCTGTGGCGGTACGTTACCAACTAGCTCTATCATTCGTCCTGATTCACATCGCTCCGTGTTCCCACACCCTCCCTGTTCCTTCCTGCTTCCCGTTCCACTGTCCGCTGCACAGGAAACTTGCTTGTGTTACTGAGCTTGTGAGTCACACCACTTTCAGACTACACACTGTTTCATCTCCCTCCTTCACCACATTATCTCACAGTGTTTCTGGCATAATTGCCTCATGAGGTCTTTAAATCTGTAAACAAAGCTGTGTTTGTCTTCAGCGTTGAACCACCTGCTGACTACTGGCTGAAGTATCTGCGACATTCATCCAGACCTGATTCACCTGCTGCTACTAACGTTACTCACTCAGGGGAAACATCTAAAGATATTCATATTATTTCACTTTGAATTTTGTCTTTTTGAGTCTTTGTCTTGGTGATGCAACCATGTTTTTTTAGGAATCTTGGAAATCATTTGGCTATGTTTAAAACCAAGTACTGCCCATCATAATTGATGGTACTGTATACGAATTCTGATGTTTATGGTTTTGAGCTGAACAAAATACTGAGCCTCACCAGCTTGTTTTAAGAGAGACTCAGCTTGTGGCATCTCAGATTTCTGGGTCTTCCCAAAATGTGTGCAATGCAAATCTAATCTTGGATTTCTGGTTGTCATCGGTACCACCAGATTTCACGTTATGGCTTCTGAGCAAAATGGCGATTAGACATATTTTATTTTCATTTGGAAAAAACGGAAAATAATTTAAATTACAAACAAATGTAGGGGAACTTTTTATGAAAAAACATTAGTCCACTAAGTGCCCTACTGCATCCTACCAATCCTGATTTGTGTTGGTCAGTTGAGAGACATGACTTTCGGCATGCTTGACCCAGGACTAGTTCCGGAGGTTAAAGGTCAAGTCATGGGAAATGACACAACCCTCAGTTAATCCCCCCGCCTCCAGAAAAAGCGACGATCGGTTGCACTTGAATGAACAACTTCTCACACGACCTTCCCCGCCAGGATCTCACATCTCAGTCAAGTTCATGAGTCTTCCAACTGTGCACGATTTCTATAAGAAATGCTGTGACTGTTTTGGCGTCTTTCACCAACAGCAGCCGCTGGCATTGATCATTCTGGCTCCTTTGATCCACCATTGTTCGTATTAGCAACATCTTTGGCAGTGATGGCTCCGTAATTGAAACAAATTCTGTGACAGATTCTTCTCTCCTCTCCAAGGCCTCATGCAGATCCCTCCACCCGACTTTGTCTATGTGTCCGTGCTGGCAGGAATGTCTGCCGGCTGGATCCTTTATGAGACTCATCCATACCACCACATTATAGGCTGTGGTAGCCAAGCAACTGCAGGTCCTGACTGGTTACCATGGCGAGCCCCCATTGAGTGATGTTGCTGGCCTTATTTGGAATGAAGGCCCTTTTTTAAAGGTGCTCCCCACACCCGCTACACATACACACATTTAACCCTTCGCTTGCGCTCACACCCCCATGGCCTCGTGAGCCTCTGAGTGCTGACTAGAGAAGTGACACAAACAACAAATGCTGAGATGAATCAGCAATGACCTCTCAGGAGCACCTGGATCTATTTCTAACTAGCTTACAGTGGCGTGGAGCAGCTCCCTGCAGGTCCCTTGTTATTGGACATATGTGACAAGCTTATGCTCGTCGTCTTACCGTACACCGACCCCACTCCAACCTAACTTTGACAATCCCAAGACATTCCCAGGTAAAAGTGGATGCAAACACTTCAATTTCTTGACATGTCGGGAACATCTGAAACACATTCAAACACGCGCAACTCATGACCAACTGGTACCCATTGTTTAAATGGAATCCGATATACGATGATTTTAGCATGACCCTGCTGTGTGGTTAGCTTCCGAACACAGTTTTCCATCTCACCAGCGACTCTCTTTTGCCATTACCAGACCCTGTTCACAAGGTCCACAGTCGGTGAAACCAAGTCGCGGAGTGAATACGTCTTTAATTATTCTATCAGCATCTATACTGCTGATGTTCTGAAAACCAGAAGGGCTACCATTGGTTCATTGCTGAGTTTTCCCAATGATTGCCAATGGTGTGACAAAAAAAAGAATCACAAAACCAATCATGACAAAATAGTTGTTATATGAAAATTTTATATGACTATGTTTAACGGCCCGTGAGCAACTCCTCTGCCAGCCTTACACTGCCAGCCACAGGCCTGGCATGTGTACTACATTGCTTTCTCAGGGATTCATGTGGATGTCGCATCAAGTATTTGGCGGGATTGATTTGGCCCTGGGACTTGAGTTTGACGCCTGTGTAGGCCATGTGTTTTGAGTTTCTTTAACTTGTTCAGCATTATCTTTGGTCCCCAGTGTTTTTCTTCTATAAGAGCCAGTCATACAGAACGCTCTAATGCTATCCTTCTCCAAGAGCCTCACTGAGAACCGTGGCCTCACGCATCGAAGGGCTTCCTCTTATTACAGGCACGTAAAATTCACAGGGAACATGGAGGACATCTGCCAAAATAACACCGACTCACTCACGACGGCGCTCAGTAATCCTGTTCCCGAAAACTGCTTTTCTCTTAATGTAAAGGGATTGGAGTGGATTTACAACAGAGCCCCTCACCCCACGCAAATAACCCTCCCCTCTCCACCCCCAAAATACTGGATGGTCACGCTTCTGGACCCCCTTGGACACCGGTTGCAGGAGCCGTTTTGATGTTCTGGGAATACCAGCGAGTGAACCTGCCTGTGAATATTTAATTTCAGATCCGGTTTCAACGGAGTTTCAGAAGGCTGACATCAATTTCTTCCCTCCTCTGACTCATGCATCACCACGGCTACTCCGTTTCTACTACCAAAACTTCTCTCACCATTCAGGACCAGATGGACCATGAGTTTACCCTGAGTCACTCTTGTCCAGCGATGTGTCACACACGGCTCACACACCTTCTTGACTGTATTCCAGCTTTCTTCATGACCATATTTACAACTTGAGAGAGGACACATGACCTGCTAAGAATCTTAAGTGGCCAGCAAAACAAGTATGGATAAGCCTTTCTAATCCACTGCATTATGTTTTGTGGGCTTTTCCATCTTTTTTCCCCGATCAAACAACTTCTGAAAACCTTTATTTTCAATGTTGCAACACACATAAAACCAATATGAAGATAAAGTTGGGAGAGGTGCGGATGTATTGCCTAAAAGGTGTCTTCTTTTGTGCCTGAGCCATTCATCCTAGTCCCCTCACGACAAGGGCAGACGTGGTGACTTGCAAGAAGACGATTCCAGCAGCTTCTTCTGGACACTAATTTGAGGGCTTCCATTGACGGGAAGCTCAGAAAGGAGAGGAGGGGGTGGTCTGAAAGAGGCTGGGGTGGGGGTTGCGGCGTATTGTAAGTTGAACAGTTGAGCCCCACTCTCGTTGAATGGGCATTGTCATCTGGATTTCTATGGCTAACCAAAATACTCTCCCTCCGTGGGGGTTTATGGATTCATGGTGGGAACTGCGTCAAGCAGAACGTCATTGTTTGGTCACTCGAAGAATATGCTATAAATGTCACCACAGTAGTGTTACGTTCAAGGTATACATTTGTTTTATTTCTATCGTTTTCTATCATTTTTTTTAAGATGCAGTGTTTACACTTTTGCTCTGTCAAACTTTCTCGTGGTAAAAGACAGAAAAATAATCATCCCATGTTGTGAAACGATGAAAACATAATGGCCATCATTTGTTTTGGTGCAGTGAATCAATAACAACACACATACCTGCTAACTACATCCATCAACTTCTTCTAAGCAGGCCGGCAGTCCCTCCTGTTATAAGCTGCAGCCACATACTCATGATCAGCCAGATCATCTTCGCCTCAAACCTGTCTCATTGTTGGACTGACCACACATTACCAAGCAGTTTTGCTTGCATTCCGGTCAGTCTATCTGCCTCGTCCTTGATCCGAACATAACCTATCCTGTTCTACGCCTTATCTTCCCTCCTCCTCCCCAGCAAAAACACCTCACAGTTAAGTGTTCAGAAGAGAAGATTGATATGTACGTGTGATGTGTCTATGTAAAATATTCTTTTTGAGCATGGAATCCATACATGGAATGAGCATGTAAATACATTGTAAAACTTTGACAAGAAGCCAGAGGTTCACAAAGGTGAGAGCCATTATTGTCGTGTTCAATGCAATGCATGCGCAGTAGGATTTCGGTGTAGTTGACATGCACAAACTCATCTGCCATGGAGTGCGTCCCATCTCCAGCGTTTACACGATGCCGGGGTTATCACCGGTCTGAACATTTACACTTTGGAGGTCGGATCCAGATGGATTTGCCGACATGTTTACGGGCCACGTAATATAGTAATCCTGTTTAACTTGACATGTGTTTTAACTTACTTCGAAGTATAACCTCATATGTCACAATATCGAATAATCTGAGGCTGACTGTCAGTACTGTTGCAGTAATTCAGAAAAGACGGTGTGGTGTGCATTTGAGATGTGGAAATGATGAGTGTTTGTGTGCGAAGTCATCTGCATTCAAGTTCTCTGCTGGTTGAGTCTTACTTAATTACTGTGTTGAGCAGACACCTCGAATGAGTCTGGAAACCTTAAAAAAAAATCCTCCACCTCACACTGATAACTGCTTCGTGTCTGTGAAGATAAACATGTTCCCCTGATCATCTTGAAGATGGTGAGTTCTGTCCTGAACTTAACTGTTCTGGATCTATATGGCTAGAAAGTTAGGACTATTAATTAAACGGTTTCATACTGAATTTTCCAACGTGACATCATAGATGTCCAGAAGTCAAACTGGAGGGATATAGTTACATTATAAGATCATACATATGTTGATATATGACATCTATGCTTGGAAGTGAAAGGGAATACGCACCTCTGTCAAAAACCTTCCAACCGTCTCAATTTAAATTTGTTGGCTGTGTCAGTGAACGCTGACATGTCAAATGATGTTCACAGCTTTGTATCATGATGAAAAAAGCAGGAAAGCTACTCTGTTATATTTGGTCTGCACAAATTCCTTTCAAATTACTCTCAAATTCCCTCCCATGCCACTCCTCTGGAGTCTATCATCTTTAATCAGAAACAGAGCAACTGTGAAAAAAAACATTGTTTCCTGATTTTTCCATGCAATTCACCGATGCGTATTTATTTATTGTAGAGATAACGTATAACACCAATGCTGAGTACATAAATGTTTGCTAAATCCAAATGTATTCGACTGTCAACACGGAATTAACTAGCTGTGATGAGTACACACCATGACCTTATGTTGTGTTTTATAATGTAATACTAGGAATTTTAATGATCCATTTATGGAACCAAAAAGATCGAAAGATATTTTGGTCCGGAAGACCAAAAATATTTTCAATTCAAAACCTCAACAGAGATTATTTATTAGTGATTCATGTCAGATGTTGTGGAATGTGACTTCTGCCTAGAATATTATATAATATACAGAGAGCATTTGGAGTAACCAAAAAATGAAATGATTAAAGAAATTGGAACAAGTTGCAACTTGTAGACGTGTGATATGATTCACATTAACAGGTCGGCTTCTGTAGGCAACTGTGAAGGGCGTCCCAGAATCCACACCATGACTACATGTCAATGAATTTTACACACTGCAACTTTAATAAAATGACACAATATTGCATCTTTACACCAGGACATGGAATCCTTACACCAAACATAATATAAACAAAAAAGACAAGAGGGTTTGATGATGAAATAAAAATGGGGTTCTGACATCAGCTATGAAATCTACAGGTCCAAATTTCATCACACTACAAAAGCAAAAGTCCTTTTGGTTTGAGGACATGCTTGATGTCTCCAGTGTGTTTGTGCAGTTCCATCACAGGAAATGTGGGAGTGCAGTTTAACAGAACACTTAAGTGCTGACAACGCACAACGAAGCAAAGCAACAATGTTTCGAGTTTAACAGAACTCCATAAACAGTTACAACAAAGGAGAACACTAATTAAGACTTACAAAAGCAGGTACCTAAAAAGATACTCCTTTTTGTTTGTGAGCTACCTCCAGAAGTCTTTTTTTCCCCCAAAAAAACTGTCCCGTGGAAACAAGAAGGGATGATGGGATTGTAGTCTGCGCTTACATGGGGGAGAGCAGAGGCGTCTCCACTGGAGGTTCATACAAAATGCAGGTGCAAAAAATGTCCGTCAAAAAAGAGTTTTTAAAAAGTTTCCAGTGAGTTTACACGTAATTCCTCTTGTCATATTCCCCATTCTGCGTGGCTCGCTTGGTTTGAGCGTATTTGACAGAGTATCCAGAGTTCGCGCTGGAGGGGCAGGAGCAGCACAGCAGCGCTCCTCCGATCAGCAGCAGCGCGGTGGCCGCCCAGCCGATGTAGAGCGCCGCGCCAATCTCCCGCTTCTTAGACGGCGGCATGTTCGGGTTGTAGAAGTCCGATATGATGTTGTTGGCCATCCAGCAGAGGGGGATCAGCACGAGGATACCGCTGATGATGTAGATGACCCCTCCGGCGTTCACCACTCGGGCCTTGACGTACTCGGTGCGGATACAGTTGGTGCACTGCGCCCCGGCGATCACAACCATGAGCCCCAGTACCCCCAACACCGACGAGATGATGGTGAGCGCCCGGGCCGCCTGGAGGTCGTGCGTGAGAGAGAGGACGGAGTCGTGCACCTTGCACTGCATCTGCCCGGTGCTCTGCACCACGCAGGACATCCACAGACCGTCCCAAATGGTCTGCGCCACCACGATGTTGGCCTCGATGAAAGCGGTCACCTTCCACATGGGCAGCCCGCAGGCGACCATCACCAGCAGCGAGCCGATGACGCACAACGACAGTCCCAGAATCTCCAGTCCGGCTGACACCATTTTTATTCTCCGAGTAATGCAATGCCTGCTGAAGCTTTATCAAAACTCTTCTATTCCCAGTTCGACGTCTGCAGTTTCCGTCAGATGTTTGCGCGCATCATCCAGCAGACGGTAGCTCCGGCTCTTTGTTCGTGCGAGGATGGAGAGTGAAAACAACTGGACTCTCAGTGGTGCTGGACCACGAATATTTGCGGGGTGGTGTGTGGGGTGTCCTCGAGAAACTTTGCGCCAATCGTCTGGAGCCGCATCCCAGGAGCACCAATCACAGCGTCGAGAAGTTGTGAGCCAGAATGAAGCGGTCCACAGCGCTTTGTGCCTTTGAACAGTTATTTACAATGAAAAGGGCGGTGGGGGTGGGAGGAATTGAGTGGGTGTTTGAAGGGTGTGGAGCTGATGAAATGCAGCGATTCGGATAAATCTGCGCCTTTGTTATTAATATCTGGGGAATAACTGATCGGCTTTTACGCCCAACATCCAACTAACTTGACCGCGGTCCCACACATTTGTTCTTGCCGGTAATTTACTTGAAGTGCACAAAAACTGTGTCGAGTTCAGTGTTTCGTTTTGATGTTGTCCGTTTAGGGAGTGTGTTGGATTTTTAAGTACAAGATTCACCCCTCACGTTGTTCACCGCAGTTACTGTAAACACTAAGTCACACTTACTATGGTTTCTGAAGCATCTAAATTCAAACCATGCAAGGGTTTTGTACATTGGTCTGTTTGTTTTAGATTGTACGTATCTAAACGATGGTGGGGAAAAAATTAAATCATTTTCTGTCGCTTACATTCGTTAACTTATCGTTTGATGTTTGCTTAAATTTCCTGACAAGACAAAGCATTATTCCTTCCACATAATTGCTATCCCAAAATGCAAAAAGCAAAACTCAAGATTAGCTCAGGCTTGAAAAGGTTAAGGAATGTAGAGAATATACAGTGTTAGACACAAATAATAAACAAGGAGATTTTTCAGTTGTTGTTTTTTTTAAAAACACACACACACATCTTTTAATAAAATATATTGTGACCACAATAAAACACTCCGATACGATCGTATAAATGGATGAATGTGAAACAAGTATTGTTAATTAACACTTAACGACAATTAAATTTCTAAATATGTTTGAATGTTGTATTCCAAAATTGTTGTCGTCATTGTCATTTTTCTGTTGTCTTTGACCGTAAGGCACTAAAAGGAAACTGTCATAATATCACCGCCATGTTGGATCCAAACTGAAGCTGCGCTCCTTGACTAGAGCCTTAATGGCGCTCACAGCGTCGCTTGCGATGGGATGAGGGCGGGCACACGGAATCGGTTTCCGGGGCTTTCCCTTCCTGGGCTGGGACAGCGACGAGAAGTAAAAAAGTATCTGCTCAGATACCACTTCAAAGTAACTTTCAGGTAAGAATCAGCCTAGTGGTCTTAAATGAGCTTTGTACAAACAACGGGAAGATGTCGGAGCTGAAGGGAGACTCCAGTCCAAGCTAGCAACATGACACTAGGGCTGTGACAACTGTTGCTGGCTAAAGTTTGACATGTTCGCTAGGTTATTCTTTACTCTGTGGCTCATTAAATTGACGCTGCGTTTATTATTAAAACGCTGAATTAGTTAATTTATGCGGCCCCAACTAGCGTAACAGTCTTATGAGATGGTTGGAGAAGTCAGTCTGTGTGTGACATGCAGACTGGATTGGGTGTGGTAGACATCAACCGCGGCCTTGCTACTGTATTCAAACGGCTGACTGACTCTCTCTTATAGCTATTGACCTACTGAACTTAACGTCCCAATGTTATTGGATTGTTCTGTAGTCATGTGTTGGCTATTAAATTCCTCATGGATACTGGGAAATGCCCATTTTTAATGACATATTGGCAAGAGTGTGGTCTCAAACGTTGACCAGCATTAACATGCTCAATCTAACATTGAGAAACTACTGCTGTCTAATACTTCTGATGGTACAGGTTTTAAAATGGCTTTCAGTGCAAATTTTGATATAATTGGCACTGTAATATTGTTGCCCTCAGATGGATGTGTCATTCAGATTTGCAAAAAATAAAAATGAAAAAAACAAGATTGATATCATTAGATGATTGTGTTGAGAAATTGCGTCACACTTCTGCACCTAGGGAAGACCACCACGCCTGTCCTTTCTTTGTAGATGTTCACTAAATCAAATTGAATTTGACGGTCCAACTGTGTTGACAACATACCTTGACCTTGTTTGAACAGTCTGAATTTCAGAGGGTTACTTCAGTTTTTGGACTTAACCTTCATTTACATTTCTGTTGGTGTAATAGAAAAGCATCCTGTTGTACAACGGCATGATTTAAGGCTCTGACACACAATAGAGCCCCTCCACTTAGTTTTGCAAACATGAGTCAAGTTTATTTGTCTATTCGCACTGCAGGACAATGCTGAGGGAAGTATCCATCTAGAAGTGTGTGATGTCAGATGGATGGGTCAGTGTGGGTTTTGGGAAGTCCAGTTGAAGTGTGATGATGGCTGTATATGTTTTTTGTTGTATAGTTTCTGCAGTCAGTAAGACTTGATCTAAAGTCAAATTTGGGTGGTTAATAATATATAATGGCCCACTGGAACATCAGAAAGTACAACCAGCTCCCTTCTGTTGACAGTCTGTGAATCTATATTTTTAACGTCCTTGGCTCTCAAGGGTTGGTGTACTGGGGCAAAAAACAACAAAGAATGAACTTGAATGAAATGTGTTTGTTGAATAGGTCGCTTATCCTGTGGGACAATATGAATGGGGGCTGTATATAGTTGTTTGTACAATAAGTGGATGGAAACATTATGTTCAAATCCAAGTGTAGTAGAAGTTTTATTAGTTTCCTGTGTTCTATTCTGCTCCTGCTGCCTACAGTGAGAAATAAACTGAACGTAAATAGCAGAATATTTCACAGTAGTGTATATCTTACCTGTAACAATCTATACTTCATAAGAAACAATGGGATAAATATTTAACTGTATAGAGTACAATAATTGTTCATTGATCAACTCACCGGATCAAAAATCTCAATAGGTTTTAATATTTCTCAATACTGTCAATGATAACCTAAATACTATAAAAAAATAATAATACTATAAAATAATTTGGATGGTGACATTTCCACCCTTCCTTTAAAAACATTTGTTACAAATATTTAAAAAAAAAAAGATAATTTCCTTGATGAATAAACCATCTATATGTAAACTGTATTTTTTTTTTCAAGCAACGCCATGTGCACTTCATAGTTATTTGTGTGATGGAATAAAGGCATTCTGCTGGCAGGCAATCAAAGAAATGAAATGAATTCTGGCTAGTTTCATCACTGTGAATGGGTGGATACGTTGAACTATTCAACTTTGGCCCACAGAGTGACAGAATGAACAAAATACTTCCAATGAAAACAAAATGTAAAGTGGTGTTTATGGACAATCAGGCTTTTAGCTAGAGGGGCGTGTGGGCGTCCTGCCCTAAACTAAGAAACATGAGAAATAGTTGGTCCTGATTTTTTTTTTATGCTCATTAATGCCTATATAGTGTCGTAACCGTAGTGCCATCTTCCTGGTTTCTATGAAAAGGGTGTTTCTCCTTGGTAGTTAGAGTTGGAGTAGATGGCCTTTATTTGTCTGAATTAGTTTTAAATTCTCTGATTCTCATTGTGTTATTGGACTGACGGCTTTGCGATGGTAGGCGCCATATTTGTTTTAGGCCAAAACTCAACGGTTTTCCACATCTCACAAGTCGTGGCATTCACAAGTTGTTCGATGTCAGTTGAAGTTCTAGAACAAGCAGGGTTTTAGCTTGTGTGACCTCGGAGCGTCTTGGTGTGACATGTTTCTTCCCACCACGGTTTCCGCTACATGCAAACGATCGTGAGGATGACGACTGCAACGGCTTCAGTGAACGCTGCCATGCCTTCAGAATAACGCTGTCTTTTTTTAAAGACGTTTGATTTAAACCAAAGTTAAAATTTTGAAATAAGTGGAGAACGATTAACGTAGCATTGAAGTGGACATGGTTATTGCGGTTTTCAGTGTAATTTTAGCAGGAAAATCCCAAAAGAATCATAATAACTATACGACAGGTGTTGCGCATAATTTATATGTAGTATCTGTTCATCATCAGGGGAAAGTCAGGGTCTTCTGCAAACCTGCCAAACATTATATGAGAAACACTGTTCAACATGATACTCAAATAACTGACTTGTTCTATTGCGCAAATCGCTACCAAAAAAACACACCTAACTAAGTCAAATATGCATTATTTTAGCTTTAGCTGAGTATTGCATACTGTATACTTTTGGGTGGCGCTGCTTTCTCTTACTTTATCGTCTGTTATGTTCTTCTTGTTTCAGTAAGTCTCATGCACATATTGTGATTTATTTGGGACAAGTATTTGGACTATCTTACAACAGCAGAAACACTTTTAAGTTTCCCACCAATCATTTATGTTCCGGTCTCTCCCCAGACTTCATCTGGATGACTCCCACTTGTTTCAGGCATTTCCTATTCCCTTCTCATCATCATAAACAGCCCATCCTGTGCTTTAAAATGTTGGTAGTGTTGTGAAAAGACCTGCTGGGTTCCTCAGGGATGAAAGCATTTTTATTCCACCCATTGTTGCATTTCCCCATTTTCCTAATGATAATAAGGCTTTTTCCTCACGTCATATCCTTGTTGTCATTTTCATCTTGAAATAACTGTAAGCAAAATGGCAGCAATGCGTCTTGTTTTCCTGACTAGAAACAAGAATTTCCATTATTATTGCTCACATGTTTCCAGAGTAAGTGTTTGACACACAGAGTGTACAGTAACTCTCGACACCTTCCAGGAAGGTGATGAGTTCTGCCCTCAATTCAGGTCTTGACCCCTGCTAATAAATCAAGTGGGATTGTCTTACAACACCAAATGTTTTCACATTGGTGGCGTTTTCCTCTTTGGCTCACACTTTTTAATCTCCTTCTTGTTTGGGTGGAGTGTGTGCGTGTGTGTGTGTGTGTGTGTGTGCTCTAGGAGTAGCTGATAAAGTTTCTATTATGCTGAGGGTATAGCAGAAATGTGCCTCCAGGCTGTCTGTCCCATCATGTTATCTTTGTGATATTACCAATACGATATTGGAACGTTCTTGTCACTCTGCTGCCAGGCTGATTCAATTTCCTGTGTTTGAGATATACAATACACTAATTGACTCAGTTGCTCAGTCAACATTTCGGTCAGGTCCCACGGCTCTATGGATTGAACTGTTACACGTAAAAAGTGGCTGATTTGTTTTCCATACATAGACATGTTATTTCCTTGATAATTCCTTGTTATCTTGATGGCCTCTTAGATGGCAGGATTGCAGTGAGAAAATGTAAAATGATTTAGAGCCGATAATGGAAAATTAGATTACATTATATATCAGGGATCCAGAGTTTGAGTGTCACTGAGATTTTTTTCTTGGTCGCACTGGCGCAACTTGCTGGGGTGAAGACGTCCTTCTGCCGTCCACAGACGCACCATGTCTGTCTACACCTGTGATATCACTGTGATGCAGGGAGTGTGCTCTAAGCCAAGAAGATTTGGGCGGGACATTGGCTGCATTGAACTTGCATCCTCAAATATGACGAGTCCATGACGGAGCGCCTTGCTCTTAAGCTCCGCGGCATTTGACCGCTGACAGTTGTGGAGAGTATGGTGAACTTTTCGGAACGTATTTTTGATCTGAGAAACTCTTAATAATGACATTAAGTCGATTCTGAGTCTCAGGATCAGTGTTGGATTTGTTAGCTCGAGTGGTCCAACTAGGTTTTCTGGCGCGGTTGCCTTGACTTAGTTCATATCAACACATGCAGTGTCCACCGCTGTGTTGCCGCCTCAGAGAACACTGCGGTGAAAATGGATATTGGATAGTTGACAGACATCTGCCTCGGTATTGGCGGTATTGTCCTCGGTTCACTGATCACGGACACATCTAACAGGCAGCGCTATTGCATCAGTTAGGGCAGTGATTCTTAACCATAGCCCCGGGGCCCATGGTTGGGCCGCGAGTGCCTCCTAGAGGGCCGCTTAAAGTTTTTTTGTTTTACGCCTGTGGGCCGTGAGGGTCGCGAGATTTTCAGTTTTAATACATTAGCCAGGTGTCGTGGCAGTAGTGTGTCTGAATTGACTTGACAGCTGCAAATTTATGACAGTTAACAAATATAAGTTCTTGAAAAGAAAAAAAAATGATAAAGAAAGTGATAAAGAAAGCTTTCACGAACAGTAAACAGTTCATGAAAATTAATTGGAACCTTTTATGGTGATACTTTTATTTACAATTCACTTATATCTTATTTGGAGTTTAAATAAAATATATGATTTTTATTCTATGATATTTAGACATGGTTTTGTTATTATTTATTTTGGTGCCCCTAAATTTTGTGTTGGTCCAACCTAAAGAAAAAATATTTGGTGCACTAGAGCAACTAAATAAAAAGTTACTCTGGAGCCCTTTATATCCTTTAATATTGCACAGTGCTATTATACATCAATGTGTAGACAGATCCAGCTCTGATCTCTATGCTATTTCAGGATTTGACTGAAACACGTTTTCATCTGTTTCTGATGTCTGTTCATCCTTTTTTGTATTATTTTGCCAGCAGACGGATCAAAGCAGATGGTGGTGATAAATATGCCCTGACATATCCATATAAGATTTAGGACGTCTACTTAATGTTTCCAACTAAGGTTTAGTGGAAACAGAAAGCCTTTTTTTCCACCTGGGGCTGACCCCTTTGTAGCGGGGATAGGGTATCTGAGGGAAATAATTTACACTGCTCGAAAAGCAGATCTGATCTAATGTGGTTTACTTGTTTTGTACTTCAATCCCGCACAAAGTTCTTTAAAAAATAAACGTTGGTGCAGCAGATACTTGTTGAAGAAAACTCATACATGCACTTCCACAAAGGCCCTTGCAGTCCTATTAAAGCCCTTTGCATCCACAATGTTCATTCTACGGAATTCTTACTTAATCTTTTTTGCTGCCCCTGAAAGTTATCTGGGGTGAGGCACGTGTTGCTCCATGTTTCTGCGGCTGTATGAGAAAACTGTCAGGAACTGGAGGGATAAACAGCTATTGTTCACGGTGTGGAGTCGCTGAAACCACCCTGCCAGTATGACAAATCTGTGCTCACTTTCATGTTGACCCTGAGGGCCCTACCATGACCTGTAGCCACCTTTTGAAACTTTTTTTGCTAGTGTAAAATGGGTTCCCCCAAATTGTGTTTGTCAGATGAGTTTAAACCCGGGTTCCCATGTCAGCCAAAGTTATGTAACGTCTCTTCTTAGAATCATCACCGCCTGGTTGGAGTTTATCGCACCTGTCAAACAGCAGCGTGATGAGGGCAAAATAGTTGTCGTTTTCCTGCTCTGTCAACATATAGCTTGTTTCTCCGTGGCCTGGTATAGTGAGAGAGGTCCGGAGATGACAAGACTGGGATCCTGTTCTGGATTTCTATGAATTATTTAATGTCTAGACCTCTTTATCAACTCTTCCTGTGCGAAAATGTTGTTGGCACTCTGTAGTTGGCTTTAGGTGTTGTGTTTCAATAGTACAACATTGTACATTTTTATGAGCACGTCATTTCTTAACATTAAAAGGTCTTCTCTTTGTTGTCTTTCAGGTTTGCATTGACTCAATAGACTGAACTATGTCTCAGTCCGGTGACAAAGCAAAGGTAGGCAAGGAATGAAAGTTGTATTAATCTTATCAACACTTATCAAACTGAGTGGGTCCGATCAGTCATTTACAATTAAGAGTGGTTATTAATCTCCTCCTGAGATGCTTACACAGCGTTCTAGCAGGAAATCCTGTATAGACTAAGGTTAAGTGCTTAATGGTGGGTCTTTAATGCCCTTTGGGATGTGTTCAATAAAGATTTCATTGTTATAGAAACGTACACAGAGAAGTGATGACGGAATCCATTATTTGGTCATCAAGCACCATTCTGTGATGCCAAACTAATACGCTTATGAACTGTGAAATTGGATGAAATCAATTTGGGTTGTTTTGTTTTTGACGTAGTTTCCAGATGCTGCTGGTTATGTAGGTTTTGCCAACCTTCCCAACCAAGTCCACAGGAAGTCTGTGAAAAAAGGTTTCGAATTCACCTTGATGGTTGTAGGTGCGTGGGCTGTCTTTACGAAAATGTAATTATTTGACAGTCGCATAAGCTCAAATTCATTTTTGTGCTCGCAGGTGAATCTGGTTTGGGTAAATCGACATTAATCAACAGCTTGTTTCTCACTGATCTGTACCCTGAACGCTACATCCCTGGAGCTGCAGGTATTCACACACAAATGTACACACTGTTAATAATAGTGAAATGTCTGCAGCAATGTCTCCTGCAGAGCATTAATTCATGAGGAATTTAGGGAATGTCTTAGTCTCACAATATGACTCTGACCTTCGTATGACTCGATTTAAGCCAAGACTTGTTCGAGCTTAAACACAATGGTCCAGGTCCTGTACAGATAAACAAAACCATAATCTTTAGATGACAAACACATGACTTCATGTTTGGAAGTGCTGCTGTCTTAATGCCTGCGGCCAAGATAGTCGTCTGAGGCATGTGTATCATGGAGCCCAGCTCAAACTGAAGTCTGGCAAATCAACACTAATGTTTTCTCTGGACTCGGGGAATCACGTTTGTGCTCTCACACTACAGAGAAGATCGAGAGGACAGTGCAGATCGAAGCGTCGACCGTGGAGATCGAAGAGAGAGGGGTGAAGCTTCGTCTCACTGTGGTGGATACCCCAGGATATGGTGACGCCATTGACAGCCAGGACTGGTGTGTTTTTCTGCTGTTAGGAAGGGCCTTAGTCTGACAACTCCCATTCTTGTGTTACAAGTTCCTCATCCTATCATGTCCTCCCACTGCATTCCCTAGATTTCCTTTCTCCCAGACTTTAGTTTATGTTCTATAAGCAGCCAGAAGTGTCCTCACATCCTCCCTTTGCATTCTCTACTTTCCAACCACGATTCCTGACTGGTTCACCGCTGATCGCCATCGGGCATCATCTAAAGCCTTCTTCTTTTGTTTTTGGTGTAATGTCTTAGGGCCTAGTGAAGATTGATCCAAGTCTCTGCTTGTGTTTTATCGCTTCAGCTTCAAGACCATCATTCAGTACATTGACAATCAGTTTGAGCGTTACCTTCATGATGAGAGTGGGTTGAACCGAAGGCACATTGTGGACAACAGAGTTCATTGCTGCTTCTACTTCATATCTCCATTTGGACATGGGTAAGCCATTTTTCAAAGACCATCTGTGTCAGGATGAAAAGATGAAAATGCATTATTGAATATTGAATGTGACAACTGCAGTGGATGACGGTGAACACATAGAACCTTAATTAATATATGTAATATGCTTGAATACATTGGCTGAAGGTAGCTGAGAACAGAAAAGAATGACCAGATTTGTGACCACTTCCTCCCCAAATGACAGCTACGTCTCTAAAATTCTCTTATTGTTCCAAGTCTAAAGCCTCTGGATGTGGAGTTTATGAAGGCCATTCATAGCAAAGTGAACATAGTTCCTGTCATCGCTAAGGCAGACACGCTGACGCTGAAGGAGAGGACTCGTCTGAAGAGAAGGGTGAGTTTGAAGTGTATTTAAACACACAAACCCTGGGCCAGTCCTGGGCAGGGAGCCTAGAACAGCCTTGTACAAGAAAATAGTCTCTATTGCAGAGTGTTTTTTTTATCTACAGTACGTGTACTGATATGACGTCACCACACTTGGTGGTCAAGTTCTATTTCCTGACTGGGTTGTTTGGGTTAGGATGAGGAATGACAATGATAATCTCTGATTTTTATATTATTAATGATATTGTGACTCACCGCACCTTGTGTCAATGTATGTAGCGCTGCACCTCATAGGTGATGTACTGTGAATACCATATGACCTCAACTCTTGGATAGGGCACCATCCGTCTTAATCCCATCTACTCTTTTTTTAAACTTGTTTGACAGTCCAGTGACGTGCTGTCCACAGTGTCAGGAAATGCCACCATTCAATAAAAAGCTTAAAGCGTCAACATGCGTCAACATGCGTCAACATGCGTCAACATGGAAGGCTGACCTCTGTGTCAGCCGGAGACAAGGGTGTCCACCTGACAATTGTCAGTGTTCTGGTGAAAATGGATTCCTGCAAATGTCTGCCCTGCCTATGTTACAGGAAATTCTAAGTTGTTTGTTTTTCTGATGCTTCAAGCTCATTGTCCAGCTCCTAGGAATCAAAACATACAACAAGGAAGGAGTAGGAGGTTGAGAAGGAGGAAAGGAGTCTTGTTTATAATAAAGGCCCAAACTTGTCCGATCTCAACACGACCCAGATACTTCCTTTTGGAACAGATTCAGTGTCTGTGTTCGTGCTCCTTTGCTTCCTGTCGTCCTCAGGTGGGCCGCTACTGCCGTGCTCTCAAATGTGTGTACACATCACGGCTGATAACCTCTCACATGTGGCAAGTGTAAGGCTTCTGTGTTCCAAATCTCCTCTCTGACACAAATTACTTTTTCCCCTTGACTGTCAAACTGTGAGGTTTTAATTGGAAGGCCGTCGGTCTATGCACCAGCTCCTTCAAAGCCCAGACCCCCTACCATTTTTTATTCAGGTCTCGGAGCCGGTGGTCTGACTGGCTTTGGTTTGGCTGCCTGACAAGAGTCAGCTCTGTTCTTTTTAGCCTCAAATTTGTGTTGCTGAAGGCTCCCACAGTTTGCCCTCCTGAAATCACTGAGGCAGCATCTTGGGGAAAGACAGGGTCACAGTTGTAGCATGCACATGCAGAGACATTTACTCAAGGATTTTAGCCTGTTAGTCTGTGCAGGAACTCTTACTATATAACTCAATTACATTCCTGTTTTCCTTTATTAAATGCTTACCAGTAGCTTTCAGACAAGCAGCATGTTTGTCATTGTCATGCATTTTTCCAAATTGCCATTCATTTCTCATGTGAACTGGTGGAATCCAAAGAAACTGTTTGCAGGCGGTGCAGAAGCTGACTGTAATGAGCTGCTGTCTCAGTAAATCAGGTGTTGAGTACATGCAGAGTGCTGCCACAAACCCAATTATTGTCACAATCTTTCTTTCCTCAGACCTTTTCCCAGTGTGTAACTCAAACAAATGTATAAATATTTCAGCTGAATGAGCTTATTGACACATTGCAGAGAGGAATTCCTCCTTGCTATTGTTTGTAGAGGACCTCTTGTAAGAAACTTTCTTTGTTAAACTGCTTTGTGTCCCATGTGACCGTTCGAGGCCAAACTGGAACTCGAGATGGAAAATCATTTCCATTTCCTGTCCCCATGACCCCTGCCTGTAAATGCTGAAATCCTCGCGAGCTGTTTCATTACTTGGGCAGCCGAGTTGACTCAGACGTTCAGTAGAAGGAAAATCTTGTATCCATAAATATTGAAGTAGAAAAACTAAGTCATATGACTGGGCTGTGACTCCTTAAAACTCAGATCCAAATGAAATGTTGATGATATCATCATAAAGAACAAGTGAGGAGAGGTAGGTAAGTTGAGCTTCATTGCTCACAAACTCTATTTAACACCAGCAATAAAAGTAAGTTCATGATAAGAGATGACTATCAGTCGCACATCACTTCTAATATCCTGCCACCTGTACGACCTTCCCTGGCCTCTCCCTCTGCTCTGAAGAAATGCTGAGGCTCTTTACTGGTGTTTCTTCCACAAGTATCTCTCATGTGGACAAATAGCTTTTGTTGCTCTAATCTGATTAACTGAAGTGGCTCTTACATGTACACGGCCCATTCCTGTGATACAGTCCAGTACTGTGGTGGTGGGCACCAGACCTTCCTCTGAGCCCCACTGACCACCGCCAAGAACCTGCCAGCAGCCCAAGCGCGGGCGGAAGATTAATCACCACCTGCCTTTCTGTCCCACTGTATTTATGAGTTTGTTGGTTTTTAACTGGGCATTTTTCTCCTCGGTGCAGTCATTTGTCTTGTGGTAAATGGGACCTGTTCCTTCAGTCTCATCCTGTCCCGTTTCCTATTATTGGTAGGAAACAGCTTGTACAGAGCTGTTTATATTTCCGGCAGCGTGTCAAGATTCTACCATCGACAAGATATGACCTGATGCCTGAACGTTAGCTGAGGGAGTCTCAGCTAATGTTCTCACTCCTCTCTGGCCCCTTTTTTTGTCAGCAGTAATGCCACTTTCCCTCACCAAGGTTATTGTGTTCTCATAAGTTGCTCCGAGGAGGTATATTGAAGGGCTGATCCTCTCAGTCTGAGACCTTGTAGTCATATCCTGTGTTGGGCTTTACTCCCAAACAGCTTTACAGGTTGTTTTTTTCATCCGGGAATAGAAGACAGTGCTCGACTGGTTCAGGCTGGATTCTCTACGATTGTAAACCTCACAGCTGCTTGACACTTTTCTTCTCTGCCTGACTTGTTGTTCACTTTATTATGCTTTTTATCTTCTGTCCCGTTCAGTGTTCTTTCTCACTTGTTTATAACCGATGCGGAGGCTTGTCTTTTTAGTGTTAGATCACTTTCCCTTTCATTGTCTTCTTTGCTGGCGTCATTATCTGTTCCCTTCCACCATGTGAACTCCTTCCATGGCACTTCAGGGACACATTATCACGCCTGGATTGTGAGCTCCAGCCACTATTGTCACTTTGTTTTTTACCAACATGATGCCTTCATTTTCGTTGCAGACTTGAAATTCATGCTTGAATACAGGAATAAAACCTACATAAACAACATTCAGTGTTGGGGAAATAATTTGACACATATATTACATGCAGTATGCATGTATTACGGGAGAGCAATTCTGCGCTGATCTACTATATAATGTCAAATCTATGTATAGATTTGACATTGAAGGTTTGTTTGGTGGGTTCTGTTTCATTTTTAATGTGTACACTCACATCATGCCTCTGCCAGTCATTGCAGATATTTCAACTGGCATACAAAATCCAGTATTTCAATCACTGCTTCGTGTTTGTTCTGGCTACCCGTGACTGCCAATATCTTGTTCCTTACCTCACTTGAACGTACGTGGGATGGAGTTTATTAATCCTTTGTGTGCCGCGGCCTGAGCTTTTTCCTGCCAATATTTGAAACACGCAGACATATTTATTTTTTCTGCTCTCAGTCTGACATTGTGCCAGGTCTTGCTTATGGTGTCTGCCTAGTTAGAACAACAAATACTCATTTTTCTCCACTCCAAGCTGCTGTGAGGTGATGAAAGTTAACGCATTGGAAAAAACAACTGGTTTCCTTCTTAAGACCTTTTTTTTGTAACCAGAGAGCAGACCAGAAACCTTGTGTGTAGCTGGAATCTCTCACTGTCCATTTCCTAATCTGACTTCAATACAAGATTACATGAATAGCTTCATTGTCCCCGTACGTGCTGTGTGATCAGGGGAGCTGGGTGGTCTAACACCATTCTAATACTTTTCTAAGACAATGAGAGCGAGTTAAGTGTGTGCTGGTCACTCGTACGGTGGTGACTTACTTAAGAACATACCAGCTGCCTCTTGTGCAATGTTTGTCGGTGAATTGGATCAGGAGTCTCCAGAATTCTGAACGTATTGTTCCACTGTACTGCTCTCCTCGGTCTGTTCACCAAGTTATCACATTTGATTGTGCAGGGCTTTGGGTCATGATACGATTGTCTGAGAACTTGTATGAAAAATATTCAACAGCTCTTGTGTGGATCTTGGGGATGTGTGTATTGAAAGCCCTTGAAATCAGGCATTGTTGGGGCTCCCTCACCCCCTCAGACTCCCTGCAGGCACAAGTTAGTTGAAAAGAATTTCCTGGAAAGAAGAAAACATTGTTCTGATGTGACGCTCACTACATTAATTGGTTTTGTGTTCTTTGAAATGCTTTCATAGCTCAGGTCACACCTAAGGTCTTGGAGATATTTAAGTTGGTTTTGTTGCAGTTTGAGAATCACTCTCCATGACATAAATCATATTTTTTGCATCATAGCTCCTCGGTTACTTGGAAAGATGTTTTTGGGTCTTAATTGTGAACATTGTGTCATGTTTATCCAGTGGAAAGGGCATTCAGCATCATGTGAAATAGCCTTCTGCTACACACATCTCCTGTAAATACGCAAATAAAGAGACTTGGACTGAAGTTGATTTGCCAACTGAAATTAGCCTATTAGTGTTTACAGAGTGCTACTGCCACAGCTTCATAATCACACTTGATTAGTGTCGCAGTGCAGTGTGGTTTTCTACTTTGAATGTTTTCTTCCTTCTTTCTGCATTGTTGGTTTCTCAACAATGCTTTGTTGCTGTTTCTACTTCCAAGTATTGTTGCCTGTTTAAGGTTTCAATACACACATACTCTTCCACACACACACACACACACACACACACACACACACACACACACACACACACACACACACACACACACACACACACACACACACACACACACACACACACACACACACACACACACACACACACACACACACTCAGGCTCAGACCTGTCACTGAACTATATCCGTATCGGACTCTGTTTGTCTCTGTGGTTTAAAGCTTCAATCCCTCATTTCAGTCCACCTTCTTCTGGTTTCTGGCCTCAAGCATCTGTCATCAGAGTCGGTCTTGTGGAAGGATTTTGAGTTTGAGCAGATGTTGAAAATATTATTGCCTCCATAGATTAGTTGGCTGAGCTGGCCCCTAATGGGTTTCTTTGGGCAACCGGTTGTGCAACTGTAAAAACCTGTGTGGTCAGGTGTCCACATTTTGCCACACTGCAATTATTTCTATGTATAGATCTGCCGTTGTTTTTAAAAGTAATGTGACTCGCTCATCTTTTGACCACACATCCCACGCCAATGTCTCCACCCCAGACAAGTTTGCCTGCTCCTGTAGAGTCACATGATAGAAGGCACCAGGCAAGGAAACCAATGTCTCTTTCCTGTGTCAGATTGTCTTGGTTTGGATCCAAAAGGTATGACTGTATGTGAGGGGGTAGAATCAGGAAATGGACAGCATTCCTTTTTCTTAACTGATTCCTCTTTAACAGGAGCTTAGACACTGCTGTCTCCAATCCCAAGAAAGGAGGTTGAATGGCGTCATTTGACATTTTCCTCACACGCATCATTTTGACATTCCATAAGAGTCATGATATCAGGATGAGAAAAATGTATGTAGTGCCACAACCTAAAGATGCCATGTCTGACTTCGACATTGTTCTGTTGTATGATGTAACTTGGGCAAGAGGTGGGTGACCCCCAGAACAGGTCGGCAGCGTGTCACAGGGAACACACAGTGAAAGAACTCTTCATAGACACTCATAGCAATGGACAATTTAGAGTACTCATTCAACCTCGCTGTATATTTGGGTTGTGGGAGGAGGCCCACTCAACCTTCTTGCTGAGTGGCAGTAGAGCTAGCCACTATCTCACTTGGCTTTTGTTTTTACTCATGAGAGCTCATTTTAAATTTCTTAAGGTATTGACATTGTCTGGGCAACTTGTTGCCCTTCAGTCACCCCTGAGAATGAAACCCTAAAATTCTTCCATGTGAGCAATTCTCTGGCCAAGATTGATCCTTCTATCAATTTCTGGCAAGAACTAGAGTTGGAGGAGCTGATCCTCGTCCCTGCCATCTCAAAGACAATTCACTGATGAAACCAGCAGATCTCCTTAAGTATTGTTTGAAGTGAATGCAGGGTCTTATTATTTATGCTGAGAATTAGCCGGATGCGACACTGTGGCGGTTTCATTTTCTCACTGTTTTGCTGCCACCCAAAGACGTATCATTATGACCCAACATGACGTTATATTTCCACAAACAATGCACCATATTCACCAAAGTTGGCCGCGCACACACAGTGATAAATCTCTGACTTCCTTTTCTAATTAATACTGAGGTAGAGTCTTATGTGGCATTGTTCGCCTGCTGCCCCGACAACATTGAGAGCACTTGCCAACCAAAACATTGGAGAAAGAGGTAGCTGAGGAGCGGAGGGGGCCGGGGGAGGCTTGTAACCTCACAGGATGGTCATAAAGTCAAAATGGCAGCATTTCTCTGCCAATGTAAATATTCAAGTACAAACAGGAGGAGATACGTGAGTGCGCTAAATCAGCAGGAGACAACAGGGATTTGGAGCAAGCACTTATTTTGGCAGCTGATCATCCGCGAGAGAAGTTGATTATAGGTGTCAGGCTGTATAAGGCACGCATTACTGAAGACAATAATTCAAGTAAACAACCATCTTGCAGCTTCAGGTTTGGCAGCGTCTGGAAACAGATGATGGCAGATGATTGAGTTTTTTTCCCTTTAATAATCAGGTGCTGCTTTTCAGTTAGCGTCAGGCCTGAATGATATCAGGATAAAACAGGCTAATGTTTAATATAGCCTCATAACTTGCTGTCACGTATCTTGTTGCTGCTGCTTTCATCACATTTTATAGTGAGACTTATGGTATTCCACTGGTGTGAAGCAACTTCAAAATATTTGACAATAGCTACACTCTGCGCTCATTGAAAAGTATTAAGTCAAAATGTCTCAAACATTAGATTTATCAAACTTGATTCCCTGACAGTGAGCTGCAGGGTGGGACTGGACCGACCACTTGTAGAATCCACAAATGGCTGGTCATCATTTTTGTAGGACCTACATTTTCTCACATTTAGCGAATACTGCCATAACTTGAATCCATGATTGCACATTACCGTCAGTACTTGGTTTTAAAACGAAATAGTTTTCCAGCCTGGGGAATAAATGACAGTTGAACTCGACTTTGGGCACATGTTGCCCTGTGGAGAGATTTGCACGTTCATGTGTTTACATTCGTGTTCAGTGTTTCCCCTCGGTTTTTGTATAGGGAGGGTGGGGACTAGCGATCGGTCGTCGTAGGCTTGGATGACTTTTGTAGTAGGTCATAAACATTTAAAACAGTGATGAGAATTTAGCAATTTGCATAATTCACACTGAGGACTGGAAAATGTGTGAAATGAAATAAAAGTCCTTTAATAGTCTATGAAGTATTTTTAACTGACCAATAATGTATTATATTCAAAATACACGTCAGACTCTTCAGGTACAACTAATCTTAAACTGTTCTATCATAAAATTGAAGATGATCAAAGGACTTGAAGCAACTTTGATAATTTTATTCTTTTCATTTTTAGCCATTGAACATGTATGATGTCCCATTCTTTAAACTTCTAGATTATTCAATAGTATTTTATATTTTTATGCCTTACGTTTTGCCAAATTCGCTTTCCTTTCGGTCTAATCTTGAGGGTTTTTTTTTTTTATTCACTCTGCTTATCAACTTGTGTTGCCGATTGTGTTTTTCCTGCCATTGTGTCACTCATGTTTATTTTCTGGAGAGGGCTCAGCTTACTAAATTCTCTGAGCTCCACACCATAGTCTATCAGGCGTCCGTGTCGGTGGGATAGGTGAAATCGTGTTTTCTGGGCCTGTGTCACGCTCCCAATCTTGTTATGTAAAGCCTGTTTGTTTTAGTGCTCACCAGTCTGTGTTCACGCACACTCACAGGGCACAAAGCCTGCTGAGAAAACAAATGGCCGCCATAACTGGCGCTGCTCTTCGCTGGAAAACCTTCTGTCACTTCCCGGGCTCCCGGCTGAATACCCAGCGTCCGTGCATTGCTGCGCATGAAAGTCCCCGAAAAAGTTGTGAGAACAACACTTGACATTTTCTGGCTGGGTTACATTGTGAATTCAAAATACCTTTCTGCGTGAACAAAAGAAAAATGCAGCTTTGATGTTTAGAATAATAAATAGAGGTAGTGACTTTAAAGTGCTTTTGTTTGTTTCTCTGCCGGTCTGCACAAAAGACCAGTTTTTCACTTTTAACTCCCTCTGTACTGAGGAAACCTCAGCCCATTATTATTTTTCCCCTGTCTGCCCCGTTCTGTCTTAGAGCCGCTGCTCTCTGTGGGGGGGTCTGATTAAGCCTGTTGCTGCCACAACAGTCAGTGCCGCACACCCTCCCATTAGTCTTTTACTTTCTCTCCGTGGGTCCAAACTCTGGCTCTATTTTCTCAAACTGTCCATTATTAAAGTGACAACACCACAATGCTAAAAATAACTACAAGTTTGCCGGCAGATTTCCACAGAGGTTACTCACTGAGATTTTGTTCACATCTCTAGCTACCACTCAAACTTGAGCTCAAGATAACGTCACTTCATTTTGGGAATGATGGACAACTGCACCCTTTGTCCGCTCCTTATCGTATAGCTTGTTACACGTTTAAAATGTTAAGCTGTTGTCTGCATCATGTGGCAATGTCATGCAGGATCTTTAGGCAAGGCATCCCTATTTCATTTTCTTTACCGTAAAATCTTGTGACCTTTTGGGAGTCATAGATCGATGGAAGTGAAACATGCTAAAACACATGTATTCCACACACTAACTGCCTGGAATCATGCTGGCTACAATTACATAAGCTCTTTTTCCACAATCTAAATGAATGTATTCTATCGGATATTAAGGCTTCCTTGTTTTCATGACAGGAAACGTAATCTGAGTTTAAAAACGTCTGCAAAGTCTGAGGTCTGAAGGGTCGTCACTACCTTCATCAAGAACACCAAGGAGCTGTTACATTGTAACTGTCAAATTAGGAATAGAAAAATAAAATAGAACAGTCTATTTATTTAAACAGTTAACAGTTAATTGGATATTCTGTTGCCATGTGTCTGAAATAAGTGAATATGGCATGAACTTAAGTGCTGCTTCATGGTGGACCCTGGGAGTGAGCCACCATCCACGCGGGCTGCTCAGTGACCCCGGAACAGAAGCTATTTTCCCAGTGTGTTCCACTGATTTGGGTCCCCATAAAAAGTCAGTGTTGCTATGATTCACTGCCTTTTAAAGGAAGAGACTATTAGGGTTGTTTGTTGTCTGAATGGCTTGATCACAGGAAGTCTTCAGAGTCTGAAAAAAACTCTGAGGGTCAGAGGTCAAACCATCTTTGTGCAGTGGGATGTGTCAGGAGGTCGCGACCCTTTCAGCTCATGCCGGTTTTTCTTATTCCTCCCCTCTAGGTGCTGGACGAGATTGCAGAGCACGGGATTAAGATTTACCAACTGCCCGATGCAGACTCGGATGAAGACGAGGAGTTCAAGGAGCAGACCAGAGTGCTGAAGGTGAGAGGGGGGCACAAGCGCTGATGCTCTCTGTGGTCCTTTAAACTGAATCTGGCTTTTCAGGCGAGCATCCCCTTCGCTGTGATTGGCTCCAACCAGCTGATTGAGGTTAAGGGAAAGAAGATCCGTGGTCGTCTTTACCCGTGGGGTGTGGTGGAGGTGGAGAATCCAGAGCACAATGACTTCCTCAAACTCCGCACCATGCTCGTGTAAGTCTCTCTGAAGTCTTCCTTTTTGTGCGCCACTGCTGCCTCCTGGTGGAGAGTGATGCCAACTGTAACTGTTGCAGGACCCATATGCAAGACCTCCAGGAGGTGACTCAGGATCTGCATTATGAGAACTTCCGTTCTGAGAGGCTTAAGAAAGCTGGACGGTGAGACAGACTGTTGTGTTTTTATGGTTGGACGACTGCAAAGCTGCCAGTGCTGATCTCCCAATGTTTCTTTGCAGGGCCGTGGATGAGGACGTGATGGACAAGGACCAGATCCTGTTACAGAAGGAGGCTGAGGTACTAGATCAACTTTCACTGCTTAAAACTTATACCAGATACCTGTGTTCCGGTCTGATGCCATCTCATTGGTTACCTCTGCAAACATCCAAAAACAAACTCCAGACAATGCTCTTCTGGTGATTTCCTAATATAAAAGAGCAAATGGTCTGCAATGGATTCATGCTTTTGAAGCTGCACTTCAAGCGTTTCCCCAGTTAGAAGGAAGTATTGGAGACCATTTCCTGATCAAAGAGATGACCGAGTGCATTTATTTGCTTCTTGTGTTTTCACATTTTGTTTATGTGTAAATCCGCGTAGGCCTCATGTCATCATATTCCAAGCGGTTTTCTCGTTGGCTGTGATTGGCCTGTTTATGTTCCGGCTGCAGTGCAGTTCAGCAAATGTCCAAGCAGCAATTACAGTTGTTTGTAAACAATGTGCTCAGGCAGGACATACCATCAGCTCCTGCCTGGATGTTCTGCCCCACTTTTGCGGTGGGAATGACCTCTGCAGCCTTCTGCTGCTGAAACACCACCACTTGAATGATGTCAGGGGGTTGAAGAGGAAGCCAACATGACTACCATTGTTGCATCAACTCTTGGTTAACAAGTCCCTCACGTCCTCACATGTGTCTAACAAAAGGTTGACAGGCACAAGTGTTCGAATAAAATCCTGAGAAACTGGCAAGGGACATGTTGATATCTATCTGCAATTATTTTTGCAATTGTAAATTGTAAATATTATTCCTGTTGTCACCGATATTTATTGGACTGAGAGATTAAGGTGTCGAGTTTAATGTGAATGCACCCCATTTCAGGCGTTACAGTTGATTAAGAAAAAGATAATTAGCTTTAAAATTCGCAAAAAAAGTTAAATGGGAGCCCTACATCCATCATCGGAGCCTGCAGTTCATCGCCGACGCAGTTCATATTTAGACCACATGATGGCGACATACACAGTCAGATAGTACTTTCTTTGCGGTGCCTGCCAAAATATGGAACTTATGGCATCTCGATTTAAACTCATTTCATGCTGTAGCCTTTCATTCCTTAAATCTTTGCTATTTGTCATGTTGTGTTCAACATTCAGTGTTAGGACTTAATGTATTTCAAAACAGTCCCAGTCTTATCAACAGTGGTGGTCTTACACTGAAGCAAACCGTCATCACAGATGCAAACATATATCAAACAAACAGAGTTAGAAAAATTAACTGGGACTGGCCACATGTTTTTTATTGCTTGTTTTTATTAGCTCACACAATTAAAAAATGTGCGCTGCCATCTCTTTTTTTCTGTGGCCCATGCCGCCCCCCATATAATGGCACCCCAGGTAGCTACCTGGTTCGCCTGTGCCGCCACTGGTTATGAATTTGACAAAAAAAACATCGGTTTTCTGGCTTTGCATTTGCCTTGTTTTCTTGCAAGAGTTAATTTCAGGTGAATTTTTTAAAATATTTTTGTCCCATCTCAGAAGCCTCTGCTTGGTGTTCTCTTGGTTCACTTTATCTACTGAAAGCTAAAATTGGATGAAATGAGCTTGATCTTTTTAAGTGGCAAAGCCCTGTAACAAAGTACATTAAATACATTTGAATGGATGATTCTCTTTGTGGGGAATAGTTTGGAAGATTTATTCAGTATGTTTTGTTGAAAAATTATAATTATATTAATAAAACATGTTTTCCTTTGTCTTCCCCATCCAGCTGAGACGCATGCAGGAGATGATAGCACAGATGCAGGCACAAATGAAAATGAAAGCAGATGAGTGAAACTGGAGGCCGCAGAAGGGAAGATCGGCACAGGTGCACACTCGCGTCCTGCCAACACACACCAACCTCACCTGAGTCCATCCTCTTGTGCGCCCGCCACCCTCCGACGTCCTGTCACACTCTCAGACCCTCTCACTGCTGTCACTGTCAGTTTCAATGGCACACATTTTGATTTTGATGAATAATTTCATTTGATTAATAAATCCACCCAACTTATTGATGCATTTTACTACATTTACATATAGCTCTCCTTTGGACGGACCAAAAGTGCCTCTTCATCATGGATAATCATCTTCATCGCTGAAGTTTGTGTCACATTTATGAAATCGTATTTATTAGTGAACTGCAAAAAATTTTTATCTTTGAAGCAAATATGTATTTCGACTTGACAGTTGCTAAACTTAATTCATTACAATTAATTTGGGGAATTTGAGGACACATTTGTGCCATGTTGTTTCTATTGTTTTTTGTTTTTTTCGCTCGAGTGTTGCGTGAATCTGGTGCCAACCACAGACTGAGAGAAGCCTGTCTGACTCACACTACATCCTCAGCCTTTCTGTCTACTGTATTTGGGCATTTTAACCCATGCAATTTTTATACTTCTCGTTTATTAATTTTTCCCTAAATAATTTGTCCATTTACTCAAATGTTGTTTATTTACGTGTCTTCATCATTGTCTGTAACTAAATATGGAAGCCCATGATCACTGGCAAGAATCTGGGATTACAAGCAAAAACCAATGTTTAAAACTTGGTCATTGGTTTGTCAGAATTTTACAATTTGTTTCTGAAGTCACGTTGCAGGTGGGCGAAGGATATAAAAGGAATTTAATGCCAAGTTGGAAGTGGAGGGGTCAGAATGACAAGAGGGAGCATTAGATAGGCGGTAAGAAAGTTGGTAGTGAACTTCAGCTCAAATTCAAAACTCCAAATGCTCCGCCAATCCACCTTTAAGCTTCATTGTAGAGCTTTCATGAACAGTCAGTGTTTTGCTGCTCGCAGATTTGCATTATTGTTTGTTAACTCAAATAAAACAAACTCCATTGTGACTGTGTTGTCAGATGTTGACCTAGTTTTTGTATTTCCTCCGAAATAAAGTTTGTTAAGGAAACAAGACGCCTTTTATTTTGACTATGACAGTATGTGCATGTAGTTATTACTTTTCACCCTTCACTCAGTACAAGACTGATGAAGCTGCTCGAAGTCTCAATGTTCATGGCATTGTTGACTCATCCTCCACTCTCAGGACCAGCAGTCGAAGGCCGATGTCCGCCTGCAGGACTGTGGAGCCAACCCCAGCGCCTGGAGTAGCTCCAATGTTGAAAATGACTATCAAGTCTGTGTGTAATAAAATGCTGTGGTGAAGATGGTGTACATATCACTGTTGTGTCGGAATACGTGTTTTTTTTATTTACATCTAGACGTGATCATATCAAACTTGTAAGAATCAAAGAGCTAGGTGAAGAAAGTGCCATATATAAACAGGTCCAATATGTGGACATAACGTCATTTCTTTGTGTCGCTATATGTCAGCAGATTTGTTTATGTTCCTCCTGGTGCTTGAAGGCTGAAACCCGACGACAGGTGCGAGAATTGGCGTCCAACAAAGTCATCTGACATTGATTTATCACCTCTGATTGACTGAGGTAATAAAGTCCGATCAGTTAGGGTGAATAAAACAAGGAAGTAGCGATGATTGAAATCGTTTTGAGTCACTATTTCAATACTTCACGTAATTTCAGTAGCCAGCGTGACTTCTGTCATCTGTAGCTCCAAGCGCTTTCTGTGTCGCGATTGGCTGTTTTCTAGAGCGAGGATCTGGTTCAACGCTCTTATTGGCTGCGTTTTGCGTAAATAGGCGGGGCTTATCCGACAGCTCTGCCGCTCCCTCGCTCGCTCGCTGTCCGGGGCTGGAGACCAGGCGACGGGCCGCTTCCAGGAGCCGCTTCGCTAAGTGTCGGCGGTAAACATGACGACCAACATCAGGTACAAAAGCCGGATTCCTGTGAAAACCGGTGAGTGGCGTTTGAGCAATCTCTTCACGCTTTTGTCCTGGCGAATAATCCGTGTTTCTTGTTCCTCCATCCTGCACCTGCTCCCATCACTGGTGAACAGAGGACAGCACGGAGGTAGGAAACGCTCATTCACTTCACGATTTTCGGCATCTGGTTGAGTGGTTATGTTTGCGTGTAGTGGAAGCAGCCAGGCCGTCACATGCTGAACAGACTGACTGGAGGAGGGAGGTTCATTTTTAGATGTGTACGTAGAGCAGCAGGCCAGGAGGAGAGTGGTCGCCATGGTACCCAACATCCATCCTCTTCTGCTTCATATCGCAGTATTATTTGGTGATAGTCATCTGCTAGTAGCTGCTGCTGCTTATTTATATGAGGCTCATATGAGCCTGCAGGGGAGCCTGCACCCCCACTGACCCTCCTGCCTCCCTCAGCTGTCCTCCTCCCCCACAGTGTAGCAACATCCTCCACATGTGCAGAAGCTGATGGTAGTGTGTGGTGAGTCCATCAGCAGCCTGGTGACTCAAGTGTGCTTGAGGCTCCTCCAGTTTGACAGATGGCTGGAAAATAGATCAGAATAATTTTGGTGATCCTAGGGAGGAAATGAGGTCATGGCTTGGTAATGGACTGGAAAAAGCATGGTCAGCAGACCACGGATAATCATGATGGAGATGTGTCTGTTTTTATTATACCTAATGAAACCTGTGATAAAAATGTATGTAAAACTATAGATACCGTACATTGGAAGTGGGGATGCAATAGGGCAAATGTACAGCAGTAAAGTCAAACGATACAGAATTATTTTAAGTGTGAAGTCATTTGAGAAAGTTGAAAGCACTATTGTACCCTCTAAATGTCCTAACACAGTTTAAAACATGCTGTTGAATGACTGTTGAAATGTACAGAATGAGTTACATTGCTACTGTGGTGTTTTAGGCCAACGCGAGCATGACACTTCTAAATACCAGGCTCTTGTGCACCATTTCATGTTGGGTGCAGATGATTTGTGACAGTGCTGTTTGTGTAGCATTGTGTCCCGGTACTTGATACACTTACATAATGAGTCACATGACTGCACGAGCAGCGAAACCCTGGGCTTCTCCAGTGCCGGTGCCATTTCCTATCCTCATGTCCTGCTGAACTTCAGCCTGGTCACCGCTGGCTGCTTTAAGCCGCTCACACTGATTCCCTTTGTCCCATGATCACTGACATGACTAGATCAGTGAGTTGTAGTTTCAACATCGACCGTGTTGGGTTTCTTCTCTTGCCTGGTACTGCTCTCTCTCCCACTCCCGCCCCTTGGACTGACCTGCTGGGCTCGGAGCTGCAGATGTTATTGAAAAAAAACAAGTCTCAACCCTCCATTTCTTCACTATATTCCATTGTTGCGTGCAGTTACCAGGCAACACTCGTCTTTTTTTTAAAGTGAGTGGACGAGGTTTTCTGACCGCTGATCCTCCTCGTTGTTTTGGTTCCGTGGGCGAACGTTCACCCACGTGTGTTCTGCGTCAGCCTGTCATTTATGCTAGGCTTGGTTTCTCTACGCACCTGTTCGCTGATGATGTCATGATTTGTACTCAGTCAAGAGGAGGAGGAGAGGAGCCTGAGTGGTGGAAGTTTGAGCTGGAGAGCTGGGATCTCAGTTAACTCTCATAAACAGAGATCAAGGCAGGTTAAGAGGAGGCTGTGACTCAGACACCCTGGACACATGGAGGTAGCTAGTTATGAATAGGTCATGATCACACGTGGGTGTTTTTACTTATTGATATCTGTGACTCACTCCCATGTGTGAGAACAGTTGCCTGTCTTCTGTCACCCTCTCACCACCACAGATGGACCCTCACCAGTGTGCCTCAGCTGCTCAACAGGCACCGGCTCGTCCCCGGACGATGACTGGGGTCTTCTGCCCTCCTTGGCTTTTCTGTGTTTTCTTGTTCTGATGTCATTGTGTTCCCAAGTCTTAAGAAGGTTTTGCAGATCAAATTTTAGTGTTTGACCTTCAGCACGATGTGTTGTTGATAGAGAGTGAGCGACTTGTCTGGAAAATGGAGTCCAGAATGTTGTCACGTAGCTGCTGCACCTACATTCTGGCTGGGGAACCTCCTGTGATTTTTGGTCAAGGAAACAGTTGTTCTGTTGATGCATCTTATATTCATAGAGGGTGAAGAAGTGATGGTGAGTAACTGATAACTGCTGATTCATGCTCCACTCTGCCCTGGTCAGCCATGATCTAATGCTGCAGGTTCATGGTGTCTCTGCATGTGCTGGTTTAAAGCTCTGGACTAGAGTTTGGTTTGGGTTTAGATTAGCATGGATTTGGTTGTGTGTGTGTTCATGGCAGTGACACTGGCTTCCGGGGTCTCGTTGGGAGCCTTTCCTTCAAGGTCATGGCTCAGAACAAATGAGAGGAAGGCAATGAGTGCTGCCCGCTGATGCCGTGACCGATCTGTCCGGCTCTCACGCTGACTTTGGATGCTGAAGTCGGTTTTCAGTATTGAGTCAAGCACAGCAGGACATGTCCATGTTTGTGAGATGTTTGTGCTGAAAGACTGCTCACAGGAAGAAAAGCCTTGGACTGGCATCATGAAGAGAGCACTTCCTGTTTGCTATACACTCAATTGAAACAAGTATGAGCAGAAATGTGAGGAGCTAAATTGGTGGAAGGAAAGTAGTAACAGGAAATGCACCAAAGAGAAGTGTAGAAATTACTCCTGGTGACTCTTTTGAGAGAGAGAGAGAGAGAGACCTAGTGAAGAGATTAGGAATAATAGATGATCCTTTTTCTGTTATTATTGTTATTGTCAGATGCCATTACTTCTTATAGGTCCTTGTGTATTTGGAAACTGCTGCATTTCATAACTCCTTAGGGCCATTTTAGAATCAACTATGAAAACACATCAAAAGTGTATTTCATTTCCCATGTGACCAATCTTCACCATCTTCTTCTCACACCTGTCATCCATCAACTTCATTGGTTGTTTTCCTCCTCCGCCATCTGAACATTCTTGGTCCAACACGGTCTCTCCTCTTCACATCCAACCAATCCGACCTCCCAAACTACTGATTTGGGGCCACTGAGCCAAAGCCCTCCCTGTGAATGCCCTGAAACCACGTGAGCTATCCCTCTGATATACAGCAGCCAGGCCAGTCAACGGTTTCTGTAGTCTCACTGGAGCACAGACTGTGCCCGGTTAGTAGGCATAATCTATCATAGCGTTCAGCCATAACCTTAACCTCACCTGGATGTTCGCTGCATTTTGAAACCTTGAACGTTAACCTTGATGTTGAAACCAGGATTGGAGTGTAACTACCTTGTGAAATGGGTACGCCCATTTGTAGCTGCAGTTGGATGATATTGGTCCCAGTGACAGGCAGAAACACAAGTTGGAAATAAATCCTGACTGCAATTTGCATAAGCAAACGTCTAAACTTAATATAGTCATAACTTAACAATTTATTTCAGAGTTAATCTAAGAGCACTCCTCTATGTGTCTGTGTCCTGATGTTACGGGGGTGATCACACTGCTGTGATTCATGATGATCATATAGATTAAGTACTTTTTTCTTAAATTAAACTGCACTCACTTACACACCTTTCTGTCTGCTTTGCGCCTCACAGCAACTCGGCTTTAAGTATTTATGACCTTGAACCAGGGGCCCTCTTTTTCAGTTTGAGGGCTCCACTGAAAGAAGGCGGAGCCCCAGTCCTCAGCCCAGTTTGCTGTAATGTACCCGCTTTTTGTTTCTGTTGTCAAACATTCATTTTGTTTTCACTCCTCTGGAAAGTCTTCACTTCCTTGTTTCCTCACTGATGGTGTCATCATCATCATCATCTGTATCCATTTCACTTTTTTGAACTTGGTCGTGTGTTAGTAAGTGAAAGAGAGAGAGACAGCTGGTCTTAAAGAAAGACAGGGCGGGGGGTGGGGTTCAGGTTTAGTCACTGGGCTATTGTTATATTAGGACATCTGCTCTGTTGACACCCCCCACCCCACCCTCCACACACACACACACACACTCCTCAAACACAGTGCTCTCCATCTTCAGAAGCGAATCTGCTCCTATTGTAAGAAGAAAAAAAGCTCTTATGAGCCAAGCAGAGCATTCCACTGCCAAAATTAATCTTTCACGATAACAGTACTGATTTAAATAATGAAGCAATGTTTTCAACACTGTCATTTAAACCAAAAACTACAACTATCATCATGAGCGTTTTAAATATATTCTTAGTGTAACAAAAATATTCTCACAAATGTACAATTGCATTTTCAGTACACTTGTTGATTTTTCAAAAACAAAGTTATTTGTGATATCAAATTAGAAACAAAACAGTCATGCGATGGGGTCTTTTGTCTCCCTCTCGTGGTCCGGGGTGGAACTGTAACATCTGTACGTGGCATCACATCTGGGTGTGTCTGGTCTGCCCACATCATATATGAGTTAAACACACCCATCTGGAAGCAGTTGTTTCGACCTCTTCCTGAAGCCTTCCTCATCACCTCCACACACTGCCGCAGAAACCAGAGCCGGTCACGTGATCTTTATTTACGTTTCAGTCTAGACATTTTGGACGGCTTATAAACCTAAAGAAACAGTTCCACAATTGTCAAGTGACGGGAGAATACTGAACAAGTTTGGTCTAATTTCATAGCCAAGTGGTTTATGAACTGTATGGCTGTCAATATCTTATATTGTTCATAAATATGAAGAAATAAATACAAGCTTTAATTACAAACTTTAAATAATTGTATGGGCGATAGGGGTGGATAAAGGAGGTGGAATTTTCTGCAATGAAAAGCTGGTATAATAAAGTGTACGCATACGCATATATATTAATTGCAGAGAACGCAACAATGTAAAATATGTTCATAACATGCGGTTAGAATGATAAATGATATACCATTAGTAAGCAGTATATTAACACATTGCAAATCACACACTGTCACAAATGTGCTGTATATGTCCACTTTATGCGACATGAAAGTCAAAATATTGTTCTCTCTAAAGCCAATTTAACATAAAAATAAATATTTGACCCAATCACAATAAACATTAATGTATAGTGTATTGATTGGTTCAATAATATATATATATATATATATATATATATATATATATATATATATATATATATATATATATATATATATATATATATATATATATATCATATAAATATATATCAGTATATATACATATATAACGATATCACGCTCCGCTTAACACTTAATGTATCAGACAATCTGATCTCAGGTCTGAACTTGCAGACGTGTGTCATGTCCGAACAGGTTCTCTTTTTGTTTTGCATCTCTTCCTGTTGAGGTCGACAAAGTTTCTGTAACATTCTCTCTGTTATTCCTCTGCTGGAGGGGGAGGGACGGCAGAGTCAATGAAACCTTTCTCTTCTTTCAGCCCCTTCCATCCCTCCCTCGTTTCCTCCCTCAAATTGCCACTTTTCTCTCCCTCTCTTTCTGTGCTTCCTCGCGCTTGCTGAGAATTCCTGTCTACCTGTCTGGGCAGAGAGAGCCGCTAGGCAGAGGCAGCAGAGGGGATTAGAGCAGGAGGACGGAGTGCGTGAAAGCAGGAGGGAGGCCGACAGATTCAGTGGACAGAGCAGTTGTGTGTTTGTGGTTGAGGATGGATGCCATCATGCTGCAGGAGAAACTGGTGGAGCGACTGCTGTGCCCACGGGTCAGGACTGCCAGGCAGAAGGTAAAAGCTGGGATTCCGAGAGTGGAAAAAAAACACTGCATGAAGTTTTGAGGTCCTCGTCTGGAGGTGTTTTGTTATTAAGCAGCCTTTTGATCCGGATATTTGAAAGTCACTTCAACTGTTGTTCAATTGAAAAGTAAATATGAGCAAAAGTCTGAACACAAATCCTGCTTTCAGGATCGTCCCCCTGTGTTATCCTTTGCAGCCATCATGGTTCCATGTTTGGGCTTTCTGGAATGTTCTGAAGGATCAGAGAAGTTATGAAATAGATCTTACTTCTTTATTTATAGTACATACCTACTTGTCACAGAATAATTTATTGACACTTCTTTACTGAAAAGCGGAGGGAGTGATGGACACAGATGAAGGAAGGTGAAGGAGAGAGTGCAGGCAAGGTGGAACAGGTGGAGAGGACTGAGACATGACTTCCCTGATGGGAAATGAGCAAAGAAGAACAGCTTCTAGTATAGATATATGGTTAAGATACAACATTGAATAATTTGTTGGAACAAATATGTTCAATAGAAACAAAAATACTAAGTGAGGTATCAACAGTAAAATAAAAAAAACAACTCACCGGCCAGACAAAATTCATACTGAATAAAATCAGACTGCATAATACTGCACTATAACGCGGTGAGCTCCTCTGTCCCATTTTCCAGATCAATTACTAACAGCAAAACCTGAGCACCATAATTTGCTGAGACTGTTTTCTTATGCTATACGTCCTTGTTGGCCCAACCCGCTCTATTTTTAGCCAGTTTGGACTTGAATTTAAACTTTGGGCCTCAGTGTGGCTGAATGAGCGACTCAGACTAACTTGTTTCTTTTTTTCGCTCATTGCCTGTGGTCTCTGTGTGTATGTGTGTGTGTGTGTTTTGTCTCCCTTAGGCGCCAGGCGGAAATGCCTATGACAAGTTATGACAACATGTTAGGATGCTGAGGGTGTTTGTTTGGTCTTATTGGTCTTTTGGTTGAGTCAATGTTGCTGCTGTTTGAGTGTCTCTGCGTGTGTCCTGCAGCTTACAGACCTGCAGTGTGTGTTCGTATCGCCTCATGTCTGTGTGTACAGAGGCAGAGGGTAAAGACGACGTACCAGCCTCGGCAGTGAAGAACCACAGAGGGAGAAGCTGGGATTCTGCGGTTGTGTGTGTGTGAGAAAGATTTTGTGGAAACTATGAGACGCTGCTTTTTCTCAAACGTTCGCTCCAAAGTCCAGCTTGTGTTTTTCCAGACTGAGCATCAGATGTGGGTTCTTTTATTGAGGCTGAATGTCATTTGGTTGGAGAAGGAATGCAGTCGGTCAAGTTGAATAGAGCAGAATCATGTGACCTGACGAGGAAGTTTTTGATATCGAGACCTACTGGAACGTCGTGACATTGACATTAAGCACATACATTCACAGGCCACGTGTGATTTTCCAATCAGAGCTTGTGTGTTCTGCGATGCTCATTGGTGTCTTGGTGTCTTAGTGACCCTGCGTCCCTGGCAAGCTGGGATAGGTTCAGTTCAGTTGTAAGAGAGCCAGGACTCCTGCATGGCCATAGCCACAATGTCTCTTTATGATGCAGCGGGTGCTTGAGTGAGAGAAGCAGGGGACACCCTGGAAAGGTCACCACTCCATCACAGGGAACGCAAAGACAGACAACCATGCACAACACATTAAACAATTTACGGGTCATTCTCTTCTGTGTTTCAGGAGAAACAGTATGTTGGCTTCGCAACTCTGCCCAACCAGGTGCACCGGAAGTCTGTGAAGAAGGGCTTCGACTTCACACTGATGGTGGCAGGTCAGTGACAGCAGCAGGCAGACAGGTCGGCAGGGAAGGACATTCAGTCTGGAGCAAGATAACGTCGTGTAGAAAAATGAAATACATTAATCGAGCGAGGGAGGGAGAGCTTTCACCGGCCTGCCTGATTTCATTTGTGCCACTCGCTTGTCAGATTGGCTTCATGTGAAGCCTCTGCATGGGCTCATGTGGTACCACTTGCCTGTTTTAGATCCGAGTGTCTCCCTTATTAATCCTCTGTTCATGTGTTTTGTTCCTCATCTCCTGGATTTATACCAACAATGATGCCAATCCTCGCAGACTCATTGCTGTTTTGTGTTTGGCCCTCAGGAGAGTCTGGCATGGGCAAATCCACCCTGGTCAACAGCTTGTTCCTCACAGACCTGTACAAAGACAGGAAGTTACTGAACGCAGAGGGTGAGTGATGTCATCATGTGCATCTGTTGAAACAAATTCCTTCTCCCTGTTTGCGTTGCAAACACGCACCAGTCCTATTGAAGTGAGATATTTCAATCTATAAAGCTGATTTATTATGGCTAAAGTGGAATGGACATTGCGGTAGCGAGGCTTCTCAGATGTTCTGCCTTTGCGTTTTCATTGATCCCCAAAATGATGACAAAAGCCACACCGACGCTGTTCTACATTTTCTGATCTGACCTACTTTCAGCTTCCATCCTGCAGCGGTAAATTATCACTACAGCAAATAAGCATGCAGATTAAAATAGCTCCCAACAGAAATGCAGTCCGGTTCAGAGATGGCTCTGGCTGCTCTGTGTCATGCTTCATGTCTGTCTTAGTTCAACTAGGAACTATTTTAATAATGACATTCTGGGATTTTTATCTCTTCCAGAGCGGATCAACCAAACAGTGGAGATCATCAAACACACTGTCGACATCGAGGAGAAGGGCGTGAAACTCAAGCTGACCATCGTGGACACGCCGGGATACGGAGACGCCGTCAACAACAACGAGTGGTGAGCCGGAAAACTTGCTTGATTGAGCTTTCAGCCTCACTGTGTCTGAAGAAGACGCTCACGTGCTAACACGTGTGTGTGTGTGTGTGTGTGTGTGTGTGTGTGTGTGTGTGTGTGTGTCGCAGCTGGAAGCCCATCACCGACTACATAGATCAGCAGTTTGAGCAGTACTTTAGAGATGAGAGCGGACTGAACAGAAAGAACATCCAGGACAATCGTGTTCACTGCTGCCTCTACTTCATCCCACCCTTCGGTCACGGGTAAACACACACCCCCACACGAGGTAGACTCTAGTGTAGGTGAACATAAAGTACCCATTATACAGAGCAATGATCATGATACACACACATCAGTGAACCACACTCACAAAGTTAACAAAGCCTAGTTACAAGAATCCACACACATGCACAACACACACATTCAAAGTGAGCAGATAATGGAACCCTCACGCACAACAATGAGCTTTTCATGCATACACACAAAGGCAACACCAACACACAGTGGCACACTGAGAGACACACTTAGATAAAGTCAATAATAAACACACAAAGGGATAAATACGTTCACACTTTACTAAGAAACTGAAAGGGATAGTATCTATGCATGAATGGTGCTCTCTCATATGACAACACAACATGTACAGTAAAAGGCCATCTTGTGCGTTTTGCATGTGACTGTGTTTGTTCGCGCAGGCTGCGGCCAGTGGACGTGGAGTTCATGAGAGCTCTTCACGAGAAGGTCAACATCATTCCACTCATCGCCAAAGCAGACTGTCTCACTCCCAATGAGATCAAGAAGCTGAAAGACCGAGTGAGTCCCACCGCTGCCGCGCCACACAGCGTGTCTGACTGCGTCTCCCTAAACATGTCTCTGATGGATCCGTGCAGATACGAGAGGAAATCGACAAGTTTGGGATCAAAGTTTACCAGTTCCCTGAGTGTGACTCCGACGAGGATGAAGAGTTTAAACAGCTGGACAAGGAACTGAAGGTTGGAAATGTCTGGTCTTCATAAATGTTTGCAGTGACGCAGCACAGCCAAAACAGTTTCAATCGAACATTAAAATAATATTTACTTTTATTCCATTTTAACCTGCTGGTCCTCCCTGAAGTCGAGAAGAAGTGCAGAGTGTAAAGCAGGCTTGTGTCTCTGAAAATGAGAATGAATTTATTTTTATTTATTGAAATGCCATTTTACTTTCGTGTGTTGTTGATGTGTCTCATTTTTTGTTCTACAGAAGCGATGGCCTAACAATATAATTGATCAACTTTAAACTGGGACCTCATGAAACTGATAACAATCTGCCGCAAATCTTATCCCAACAAGTTTTTCTTGCAGCTCAGCGTTGGTTCTTCATGGGAAAGAAATGTTGCATGCGGGCTGATGCTCTGTCAGCTCTCTCTGGATACAATTGGTTTATCAGTGTGTGCTTCTGCAGGAGTGCACTCCGTTTGCTGTGATTGGCAGCAACACTGTCGTGGAAGCTCGGGGTCAGCGGGTCAGAGGGCGACTGTACCCCTGGGGGATCGTAGAAGGTGTGTTGTGAGACTTTGTTTTCAAGCAAAACCCTTATGTGAAGCTCTAAAATAAGCGCATGATTGAACCTTGTAGTGGAAAACCAGTCCCACTGTGACTTTGTGAAACTGAGGAACATGCTGATTCGCTCGCACATGCACGACCTGAAAGATGTGACCTGCGACGTCCACTACGAGAACTACAGAGCCCAGTGTATCCAGGAGATGACTAGGTAACAGAGGCTCGGGTCTGAGAGTCAAATGTGTTCCAACAAGTTTGACTCCTCCTGGTTTCTCCAGTAAACTGGCTCAGGACAATCGCATGGAGAGTCCCATTCCCATTCTGCCGCTGTCCACTCCAGACGCAGACACCGAAAAGCTTATCAAGAAGAAAGATGAGGAGGTAAGTAGAGCATTCTCCGCTTCATAAACCTTGTTTTTATTCACGTTTAGCTATTAGATTTATACTATATAAGGACCTAAAATGATTTTCACTTTTTATGCTGGGAGTTGACCACATTTGCAGATGTGTTTACATTAATAAAGCCCATCTAATCCAATCTATCACGATCGGATGCTATAAAACCAGGAGCACACGTTTAGTTCTCCGTCACGCCATACGAGGGCAATGTAGCATCAGAGTCAAGTTGTCTCTTCCACAGGCGCTCATTGTGAGAACAGTTTTTAATCACAAGTCCTGCAGTGTTTCAGAGCTGTTTGTTTTGTCAGTGTGCAGCAGGACTGAGAGGGACTCCAGGTGATAGACAGGCTTGGCTCAACAGGCGCTTGAGATGAGCCTACAAAGACAGGGACGCTGTAGTGGAAAGTGAGGGAGTATAAGCACAGGTGAGGGTTAAGAGTCGACAAAGCCTCAAGGAACAATGGTTTTGCAGCATCTCTTATATCTCAGACAAATCTTTCCTCTCATAACCTGGTGAACTACTTACCGCCAGTCTGCCTTTCCTGTCCCCACTCGCCGGCTGGTGCGGTGTGTGTGTGTGTGTGTGTGTGTGTGTGTGTGTTCCCAACTGTGTGTCCCAAACTATAGGCCACCGTTAGGGTTTCCTTAAGCACCTCTGTCTTGGATAGAGTGCTTGGTCATTCATGAGAGACTCAGAGAAAACTGAAGAGATATTTCTTCAAAAAGAACAACTTGGTTTTAGCAACTTTTTTGTGGAATGAACCCCAAGTAAAAAGTTATTTTTGTTTGGACTCATGCAGTTACAGAATGAATGATGATATCCACACTCTGGCTGGGGAATATCCGCTTCAGTCAGAGCTAGCTGAAGTGTGCAGCGACAGCAATGTCTTATGACCGGCCGCAGATGAGCGAGAAAGTATGAGAACCAGTAAAGTGTGTTTCAATTTTGTTTGAAACCGGGCAACTGTCTTTTAAACTACAAATGCAACACTGTGTTTGGAACTACACATGTGGCCCTGACAATCCTGTTCAAACAAAAGCACCAATGACTGAGTGTTGTCCTCATCTGCAGCTGAAGAGGATGCAGGAAATGCTCAACAAGATGCAGCAGCAGATGCATGACAAGGAGCAGTGACATTCCAACCACCATCCCTGCTGCCTGTCCTCTGCAGGACAGCGCCTCCTGCTGGATGGGGACATCATGTGTTACGTGGCTGTAAATGGATCTTCCGTTTGGTGCTTTGTATAGTTGGATGGTTTGTTTTCATCTCCTCTCATCCTCTCTCTGCTGTGGTCTACCAGTCTTAACGAAAATAATATAAATGCCTAATTTAAACTCCATCTCTGTGTCTAATTTATGATTCACATAACTTTTGTTATGTATTAAGTCATGTACTTGTACGAGTGGTTTTGTATGGCAGTTGCCGGTGATGATTATAATTTCCTTTTTATTTGCGTGAATGAGTGTTTTTCTTTTTTCATGTATTGTCCGTCATCTATCCGTCCACAAGCTTTGTATGTTTGTTTTTATATTGATTATCAGTGTCCACCCTGCGTTTTCTATCTGCTGTCCGAGCCGGTAATGCACTTAAATGTGAACAGGAGGGCATGTGTGAGCATGATGCGCTCAACGCTTTGGGCCTTTTTACTGCTTTATATTAACAATGTGCTGGAATTAAAAAAAATGCATCTTGGCTTTTGTTGCCCCATGTGATGAACTGTTCCAGAGCCTCCTGGAAAAAGTGAGCCGTGAACTCTGCCAGTGAAGATTTGACTGAAGAGAAAGTCAATTTTCTGTCTGGTTATGTCCAATAAACGTTTGTGATTCTTCAAAGCGAGTTGCCCAGTGCGTGTTGTGGTGAGCTTCATGCGCTTCTACGCTCATGCTGACGTTATCTGCTGACTCATGCGTTTATCTCCAGTGGCCAGTCTTCCACACATGACTCGTCAGTGTCGTTCAGTTGTTCAGTTCAACTGAAGATAAGACATTTTCCACATTTTCATGAGGCAGAAAATGTAGTGATAAACATGAGAGGACATGTGGTGAAGCAATACAGTAGATGCGAAAACAGAGGGACATGAGTGTCCTAGAATTAAAGTACACCCATTACCCACAGTGTTTTGAGTTTTTATACTCGCATTGCTGTATACTGTGAAGTCTTGCCTGAAAAAAATGACACAAGAAATAGTTGATGAGTCGGGAAGTTGGAACTGAGCGGAGAAATGACTTCCACCGAGTATGTTGTGTTTTGGGTCCCTCCTCTTTATCACTCTGTGCCAGCTGACAGATGCAAACACGACACAGTAGAGGGTGACTAGGAAGAGCGGCGGATCACAGAGCACTCTCAAGGTAAAAGAAGCCCTGACAAACATAATTTTTTATCAAATGAACTTCACTTCTTATAGGATTTTTTTTTTAAATAACCTCATGTTAGTACTTATGTACAATATAACAACATTCAATATCTTGTTGATGTATTATGTGTGCGAATCAATTCTACAGTATGCTTGAATGATAGAGCAGGTTTATAGAGAGTTTGGAAAAACGTTTTTGGACACCCGTAAAGTTTGACACATAGGATCAAGAAAAAAATTTGTTTCCTGTTTACAAGAAGAACTAATGGAACTAAATTCTTGACAGTTTCAATATGATAGTTCCCAACATTGACAGTATCAAAGTCAACAGATAATGTGTTCAAAACTAAATAAATGGTCACACCATCAAATGTTATTCAGTTACATTTGCACACAGTAGAACGCCAAAACTCTTTACCATCACCGTAACGTACTCAGGCAATGTTATGTGAAGAATGTGTTATATTATTCATATGATGCAATAATTGCTGTAATTATACAGCAATAAACATGTTATGACCCGTTTTTGCACATCATGAATCTCATCATATATGTATATGTATAATTGCCTGCACCAGCTCACTACTGTATAATACATTGCTCCAACAATATTTACTTGAATATCTTCAGGGTGTACTTTTCTACAAGACTTAAGTGAACTGATTGTTTCTGCTTCAGTCGATCCTTCAGTGGTTGTGGAGGATGAAGCTGCTGTTGTTGCTGTGTCATCTCCTCATCATCAGCGGTCAAACGTCATCCACATGCCCCCACCACTGCTCCTGTCACGGTGGTCTGGTGGACTGCAGCCACCGCAGCCTGTCCTCCTCATCTCTCCCCACTAGCTTCCCCTCAGGAACCAAGCAGCTCCGTCTCCACAAGAACCAGCTGAGCACGCTCCCGAATGGTTTCCTGGACCACCTGCCAGACCTCCAGTCGGTCACGCTGCATGACAACCCCTGGGTGTGCGACTGTGGGGTCCTCTACCTGCGGGCGTGGCTGCGCCGTCACCCACCCACTCACACATCCCACGTGGCTGTCAACTGCAGCTCCCCTGCCAGTCTGAGAGGACGGCTGGTGGTCTACCTGACAGAGGAGGAGGTCCTGAGTTCCTGTCACTACTGGTACTGCGACCTGGCTCTGGCCTCCCAGGTCAGCCTGTTGCTGTTCGCGCTGTTGCAGGGGGCGCTGCTGGTCGCTGTCATCATCTTCCTGAGGAGGTTTGAGCGGATGAGCAAGGAGGCGAGGAGGACCAGAGAGGAAAGCCTGACTGCAGGGGAGGGCCACGGTGAGAACGAGTACTCGGCTCTGAAGGACAGCATCTGATGAAGAACAAGATCTTTTCTCACATGATTTTAATTCCGTGCCAACTGTGCCTGTTCTGCATCATACTGAAAGTATTGATTAACAGCTTTCATGTCAGTTGCGTCTGTTTTCTATAGAATGTCTTTCTAATTTAATTTTAGTTTTTGAAGTAGTACGTACAGTACGTAAGTTTGAAGTTAAGAGATGAAAACATGTATGATATAATGTTGTGCTACCACTGTAATACTTCATATACATGTTGGATTAAAAAGAATCATCAAACGAGAGACATGATATTAAACTGCCTGTTGTGCCAGAAGATGGTTGTCGCTGTTTCTGCCTTTCAACACTGGACTCCCTCGTCATTGGTGACCAGCAACAGGACCATCAACAGCCATTTGTGGCTGCAGTCACAATGTTTCAATGCCCAATTACTACTAGCCTTTTCCAAATCTGGGCTACAGCTAGTTCCCCAGGGAGATTTCTGGGCTTTCCCCGCCCCTCGTGGATGGATGTTGGTGCTGCAATTGAATTGGTTTGTTTTTAGTAGTGAGGAGGTGGTGGTGTTCCTCCAGAGTCTCCTGAGCAGCAGCCATGGTTGTGCCTCCAGGTGTAGTGTCTTTTTGTGAGGCTTGTGCCACAGCCAGACAGTGTTGCTAACTTGGCAATGCTTTTTTTTGGTCCCAGTTTTTGTGAAAATCACATCCTGCTGCCTTCTTCAGCAAGCACTAGGTTCTGCCGCGGGCCACTCCCCCATCCCAGCACTCAGTGGCCAGTGGCCAGTCCTCAAGAGTCATCTGGACTCTTACTTTGGAGCACCCGTACTCTTCGCTGAGGCGGTTCGAAGACCTCTTTGCGGTTGAGGCTGATTTTAGACAGCGTGGAATCACATTGCTCCATCCTCTTCTAAGTTATATTTGGAGCTCGATTCAGCTCGCCCACCCCTCCACAGCAGCCGTGTGCCATACGCATGGCCACAGCGAAAGACTGTACAGCCTGCCTTCATGCCTCCACCTCTACATGCTGCCACACCCACAGTGTTGCACAGTACTGAAGCACAGCTGCTTTCATTGGAGTTATGGAAAATGACTGAACTTAGGATTTGAACCATTCCCTTCATTTATTTTTACCCGCTGCGGTATTTGTCTGCAACGACAGCACGCGTCATAAAATAATACAATACAAATTAATGCATCGGGTTTTTTTTAAAGAGAGAAAAAAATGCAGAGCGGAACCTTCGTCTTCTCACATGTCACAGTGGCGGACATTTTTATCGGACGGACTCCCTGATGTTTACACGTGAGACGGACAGGAGGACTAAACCTCAGATAAACAGGCTTTAAAGGACATGCTTTTCAGCATATTTATTATCAAGGAGTAGTGTTTCATACTGTACTTAAAGATATCCACTTACGGTTTCTCTCAGTTATAGGTCTCTGTGCGTCTATGTTGAGTTTATAGGACTCGGATTCTACTTTCAAAATGGGAAAGCTGAGGAAGAAGCATAACTGGAAAGCGAGACAACTTACAGACGACAAACAACCGTCTACCACAGAAAAGTCAAGTGTTGTACTTGAACTGACAGGTAACTGTTTTTCTCTACTTATTACGTGTGTTCGTTAAACAAATACTTAATTAGTTAACATAGTCCATTTTACTACAGCAGATTTGCGTATTTGCGACTCTTACTACTGGCAATTTCTTTGCAAAACGAACATATTGTCGCTGTGATTCATTTGATTATTACTTACACACTGACAAACCACTTTGTCATAAACTCCTGCCAAATATTGTGTTGATCGCCTTTTTGTCCTGATGTAGTCATTTCAGTTACCAGCAGATGTGATGGGGAACAGGGAAATCTATTCAACAAAAATGTGTAACTAAATGTGTCCAACATTCCAAGTCTGCAATTTGGGCTCAAACAGATTCTCGCCTAACAGCAAATTTTGATTGATCTCAAAGAATACTGGTTAACACTGATTTATCCTGAAGGTGAAAACATCTTATATGTGATATGATCAGATGTGCGTCGTTAATTTTTTTTTTAAATAAATGAATGTGGTTCTTTTTGTCAGATGGAGGGAGGCTGAAGGGAGTTGATGAATGCAATGCACTCATCCTTCCGGCCAAAAAAACAAAGAAAAAAAAAGTGCTGCCGCCCGTCTCCACTAAGAAACGCCTCACAAAGAAACTGAAGAAGGAACTGCAGAAGGTTCTGGAACGGAAAGAGAAGAAAGCTAAGGTTGGAGTATTACATAGACATGCATAAGCACCGCAAAATGGAGAAATCATTAAATAAAACACTATGTAAACAATTGTGTCTGTGTCATATTCACTTTCAAAACTCTTTCATGTACTCCTCAGAGAGCCGAGGTCTTGAGCCGACTAGCTGAAGTACAGCTGCCTGAGTCTGAAATGAAGCTGCTGTATACCACATCCAAACTGGGCACGGGAGAGAAGCTCTACCAGACCAAACAGTGAGTAAACATATTTGCTTGAAAAAAAGTGTGAGATATTTATGTATTTATCATTTGTTTGCTTGTTCCTCAGAATATTGGAAGAAACAAATGAAGCCTCAAAGATCAGCAGTGTTAGCGGAGCAAACAGGAAAAGGAAATGGGAGGATGATGAAGAAGAGGAGGAACAAGGGGACGAAGACAGCAGTGATGTGGAAACATCGGAAGACGATGATGATGCCAACGAAGACGAAAAGGAAGGGGATATGTTAAGTGATGTGATAAAAACAGAGGAGACAGCATCTGCTTGTCAGCAACCTGCAGAAGAAATATCAGTCAAAGCTGCAGAAGAAAAATCAGCAGGAGATGAAAAGGCGAAGACTGATCAAGTCCAGCTCAAGCCAGTATCAGAGCCGGCCATCTTCATTCCAGTTGAAAGATCTCCAGAAGTCCAAGTGAGTGTGTGAACTTTGGTTTGGATTTTGAAAACCATTTGCAACAAAGGTGCTCCTTACACTAATGTGTGGTTTGTCTGTGTCTGCAGGCGTCTCGTCTGAAGCTGCCAGTGCTGGCGGAGGAGCAGGTGATCATGGAGGCTGTGAAGGAGAATCCCTGTGTCATCATTTGTGGCGAGACAGGAAGTGGCAAAACCACTCAAGTGCCCCAGTTTCTGTATGAAGCAGGCTATGCCAGGTAGTCCTCGGTCCCATCTGCTCCTTGAGTGTCTCACTGCCAATTTATATGCACCTGCAGGATACAATCACAGAATGGTTGTGAAATTCTCTCACTCACTCTTCACTTAATTCTTTTCTCCATGTTGTCTGTCCTGTAGTGGATCAGGGATCATCGGCATCACAGAACCTAGACGAGTGGCAGCCGTCAGCATGTCGCATAGAGTGGCCAAAGAGATGAACTTGTCCACACGGTACCACAGACTCCTGTTTGATTTGTTTTCATGTTCATATTCTGTGGATCTCTAGCTGGAATATTTTTGTCTGTTCAGAGTGGTGTCGTACCAGATCCGTTATGAAGGGAACGTGACGAACGAGACGAAAATTAAGTTCATGACAGACGGTGTTTTACTGAAGGAGATTCAAAAGGTAGAAGGTCACGCACAAAATATGAGCTCAGACAAAAGTGAATCATTTCCTTGTCCTGTCCTCTCCAGGACTTTCTGCTCCAGAAGTACAGCGTCATCATCATTGATGAAGCTCATGAACGCAGCGTCTACACAGACATTCTCATCGGGCTTCTGTCTCGCATTGTGCCGCTCAGAAACAAGGTACCGTGTGTATCTGTGGGTCATTGATCATCATCAGGCATGACAACTCTCCACTGTCCAGCAGAAGGGGCTGCCCATGAAGCTGCTGGTCATGTCGGCCACCCTGCGAGTGGAGGACTTCACAGACAACCAGAAGCTGTTCAAGAAGCCACCGCCAGTTGTCAAGGTGGACGCTAGGCAGTTTCCTGTCACCATCCACTTTAATAAGCGCACGCCGATGGAGGACTACACTGGAGAGGCTTTTCACAAGACCTGCAAGATCCACCGCATGCTCCCTCCAGGTACACACGCTCAGTTACGATACACCCCAGAAAGTGATGCAGTATAAATGTGCACACAGCAGTTCCACATCGCTTCCCTCCTCAGGTGGCATCCTGGTCTTCTTGACTGGACAGGCAGAAGTTCACAGTCTCTGCAGACGACTCAGGAAAGCTTTCCCCTTCAGGAAAAACCACTCAAACACCGGTGAGTGTTTCTCCTTCCCCCCATACTTGCAGTCATGTTTTGAAGTAAGAGAATGTTGATGTCCTGGTTCAGTTGAGGAAGACGAGGAGGACAAGACATGGGGGAATGTCAAAAAGAGCAAGAGAAAGAAAGCTGTGGTGAGCTCTCAAGTCTGTAGTGAAGTATGCACCATCCTAAAAAACGTGTTGTTGGTTGGTTCAGGCTCTGCCACGCATCGACTTAGACAACTACTCCTCACTGCCCGTGGATGAAGGCGACGAGGACCGGGAGGCCGGCATCGATGAGGATGAAGGCTCTGACTTGGAGATCGGGGATCATCCTGAGGGTGCAGGTCAGCTTCAGCCTGACTCCTCTCATCTATGGACATCAGTTTTGTCAATGATTTTTGCTGTTTCTTTCAGAGGAAAAAGCAGATCCATCCATCCCCATGTATGTTCTTCCTCTTTACTCACTGCTGGCCCCCGAGCAGCAGGCCAAGGTGAGAGCCCTCCCCTCTCTAATACTTTCTTGAGCCTCCGTGTGGGTTAGATCATCGTCCACTAACGCTAGTTTGTTAGGTCTTCTTCATGTTTCCCTCCTGTCTGTCCTGTCTCTGCAGGTTTTCCAGCCTCCTCCTCCAGGGGCTCGTCTCTGCGTTGTGGCCACCAACGTGGCTGAGACGTCTCTGACCATCCCCGGCATCAAGTACGTGGTGGACTGCGGTCGAGTTAAGAAGCGGTTCTACGACCGAGTGACCGGAGTGTCGTCCTTCAAGGTCACATGGACGTCACAGGCTTCAGCCAATCAGAGGGCAGGAAGAGCCGGCCGAACAGAGCCGGGTCACTGCTACAGGTCTGAGAGGTTCTGACGCCGCGTGTTTGATGGGAACAATATTGAACATTCTTCTGTCTGCAGGTTGTACTCATCTGCTGTGTTTGGAGACTTCAATCTGTTCTCAGAGGCTGAGATAACTCGCCGGCCTGTAGAGGACCTGGTCCTGCAGATGAAGGACCTCAACATTGACAAGGTCCATCTGATCACATTGTTAAAGCTTTTCACGAATATTAAACAAACATGACTGGTTTTGTTTTATCCCAGTCTAACACTGACATTTGGTTGGCGAATGTCTCTGCAGGTGGTGAACTTCCCCTTCCCCACGCCTCCCTCTGGTGAAGCTCTGCTGGCGGCTGAACAGTTGCTCATTTCTCTGGGAGCTCTGGAGGAGCCCCCGCGCACTGGGAGGTTCTTACTCTTTCATCACTCCCATCACTGTTGTTCAGTCATTAACATTTAGTTAGAGTTAAGGACCATGGTGTTCAATTAACCTTGTCTCTGTGAAGGGCCAAAGAGATGGAGCGAGCCAGGCTCAGCTCTCCTATCACCCCCCTTGGGCGAGCAATGGCTTCCTTCCCGGTGTCGCCTCGCTACGGTAAAATGCTGGCGCTAGGAAAACAACAGGACTGCCTCCAATACGTTATCGCCGTGGTTTCCGCCATGACAGTCCGGGAGATTTTTGAAGACTTGGATAGGTGAGTGATCCTGCAGTTATTTGTCCAGTTCAGGTACTCAACTTCCTGTCACCTCAGACCTGCAGGCAGCGAAGATGAGAACTCTGCTCTCGTCCAGCGCCGAGCTCGACTGACCCAGAAGAAGAGACTTTGGGCTGGTCAGGGAGCTGCGCTTCTGCTGGGAGACCTCATGGTGATGCTAGGTAACGCAAAAATTGACTCGTGTGAAGAAATGTACCACAAAATTATGATAACTTTGCTTCATTTCAGTGTTTGATATGACTGAGCTATTCTGGGTTTGGGGTGAAGCTAGAACAAGAGGTTGAACAATGCTAAGATGAGCTATGTTTTCAGGTGCTGTTGGTGCTTGTGAATTTGCCGGCAGCACACAGACATTCTGCCAAGACAACGGTCTCAGATACAAAGCCATGATGGAGATCAGGAGGCTCAGAGGACAGCTGACAAACGCAGGTATGGACGTGTCATGACACCGAATCATGAAAGGGAAATGTACCAACTCTTTCTTCCCTCTAGTGAACTCAGTGTGTCCAGAGATTGGAGCTTTTGTGGATCCTAAGATGGCTCCTCCCACCGAGCACCAGGTGGCTTGTCTCAGACAGGTGGTCCTGGCTGGACTCGGCGATCATTTGGCCCGGAGGGTGCAGGCCGAGGAGATGCTGGACCCGAAGTGGAAGAATGCCTACAAGGTGAGATTGAATCCTCATCATCCTTCTCTCTGTTGCTTCCTGACTCTCTCCATGTGTTGGCAGACACCACTGATGGACGACCCTGTCTTCATTCACCCCAAGTCTGCTCTCTTCAAAACAATGCCGCAGTTTGTCGTTTACCAGGAGATCATGGAGACCACCAAGATGTACATGAAAGGTAAAGTGTTTCTGAAAGCAGTGTAAGGAGCAAAGCAGCGAGGATGCAGTGTTGTAGGACTAGTGTTTTGCTTCGTTGCCACTTCATGATTCAACGTTGAGCTTTGTTCCTGACCTTCTTCTGACTCTCATTAACCTCAGGTGTGTCAGCGGTTGAACCAGACTGGATCCCCAGACTTCTACCTCAGTACTGCCATTTCAGTTCTCCTCTCGAGAAGCCGGCTCCACGGTTCTGTCCAACCACTGGCACCATTAGGTGCCACAGAACCAGCACCTTCTGTGAGTTCACTACCCCCAGGTCTCATACGTCCTACCTGATCATCAGATCAAGTCACGTCCTCTCTCACAGTCCGAGTCAGCTGGCAGCTGCCTGCTGTGGAGACAGAATATCCCGACAACCTTGACAGATACAAACTGTTTGCCCAGTTTCTGCTGGAGGGCGAGGTGAGATTGCACATTGTAGTTGGTCTTTGTAAGTGTGCATTTCGCAGTAAAACCTTTTCTTGCTAGATTCGGGTTAGGATGACTGATGTTGTCTTGATTTGCTGTTTGTCACTTCATAAGAAACCTGAACTCTGAAACATTTCCATTCTTTTTCAGGTTTGTCCGACACTTAAGAAACACAGAAACCATCTGCTGTCCAACCCGTCCATCATGTTGAAAAGCTGGGCCAAGTAAGTATGTCCACTTGAGCGTTTCTTCTTGTGTTACTCTCGTTGACTCTGTGCTGGTGCAGGCTCCAGCCCAGGACCGAGGTACTGCTTGGAGCGCTGGTGTCGAGGAGAGTGAACAACAGGGACACGCTTCTGTGCATCTGGAGAACAGACAGTAAATGTAGGTGATACTGACAACTAGGTCTTGATTGGAGATCTGCTTTGGGTCCTACCCTGTCCAACACAATGTGACGTGAATACACTGGTCGTCTTCTCCTGGATTCTCAAGGGGATGCACCAATGCTTCCATAGGTTCTTGGCTCTTCACCACTTAATACACTCATTACAGCCAACTTGGCAAGATCCTGCTAATTTCTCTTCTTAGATGTGTCATGATGTAAATTGTCAATTGACCACTGTGTTTTTTAAATAGTGTTTTGTTGTTTTGTGCAGCTGCTCCTAACCAGTTGATGATGCTTCCTCTTTCGACAGACCTGCTGTCTCCATACTGCCAGTGGTTGCCCGAGTCTTTGCATGAGGACGCCGCCAAGAGTTGGCCTCCTGTATGAAGTCTTGACCTGAGCGCTAGGACACATACCTGCCAACTCTTTTATTACAGTGCTGTTCCATACATTTGTATTTAATACCTGTATAGTAATTTGGAGTTGAGTCAACCTCTGGTGTGACATTTTGTAATCGTTCCACTCTGTAATTTCTGCTGTCTTTGGTCTTCATAAGACCCATTAAAACTCCCATACTGTGGTGATTTGTTTCCTCTATCATAATTGCCATTATTTTCTGGATGGACAGATAAATCCTGTAGGTTTCATGGAAGTTATGCAAATGTATAAACTGAATCGATATGTAATATCATCAGTCACATACAGCCAAACAAAGATGATGAGCCAAGTCAACGGTGAATCAACCACATCACAGCACTGCTTACTGTAGACACTCTGGCTGTGTGTGATAAAAGAACAGTCTTGCATCCGGACTTACTAGTTGGTTGCATGCCACACGCAGACCCTTCTGGTCGTCGGGTCAGATGAACTCAGAATTTGCATGTGACACCCCACAATGTGAAGCAGTGTTGAGAGAAGTGTGCTGGCACTTGACATCTCGATGTTTTTTTCTAGATGGCTCTTCGTTCTGCAATGTAAAGGATATTTGGGTTCCCCTGTGTCCCTCCTGCCATGGCCCAGCAACAGATCAGCAATTACAGAGTAAATGGACCAAACATCAACTAGATGGAGATACAGTTACATAAGTGCATTCATTTTTTACAGAATGTTTTCTGACATTTTTAGAATCAGAATAGAATTTATTGCCATGGTCAGTGGGCGTCCCACCAACTAGGAAAGTGCTTCGAAATAAAGTTCTGTTAATAAATAAAATAACCCACAAATAACAAAGGCTGATCACAAATTCATTCCTGCTAGATGGAAGAGGAACAAACAGTCCATGTCCAGGGTGAGAAGGATCGGCTCTGATCCGACCTTTTTAGCTTTAGTAACTGAATAAATCTACAGTCATTAAAGATTAAGAGAACGCAATATTTTTTGCATTGCCGTACTTCACTTGTGTTTCCCTTTAGATTAGATTCCCTTTTGGAATAACTCCTTTGGACTTCAACAGTTGGTGTGTTCAAATTCTCCGTCAGAGCTGAAATGTTCTCCCCTTGCTGTTGTCTTGTAAGTATCACAGCTTTAGAGCGGCTCTGTTGCCATGGTGAAGATTATCAAACAAGCGTCATCAGTCTGCGTGGATAAACCGGACAAATACAGCACGACACTCCCGCTTAAGAGGTGATTCATAAATGTCTATAATTGTTATTGTAGCTCAGATAACCCGTATGAATGCAACACACTCGATTGTTTTAGCTTTCGACAAATAGCATTACAGCGGTGCGTGCGCTCTAAACAACATGCTAATTGATATGCTAACTGTGAAACAGTGAAGTAAACAACAACAGTAAAGTTCTCGCTGAAGATTGAACCGATGACGATATCCAGTTTTTATCTACCTATTGTTTGGAAATTATTATTTAACCAACCGACCGTCGTTGAGCATGAGAAGATGTTTTTCGACAATAGACAATAGTTTTCTGTGATGAAATGAATGATTTTTTTTTTTCAAATTTGTGTGTCAGTTATATGTGGCCAACAATTGAAAGAATGAACTTTTTTTTTTTAAATATTAATTTCTGGGGTATTTTATTTCTGGCGTCCCCCAAAAATGCCATGTTCAAAATTATTCATACCCCTGACAATCTTTCAACAAAAATGTACCAAATGTGGTCATTTCTGTCTAGTACTGACTTCAAGATGTCACAATGAAGTAAACATTGTTGGCCAAATGTTAAAGTGAAAAAAGACATCTTTCCAGAACAGTATAAATAGGGGGGAAGTGTTCAGGTCATTCTTAATTTCTGGTCATCACGGTCAAGAAGAAGGAGCTCAGCGAGGACCTGCGTAGCCACAGTGAAGGAAAAGGTTACACAACTATTTCCAAGCAGATGATGTCCCTGTTTCAACAAGTACAAGAGGTTCAACACTGTTAAAAACCTCAGTGGCTGTGGACGGAAGCGTAAGGTGTCCCCCAAACGTGCGAGGAAAATCTGCCGAGAGGTCAACACCAACCCACAGATGATAACCAAGGCCCTAGTGGAAACACTTGACCAGGCAGGGACAAAGGTGTCACGGTCCACCATTGAGCGAGTCTTGCACAGAGGAGGTCTCCATCCACGTAAACCTCGGAAGACACCGCTGCTCAGTAAGAAACATCTGTCAGCTCGCATCATCATCTGAAGATCCCAGCTTTCGGTCAACTGTCCTGTGGTCTGATGCGACAAAGTTGGAGTTCTTCGGTCACATGGATGCTCAGTATGTCTGGAGGAAGAAAGGAGAAGCCTATAGGCCAAAGAACACTGTGCCTACTGTCAAGTATGATGGTGGAAGCATAATGTAATGGGGATGTTTCTCCTCCAGTGGCACAGGGAATCTCGTCAAGGTCCAAGGAACCATGAAAAAGGAGGATTACATCAGGATACTTGATGAAAATGTGAAGGCATCCACTGTGAAACTCCGCTGCAAAACAGCAAGACAACGATCCTAAACACACAAGAAATGGTTCAAGGACAATGATGTCCTGGAATGGCCAAGTCAAAGTCCTGACCTCAATCCCATTGAGAACTTGTGGCATCACTTGAAGACCAGAGTAATGGCGAGGAGACCAACAAACCTGACCCAGCTTGAGGAGGAGTGGGCCAACATCCCACAGGAGACATGCAGGAAGCTTGTGGACATGTACAGGAATCATCTAGAAGCGGTCATAAAGAATAAAGGCTATGCCATTGACTATTAAATAAGACAAGGGATTAGAGTGTGAATAATTTTGAACATGACATTTTTTGGGACTCCATTAATAAGATACCGCAGAAATATATATATTTTTTAATTTTGATTTTTTGTCATTCTTTCAATTGTTGGCCACATATAACTGACACACAAATTTGAAAGGACGAGTGTAGATATATATACATGTATATATGATGTCTGCCATTTGTATTTCGTCTTGTGGGGCTCATCATCATCGAAAAACATAATCAAAACTTGTGAGATTTGATTTGGGATTTAAATCTTGAATCAATTGTCACTCTAGTGTGTATTTCTCTGCCATACTCGCTCATTGTTTTCAAGCAGCTTCTCATCAAAATGAGCTATTTAAAATAAACTTTTACAAACTTAAATGAAGTCTTCATTATGTCATTTGAACTGTATTTTCTGACCAATACTTGCAGATCCCTGATGTGTGAAGGTCCATCATACATTTGTGGGCCCATCCCACCAGACCCTTCTTTCTTCCCTGAGTTTTACGGACGACCCGCTTCAGGTTTGTTCTTTTACAAACAGTTGCATGTCAACTATTGTACGGTTGCCGAATATCAGGTGTTTTACTTTAGCACTCTGTTCTTCCATTTCTGCTTCATCACTTATGAATTATGAAGACCATTGCACCCAAAACAAAACATCAAGCTACTGTCCATAAATCTTTATGATATAGATGAAACATTCATGGCATACTGAGATGGCAGTGAAGTCATGGGCTGCAGTGGAAATGCAACTCATTACCCAGTGATTTTTCCTCAAAACCTTTATGGTGTTTTCCTTATTTTCCAGCTCGTGCCCGTCTGGAGGGAAACCAGCAGGACAGTTTGCCTCTGTTTTTGGGTCCATTAGCTCCTGATCCAGGTCTTCACCCTGAATCCTACAGCGCTCGTCCCCCCACTCGTCCCCCACACATCAATCCCAATGCCGCGTATATTCTCGAAAGAGGTCAGCGAGGACTGGTGGGGGAGCTCCTCAGACTGGACAGCGTCTCTTTGATGTGTGTTCCAAAACATAGTAGGTGATTTTTTTTCTTTCTCTATGAACCCATGTCACGTCATCATAGTGCTTTGTTTCAAAGTTTTCTATTGTTAAATTCAAAGAAAAGAAAGTTCATGACTTCCAAAAGGACAATGTCTGCCGGCTCAGAGAAATCCAGAGACGCTGCAAAGAGCTGGAGGCTGTAAAAGCACAATCCGGTCCAGTTCCTGTTAAGGCTCTTTGGACCTCGCCAAAGTACCAGAATGTCCCGTCGAAGTTCATGACCCAGCCACAGGTACTAAAAATAGTGGCTTGATCCTCCCAGTCTTCTACTGTATCATTATGATCTTCATTCATGTTACTGTACCATGTCCAGTTATGTTGGTTATTTACGTATTACAGTTTGGTATTTCCATTATATAACAACAATGAAGAGATAAAATGTTTGTTTTCCCACTCAGTGGTCACTTTTGGCTTCTACCTAATTGATGACTGTTTAGAAGTTTGATGTTAATATCATTCTTTGTTTTAATTACTGCTTATAATATGATGCTGGGTGCTGATCATCCACTCCATCTAACAGTAGCCACTGTCTGCTCCAGGTAGCAAGTCCAACTGTGAAACCAGAATGCCAAAACTTTCTCAAGGGTCACTCCGCTTCACTCACCAGAACTCAGTCCAAGTCTCAAAGCCGCCCTCCTTCTGTCTCTTCGCTGGATCAGGATGAACAAGTAAGAGCACTTGTTTTTGTGACACTTCTCCTGTAATAACAGCAACAATGAACAGAACTTATTAACCTGTGTCCATGTGCAGCTGCAGGTAAAAGGTCAAACCATCAACTTTGTCAGATTAAACGCACAGGCTGCAGGAAAGACATCCTTGCAGAGGTCACAGTCACTGACCAACCTCACTGACAAACCGGTGCCCAGCGCTGTCATCGGCAAAGTGCCTCACTAGTGAGTGTGAAAGCTTAGAAGAGAATTGATAGCTAAGTGATGATCGACTCTTCTTCGACGTCTAAACTGTTAATTGTGATTCACTCTGCCATGCTGACATTGATCCCTCTTAGTATTAAGCAGAGGAAGAAGCAGTGGCAGAAAGAGGAGGAAGAGAGAAAGAAGAACGCTCTTGACCCCTCTGCTCCACCAGGTCACTCCCTGATGGCTGAGTGTGACCGAGTGGAAACGCTTCGTTCGCTGAAGCAAGGTTTGTTGCTGTTGCCCTTCCCACTGCCATATGACGTCATGTTACTAAAACTTCTCTGACTCTCCTCCGCAGCCCACAGCTCGCTCATTACCGAGCTGCTTTCACTGCCACTTGGTGCTGACACCCTGAGCGTCCAGTCACGTCGAACTCATCTGGATAGCCGACTTTCTGAAATCGAGGAGGCTATTAAAGTGTTTTCCAGAGATAAAGTGTTTGTTAAAAACAATGCCTAAATATTTTATATTTCAAACCTTTTAAACCTGCAGTAAGTTGAGACACATTGTTCTTCAGTTTTTTTGTCTCACATACTCTTCATTTCTTCTGTTCCTTAATTTTAAAATTGCATTTGGAAAGTAAACATTTCTTCCCTGAGGTAGTCTGAGCATACAGTTGCTGCTGTGATTTTATTTTCATTTTATTTATTTTTCTGTGACATTCTGTGATCTCATCTCTGGATGCATCTGAATATTTATAAAAACAAATTGATTAAAATCTTTTTTTTTTTGTTTCCATCACACACACACCTTCAAGTATAGAGGTGTGTGTGCCCTTCAATATTGTTTATTTAAATGGCCATTGAAAATGTATGATGAACATGTGATGAACTTCGGGGGAATTTTTGTTTGTATTATTTGTCATCGAAAAGTTCAACCAGCAGCAGAACCAAGTCATATTCATCAAATTTACTGAAGGAAAAAGAAAAAAATACACTTGATGCAAAGGGTTGAGAAAATTTGGGAAAGAAACTACGTCATGAATTAAATTTTGAATAAAATAAATGTCTAAATGTCATAAAATGAAAATGTATTTTATTTTCAAAATAAACTGTGAAGAACTGCTTCAACGGGTGCTTTCATTGACAGTTTTTACTGTGGTGGTGCGGCATCACATTTTTTTCATTTCAAGAATGATCAGAAATATGCAGCTGTCAAGCCAATTCAATGACACACTACTGTCACCATATGTGGCTAATGTATTCAAACTGAGTCTCACGTGGGACAAAAAAAAGGCTAGAGTACGCAATGTTTAAAGAGGCGCTCATGGCCCAACCGTGGGCCTCAGCCCTGTGGTTAAGAATCACGGCTCTGATCTGTGCCGGAGACATGACATCCTTTGATTTCATGTAATGCTGGCATTAAAATGTCATGTCAGAAAGGTGAAATAACTCAGGCGTCAGACCAACTGAGCGGTCCGCATGATCCAACTTCCAGGTGAGCATGACAAACATGTCCACAATGTGAACGTCTTTCCTCTGAGTAAATCAGACATCTGTATGTATATACTGTATATTATTATTCTCCCACACACTAGACTGTGCCAGTAGTAGCTAGTGGTGTTTCTGCTTCCAGTACTTCACTTTTTTTTAAACAATATTTTAGTTCTGTGTGATCTGCTCATTACAAATGATTTTGAAGTTACAAAGACATTTTCACAATAATCGAAGATCAATTTTAGAAGCATCTACTTAATCCAACAGTAAATCCTCAGTCTGGTTTAACCCTGTATATATACTGCAGCAAATGGTCACCAGTCACAAAGAAAATTTTGAATATTGAATCATTTGATTTCCAGATAAACCACAGACTTTCTCAGACGTGTTGTGACATGAAGTCAAGCACTGATCCTATTGTTATAGTACTAATCAGGTTTGGAGAAAACCATAATGATCTGCAGTGGGTTTGAGAATGTTTGCTTCAGAAAGCAGGATCGTAGGATCAGGTAACAGAGGTCATCCTCAGTAAGATGACTGGTAGCTATGCGTCACCTACAGGGATGCCTGGGTCATGGGGTCATGTCCTGCCAATCCCAAAGTCTTATCCCGCACAAGAACATCAGTAAACCCAAGCAGCAAATAGTGACCAACAAATCAAAATATGATAAATACCTCCGCCACCTATATATATATATATATATATATATATATATATATATATATATATATATATATATACATATATACATATATACATATATATACATACATATATATTCATATTCACATTTTTGTCTGCATTTATGTTTATATATTCTAACAAATTATTATTTTTATGTCAATGACAAAGTTAATGTCGTAATACATTTAATTTCCACCGTGTTTCCTGTGAATGTCTGTTATTCCCAATCCCATTAGTTATTTACTTATGACAATACTGGCCTTCCACTGGGGGCTGAGCACGCGGAAGGATAAGCGCATTTTTCTATTGAAATGACGTCCATTCTACTGGCTGTGACGTAGCGCACTATAGGCCCCTCCCCCGTACGGCTGCCACTCATTGTTCCTGCAACTTGGCCGTTAGCAAGAGGCTAGCTGAGTCAACAAACGCCTCGAACTTCTTACACATCCCTGTAAAGTAATTTCGTTTTACCCGACATATCAGAATCGCACTCGCGGACCATGAGCAAGAGAAAAGCGCCGCAGGAATCTCTGAATGAGGGAATAACAGACTTTCTCGTCGGTATGTGCAGCTTCAGCTAAGCTAGTGCTAGCATGCATTTAATCAGGGGTTGCTCTTTTGACATGGTGAGAAAGAAAACCGCAAAAAAATAACACAGAGACCGATGTAAAGCATTTGAACACGATATTGGAATGTGATTATTTTATTCCCCTTCTAATTCAGCCGACCATCAACGCCATCTGTTTAATGATGTGTTTCTATTAACAGAATTGGCAAATTACGAGAAGAATGTGAACCGGGCGATACACAAGTACAATGCTTACAGGTAGGCTCTTTGAAGAAAGACGCTTGAGCAGGTGGCTCATTGGCATCATCTTGTATTTTTCTGTTTTGTTGGACCACTCAGTTGATGCTCACCATCTTTGCACTTCGATTTGAGGTGCGCGTTATGCTCGCTGAGCCAGACCGTGTTCTGAGTGTCCTTCTAAATATAGCCACTGATCGAATGTCATTATTGCAGGTCGTTTTTAATGCGTCATTCAGCTGACTGGTGCTTAGTCCGTCTATGGGGGAGACATTTGAATTTCTCTTGGTCAGACGACACTACCTGAATAGTGCAGTCAGCTTAGACTGCCGTTATTCTTCAGTAGCTTGTAGCCTGCATCTAACTGTTTTAGCTCCACTGTGATCCGAGTGGGAGGTGTGCGCATCACAAGCACAGTTTAGTGGTGTCTCAGTCGCTCGGTGCATTAGGTGTTGTAAATCCTGACATAGACATCATTGGTTCTGTGGCGAGGAAAATATTTTATTTTATTCAGATGCGACGACTACTATGTAGTTAAACAAGTTGATCTGTCTGCACACTGGCTGTGTACCGAGCCCAGTATAGCGCACTGACTCTGTCTCCTTCCTACCTGTTCTGCATGCACATCTTTCTGTTTTGTTTTTTCACCAGGAAAGCGGCATCAACTATTTCCAAGTATCCCAACAAGATTAAAAGTGGAGAAGAGGCCAAAAAGCTGGTTAGTTGAGTGATCTTGATGTCAGAATTGTTTCGCCACCCATAAATTATCATGCCAGCTCTTTACCATGTTTGATGAAGCTTGTATTTTCTTCTATATTGTGATTGGTTTTTGTCCTCCTTTTTGGACTTCAAGACTGAATGAAGTTGAACGGAGTCAGTACATGGTGCAACGTGTTCCAGGAAAAATGAACCTGTTAGGTTAGGCAATTTAATACCATGACATTAACATAAGTAAAGGATTAATATCCAACAAAGGTTTATTTTTGACACAACAGTGTTACACTAATGAAGTAAAAATCGTTTTATTTCATAGTTAACTCCTGACATTCTGCTTTTCTACATCGTTGCCAGCACGCAATCTGACGCAAAAACCGTCGCAACCTCTGAGTGCATTTGAAGAAATCGGTATAGGACACTCACTTGCATTTTCTATACATTTGTAAAGCATTTTTTGTTGTTCATCTGGTTCAATTATGCTTTCATATCAGCAATAGAATGCTTGTTTGCAATATACTCCGGCATTCATTGTTGTTGCGATAAACATCTCTACTTGTACTCAGGTTGTACTCATGGTTGGGCAACAAAACCAATAGATAACACATTATCCACCACACTGCACAGGCAAGACTTGACCAGCGTCGCTTTGTTTGTCAACAAGATGTCAGTTACTGTTAGAGGTGTTAGTCAACATCATAGATATTCGCATTATTTGTTAATAGATGTGTTACCAGCAGATGTCATGTCTTGTCACAGTAACTAAGTGTGTTTCCTTTGTGTGTGTGTATAACTTTGTTGATTGTATGTTCCTCACTGATGTATTAAATCCCCTGCAATAGCATCGTAAACATGAGCCTGCTTCCTTACCTTACTGCAGTGTTTCTCTTTCAGTTATTTCTGTCAGCAGACACCAGTCTTACATAATCACTGCAGCTGTGATGGCTCTCATGCTCATCTTTTGTTTTGCACTTGCCAGGATGGTGTCGGAGCCAAAATTGCAGAAAAGATCGATGAGTTTTTACAAACAGGGAAACTACGCAAACTGGAGAAGGTGAGTCACGTAGAGATTTATTTTGTAATTACTGACCTATGACACCATAAACAATAAATACTGCCCCCTCAACTATGGAAGAGGCTTTTCACACTGTGGGTTCTGTCTCCGGTGGCCTGAGTTCGATTCGCCCCCTGCTGTGCAGCCTCGCTACAGGCCATGTCCTTTGTTTCTCTTCAGCTGGGGGCGCAAAATAGCTGGTTTGTGACCCACGACGAAGCACGTCTCAAGGAAATCGTCATCAGTCGCACGACACTGACTGGGGTCTTGAGCTTGAACCTATGGCCATCAGTGTCAGCTAAATCAGTGTCTTCCTCTTCGCTGTCCTCATGCAGACAGCTGCGACATCAGCAGTGAAAATAGTTACTCCAGAGCGCAGCATTATTCATTTAAGCAAATCTGTCTGTCAATAAAATCAGGTGTTTATCAGCCTAATAAAGGCAAAAACACGTGAGTTATGAGTCCCTGACCACTGCGCTATTCAATGACTCCTGTTCCCCAGCACCAGTCCCCTGCTGCTGCGGCTGCACACCTCAGTGTTCTGGGAGTTTGAGCACTTGTTTTTGAACAATGTTGTGTGCCCAGACAGAGATCAGACCCTTTACTGCCCGGCATTTATCATGTTTATGATAAATCGCCTAGTTTCCGGCATCTAGTGCAGAGTCGCCTGAGGTGAGACAAGGTGCAGCTCTCCAGGGGGGATCAAGTCAGTGGCTAAAACATGATTCGCTTGTGTTAACATTTCTTCTGTCCCAACGCATTTTGTCTGGAGACATTTGCCTTCTGTCCTCTTTGAGAAAGAGAAGAGGTGATGCTTATTTCTTTATATTTATTGTTTTCTTTCAGATTCGAAATGATGACACAAGCTCTTCCATCAATTTCCTCACACGGGTCACTGGAATTGGGTAAGCACATTCATCTCTAGAAACATGTTTGGTCCAAAATCATTTTTATGTAAATGCGCAATACATTTTCAACTTTAAGTAAATAAAGCATGCAGAATGATGAAAGTCACCTTTTGTGGTTGACATTTTTTTCTTGTCCGTGTTTCAGTCCTGCTGCTGCCAGGAAGTTTTTTGAAGATGGTGTGAAGACCTTGGATGGTTTGTTCAGCAGGAAGATCAGATGTTTGTCTTGTGCTTTCTTTTATTTTTAATTATGGCATGTGTTGGTGTTCTGCAGATTTAAAGAAGATTGAACACAAACTCAACCATCATCAACAAATCGGCCTCAAGTGAGTCATGATCCAACGCTCAAGCCAAAAGCCACTTGTCTGACTGTGTCATTGTTGCCTCAGGTATTTTGAGGAGTTTGAGAAGAGGATTCCTCGAGCCGAGATGGAAAAGATGGAGGTGACAGACGTTTGAACTCCTCATCTCTCTGTGGTTGTGAGTTCACTCAACTGTGTCGTGTCCCTGTTCAGGCTCTGATTCTTGGAGAGTTGGAGAAGATTGAGCCAGAGTACATCGGGACCATCTGTGGCAGTTACAGAAGAGGTATTGCCTAAGTCTTGGGCTTTCTGGGCCAAAGGTCTGAAGGGACCCTATTGTGTTATGTTTTCCCTTACCAATCAAATCTCACATACTAATGCTGTAGGTTTGCATCATGATACTAATTTACATTTTTGGAGTTTCTCAATTATATCCAGTTAAAGTTCACAAAATGGCTGGCTCGCTGGAAACGCTCCGTATTCGTAGAAAGACTGGCAGAAACAACAGTGGCTGTGACTCGTGAGCATGTATCACAGAAGCACTTAGAGCTGCCTAAACCAACCTGTTCCTTGATAAACACAAGACTGACTCCTGTGTCATCTTGGCAAGACATCATTGCCACATTTCTACATGCATATTACAGTCACCTCGACAGTGACCGACGTCACACTGCCATCTGAGACACTGAGTTGTGGACTCTCACTGTTTGTGTCGAAATGTTCTCACGTATTCACTCAGTTGTGATGAGTGAGATCATCTTTCATCTTCAGCCTGGTGCCTGCGCTGCTGTCAGTTTTGACGCCTCAAGAGTAAAGCGTGATTCAAAGTCCACAAACAAAGCTTTGCTGTGGTACATTTTCCTGGTGCACTGTACTTCTACTGTCTGATTTCCTACTTGAACAATCCTCTCCGCTCCAACTCTACTGGCACCACAGTGGTGGTTTAGTGCAATGCGCTGCTTCTTTTTCTCAGGTCCTTTAGCATCTCTGGTTTTATTCATCAAGTTTGTCAATTGCAGGTGCTGCCTCCAGTGGTGATATTGATATCCTGCTAACACACCCGGACTACACGTCCCAGACGCCGAAGCAGGTGAGAGTCGACTTGGTTGTGATGACACTGATCTGTATGAAGCCGATTCTGTTGTGATGGTGAGATGTTGTTTTCCCTTTATTGCTTCCCTCCAGCCCAAACTGCTGCACGCTGTGGTCGACCACCTAGAGTCCATAGGTTTTGTGACCGACACTCTGTCCAAGGGAGATACCAAGTTCATGGTGAGACTGCTGCAGCCGTCTGATGGTGTTTTGGCTCTTCACCAGCCTGGAATGAGGAAACCCCATGACTCACCTTGTGCCTTTCCAGGGAGTCTGTCAGCTGCAGCAGGCCGATGAAGCCGAAGAGGAATATCTTCATCGACGAATTGATATCAGGTACGAAAGAGGTTTTCAGAAGTGAAATGTAGTGAGCAATATGTTTACTGTCAGTCAAGTGTGAGCACAGATGTGACACACAAAAGATCTGATAGCAACTTCAACTTTCCCACATTTATCTGTTTTTTTCTTGTGAAAGCTGGTTTCACTTTTCATGCCTGGTTCCTCCTCCAGGTTAATTCCGAAGGACCAGTACTACTGTGGAGTCTTATATTTCACTGGAAGTGATATCTTCAACAAGAACATGAGAACCCACGCTCTGGAGAAGGGCTTCACTCTGAACGAGTACACCATTCGGCCAGTAGGCGTCACTGGTGAGTAGATGACTCTTCATTGTGAACTTGTTGAACTCATCCTTGACATCCTAAAATGGTCATCTGTTTCTCCCTGGATGTGATGCAGGCATCGCTGGAGAGCCCCTGCTGGTGGACAGTGAGAGAGACATCTTTGAATACATCCAGTACAAGTACAGAGAGCCCAAGGACCGCAGCGAGTGAAGGCATGGACGCCGCGCCGCTGAGCAAGACCTGACGTGCCATTCTGGAGGAGAGGAGGGATGTCCTGGTGTTTCTTTTTTAAATCATGCCTTTGAGCAGTGTCCTCTGCCCGCTGAGACTGATGCGATAGAGAGGAGAAATGTTTGCATATTCATTATTTATGACTTTATGTTGTCAGCCATGGAGGAGGAGGATGGTGGAGTATTCACAAATATGTGTATTTATCGGTGCTTTTAGTTTTAAAGTCATTTTAATGAACGTGGAAGGGATCTACGCTGAACTTGAATCATGCCTTTCAGGGTCTGACTCCGTCTTTGGTCAGAAATGCTTTTAACATGTATCATCCACTCATGAATTCTTGTTTGAGATCAAAGGGTTTGAAGAGGACTTGAGTTCTCTGGAAAAAAAAAAACTTTTACTTTATGTTTGGCTGTGTACGAGTGTGTGTTACTTCAGCGAATTGTCTTTTCGGAGTAGCGGTGTAGTTAGTCATGTGACTCCGACAGACATGCAACACTATATCCTGGTGATACAGAGGTCAATCTGTAATGTGAAACTTGAATATTAGGTTTAGGAACGTGCTGTGTGAGTGGCTGCGAATAAAAGAATGCGTTAGAAAGATCTCTTTGTTGCCCTCCTTCATCACCTTTGGTAGGTTTGTATTTTTAACTATGAAAGCTAATGATGCTTCAAAACAGACTGTGACTCTGCACTGCTCAAAGTTGAAGGCCGGTGACTGGACTTCGAGCTTTGCAGGTTAACATCTTAATCTGTCATCATTTTTAGAGGATTTTCAGTGGGCAACTCGAGTTATAGAATATAGAATGTGACAGGTTGCTTTTATGGTGATATGCCAAACATGAGCCCCGGACTACTGAGAATATAGAGATGTCAACAATTATCCACAAACTGCGCAAATCCTCTCCTGTTGTGAGTCGGTGATGAACCGTTCGGACGCTGATATTCAAAAGGCGAACTGATATGACAATTAACTGTATATTTTTTCTTTCTTTACGTTAACCGTCATGTGATCATGCTTCACCAACCGCTCTCTCGACAATCGCCAATAGCTATCGGCTAATTTTATTTACCACAGTTTCCGTGGTAACACTGAGCCCGCAAAGCATGCTGGTCTGAAATAAAATGCGGGCAGAAACACCAGCAGTATGTGGCGCGAAGCCGCCAATGGCAGCTCTCCGTGTTGCGCCAGCAGCCAATGCGAGCAGGTCGCTGCAGTAGAGCGCTCTCGCTACACACCCACATCACTTTTGTGTCAAGTGCTACGCGGGAGTTGTTGGTGTGGAGCGGCTGCCACCTGAGATCCTGATCATCCGTATACAAGAGACTCGCCAGGTAAATCTACTCACGCTGTTTTCTCTGGTAGACTGTGGACGGGACGATGAGTGTTGGCGGTTAATGGAGAGCGGGTGACCGAAGCAGCGTGCAGGCAATGTGTGCGTGCGTGTTATTTTGCGAAAAACACTTGGCCGTTTCAATCGTAATCATTCGATACATTTCAGCCAAACTATTGGGGCCAGTTTCTGTTGAACTGTGGTGTGAGATGTGAGATCAGCGGCCATGTTTACGTCCTGGAACCATCTCATGCTGCGAGCCCCAAAGGTGTATCCATAGAAACAACGCTCGCATCCGCCGTCAGTGATGGAAGTTGTTATGCAACACAAGTAGAATTATTATGTCAGTTTATTATGTAAGCCAAGGCGAAGGACCGCGCTTGTGATCTGGCCACAGTGTGACTGACGCTGCTGTGTTTCTGTTGCCCAGGGCAACCATGTCTGACAGGAAGGCCGTGATCAAAAACGCAGACATGTCCGAGGACATGCAGCAGGACGCGGTGGATTGTGCCACGCAGGCCCTGGAGAAGTACAACATCGAGAAGGACATCGCTGCCTTCATCAAGAAGGTAAAGAGGAGTCCCTGGTGCGGACCACACCGTCGCGGTATTCAGTGCAACTTCACCCGCCGTGGCTGCTCGTTGTCTCAATGCTGAGCAACTAAAGGAATCGCAGCAGCGCAGCTGAAGCCAGGACTCTTAGATCACATTGGGAAATTGGCAATGGCGCGTGAGGTCTTGCCACTGTGGTCGTGTGACGTCAGATGGCATCCTAAAAATGTGGCGTTAGCGTCATGAGGCTTAACAACTCCAGACACTGAAAACAAGCCCCTGTTTTGTCAGATGTTCTCCGTGTTTCATTTTAACCAAGTCTGCAGCCACAGGTTGATTTGTCCCTAAAACATTAGCAGTGACTGTACAAGTTGTTGAAGTGGGCTGAAAATACGTTTAAAACATTGTTTCCTAGTCGTCTGACCCAAATGCATCTCGCTGCCGACTCGTCTTGTGACTGCCCGTTATCAGATCCCACATGACCCAACAAACTCGTTTCTGCTCCCTGCAGGAATTTGACAAGAAGTACAACCCGACCTGGCACTGCATCGTCGGGAGGAACTTCGGCAGTTACGTGACCCACGAGACCAAACACTTCATCTACTTCTACCTGGGTCAGGTGGCCATCCTGCTCTTCAAGTCGGGCTGAGCCGAGGGGTCCGCTCTCACTGACACAGTACTGACTGACTTGCTGGACAAAGGCACTTATCATTCCTTGGCAAGGGGCCACATCTGCCTTTTTCTGTGCTGCTTTTGTTTTGAGGATAAAAAAACAGTCATGGCCATTTAAGAGATAAAGCACTCGTATTTATTTTTGTCTTGTGACATTGCTTTTTTTTTAATTAAAGCATAGCCGTTGAGCTGTCCTGGTCCAATGTCTGCTGTGGTCTTTTCCTGGTCCCATGACCCTTTCAGTCAAGCATCCGCACTACACTACAAAAAAAGATTGTATTGATCCAAGTTTCACTTCCTGACTGAGCAGGAACAATTTCACTTCTGTATCAACAAAAACCCAGTAGCTGCTGCTGTGACCACTTGTGCAGTGTGTGAATTCCACCCACATTTCAAAAAGCACATCTGGGGGGTCCTCTCCTGACAAGGATCGAGCCAATTGAGCAATACCTTTCCTATACAAGCTCAAGACACCAGTTTGTTGTAAGAAATGAGGTAAGCCAGAATGACGTTTGGAACTCTTTATTTTAACACATTTAGAAAACCAGCTTGTGTGGGTAGACGCCTCCAGACAGGCAGAAGGAGGAGCGCAGGTAGCCCTTGAGCTGAGGGACTTTCTTGATGATGGGCAGCAGCTGTGCGTCCACTTTCCTCTGGTCCTTCTTCCTCTGCTCTGTCAGCTGGTACTTCTGCAGACAAACGGCCCAAAACAAAACATTACAGAACGCTGGGTGACAACAGACAACATGCCTGAGGGAGTCTTCTGATTCTTTACCTCCTTCTCAGTGTCGAAGATTTCCCCCTCCTGCTGACGGGGCCTCCTCAGCCTCTTCTTCTTGAAGTAAATGTCATTGAGGGTTTTGGGGATCTTGACACCAGAGATGTCCACCTTGGTGTTGGTGGCAATGACAAACTTCTGGTGAGCTCTGCGCAGAGGGACTCTGTTCAAGGCCAGAGGACCTAAAGGAGAAGATCAGTGGTCACACACCAGATAGGAGCAGATTTCAGGAGGTTCACCTCAGTATTCTCATGACAGACATGTCACACCAACATGACACATGCACACAAGTGCTGACACGTGGATTAGGCAGGATTCAAGGCTTTCTAAACAAATACACTGCATTAACAAAGAATAACCATGAAACATTTACAGACAAGTCAAAAACATTCGAGCTCCAAGTGACTGTGGTCTTCCACAGTGACATCAACATGACTAAAGCTTTTTAAAGTGAAACTCAGCACTAACGCATGACACTGACTGAGCTGTCAACAGCGAATAAACAAGGCTCATCTTACCAGTGACCAGCAGCAGACCACTGGAGAGCTGCTTCAGGAAGACCACACGCTGCAAAAAGACATGGTCATTAGAAATCAAATGAACATTGAGATTTACATTTGAAACATCATGTGACTTGGTGACTCTTCTCCTTATGTAGGTCAGCAATCGGTGCGGGGGCTCACTCTCACTACTGTCACATGGGTGGGGGGCTGCTGGTGCTGATGACCGTGCATCCAGCCAGAGACGCTCAGGAGACAATGGTTCATACTGATCTGGTGCCAGCATGACAACACTTCACACAATCACAACTGACTGTTACTCCTGCAGCACAGTTCTTACATAACCAGTTGAGGAGCAAACTGGACACTTCATTAGATGCGAAAAAAAAAAATCTATCAAGCCAATTTCAGACGCTGTCAGTGAGCAGGGCGAGGAACAGTAAGAGACACATTGCCATGTTGAGTGAGAACGACTACAGAGCCATCACAAGAGTGATCAATCATGACTGCTGGCAGCATCATGGACAAATGTTACAATAAAGAGATGAGGGTTAAACAGCAAGTCCAACCGGTCGCAAGTGGACAAATACAGTTGAGGCCTCCAGAGTACAGCTGAAACAATGACTCGAAGAATTCAAGTACTCAGCAGCAAAACAAGAGGATTTTTTTTCTGCCTCGAGTATTGGGTAATTTAATAATAAATTATGACAATCCACACACTGCTGTTAATGTCACTCAACCTGCTGACGTCACCTGACAAATAATGCTGATGAATAATGTCGGAGGTCGGCACTAACACAGAGGTGAGTAAAGTCAGAATGTCATATGTCGTTCAGTCTCAATGATGTGTGCCAGTATCCATCACCTGTCACAGACATGGAGTGGACACATTTCCCACATCATGTGACCCTCAGCAGGCTGCTGAGCTACCAAATAGCATTGCTAGTATCATTATCACTGACTGTTGCTACTATTTAAAAGATACCACATTCATTCATTAATTACTGAAATGTTTTGTTGAGTAGCCGTTGTATATTCATACATCGCCCGCTTAAGCGAAAAAATATTTAGAATACTTTGTAAGGATATTATTGGAGCTGCATTCCTAGTGGAGAGTCACCGCTCCAGATCTGTTCACAGCAGGACGGTAGGTCAGCTCCAAATTTATAAACAAATGACAACCCCTACAATTACACATGACCAAACGACAGGTGTCACTTCTCATCCTGTCAAGACATTTCAACCTCTGAAGCGTGTGGTGTGGCTAGAAGAGGTCTGACCTTTCCACGGTGACGGCCAGTGAGCAGGATGAGGACTGTTCCTGGGGTGATGGAGGCGCGCAGCTTCCTCTTGTGCTGGCTGAAGGGTTTCTTTCCATGGGTCTTCAGTTTGCGGGGAACATCCTCAGTGGGGTAGTAACGGGGCTGTGGAGGCACGGACATGTGAGCAGCTGTCATTTCACCTAGAAATACTTCAAACCTACTCCACACTTGTTTGTGATGGTACGTTCGCATCGTCACATAGTCAATGTCAAATAGCCTTTAGACCTGGTCCATACACACGGACCAGGTTTGCACACAGATTACTCCCTTGTTGGTGTGGACAGAACATGCACCAGGTGACCACAGATCAGCTAGATGTGCTCCAAAGCATGATAAACCCTGGCTACTCATGTCCTTGTAGTGAAGATGAATCACAATAGCTTTGTCAGTCACCACCAACAGCACACATCTATTTCATGTTTGGGTTGTTAAGCTAGTGTAGCATTATGCTGAATGTGTTGTAACAAAATGCACCATTCCGGCGTTGATGGGGAAAAAAAACCTCACTAAACTCAAAATGTATAATATTACATGCGTTCGACACTACGTTCAGCCTTGAAAGCCCAACTGTTCTATGATGAAACGGGTCAATATTGTCCTGTAATACTGGAGTTGGTCTTACAACCAAAACACTTAAATATAATTCAATGTTTGATGTGTCTCATAGAACCCCCGTTCGTTCTGCCAGTTTTAATTCAGGCTTAAAGTGAGGCGATGAGTGCTGAGACGTTTGTAGCAGCCAGTGTTAACATATCCAGTATGATCAATACGCGTTACTGTTGTGGTGTGACATTTTTTATTTGTTACTTGTTTTTGCACACGAAGCCTGCAGGTGCAGATCCCCAATATGACGGGCCGTTAGAACCAACAACTGACACACGAGTCTCCGTAACTTGACTCATGATTGAAAGTTTCTTCTATGAAATGTTAAACAAGTGCAAACTGAAGTCCCGAAGACTAACCATGCTGTTTGGTTTAGCTAGTGTCAGCTGTCCCAGCAGAGCATGCAGTCATGGCGTGTACAATATACAGAATATTTGTGCATGAAATGTGTCATCATTTGGATTGTTTAACAGTAAAATGTATACAATACGCTTTCGTCCTTTCCTAATGAGCCCTATCCCATAATGTTTGAAGACGCACGTATATTAGCGGATACAAGGAGGATTCTGGAGTGTTGAAAAGTGTCACCAGATTATAACACGCACACTCAGTTTGAAAATCGTCTCTTTAATATAATCAGGGCAAATTAAACTAGCAAACTCCCATGAACCATTTTCTGTACCACATTGTGACCCAAGAAAGGACATTCTCACCATCCTGCGCAGCTTGACGACACGGCTGCCTCCGTTCTTGTCTCCGCCAACAGTCTTGACGACGGTGGCCCTGGGTCTCTCCTTCAGCTTCAGCTTCTTCTCCGTCTGAAAGACAACACAGCAGTGACTTAAGCGGCCTGAGAGAACATGCCTTACCACGGATGCAAGGTTTTGAGTACCGGGGCTCACCTTGGTTTCAGTGACCTTGGTCTTGCGCTTGTACATGGCACGACGAGAGAACATGGCTGACCGGGAGTATCGGCAGATACCCCTGGCGAGAACCGGGTTCCGGCTCGCGTGCCTCCTCTTTTTGACAGCCTTTTTATCTCCCTCTGCCATCTGGGGATGCAGAAACACCAAGCACATTACTGACAACACACCTACCACACTAGTTCTGATAGTTGGCTTTGCAAACGACCGTAATGAAGTATTCACAAGATGTGATTTTGACAGACGAAACAGCGCGATCTGCCGGTCCTTCATTAACGTTGGTGAAGGGGCATGACTATTAGCGCTAGCTTAGCAGCACAGCATTTGTCTCACAAGACTAGTTTCACCACAGGCCACAACCTGACGATGAACACGAATGTAATGTTCAACGTGCATGTTCTAACACGGATGACGTTTTATTTCTATACCTGTACATGAATACACAACACGCAGACACTATGAGCATGGCTAGCCGGTAGCCTAGCATCGTCGGTTCAACCAAAACGCGTCTATTAAGACTCAATAGCGAATTTATTTAAAACCAATAAAGCTACAGAATATATCTTTAGGGCACGCCAACTCATATGACGGAGGAAGAAGTGTACTTATTTGATTCAACTAGAGGGATGAAGGCAGATTAACTTTGGACAGTACCACGAAGGCAAGGCGATCTTACCTTAGCTATGAAAAAAAGACCGACATCCGGGGAAGTGACGTATATATTGACGCTGTATGATGACGCAGTATACACTACATTGAGTTGCTAATGGTCAATGTAGTTCTTGAAAGACCGGGGCCAGCGTCTTGTCCTTTAGTTACAACGTCGAATCATCATTTCGTCATTTGGTACATTAATGGCGATGTTTAAACGTATTGTAAAGGCTGAGGTAGTTAATTGTTTTCATTTTATTTATTTAAACTTAAAATTTTAATTTAGTATTTAAGTTACAAAATTTAAATCAATGAAATCACTTGGCTCTACAGTAATATTTCAAGTATCAATACAGTAGGCAGCATGAATACTGCAGTAAGAGTGTGTTTGAGGGCAGGTGCTCATGATGTCCTGGATGGCCATCGTACCAGGCAGCCCATGAAATGACAATGAAATCACTATTAATACCTTTTATGACACATTTTAGGCAGCCCATGAAATGACAATGAAATTACTATTAATACCTTTTATGACACATTTAGGCAGCCCATGAAATGACAATGAAATTACTATTAATACCTTTTATGACACATTTTTTTCCAAAGTACATTTCACTTTTTTTAAACTTAATTTAAACTAAAACACATTCTCCCCTTCGTGGAAGAAAAACAACACAAAACACAGCATAGCAAACCCTTAGCAGGGTGCGAGTGTCATCGTGAAGTGTTCTTCTTTTCATTTGTCATCCAATCCATCTGGCCTTTGTGTTGGTAAAGCTCTCCATAAATCTCAGATAATTTGGGTCCAAAAAACTCAAGGAGTGGATTCCACACATGGTGAAAATCAGAAACTTTGTCTTTTCATTGGTAGATGGTCCATCACAAGCATGAGCCAGTGCTATATTGCTATTGTCTGAGTCTTGGAGAACACTTCTCCTGGCTGCAGAAGTCAGAATATTGGAGTGTCTTTGAATGTTTTTTTTAATTTGTGATGATGGTAAACAAAGAAACAGACAGTCTGGTATTGAGTCCAAGTGAACAGAAATCCCGGACATGAACACAAGTCCAAACAAAGTGAATGAAATCGCCTTCATCTTTGAGATGCACTTCACTAATTACAATAATGAAAGAATGACATTTGTTTTTCAGAAATGTTTATTGAGATGAGTTAAACATTGAAATATATTATTACAGGAGCGACTCAGAGGGCTGATAGTGGAGTGATTTCAACACATTAATAAGGCAAATAAGTCCCCTTTTGTCGCACCCCGTGCTCAACACATACCACATCTTAGTCGGTGCCTGTGTGATGGACAGGAGTCCGGCAGTACACCAGTGTGAGCATTCAACTGAGGTTTCCAACACAAGTCTCTGTCCAATGTAATGAGGCCCACCAAATCAGAGTTATGGCAGTAACAGTAATCGTTTCTCCTTTATCTAGAGACAACAACATATTCCCACTTAGTTATATAGGCTGATGTGACTATAGTCTACTTCCTTCCACCAGTGCATCTCACTCTTCTTCACTCAACACCTCTCCAAGACGATGGCAATTCCCTGACCACCGCCGATGCAAGCAGAGCCAACAGCATATTTTCCACCTCGTCGCCTGTCCATGACAAAACATGTGAGCACATCATGACCTACTATGATTGAAATCCCAATAAATGAAAACGCTAAGATTACCTGAGCTCATGAGCCAGGTGAGCTGTGATACGAGCTCCAGAGGCACCAAGAGGATGACCAAGGGCGATGGCGCCACCATTGACGTTACTTTTCTCTGGATCGAGTCCCAAGGCCTTGGCAACAGCCAGGTACTGAGGAGCAAAAGCCTCATTCACCTGAAAGAAAACCCTGTGGTTAAAATAATGAGCCATTTGGGGACCTTGCGTTCCAAACGGAATTGAACATTGAGTATTACTTGGCATTTTATTAATACAATAAGCTATGGCTACAGAAATGTGCAGTATTTGAACTAAAGGCATGATAATATTACATTTTAAGAGCGTCTACCACTGAAAGAAGACCACAGTGAATTCATCTAGAAAACAATGTTTCAGGTCACCTTCAATATTACACAGAAGAAAATATTATTCTTTACAATCAAACACAAAACTCACCTCCACCAGATCCATGTCAGCAAGTGTCAGACCAGCTTTCTTAAGTGCCTCAGTGACCGCTGGCACCGGACCTGATGCCATTCAATTGAGGTCAGTAATGGAGTCACAATATTATTATTATTATTATTATTATTATTATTATTATCATCATCATCATCATCATGAGCAGATGAGTTCCTCTCACCAATTCCCATGATGCTCGGGTCACAGCCTGAGACGTGATAGGCCACAATCCGAGCCAAAGGAGTGAGTTTGTGTTGACTGACAGCTTCCTCACTGGCTATCACCACAGCAGCAGCACCATCAGACACCCCCTAGATGCCAAGACCAGCATGTGGTTTAATAGTTCACATGAGCAATGTTAAATTGAGCATACCTATCTAAACATTTGCAAGACCTGTGGTGACTTTTAATCGTAGCTGACAGTGACATGATAGCTCATTAGAGGTGGACTCACGGAAGCATTAGCAGCGGTGACTGTTCCTCCTTTCTTGAACACTGGAGGGAGCTTGGCCATCTGCTCCATCGTGGTCTGAGGACGCGGGTGTTCATCCTGAGCCATGGACACTTTCCCCTTCTTAGCCTTCACATCAATAGGAGCGATTTCTGCGGTGAAGTGACCGGCCTCGTGGGCTGAGGATGAAGGACAAAATGCACTTAAGGGAAGAGTCACACCAGAAAAAAAAACATTTCAGGAAGAAGTCGCATACAAAAGTTTCTTGGGGAGGGACAAATGGATAGTGAGACTGACAGACAGATCAGTGCTGCGTCTTCAGCCCTGAGGAGTTTGCAGCGTTTTGTTCTGCTCAGTAAGCAGAAATATTCTTTCTGTCTGAACTCTCTCTCACAGATGACATGAGGGCTGTCATCCAGGAGACACCGATGCCTTTGTACAGTATGTCATCAGGTACTCTGGGGGAGGTTTAAAAGTCAACCTGCCTGACCTGCCTTCCACCTCTGCTGTGTCTGGTGCGCGTAGGAGTCACAGTCCTCTCGTGTTATCTGGTATTTCTCTGCCAGGTTCTCTGCCGTGATGCCCATGGGGATTTTAACATGGAGGTCAGTCAGCCCAGCCCACAGAGTGTCCTCAAGCTGTCAATCATAACAGTAAGAATTTGGATCTGTCTTAACCGTGTCCAGTGAATATCAACCGTTAAAAGTCCCACCTTGAGGTCGAATCCAAACTTGGTACCAAACCGAATGTTGCGGACGGCATAGGGTGCCTGACTCATGCTCTCTGAGCCGCCACACAAAACAACCTCTGACTCTTTCAAACAAATCTCCTGCAAACAAAATACATTTTAGAAACAGGAATTGTGGATTCATATTAAAGATTTCTTTCTGTGATACCGTCACCACAAGTCTTTTTCACATCTCACACAATCTGTCCACAGAGCCTGCCGATGATTAACAGGAAAGTACACACAGACTTGTTTTATGATCAAAGCTGTTATTAATGATTTATAATCTGCCCTGGAATTATGTCAAATGTTACCAGTTTCACAGTGTTTGAGTTAAACTTAACTTAAAACTTAAAACAATTATTCATAAATTATTATTAATTTATTCTATTTATAAAAGATATTACCTAAAATGAATGAAGTTTCTGTAAATGAATACTAAGCAATACAGTTCCCTCTCTCAGCATTTCAGTGGAAAATAAACGGTGCAAATATGCTATACTATTTCTTGTCCCTTTCAAATTCAAGTCTCTTTTTGTCACATTGTTGCACAAGATCTTACTTGAGCACCACTGATGATGGACTGGAAACCAGAACCACATAGTCTGTTGACAGTGAGAGCAGGCACTGGGACGGGAACGCCACACCTGAGTCCGACATGGCGTGCGATGTAAGGCGCGTCAGCCGAACTCTGGAGGAGAACAAGGCAAGAGACGACTTTAAAGACAACACACATCTGTAATATACTGAAGTTTGAATCGAATACCTGCATGACATTTCCAAAGATGACACTGTTAACTAGCTCTGGTGCAATGCCTCCAGCAGCCAGGGCAGCTCTGGCAGCATGTTCAGCCAAGTCTGTTGCACTGTGGTCCTTCAGTACACCGCCATAGGTACCAAATGGAGTGCGTTTAGCTGCAACAACGAATACACCTGAAAGACAAAAGCAATAATGAGGCCCAAAAAAAAATCGTTAATACAACTACAATTGCAAACATCTCATGGGAAGACAATAAAGGTACTAGTACTAAATTAATTTGACTATGACATAACACCTTGCAGTAACCTTTCACCTACTTTTCATTAAGACATATGCCATCAATCTTCAGAGAAATCTTAACCGATTTAATCAGTTTTCTATTTTTAATATTGCACTCACGCACAGGTCTTCTGCAAGTCAATTTTTCAATACGCACTATTCACTAGCAACACGTAACGACTGCAACAGATAAAGAGAGTGACGCGTGCTACATTATGTAAAGTGTACACACTTACCTCGCAGGAGTGCCATTGGGTCGAATAGACTGAAAATATGACAATAGAACAGGTCGCAATAAAGAACTTGAGTGAGTGAGTCAGCCACAAAGAACTCACATTGACTGGCGACGCAGACTACGACCTTTCGCCTGGATAATGCAACTATCTTTTTACTCAGAAAGTTAGATTCGTCTTTAAACCAGTCTAACTGGCCACTGCAAAAAAAAAGTTTGCTCCAGAAACAATTTTGTTTTCGTATTTTAATATCGAAATTAGTTTGATAAAAGAGAGAATAAATTACACAAAATGTCTACGTATATTATGAAGAATGCAAAAAGGTATCGAAAGTGCGCCGCTAGCACAACCTTAGCGTCATCTTTCCGCGTCCGCTTAGCCTCGAAAGTGACAGGACACATGAAGAGATGCGTAGTTAGAGTTAGTAGTTACAGGGATACCAAAGCACGAATATGTCTTTTGTTGTTTCCCGGTGTCTGTATGGGGATTTGTCCCGAAACATCGCTCCGTTATGGTAAGTGTTAAGGCGAAATATTAATGCTAGACGATGTTAGCCACCTTCCGCTAACTAAGGTTATTCTACTTGAAATACCAATGTGGTCGTCTGTATTGTTTCAACCGAATATTGGCTCTCAAATAGCATTGTTCATTCAATTATGAAAATGTTGAAGGAAAATGTCCTCTGCACTTCATTGCAACTGCCATACCTTAATTGTTACAGCTACAGTCTACTATCTTTAACGAGTAATAACCTTTAAGTCTTTCGCTGGTGCATTTTTGCTTAACCCACACACAAACGTCTTAGTTTGTAGGTGCTACTATTATTTAGATTATTTGGAATTTCCCCACTGTGGGGCCAATAAAGCACATCCAGTCTAAAAAAAAAAGATAGAACATATCAAACCAATTTAGTTCTTGCTATTTGCATTGTGCAATGACTCTTCTTTCAGTGTGATGTTTGCAGGAAGCCAGCGTACTCTCCAGAGTCCCTGGTTCTCTGCTGTGATGTCTATCAGGACATCAGCTCCTCTCAGGTATGATGAAAGAACAAGATGTAGCGTAAAAATTCACAAGGAACACCTCAAGTGTTCCATGTTTCTGAAACGTGTGAGTGTGTTCACAGTGCAGAGCCCAAGAAGAAGAAAAAAGTGGACCCCAGACGTGAGCAGCTCTTAAGAGAACGACTGAAGAAAAAGTTGAAGAGACTGGAGCGAGTCCCTCCAGAGCTTATTCCCATTGAGGACTTTGTTATTCCGACTAAATGTTTGGATGAAACCAGGTGACCAGCTGAACATTTTTGTCCGATTATAGAATTATTTCACATAAAACCACTCTTGTAAAGACTTGTATTATTGTACTTACTTACACTTAGGCTGATTTTGTTTACGTCAGAATAGTACATTGCCAGCAAGTAGAGGCATGCCAGGAAACCAGTGAAACATAAGGGCTCTTGTTGACTGCAGTGTACAGAACAGTAGGCGAAACCTTGAGCGAGGAAACAAGCTTTGACTTAAAGGGGAAGATCTGTAACTAAAAAATGAAATTTCCTTAATGTTCAGGCATTAATTTAAGTCTTTCTTTTGACTGTTTTAGACAGCGCTCTGCACCCCGGCTGTCATTTGAAGAAAGTGAACGGAGAGCTGTGCTACTGAAGAAGTGGTGTAAATACAAACAGGTGACCATGTTCTGACCAAGACAGCTGCGACTTAACATAACTATAGAATCGAACATCTACCCTCTAAATGACTGCTGTGTCTTTGTCCTGCAGGAGCAGCACATGGCTGAGATGAAGGCAGTTGAACTCGCTCTTGAAGCCCAGAGGGAGGCGCTAGAGGAGCTGAAAATTGAATCGGAGGAGCTCTATCTTGCTGCTCTGACACCTGACCTCAGTCTTTTCCCCCTGTCTCGGGATGGTCCTGTCTATACACCACCGAAAACGATTCACGAAGCTCCTGATGGGAAATATAACGACATCACTCGAGTCTACACGCAGTGACCGGCAACAAAATTTGAGAAGAGCGGCTTATCACCGTTACCATGAAAGACATTGTCCACAATATCAATTAAACTGTGTGAATCTGCTGAAAGTAATGTCACATCATTTTGTCAAAATATGAAATGATTGAAATGATGAAATTCTCCAATTAAAAAGGTGTTACCGATGGGATTAGTTTCTCTTTTTAAAAATATTAAACTTGCTGCTTCCAAAATGAGATGGATCATTGACAGACCAAAATCTGTGTCAGACTTCCTCAACTGGAAAGATACCAACTGAGATGGAGCTACCACATACAAGAAGACCTTTGGAATATAAGTTGCACCTGGAAGGTGGAAAGACACTCTTCACCACTTCTCCAGCGTACTGATTCGTGAGGCAGAGCCTCTTAGCTGCAGTCCATATAGTTCATGTCTCAATTTATTCTGAGAGTATCTCTGAAGCCCCAAATTCATTTGAGTGTCTCCACCATAATGCATAGCCTGACGACCCAAAACATGCAGGTATTGGTGTGGATTTTTGCTGTGTAAATATGAGCTCTGTCACATTCTCAACTCTTGTGGTTGTGTAATCAGTCTGGGAGTTGAAATAATATAACAGGCATTTTGATTCCCTAAACATTTTACTCATATATATATGAGACCACTAAAACAATGCATGATGACCTATGGGTCACAAACAGATGGTTCCAGAGAATAGTTTTGTTGAAGTTGTGCAATGAATATTAAATATGTTGGACAGTCATAGCAGGTTCATGAGTTATATGGCTTGTTGTTTTCATCAAGAGGAACGTTCCAGTCACTGGGTGGAGCTTTCCTTAATTCCCACACTGGAGAGAAGTTTGTCTGCTCAGCCACTCGGTTCTTCTCGCTGCTCTGTAATGCCTCCTGAAACACAAAATAAAATTCATGTTAAAACGTCCTGACAATCCTTTCCCAAATATTATTTATTAAATACAGTTGTAATGTACCCCGAAAACTGGCAGCAAATCACACCTTAACTTTTAGATTGTTTGTGTGATCACTAGAGATACCTTGGCGTTTGTGTCTGAATATTTCTCCCATGCTCTGCAGTTATTGTAGTCTTCTTTCCACTGGTGGCAGACAGGAGGGGTGCCAAACACGTAGTAGTGGTGAAAGCGATTTCGGAGGCTTTTGCAGTGTCTGAATTCACTCAAGTAGTTGTCACATGTCCGTGGCGGCTGCAGGGAAAACGAGGAAGGGTCATTTAGACCAATGACATCAGCCAAAAGAGGTGCTCTAAATCTAATTACAAAAATATGAATCTAATTTAACTAATTTCTTTCTATTTATTTAAATATCAAACAATCAATATTATTGAATCTATTTCACTAGGATAGTCAGGTTGGGTTTTTTTTTTCAAGCTTTTCATGTTATCAGACAGACTCAAAAGAGCTTCCTGAGTCAACTCAATAACAAACTTAATAACTAAATGGTCAAGTTGCATGTTAGTGTTGTAAACACTGAATCATAAAAATCAGATTTCAATCGGAGATCAGAAAATACAAGCCATGAGTGGAGGGAATCTACAAGACCATCCTGCCTAGCGCCAGATCTACCGGCGATGAAACTGCATCTACAAGTCTTATTTATTGGATGGCATCCCCGCTGTGGGAAGATATTCTAATAAAAAAAACCGGCCTGTAATCCGCATGTAGTCTTGTATTTTGCAACACAACAGTGATCACAGCGAAAAATGGCTTTGCTTTTACCTAAACCCCACTTCGATCAATCCTGATCTAGAGCAACAGTTACCGAAATATCCACTTGGGGCACAGATCTCAAGGTTCTAACGTGCATGTTCGGGGAAGGGTTAGCCAACACCAGCTAACTCTGCTGATAGCCACATGAGGACGCGATATTCCAGGATGATTGCACAAAACTCTTAAAACCAATATTTTGTCGAACATCGCGTCAAATTATAACAGTCGCCCTAGAGTAACAAATAGATGAGGTGCATTTACCCTCCACTGCCTGTCTCTGGAACGCTCCATGTTTACCACGGACTTCCGCTTTTGTCATGATCCATTTATCCTTCAAAATTAAAAGTAATTCAATGCAAAATATGAATCATCGAGCACATTCCACAATGCGAGCATTTAAATATTTCCAATCGCAAAAAAATAAAAATAAATAAATAAAAAACAGAGTCGGGTATTTTTTTTTCCAAAGTTAAGGTTTTACTTGCCGTCCGAGTATAAATTTAAAAAAATGTCATCACAATATAATGACATTGTTAATCTTATTCGAAAAGTCAACCACATTGTCCAGGTCATAATTTGTGCCAATTCAACCCCTAGACTCAGCGAATTATGTTTTTAAAACTCGTGAACATAACCATCCACTAGAGGGCGCTGTAATCATAGCTAGGTGTACCTGATTCAAACGGTTTAATCGGAGGGCCACCTCAGCCTCACCTCTGGCTTTGTTCACTCCTGGTTTCCCATCTAAGATGACCAGGTGGCACATATCATCAGATGGCAGAAACCACCATCGACTGGCTCTTTACAGAGATGTAGCTGTTCATTCCATCGCACTGGGGATCAGTCCAGTACAAGCTTTTCTCAGTGTGAAAAATCCTGCTTAGTATCTCAATTCACAACTGAAAGAAACACAACCAGTCAGTTATCGCAAAACTTTATTTGTATTTAAATTAACAACAAAAGAATAAACCTAGCAAATTACACAAACAACTTGAGGAGTTGTATTATTCAGGGACATAAAGAAATCTTGGAAAGATTGGGAGTTTGGATAGAAAGATTAATCTTAGAAGGTCATTCAAGTGGATTAGAAGCAAGAGAGCAAACCAACCAAACCCGATGCTTGACAGCTACACCACAGCGACTCCCTTGTAACTGTGGTCAGCATCATCTAGTACTCAGCTCCTGTGGAGCCACAGCGTAATATTCAAATACAATCTCACTTCCACAACCCTGCAGCAACTGGAGTTTGTGAATCAGCAGGACCACTCAAAGGCGGAGGATACATGTGGGGTGTGTTTGTTCTCAGGACACGGCTCCAGCACTTCAGGGCTTCCTGCCCTTCTTACGAAGTGATTGTCCCTGTCCAGAGAAGGCAATGAACCTTTTCATGGCGTCATCCTGTCAAACATTTAAAGTGAGATCATGAACAACTGAGTCAATCTGAAGATTTGGTTAATTCAGTGACACAAACTGCAGATTTAAAATCACCGTAGCAACGGAGGCTATATTACATCAGAACATTGTTTTCAAGTGTACAGAACATTTTACAAAAAGATTCTTTCACAGATGAGTAGTAGAATAGCAGTATGTTATTATTAATAGAGGTAGGCTTACATCGTCGGCCATCCTTCTGGTCTGCGGCCTTGAATTCCTGATGAACGTGATCCTGCCAACTTTGAATTCGTAGTTGGGAATTCCTCTGGAAGAACAAAAGTATATAAGCACGGCTCCTTATTTAAGGACTGAAAAGTGCACTTCATCAAGCGTAATATTCTGGTTGCATTAAGAATCTCACCTCCTGATGTCACTGGCATTCAAAGGAGCAGGACTGGGCTCGATCCCCTTTGTTTTGCCATCCAAGCGGTTCCCAGACCCAGTGAAAGCCTGATCAAGATACAGAGGCATTAGTGGTAGCTAAATCCAGTAGCGCTTCAGCAGAAGTCCCCACTCACTCTGAAGCCCAGGTCCATTTCAGCATAACTGTTGGGATCCGCTTCTTCTTCCTGATAGTGAGAAGGAGGTGTTCGATGAAAATGTTGACAGACTAAAAATGCACATAAAGCAAAACTTGGAATCCTACTGTTGATTCCTCCTGGTGTTGAGATCGACGCTCTGGCTCTTTGTAGCCCAAAGGAGCATCAAAATCCACCTGGGTACGAGTACACACAATACACATCAGTGGCAAAGAAGCATGTACATCAGACTGCAGTTGACAGCTGAGCATCATAAGAATGAAAGAATGATGAACTAGTCTACTGGGTGCTTTAGATTAGACGTACATTCATGTCACATTCAATGATGGACACAGCTTTATCTGGCTTTGTCTCCATAACCCGCAACTCATAGATCTGAAACAGCAGCACAGAGACAGGCATCAGTAACACACCAACAGATTAGACACATCTGAAAAGAGGCCAATCCAAAAATGTCACCTTTTCATTATAGTTGATGGCGATGACATCACCAGTTGTCAAGCAAGCAAAGTTCCTCAAAGCGTTCTCCAGGCTGTGAAGGTCAGACAATGACTTTAAAGCCAAACTACAGGTAGACACAAATAATATTTACTGCAGTTTCTTACACAGCTTTGGGATTTGTGATGTCCAGAAAATCTGGACTCTGCGGTTGGAACTTGGAGTAGGTGGCCACCATCAGGTTCACACTTTCAACCTGGACTAGACCACCTTCTTCCAGCAGCAGATTTTGCATCATCTGAGAACACCGAACAATAAAACACTTGTATGCGAGACATCAGAACACGACAGGTTTTTAACTGTTCACATTGTTTCATGGTGGTAACTCACCCAATGTGGCAGATAACAGATTCCTTCATCAGCAACAAACTCCAGGACACCGCAGTGTGTCATTCTGTCTGAGTTCTTGTTGGTCAGCTTGAACAACATTGGGTATGTGATGTTCAATCTGCCTGTGAGTCAAAAGGAAACATTAATTTACACACTGCCTCTGTGTGTAACAAGCAGTAATAGTAACAAACACTTACTTAGCTGGTCAAGAGCAGAGGGTGGCATAATTACTGAAATGGAAACACAGAACTGGTTACAGGTGACCAAACTAAAGGGAACATGCCATGGTGTCCAGTTGCTCCTTCTAACTGGCTCTAAGAGAAGGCAGCACATCACACCACTGTTTGTCTCTCTGCACTGGCTCTATGTCCACTTTATATTTGAGTTCAAGATTTTATTAATAACTTTTAAAGCCCTTCTTGCCCTCGCCCCCAAATACACTGTAGAAATGCTGACCACCTAAGAGCCAAACAGGACCCTGAAATCCTCAGGTGACAGAGCCTTTAATTGTCAGGCCTCCCTCCTTTCTACCAAAGGAGATCTGAAACAACATGTACCACCACCTTCAAATGTCTGCTAAAAACTCATTCAATAAGCTTGCATTTATGTAACATTTTCTCGCTGTTCACTCACTGTTTAGCCATCCACCTTCATGGTGGAGCAAGTGTAACATTCTTCCTTGTTCTGCCTGCAATATACTTTGTGAACAACTTTCTAAAAAGTGCTGTATAAACACGGTATTATTGAAATTAATTATTATTATTATTCACTATTGCCTAATTTACACAATTCATGCTTTATACATTAACATGAATATTCTACAAATACACACTGAGTAATATGCACCTAATTTTAAAATAAGAAACAAGAGCATGCTAAGGTCCTGACAATAATAAAATTGTTGAAATGCTAACACAAATTCAGCCCTAACACAATGCATTTGCCAGTGGGCATTAATTGGTTAATTATCGTTCATCTGTGAGTGGTTACCATCTTAACTTTCATTTTGGAAGCAGACTGACACTGTGGGACCAATAAAAGACATCTAAATCTAATCTGATCTAATCTAATATTCCATCGCCAGTAATGGGATGGAATGTGTTTTACTGCTTTTGAGTAATGTGGCCCAGAAGACCCCGAAAACATGACATTAATGACTATTTCTCATTTCCTCCCACAATCCTAAGGCAACCCACATTGTGGTCCAGATCATTTGTACACCAATTCTCCAATTTACTTCATCTCATACTGCCTCCTGGGGTGACATGTATTTACTCAAACGGTGGTCCCATACTTTTGAATGAAGACAAACAACAAGCAGTTAAAAATCCTTACTTTTGCCTCCTTTCTCGACATCGGACCGGTCATTCGGACCAGCCAGCATAGACACGGAGTAACATCGGTACTGAGTGGAGAAGCGGTTCTGAAATCCCCTGGGCATGGGAGGGTCGAAGACGTGGAAAGAAAACTATTGAAGAAAACCGAAATAAAGTCAGTACGTTGAATAATGAGCCGCAATTGTGTTGAGTTGACAAGGCTCGTCCTCGCTCTAACGTAGCCATGACAGTGCAGTTGTTGTTGTTAGCTGGAGCTAGCGCTGCTAGCCCCCGTACAGCTTGTTTTTGTTAGTCTGGCCAAGATTTCGTTAACACCGCATAGTGTAGAATAGGGCTACTCACCATGATAACCGTTTACTTCGACTGTCAAAAGATTTAAGGAGAATTCAAAAATATTAAGGACCGTTTCGGATATAGCGCACAAGCAGCCAACTCTGTTGTGCTTCCGTTTTTCCCGGAAATGCTAAAACTGACGAGAGGAAGTGGCATCAGTAATGCAAACGAAATAAAAAATACAAGTTCACCGAAACTATAACGTACGACTCGTAGTGAGAATTATTTGGTTATTTGCAATGTCAGGACATTGCTAACAATGTCAAAACAAAAGGTTAAAAACAAAATGTCTATGTCTTTATAATTCGTTTAAGTTTCAATTTTGGTTGACAGTGCTGCTTAATGTTTGTTAAGACCCATTTGTTTAGGGTGGTAAGGTTAAAGGTGAGAGGATGGGGATGGCATGGACGTCATTGAGGGAACTCCAAAAGTCCTAAGGATAGATGCAAGAATGTGTGTGTGTATGAACATTCAATTACTTACATCCATTCCCACGTCAAAACAGTCAGATTGACCTTAATATTAATATCTGGGTATTGCAGGTCACTGTTGTCACAGTGTGAGACATACTTTGCCCAAAGTAATGTTATCTGATAAAGACACGAATATTGTACTCTCCTAAGGACAGAGGCATGGGCTAGTGATTTTTATTTTTTATGATGATACATACTATTTATAGATTTTAATGTTTCTCCCATCATCTAGACTACAAGACTATTCTTACCCAAGCGTATAACTTTTATGTTCGTGGAACAAAGTCACAGTAGTTCTAGAGGGAAGTCATCAAGCACTTTCTAAGGCTTTGTTTCACTTCTTCTATAAGTGATTTGAATTACTTGTTATTGTGTATTATGAATACACTTGGTAAACCCTCAAAATTATGTGTTTAAACATAAAACCTATAGTGAATCTGTTCCTTTGCGTGAACTCCCTTGCTGCTCAAGTTGTGATGAGTGGGGTTAAAAATCGTATTTCTCAATACGCACATTGATTTTCGGGATATAGTCTTTCTGTCTCAGTCTGGTGCTCTGAAATGGGCCACTGATTTATCCAGAGTGCCCATGAAGGTCTCCATCTAGCTCGATCTAGCCTGAGGCAGAGATAAAACTCAAAAGAACCAAGCTCTTCGTTCACGCAATATACGCTGACTTTATTTGGAGGCTGCACCAACCTCATTAACCTGGAATCACACAGAGATGAGTGTTGTACCGTGTGGATATTCTTGAACAGAACTCTGGGATTCACTCGGCAGACAACCAATCGCGGTAGGCTATCTATGATACTTCTGGGAACTGGTGGGGGGGACACCCTCGGCAGGTTGATACGCCATCGTAGGGTACATACTGTACACACAGACAGTATAGAGTAACTGATTAACTTTTGTATGTTTTTGGACTTTATGGGGAAACCACAGTGCCAGGCAAACAAATGCAAGCACTATTCACCACCACAAATCTCTGCTGCCTACTTTCAAAATAACAATAATTACGAGAGAATATTCAAATAAACACAGGTTGTTACCTTCTTTACTAATTACAACAAATGACGTCTAATTTAAAATATTATATAGAAAAAACTGTTTTTCTGAAGAAATAAGTTTTAAACATGATAGAGAGTATATAAAGTACTGTATATAAATCCTTGTAAAATTGCGTTGCAAAATAATTGGGGGTGGGGGGAGGTCGAACGACTCAATACAGATAAAGAAAGAAAATGTACAATAGTGTCTGTTTTAAGATTCTGAAGAAACGCTACGTTTTACCTAGTTAATTATTAACCACGACCATTCTTCATTTACGCAACAGCCCCGCCCACGACGGTTGGAAGGGCGCATGCGCAGAGACTGTCTGCGCTCTCCTTCACTGATCCTCTACTGCTGCGAGTTGCGTAAAGAAAGTCAGCTCACTCCGCCGCGCAAATAAAGGTAAGAAACCACAACTCTTCCTTAACCGTGAGGTGAATCTCGTTTACAGCATGTATAAATACAATACAGTTAGATTAATGTCCAAGGTGGAAGTTGGCGGAGCTGCTTTTTAAAGCTAGTCCAGGCCTGGTCATAGTTGTTGACTGGAAGACATTCATGCAACATTCGCATTGCTTGGTTCTTTGTCGAAGGTGTAAACGTATATTGACTGTTCACTGCATGTTTTGACTCACCTTTATGATCAATTAAACCTGCTGCGGACGATGTCCAGATCCGTTATCTGCTGTCACTCCCACTTGAGACCCCTTCCTACCGCGTTGAGCAACTCTTTTGCCTTGATACAAATTATTACTTCTGAATATGACCTTGATTCTGTCAGTTGTATTAATGCACACTTAACTACGTGTTGGTCCCTCAACCAGAGCTGATTTATTGTTTGATTTTGTATCATTTGTTTGCTCAAATTTGTTAAGTTATACTCTAGATTACTACCAACCCATGGCTATGTACGCATTCTTAATGGTTTACTTGGACGTGCCAATATAGTGCTATGTTAATCTCATGTCCTGTTCTTTTTGTGACAGTACGGAGGAGGTTGAGCACAAGTATTTAGCCTTTAATCAGAGTAGTGGACATCGATTTAGGCCGGTGAAGGAGTGAGTGCAGGCAAGGCGGAACACGTTGAGACAGTTGATAGGGGTTTAGCTGGGACTAACTGTAACCCTAACCCTATCAGCAAAAACAAAAGAACAGTAGTGAGAGCTGCCATAATGTAAGTTTGAAGTGTAGCACTTCAAACTTACATAGTTGGAAACTACTAGGATGAGTTGTTTCCAAGTGCTTGTATATGTTAGCCTCATACTGAAAGCACTGTTGGATAGTGAGTGCAGAATAAACACTGATGCCGCTATAAATTGGCTGCATGTAATTTGACAGCACTTGGCCTTATCTCACACTGACACACAGACACTCCATTGTATGTCTTCTCAGTATGTTTAACTGATGTTTTTTTTGTCTGGAAAGGTGTGGTTGTTGTTGGGGAACATCGTGGTTTTGGATTTGATTGAAAGAAGCCAACTTGAGGGTTGTGGAAGAAATAACTTACAATTACTGCTGATTCAGTTAGTCAATCTAAAAGTTGACCCTGAGAAGTTAAAGACAACAAGTGAGATATTTGCTTCCCCATTCTTTCTGACAGTTAACCATATCAAGGTGCTGCCAGGATGTGTGAAGGGAGGGGGGAGGGCATGTTAACACTGTGCTTCAGCGCAGACAATCCAATCTATTTCATAAGGGCCGTTGCAGTCGGAACACTTTTAAAAAATCTCTTGTCACATGAGTGGCTGTATCAGGTTCGCCGGGGGCTAAATTTGGAGTGTTGAGACGGCTGGATGTAGGCTTGGGGTCAGAACTGAAGTGTGTATGGTGGAGAAGGTGACTCGGTGCAGCAGGGTTATGGTTGGTAACACACTAGTCTGCAGTGACATGATGGATGGAAGGTGACGGATGAGTGATCAAATGCTTAGCTAAGAGAAAGTGTCAGCGGGTTTTGAAGAGAACACTGAGTCTTTGTGTCACCATGTTTACATCCCTTGCTCAGACTTCTGTTATACTGATGTAGAAAGATCTGTTTTTATAATGTCAATGGTCGCTTTTGGCCAGTTTCACATGCTATATCGCACAGATGTTTATCCAGTCAATATGTTTTCCATCATGAAAATCTTGCCACGCTCCATGTAGCACATGCAGGTCTTGACTGATGGCTTAGAAGTTGGAGCCTCTGTTCTGTGTTGTCAAAACAGCCTAGCACCACCTGCCAAATATTCACGTGTCCCTCCTTCTTCCTCTGCTGCCGTCTGAGAAGACATGGCAGAGAGAAGACAAGGAACTGCACCTCAGCCGAGAGAGAGCAAAGGTTGTGGCTGTCATGCAGCCAGTGGACCTGGTGAGTGGTAGAGCAGTGTGACATCATCCAGGTCCTGAGGCCACGCTTTTGCTGAAACAACATATCATCTGTTGTCGCCTTAGTTTTGTGAAGCATCACCATTAAACCATGTCACTACAGTCATAACTACTACATAACCAGCTTGATTTGACATGTGTGTCGTTATTTTTCAAAGGTTTGAGGATAAATGAAACCAAAGCAGACTGTATAAAAAGGTGCCAAGGTCACAGCAACAGAGCGCTGCCATGAGACGTACATGCTCTGCTGCCAGATGAATGTGTGTTGCAGTGTTTTGCAGCACTCGCTGCTGCTGACCTACCAAACCTGCTGCAGCTTAGGTGTGAGGCAGCAGAGAGCTGTGACTCCTCTGACTGGGTCACTTCTGCTCCCAATTCATTTTGCATTTGTTATTAATTTGTTCTGATTCAAAGGTGATTTCAATATCTTTAGACCTGTACATCCATGCTGCCTGGATCTGTTGATGTAGATGTCAATAGTTCCGTCTGCAAATGTGACTTGAGTTGGGACATTCTCTGTATGTCCTCTATATGAAGGTGATTTTAATGTTACTGAGGTGGAGGTGATGCCCGTCTGTGACTTCCATCTTAGTTCTGTCACTGCTGCTGCTGCTACACTGTGTTGCTGTGTGTCCGCTTCATTTGACAACTGTGTCCTTCAGCTCCAGCCAAGCTCAGCATTGTCATCATCATTTGCCATTTGTGTTGCGTCCATCAGCATCAGCCCGCTTAGTTGTTTAAAGTCCTGTCCTGTTTGAGAATGGCTTCTGTCTGTGCAGGCACCATGGCTGTCCCTCCTTCATACTCGGATTTGGGGAAGTCTGCCAAAGACATCTTCAACAAGGGCTTTGGTGAGTCACTGCTTCCTGCTCTTGTAGCTTCCTCAGAGATGTTTCTAAATAGAGGTTCTGTTGTCTGAAGGTTATGGAATCCTGAAGCTGGATGTGAAGACCAAGTCCCAGAGCGGCGTTGTAAGTACCACTGTCCAGCGCCGATCTGACTACCAACATCCTTCTGCCACTCCTGTATTTACTTTGCTCCAGCAACCTCTGGTTGCCATAAAACGGTTTCCCTGGTGATGTTGTAATTAAGGTCTGCAAACAATGAATCACAGCAGCCGCAGTAATGTTTAAAACGACTAAAACGGCTTAATGTGGTGCTGCTCTCCATATTTTCCCTGTGACGCATGTACATGTGAGATTCCCTCTAACTTCCTGTCTCTTCTTCTTTTCTGCCTCTTCTGTGGATGCTGCTGTCAGATGGTAAGAGTGGTTTGTAGCCTGGTACTCTGAAGCGCGCGCTTCTAGTGTAGTGTGAATGAGGTCACACATTATGGCTGCACAATGACCCACGGGGACCAAATGATACCAGAACTGTAGCTACCTCTTTTTGAAGGAATATCAGACATTGAAAATGGCTCGTGATGGAAGCATGCTGTCAAAGAGAAAACTCTTCAGTGGGACCCAGAGAATGGAAGTAAATTCACTCATCTAATGAGAATTACATAACTTAAGCACATGTTTATCGGATACACAGGTTATACTCTTAGTTATCTCTCAAGCAACAGCAACAACAACAACAATGATGATGGCTGCTCACTACTATCAATATTGTTTACAGCGGAACCATCTTTTGAATTTGAGTCAGTCAAATTCATTCTCTCACACTCCCCTACCATATATGGAGGCGTTTTTCAATGTCCTGTGACTCCAAAACGTTGATAGAAATATTCAGTTGTTGCTCAGATTGAAGTTACAGATGCCTGCCATGTGTAAAGGTGCAACTCCTTCAGGCACCATATTTGCAGCTGGGCTTTTGTAAATCCTACGATGGTGCAGTTTTGGTGCCCAAAGAGTTGAGGAAGACAAACGAGAATTAATCCAGAGAAAAATATTCATTCAGTTTTTGTGAATTGCTACTACCCATACTGCATATTTTGTTTCATGTGATGACATTTTGGAAATGGATTGTGCAGCCCTAATGTTGATGTTGTGTAGAAGCTTCAGCAGCAGCTAAACGTCACTGTCACATGAGGCTCCGAACCTTCACCTCCCCACACTTGTATTCACAAGCAAAGACCCCTCCTGACTGTACTGTTGCAGCGAAGAGGAGAAGCAGCAGCAGTTGAACCCCTCTTGTCTTTGTCCTCCAGGAGTTTGCCACCTCGGGCACCAGCAACACCGACTCAGGGAAGTCTGGTGGTCACCTGGAGACCAAGTACAAGATGAAGGAGCTTGGCCTGAACTTCACCAACAAGTGGAACACTGACAACACCCTGACCACTGAGATCACAGTGGAGGACCAGGTGCAGTCGGAACTGTCCTCATAATCATCAATGCCTATCTGAAATGTTGGAGTTTCTGTTGCCTAAACGTTTCCTCTGGTCTGCAGCTGGCTCAGGGACTGAAGGTTGGCTTGGACACGTCGTTCGTTCCAAATACTGGGTAAGTGTGAGGAGCCGAGCTCTATGTGAAGTCGCACCGAAGCCTTGCTCGGGTCTGGATTCGCAGTCAGTCTGTCAGGGATTTGAAGGTTTAGAGAGGGAATCCTTGTTCTGTCGCAAGGTGAATGTTAAAGAGTTGGGCAGTGTAATTTGTGTGAACTTAAATCTGTGTGCGTCTGCAGGAAGAAGAGCGCCAAACTGAAGACGGCCTACAAGCGCGACTTCATCAACATGGGTTGCGACCTGGATTTCGACATGGCGGGTCCCACCGTGCACGCCACCGCCGTGCTGGGATACGAAGGCTGGCTAGCTGGATACCAGATCGCCTTCAACACAGCCAAGTCCCTTCTTACCCAGAACAACTTCGCTCTGGGATACAAAGCTGCTGACTTCCAGCTGCACACCAGCGTGTGAGTCTTGATGATTCCACAACACCTGCCTATCACTTTCTGGAAAGAGACCTGTAATTAATCCTGAGGCCACCACACCTTTCTTGCGTGCACTTCACTGTAACATCAGTGTCAAGCTCTTGAATTGAAACTGCCCTGTGAATGTCAAGACATTGACGGTTGTCGCTCATGTCTGGCTTCTCCTGTTTCAGTAATGATGGCACAGAGTTTGCTGGCTCCATTTACCAGAAAGTGAACAGCAAGATGGAGACGGCGGTCCAACTGGCCTGGACAGCCGGGAGCAACAACACCCGCTTTGGAGTGGGAGCCAAATACCAGCTGGACAAAGACTCATCTCTATCGGTGAGCCAGCTGTTCCTTATCCTAATCTATTAAGTTATAAGGAAAGCAAAAAGTCTTTGTCACAGCCTCGTGCACAGGGTTAAAGGACTTAGGGGGATGCTTCTCTTCACAGGCCAAAGTCAACAGCGCCTGTCTGGTCGGTGTTGGATACACACAAACCATGAGGCCAGGTCAGGATCCTCACCTGCTGCTTTCCTTGTGCTAGATCACACCAGATTACAATGTGGCTCCTTCTTTCTGCAGGGGTGAAGCTCACACTCTCAGCTCTGATCGACGGCAAGAACGTGAACGGCGGCGGGCACAAAGTTGGAATGGGATTCGAGCTGGAGGCGTAAAATTGTCGGAGGAAGAATGAGCCTGGAAGTGGCACACACTAATTCCACCCTGCTTCACATCTTCATTTTAGTTGACACACACCAACACACTCTCTCTGGCCTTAAACCTTGTGCCATGGACAATCTGTAGGATCCTCAGTACTGTATTTTGACAGGAATCGAGCCTCTGCAACTGTTTTCCAGGCATTTCTTTTGAGAAAACGGGAATTGTTGTCAATACACACACACATACACACACTCACAGCTCATACAAGTGCGCTGCTAACAGCATTTGTGTAGATGTGTGTGTGTGAGTATTCTTACAGACATGTTCAGCTCATTTCTCTTCTTGTCTAAAGAAGGTGTGTGCATTGTTTTTGCTTGTTGTTTTATTGCATGCCCGAAGGAATGGGGGTGTTTCCATGACATGGCGATGTGTTCTGATGCAATAAAGTCAAAGAGATGACAGTCTGTGACTGTGATAAGATTTTCTGTCTCTGCTCTTCATCTACCGTATGACTACATTTGTCTGTGCTTTCGCTCTTCAACAATTAGGACCTCAATGTGATTTTGAATAAAGGAATGCAAACTGTCACGTGGAGATTTTGCTTTGAGATTTAAGATGGACAAAACATTCTAAGTTTGTTTCGGAAGTATCATTGGATTAACTGGAGGAGAAACTTGTGTTGGCATGTCAGTCACTAAAGCCAAAAAAAGAAGAGGAACACTTGTTTCACTTCTGCCTTTTGAGAAAAGTTCTTATCTTGGTTTTTATTTTATTTTTTAAGTAAAGAAAAAAAATGGCATCAAGATAACAGATGCAGATAACACTTCTGTCAGAATCCTTTGAAAAATTCCTGGTTCAAGACAGATCCAGACAGATCAATCCCGTTTGTTCCTTGTCCCATTTCACGCATTTCCTCCAAATCTGACAAACCAATGCCCTCCCAAACATGACCTCCTTGGCAGGAGTCATTTACTGTCCAGATCCAAGTTCAACCATAATTGATGACAGTGTAAGACAAAACAAGGATTAAGTCAAAGAAAAAGCACGGTTGATAAGTGAACATCTAGATCCTTTTACTGCAGAACAAGATGAACACTCCAGAGTAGTTATATCATTATTTCTACTTTTAATTATGGTCACATTCAACTTGATTGTCTTACAAAAATAAACATATGTCATATAAACTCTGCAGGAACTGTAAGATCATTTACATATACCACATTTGAGAACTAAAACGGACCATGTCATCTGTCATGGGACAGGTTTGTTTTAAACCCCAGTAAAACTAAAACAATATTTTAGTAGACATGCATTAGGCTTGGTATCATTTATCTGTTGGTAGCATATTCTTACCTAAAACAACAGCCATAAAAACAATGACAAATGCAACACTCTTTTCATTGATAGAGTAAAATAAGTCACCGGATGGTTGCAGGTTAAATTCCCAACGCTTTGTTCTGCAGCTTTCTACTACAACGTAACATTTTTCTTCTCCGACGTGTGGAACTTGATGACAATGTCTTGGGCATGACTTTCGTTTTCCTTTAGTTACTCCTCTTGTACACACGATGGCAGTATAGAGCAGCACAAGTGGGCTCAGGAGAGGTCGCTGGAGAAACTCTGGTTGCCCTGCAGCCATGTCCACTCCCTCAGCATCTGAGACTGTCGGACACACAGCACCACAGTAACAATCACAATCTATATATAACAATTAAGTGCGACTTGTGTTTGACAGGTGACTACAAAGAGAGGTAAACATTTCGTCCAGGAGTCACTGAAACTTTAGTCTAAACAACCCAATAGTTACTGATTATTACCGGTAAATAAGCAAATAACAGCGCACCAATAGTTCATACATACTCCCCCATCTAAAGTGTGCTCTTACCTCCAGACTCTCTTCTGACTTCTGGATGGTGTTTTGCAGCAAACTCTGGAGGCGGCTCTCGAAGATCCGGCTCTCCTCCACTAAAGACTCGTCACTACACACACATACACCACAATGACACATACTGTGCGTACAGTGTTGTGTACGCTTCAGGATCTGGGCTGAGATTAGGTTTGAAAAATGAAAGTTCCTCCTACCACATATCATACAGATTTTGGTCAATAAGTCACAATGATGTGGAGAGACTGACGGCATAGTTGTACTCACAATTGTTGCAAACTGTATCTGGGTGCCATCAGCGGTGGTACAGAGGAAGAAGTTCTGATACCATCAGGACTTCCACTGATTGGGCTCCGAACTTTACTCTGCAAAGGTGACATGCACACACACACAAAAAAGAAAATTCAGGCACCTCTGAAAGAGTGTGTGTGCGTGCAAACATGTACATATGGGTGTGTGAGTGTGTGTCTACTCACACAGGCCACCTTCAGCAGGTTCCACAGCTCCCTCTGTCGTTTCTCCTGCAGGCTCATCAGCACCTGCTCACTCTCCACCATCTTCTGGATGACGCCTTCCACCTTGGGCAGCAGCTCCATCACGCGCTGACGACACACTGCTGTCTTACTGCGCCACACACCACAAGTGTAAGTCACTCTGAGTCATGTTGTGTATGACGTTCATCAAGTCAGTCCCAGTCGGCAGGTCTTGTGCAGGTACCTGATGTGTGTGTAAAAGTCTGTCAGCTTCTTCTCATAGAACTGCATGGCCTGAACCACCAGACGCACGATATCCTCACTGTCACCCGGACATCGCTGCTCTGTGACAGAAAAAAAAGGTTTGGTTGATTTTCTCGCGCAGATATAGTTTGACTCTAGCAAAGAAGTACCTCTGGCCTGCTCTCTAAGCTTGCGGAACATTTCCATGGCCTTTCCCTCGCTGGACAAGAGAGACAGATTGAGAGTCTGTTCTGGGCAGCAGTTTAAAAGCCAGAGTCTGGACTCACAGTGTCTCCAGAGCCTCGCTGCTCCTCCAAGGCTGCCTCTGTGCGTCCACAATGTCTTGCTGTAGGAGCATCATCTCTTCCTCCAGCTCGCTCACTTTTGCCTGGACAGTCAGACATGAGTGTGAGAGAGTGGACTCAAAACCAGAGGTCATCTAAGAGTCAGGTGACTTCAGCAGGGATCCACAGAGACTGAAGTCATGATAGACCTGTCGAGAGGCTCTCTTGTTTGGCAAATACGTTGAAGGATGAGAGTAGTGAAACATCACAACCACAATCCTTGAAGCCATCTGACCGCTGTACTTTCATACGCTATCTTTAAGAGCCAATCTTATCACTCACAAAATGAATAAAACAAACAAACACACTTGCCTGTCCACAGCTGGTGGCCGTCTGCTCCATTTCCCTCCACACACCAAGCAGTTTCTCTGAAGCTTCACCACGGAGACAAACAAAAAGTCACAATGAACACAACAGAATAAAGGAACTATCTTCAATTTCATGTTGAAGACACTTGTTTTCGGTGGGCACAAACCACTGACCACACTGAGAAGACCCAAATTACAAAGCAAAAGCAAACATTAGATATCACCAAATATCCTATATACAGGCTGCAAGTCCAACTTTTCAGTATCAGTACGACTCATAACATCGTACCAATCCCAGTGGCTGTCTGCTCCTGGTACTTGTCCATGTCAATGTGCAGACTGGTGATGAAGAAGTCCAACTTGGCCGTGAGTCTCTGGTACATGGACATCATCTCGTTCTTCTGTTTGGACAGTGAGGAGTTGTGCCTCAGGAGGCTCATGCTAACACAGAGAGAGCCACCAGTGTGTTACCTCTAGACAACAGTGAATAGCGTGATTGTGTGTGTCCTTCCTACATGGCAGCCTTTTGACCCTGCTGCAGCCGCTGCCAGTCCTCCTTTATTGACCGGATGGTGTGCCACGCCTGACCGCATGTTCTCCGGAGAGGGCTGTAGGCCAGAATCTGCTGAGGGTCTTTTTCTGTTCGTGAGAACAAGACAATGGAGGCAGTCAAGAGAGGCTGCAAGACAACTCATGCTTGACAGCTTGTTACTTTTCAACATTTAAACTCAAACCTCAAATTAAAGAAGGAAGCCTAGATATAACAAATAAATCAGCGGGCAATACAATGTAGCTGTAGCCGTGATGAGAGTTGGGAGACAGAAATGAATGCTGACCAATGGCATCACCTCAATGGCAATGGCATCAACCCTGGCGGAGTCTACATGAGCCTTAGCTGAATAGACATTAACATCACTCTTTTCATAGTATCTTATAGTTGTTATATATATAGTTGAGTTATAGACACTGCGAAACTTACTCTGAAAGTTGACACCAAATCATATTAGGACCGTGTAGACTCGGACAAATCACAGTATGACACAAAATGTAATATGTTGATGGTGAGAGATCTTGGCAAAATGAGCAAAGCTTTGAGCAATTTCTCAACGGTTTTTGAGGAGGAAGAGCAGGTTCATGGCAACAAAGGACATATTTATTCAAACCATGCTTGAGAGAGGATGAGGGTCTGAAGTTGAAGAATCACAGAGGGACAGGGCTACAAAACACTGAGCAGTAAAATAAAACTATTTTTGAGTTAAGCGCTCTCATGGAAGAGTCAGCAGTACCAAACATTTAATGTGTGTGGGTAAACAAAGGGACTCTTTCACACTTCACTTTCAGGACTGTTTTGAGGCGAACTTTCAGGCCAAATTCCTGCTCCTTTGCAAAATGATCACAGCATGGTACAGACGACATTAATAGTTGTCACTTGAATCTCTATCCTTTTAAGTTGCTTCAGCAATTTCTAATGACGCTCTTCATCTTATGAAGAACAAATTTACTTGCCCATTGGCACTAGTAGTAAGAGCAACCATGACCCAAGTGTTCGACATCTCTCCTCTGATACTGAAGCTGAAGAGCTTTTTAGACATGCATTCTAATGAATGTGTCGACAGGATCCACCACCAGTGACTTCACAAAGGCTCGTTCGCCGTTCTTGTTTAGTGCAACACTGTGCTGAATTTGACTCACTAAGAAATACTGTTACACTTGTTTAATTCAGCTGAACCAACGTTGTGGGCAATATTTAGGCATAGTTCCAGAGGTGTCTCTGTGACTCCTTAGACTGCAATTGCACACTAGGTCTGACTAAATTGATGAGAACCCATAGTCATGAGCCAGATGGTGATGAAATACGCTCTTTATGAGCAACTGCACAAGCCCGCCAGCATAGAAAAAACTACAAAACCATGAAAACATGAGCATATTACAAAGTCATGCAGGACACAAACTCCACAGCATTCTCATAAAGACCAATTCCACTTACGAACAAAGAGAATGTTTTCTGGCAGCGTGCGGGGAGCAAATTGCGGCTCGTACGTGCAGGAGGAGCGATCAAACAGGAAGATGAGAGGAAAGTCGGTCCTCCGACCGTCGATCTCCTGAAGACACAGATTGATCAATCACCTTTTTATTGCAGTTAAAATATAACAGTGCAATTGTTGCTTTTTGGGACTTAATCGTCATGTTTCTACTGTGTAAGAGCAGAGGGGTCAACCTGTTTGCATCTGACCATGCTCATCTAGCTCAGCGAGGCTCCTCTTAAGGAGGTCACATGCTGTCTCTCCACCTTGACATTAAGACATTAAGAGTCTTCAGCAAGTGATTAGATTAGATTAGATTAGATTAGATTAGATTAGATTACATTAGATTAGATTGTCTTATTCCACAGTGATGCACCCTCATATTAGTGAGCCTCCTTTTTAGATAGCACGTGTTAATATCAACAATATCAATCAACAATCGCATGGATTCTTTAGTTTCCATATATATTCATGAGCCATACATTTAAGATACTTCAAATCATGTCCCTCACACTGGTATAAAGAGTGTATTACTTTGTAGTCAACGGCAGACTGCGAGGCCAGTCCTTGTGGCTCCAAAGCAAGTCCAGCCTCCAGCAGGAGCTCCTGATGGGCTGTCGGTATGTTGGTGTCTTTCTCAATTCTCAGCTGCAGGTCAGCCACTGTTTCTGTGTCCGAGATGGAGTAGGTCAGGATTTTAGCAGACATCATGTTCAGAACGTGGACCAGCTGAGAGTGGACAACAAAGAGAGACAGCATCAGAGAATTAAAGTTCCTGGCTGTTAAGTTGAATGTCAGAGTATAATCACACCTTCATTTGTAAAATCACATCCAACTGAGCGAAGCAACTGCTAGATGGTGCGTTCGGATCTTTCCCTCTGGCCTGCGGAGACCACTTAAGCATGAGCCGCAGCCACTTCTCCAGCTTCTCCAGCAACAGACTGCAGCAAGAAACGCACCACAAGTGGGACTAACTATTCAGATGACAATACTTTCAGTCGGGGCACGTTGACTCACCTGTTGAGGTTGTTGGGCTGAGGAATATGCTCTGAAAAGCGGACCACCCCTGATAAGTCCTCATAGACCACAATGTCATTGTCCTGCTTACAACGGACTTTGTTGTGCCTGGAAAGAATGCAATTTTGTGACTTTCAACATCTTGTGAAGTTTAAATATTGTGTTTTCTGAAACTTTGACACTTTTATTTGTGTGCATTCCACAGCCTGTGTTTTCACATCCATAACTGAACCCACGGCAGGTTCATTTATTATAACAAGACACAAGGGGCCGTTGACGTTGGCACAGCACACATATCCTTCAATTCTTAGCCTTGGCAGGTCACGCTTATTTAGAGATTCCTTTGAGTAAAAGAAGTCACGTAACCATAAAATAACACACAAAGGGTCAATGATATTAACACTTCACGCCAAAATAATGATATTATACAAGTGTTTAATATCTTTTTGGCTCAACACAGATTGATTTATTAAGGTCTGAGCTGTCAACCTAAACGGGTGCTGCTAATTTTGCTGCAACGTTCACGTAATATGTATGTATGTATGTATGTATGTATGTTGTAAATCATTTTGCTAAACAAGAAAAAAGTTTCAATATATAACGAGTAGATTTAATTTTCCATTTATACCTATTACACGGCAAAAAAGTAACCTATTTTGGGGTTTTCAGGAATTGACTGTGAAAAGTGAATTCTTTTTTTCAAATGTACAGAAACCAGAAAGTGAAAAAAGTCTACCAGAGAACTGGTGGCCATTTTGGTAAAAAGGGACGAAATCCTGTGATGCACTCAAACACCAAAGTTCCAAAGCTCCAGTAGTCCACAGCGATGGTGTACTTCTCCCTCTCGATCAGCTCCGGGGCCTGGAATGTAGCAACAGTGAAACAAACCAAATGAAATCTGGAGAAAAGCTGATCTGCTTAAACATCGCTACAGTACACAATATGAAATATAATAAGTACAAATCTAAATAAAAATAAACCCTCTTCATTAGTCCTGGACTGGTCTCTGCATGCCTGGGTCTCAATATAATATTGTACAGTAAAACCAAGTTGTTGACAGTGTCACTGCCTTCCCACTCAAAATCACTCACCAAATACTGCAGCGTTCCCACAAATGAAACGCACTGGCTGGAATGGTCCAGTTCTTTAGCGTAGCCCAGGTCTATTATTTTGTGGATCAACTGTGGAAGACGATCAAGGTCATTAAACAAAAAGACAGTGTTTACGACATGTCTTGATATAACGCTCGGTTTGCTACACATTTCTTTTTATAGGTCTGGCTTCAGTTGAACACCCTTCCTCATCATCCTATATCCTGCCACACCGAAGATGATGACAGTCATCATTTCTTACATAACACCATAAAAAAGCCTTTGGAGATGAGATTAAGCTCAAATGGATGAAGACTTTCCGTATTAAATATGGAACGCCTTCGATGCGCTTCAACCACCAAATCCACATCCAGACAAAAATTCCAAATGCAGCCTCTTTGTTGTGGTGTCCATGTTTTTGTCATCACTAGAAGTTTCCCAGATTGTTAAACTCACGCGTTTCTCCCCCTGTTGCAGCACAATGTTTTCAGGCTTCAGATCTCGGTGGATGATCCTGTTTTTGTGGAGGTAAGTGACAGCTGATGCTGGATGAGGGGAGAGATGAGGAGACGTTGAAACACAGCAAACAACCAACTTAAAAACTAGTCATCATTTTAAGACTCGGTGCTTGATGGCACTCGTCTAATCCCTCATCACAACTTCCTATCCAAACATTATAAAGATGCGACTCTTGAAAAGGTGATCGCTTACTTTTGGTGACATGGATGGGTCATTTTTTCTTGTCTATTAAAATATGTCGGACCCCTACTGGAAAGGAAGTGTAACTACTGTATTCTATTTATTTTAATTTCAAGTAATTAAAAAAAATAAATTTCTGTTCTCTCAGGGACTGAAAGTAGATCACCAGTAGTGAGTGTTGCTTTTCTCTTAATGTATGGGAGGGCATGCAGGTGTTGCATTGCATCTTCAGAGATGTCCTAATTATATAATATTGTTGATTGTTTTTTACATGTTGTGTGCATGTGTGTTTTCTTTGGGTACTCTGGTTTCCTCCCACAGCGCAAAGACTCACTAGGTTAATGGCACACTGTAAAATTGCCCCTAGGTGTGTGTGACCTGTCCAGGGTTTATTCCCACCTCTCGCCCAATGGTCGGGGATATAGGCTCCAGCACTCCCTGCAAACCTGAACAGGACTAAGCAGTGGTTAACTGACTGCATATGTCTGTATGTACGCATTACTGTAGTCTTCTTGCCCTCTCTTGATTGAGTTCAATAACTTATTGCTCATCTGGTTTTGGAATATTTTCCACCTATGCCTGTCATTGTAATATAGTATAAATAAATTACACTTGTTTGCTGATGATAGAGTGATTTGCAGTAAGAGTAAGGAGGCAGTGGAGGAATGAATGTATGCACTAGCGCTGTCTTTAGTAAGCATCAACACTTCTGCAGCCCACAGTCAGTGCCATAGACTACTTTAACTAGAAGAGGCCTGTCACAGATTCTGTTGTGAGGCAGAGAAGTGTAAAAGAAGAAAGGACAGGACCTTCATTACCCATTGGTCATATGGGCCTAAGAGGGGAGACCTTGAGTCACACAAAGCAAAGTGCACATAAGTAAGGCTTGCTTTCATGGTTCATTAAAGCCAGAATTACACAGAAAACCTGCAAATCTTGTACCTTTACAAATCTGTTTTGTGTTGTCTAGTTGACCACTAACAGCATCGTGTTCATTAAACTCATCAGCTTTTCAGTTTGTGACTTTATACATCCTGCATGTAAAGTCAATGTTTAGATCACATAACTAGTGCGTCAATGAGTGAGTAGTGGGTTTGCTGGCAGTGAGTCTTTAACACAGCCGGACACTTGACCTTCAGGCAAATGGGCGGGTGTGTGTGTTGGTCTGTGTGTGGGTCTGTGTGGGCGTGGGTGCGCATGCTTTTGTCATTACACAGTTAAGGGGGTTCACCTATTATCAGGAAATGTCCATTGGGTAACAGGAAAAAGGTGTGTTTTGTGTGCATGAGTGTATCTGTGTGCGTTCCAACCATTTGTGTTTTATTTAGAACTTGAAAAACAAAGTGGATGAGACTCATGAGGAGTTTTGTTTCTGAAAGAAGGCTTTTGAGTACCACTGCTGACATAACGCTGTTGCCGCGGTGACTAAGCAGTGCGGTTGAGGATCACTCACAGGTGACATCACGATACTCGTCACACTGGACCGGTCATCTATACTACAGGAAACCGATCGCGCTGATGACACACTGGCCTGTTCAGTCACACAATTTATGGAGGAAAGGGCTGAAACAAAGACGAGGTGGAGATTCTGATGTATACTTACAAATATCCCGTAAAAGTGTCAGCACCGAGCCCTCTCTGATACCACAGCAGTTCTCCAACAGGTTCAGATACTGCGCAGAGAAAAGAACGTGCGTGCTGACATGCAAGTGTGTAATCACAACAACATATCCATTTCACATGTGTCAGCCTCTTCCCATCAGTGGAGACAATTTTTCCATCCATTAGAGAGGGTTTGTGTTTGAGAGACTTGACATATATTAGAGGCCATGAACCTTTAACTCAAACAAGAGTCACACACTTATATAACAATTCTAGAACTATTATTTGAGGAATGTTTCAATTTAAGAAGTTATGAAAAAGAGATGAAAAACTCATTGGTCAACCTGACATGGACTTGACCAATTGTGATTCTTTTTAAAGAATGGTATTCATTAAATAACCTACATTGCTTCTTTGAGCCGTCGGGTCTCAAGAACTTCTTGCACAACCATGTAAGTGCTTTACTTGCTGCAACTTGAGCATCATACTGTTTATACCATGGAACCAATGTTTGTAAATATACATGTTTTGATCCGCTTTTGTATGTCCAAGCTTGTAACGTGGCCCTTTCCTGATAATTCCCAGTCTGTTTTCTCTTTGTGTCTGCTTACAGTTAAATTGTCCGTTATGCTGTTCAGCTATGTACGGTCTCTGTCCCTTTATTCTGCCTGGTTATCTCAGCCATTTCCCCGGTGCATTAGCTTTGACCACCATGTTTGTAGTCAAATATCTTTAACGTATTTTACTGGACTGTGTATTTTACCGTGATTGAGTGTCTGTGTATTTTTGTGTTTCTGGACTAGTACTCCATTAGCCTGTGCTTTACTGCGTGTGTTTCTTTCTGCTGTCTTATTCTCGTTTGTTCTCTGGTTCCATACAAGCTCCTCAGTTCTCTACGCGTTTCACACTCGATTCTGTGACACCAATGGTGCTTCCTTCATGGAATGATTAATCGCTAACCTTTACTCTCTTTTGTTCCATCTGTCTGTACTCTGTTGCAGACCACCACATGTACTCGGGTTCCGTCTAACAATGGACCCTGACAATTTGTGCACTCTCTCAATCAAAGCATGTGTAAAGTCAATGCAAGGTGCTGTCACGGGGAGAATTAATGATTAGTTTTAAGTAAACAGCTATCCATCCATGCTCCTCAAGCCATTGTAGGTACAGCAACTTTTTTTTTCTGAAGAAAAATTCCAACATACTGTACTGTATGCCTAAAGTCACTGTTACCTACCCTCAGGACCTCCTCATGAAGCTGCATGTGATTATACCAACTCGCGGAAAGAGACAGAGGGAGGGACAAGAGTGATCTGTGGCTCGCAGCTCGTACCATCAGAGAATGGGTAAAATATGTCATTGGTCACATGTCGTTCTATCAGGAGTTGTGATGGACTGACTGGTGCAAAGGGGTGTGATGGTCAAGCAGCAGTCAAGTCCATAACTTCTGCATGACGAAACATCAGTGACTTGTTTCGTTAGATAAACCGGCATGGGATGGACAAGCATTCCTGCCTTTTCACACTGGGCTGCACTAGAAACAACATCCTAAACAAAGCAGTCATATGGTCATATACTGGTGAAGTTGCCAACAAAAATCTACAGTTGAGCCTACAGTGAGTGCTCGAGAAAAGTGAGCAAGCATTCATTTTTTTTTGCATCATTCTAAAACAGTAAAGGGACGTTAAGGTGTGTAGCTAACAGGGAACATTGCTTGAAATGAACTCTTCCAAGAACAAACACACTTTTTAATTCTGTTTCCCAAATCTAGCATTTATAAGATGTGTTAAATACATCAACAATTCAGATTTGAAAGTTGAATGACTATTTCTCACCTTCACTGAGCATGAACTTAAATAGACAAAAAGGTTTACACAATTTTTCCAGCAATACAGTATCAAGACCAAAGAGTGTCTTGTCAAACCCAACATGTATGATGAGTCAACCTTGACAAAATCTCTCTGATCCTGTGTGGAGCCAGATGTGCTCACAGACCTTCCTCAGGTCTCCTCCCTGGCAGTATTCCATGGCCAGAAGTGGAAGGTCATTGGTGGCCACAAGCTTCTGCATCCCCTCTGGAACCTCCCGGGCCGCGACCACATTGACATGATTCAACCTGAGTAAGAAAAAAATTAACGAGAGTATTCAACAACGTATTTGCTAGTCAGAGGCATTCTAGGCTGCAGAAAAACTGTTATGGGGACAGTGTTAAAGGAAAATAAAAACGATAAATGTCCAAGTAAAATAATTGGACACATTCAAGCCACTGTCTGTAATTATATCATCTGTCTGGCCTTCATCCTTTGTGTATTCAGTGGTCAGACATAGCTGATATGTCTCTCTTAGTCTTAAAAACATTTATTTGAAATCCACAATGGATATGTATTCACTCTCGCTTCCTCCAGTTTTTTGTATTCTGTTTATTTACTCTGTGATCTCTTCTGCTTCCTCTTTGAATTATAACTCTTCCTGAAACAAAATGTGTTTCTAATTATTCTTCTGCCAGAAAATGATAACAAACTCGCACTGTGAACCATAACAATATGTCATCACACGTGACTTTGGTACGTGTTGTGCATGTACAACAGCAGGAGAGAGGTGATTGTACAAGAAGAATATTCTTGGGTGGTTTACAACAACACATCTTACATTTCAAGAGCTTTCTCACCATATATTCTTAATTTTAAATTAAATAAATTATTTAACATTTTTTTCAGAGTAGAATTCACATAATTTAGTTTTTACTATATTGGCTTGATGGACTCTCCTTTAGAGATAGGTCATCTGGGATGTTCTCAACTTTTCCACATAAGACATTTGAAGTGGTTCTGGCTGGACGGCAACCAGAGAGGTGAGAGGTTAAGGTGTGTCTGTATGTCCAACAAGATGTCTCTCAATATATTCCTGGAAACAGCAATGTATTGCTGGAGAAATGATGGAGGAGGTTTCTTTGGGAGGTAAGTTCATGCCTCAGTAAGAAGGCTCTTTTAAGCAGCTAGTCTTCAGCTACCAAGACTGATGTTTAAAACGTAAATCACAAGAACAGGTACAGAAATAATTCATCAATCTTTCTTTGGTTTAAACTTTTATATGATCTTAGAGATTGTTTCAAGAAAGGCAAAATATTTGACTGCACATTTTCTCGATCATCCACTTATTCATGGAGAGGGAAAAAGAAGATGAGTCAAAAGTGATGACACAGAGACAGACTTGAATATAGACAGCATGTTTGACATCCTAAAATAGGGACGAAAGCAGCTGTGGCGAGACACTGCGTGTCTGACAAAGTCATAACACCCTATTCCTCATTTTGGAAGTCAGTTCAAGATTTGATAACTTTTATTTAGTCTTACGGAAGTTCTGTATTGGCACGATATAGGGATCATCTTCAACATACTCACAGAGAGACATTAGGGAACTAAAGTATCATGGATGTGCAGCAACTGTGATTAATCTCTGATTAATACTCCCATGTTTACACAATAAAGAATTCATCAAGAACCCAAAATACCAGTGCACATAGCTTAAAAACACAAATCCCACTGAAGTATAAAATTCATCTTTGTGCTGTTATTCTTCCCGCCACAGTTTGTACAAACCAAAAGAGAATAACCAGCCAAATAAAAAGAATGCAGTTCAACAAGTGTTGTAAAACGTGTCACAAGAACTCCAAAGACTGTGAAAGTGCAGTATTTCTCTGTTTATGTGCATGTACATGCGTGTTAAGCGGCTTTAATATCTTAATGGCCCATTGGATCGGATCCCCTGCCCTGTGGTTTACCAACAATTTAAGCGTGGGTGCGTAGGACGGTTGTGGCTGTGACCATGTCTGTCTGAAAACAAAACAGATGTTAAACTGGGACAAGAAAATAAAAATATCCCAGTTTGCTCCAGAAAATTACCAAATAACAGTCATACACGTAACAGACAGTTGGCAGGCGAACCAACCCGGCTGACTTCCATGACCCGATACTTGAACTGTTTGTTGTCAAGGCAGATGGAGGAAATGAAACACACCAGAGGTGGAGGCTCAAACCCCCACAAGCATTCATAAATAGCCCGAACCTCCAAGCTGGTATAATTATTTAATCCCTTGGTGTGATTTTTACAAGGTCAGGGTACCAATTTAAGTTTTTAAGTTGGAGGAAAACAGATGACAGCTTAAAAGTCAAACGTCAAAACCATAAGCACTTGGTTTGTCGTGACATTCGGCGCGACCCAAACATTTCACAGCTCTGACCATATAGAGCTGAAAATAGAAGAGCTGAGAAAAAGCAGAAACGGTGCATATATGTATTTAAATTACTTAAGAAAATGTAATTATTAAGTCAACTTTTTTGGGGGGGAAAAGCATGAAGCTTGTAGACAAAAAAATGTGTTTGCAGGTAAAAAGGCAGATAATATTGAGATCAACAGCTACAATCATAAGTTGCAATTTGCTTATGTCTGATCTAGCAGATGACTATCTTCATCTCCAGATAAAAATCCAGAGTCAAAAATCATGAGTGATAAGAAGGGAACGCAGGAAGGTGCAGTTGGGGACAATTGACAGGAGTGATCTTTGGTATCAGAGAAGCAGCCAGAGTGAAACACAATCCTTCATAGGCGAGCAGTGGTCACTGACATACCATGGTTTAGAGGGACGAAGTGTTGGACGAAGAAGGATTGAGATGGAGATACCAGATAAAACAGGAAAACAACCAATGAGGTCATGGATTTGGTTAATGAAGACAGGAGGAGGATACATGTGGCCAGGGTGGATGCTCTAGATCAGCGGTGGACACGGGTGACTTGCTGATTGTTTCCCATCAACCCTCCACCATGACAATTAACAGATTTGAAATAATCATGAATTTATTTGAACGTCTTCGCTTCGCCTCAGTACTCTTCATATAAGGAGGGTATTAAAACAAGAATATCACAACAATCTCCTGGACGTAGCTGTCAAGTGACAGTGGGTTTTGGCTGTCTCATACACAATACTGACCGTTTCATGATCTGGATCTCCAGACACCATCGCTCCTTGTTTCTGCTGCTCAGCTCTTGCCGACACTGCTTTATTGCAATCTCCTCCTCTGTGTCCTGAAAACCACACAAACATGGAATGATTTGGAACTACAGTAGAATCAGGTTTTAAGAGGTGATGTAGTGATGTGCATTAAAAGCAGCCTAGTTGAGTGCTTGGTGGAGAAGCTGTGCTTTTATTCCATTCCAAATAACATAAATGAAATGGATTTTTCCTGGTTTAGACATGACTTACCATGTCACGAAATGGAACAATCTGTCAAAAACAAACTAGAGCAGTGCCAGAAATATGCATTTTTAGGAAATGAAAGTGCTTTTTTCCACTTTTTCTGACTCGGTATCTGTTAGTCCAACGGTATTTTTGAGATGCTGCAATATGACTTCATTTCTGCTTTTGTGGCTTATTGCTCAGAGATTTTATTTTTTGTTTTAGTTAGGAATGGTTAAAATATTTTAGAGAAGTACAGTAGTGTAAAAGCAGTTGGGAGATAACATCACTCCTGGAATCTCTTCATTGACTGCCTTTTAACTTCATGGTCTCTTATGCTCAGGCGATTGAGTGTTACAGGAAGTCACACTGCTTTGTACAACTCTCCAATTGAATGGTTTAAGATCCCAGCTACTGGGGAAGATGTTGGGGGGAAGCCTGGACAGATCACCACCCCAACTAAGGACACACGTAGTCAGGAAACCACTGGCACAGGTACTCATTCCGGCAGACATTTTAAAGTCATCAATTAACTTTAACTCAGAGTATGGGAGGAAACCCACGCAAGGACAAGGAGATTATATGAATTCCACACAGGACTTGACCCTGCTTCTTGCCGTGACACTGCAGCAGTGACCACTATTCACCATGCTCCTCGGTGTCAGCATGTGAAGCTTTGGTGCATTGGTAGAAATGTGCAACCAAGAAGTCAGGATTCATTTTTATTTAGACTGAATTCATGTTTGCACCTTCATAAGAAAACTATGTTTTTATTTTATATATTGTCATACGGTTATCACTAAGCACACATTTCTATTATCATATCTGTTTTTACTACATACATGAGGAAAATGTTACTTGTGCATATTTTATTACCAGTCACAGCAGAATTAGACATTGAAGGCTACATGTGCAGCTATCTAGGATATTCTTCCTCCAAAGAGTGCCACTCCTTCACATTTCCCATAACTAGACCTAATTATATCCTATGATATATTAATTAATACAGGAAAGTGATTAAACTTCCTTCCCGGAAGTCACCACTCATAACTCCATAGAGAGTTCCCACTACTGAGCAACGCCAGGTGTGGCTCTGCTATCACTGAATGCTAATGCTTTCATGACCAAAGGATGGAATGATTGAGTGACATTAAAAGCTCAACCCTGTTACACACTTGTCACCAGAGCATTTGTTGAAGGAATACAACTGTGCTCCCAGGAAACACCTTAGGGGTTATGGAGGGAAGGCAGTGACACCCTCTCTGTTGAAGATGTTAAATGCCTTTGCCCAGAAGTAATCAATAATCTGCATAGCTTTTTGAAAAACGCAATTTTCTGTTTTTGCCTGTACATAAAGCTCTCAATTTTATAATCAATTTCGTGTGCAATTTTTGTTTCTATCTCCATGAACTCCTCCAAACTCCAAACGCCTTTTTGAGGACTTCCTTCCACACACAGCTGGGGGGAAATTGCATTGCCACTCTGGGGTGCACTTGTCTTTTCATCCCCTAGTTGTTCTGGTACATGACTCATCTATCCTTTCCTCAGTACACTCATCAGCAGAGGAAGAGGAAGGACCACAAAGCTGTGGTGTGTTATGTGTTCCCATAATTCTCCTTGAAAATCTCCATCCCTCTCATACCATGACGACACATGACATCATTATGTTCGAAACTACTGTGCGGAACTGCCTCCCTAAAGGTGCAATTTCAAGAAATGATGCTCTCTTAGAAGAATAGATGGAGATGGGTATCTCATGCCAACAAGAACTAGATTTTTTTTTTCTAATAATACAAACCGGACATTGTTTTATCCAGAAATAAGTCAATGTGGCTTACATGTCCTATTAGGTGGCCCAATTTAACCTCTTAAAACGACAGTTTTTATTGAGTTTTGCCTGTTGCAATTTGAGATAGGAATTATTCAGAAGGAGTATGCAAAGCAGGATAATCTTGTTTGAGGACAATTACTATTCACAATGTAGTTATCAATAATAATTAAGTAATATAGAGTATGTCAGACTTCCAGGTCATACGAAGTTGTACACTTTATTGTACAATTGCATGTACACTGGATTCATTCTCAAAACTGAACAGAATGTGCTATCCTCTCCTGTTTTAATGCAGGAGTTGTTGTTGCACGAGTCTTGTGTCTTTGTATGTGCGAGCGTTCCTTCTTTCTTTTTCTCACTGAAATGGCTGTAATGTTGTTGGATCATTACAAGATGTGTCCCTAACTGTGGCTAGTTCATGAACATTTTAAAAACAAAGTCCCAAGGTCATGAAACAGGCGACCTAATAGGTTCAGGTATTGAACCAGCAAACTGTTCAAATAATCAAATAATAATATAATAATTTAGACACTGATTAAAGCACATGCCTCGTGTAAATTATCTAACGCTTTCTCTTATGCTAACATCTACATTAAGACGCAAGCTCACATTGGATAAGCCTTTGACTGAGTATATATATGTCTGTTTGACTGCAGGTGCAACCATGTTATCGGTGATTCTGAAACATCCCTTTCCTCAGCCACTTCAGCCACTGTACTACACAGTAATTTGTTCATACGAGAGCGCTACAGTATCCTTCCATTGACATCCTTAAAAATGGAGGAGCTCTATGAATACCTCATGTCGTTCAGTGTTTGTCTACATTACATCACAGGCCATGTAGCAGGCCGTTTACTGCAAAGCAACGTATAAAAGTGCATCAGCAGTTGCAGAACAGTGTAACAAATCAATGATGATAATTTTGCAGTAAGAATCCCACATTAATCCCACCTTTGGCCAATCTTATATGCTGCCTTCTTGTGGGTTATGTTTCGGTTAAAGATATAGTGTATATGTTGCACATACATAGTGTTAGCTCCAATACCTTATTTTGCCATTTTGTGACATTTCCAAAACCTCCATTGCCGAGTCTTTCCTTCAGTTCCCAGGAGCCGCAGCTTTGAGGCTGCTGCAGTGGGACCCGATTCATAACTTCGGCTGCAGTGCTGCACCTTCAAACACAAAGACACTGGTTAACACTGGTTCACAATGCACTTGACAGTGCATCCAAACTTTTCTGCGATGCAAATGAATAATTCAAGGAGTAGCAGCGTGGTTAATCTGTAACCCATGCAACAGACAGACTTAGACATATATGCTTTTATCAATGCAGCTCATCTTCAGCACAAACCATGGCGTATTATTCCATTGCTATATTTGGTTAAGTCAACGAATGAGCGACTTTGTGGGTAACCTACTCAAACTAACTGCAAAATACTGTATGAAACAGTAACAACAATTTACTGCACAGCCTCGAATGTACTCAATGTCCAGTTCCCCCCCCAAAAAAATCAAAAACTGTCACTTAGTTATGTATTAATAAATAAGAAATGATAAACACAATAACAATGGATCAGTTTGCGATCGGCTTTTAGTAGTGATAGTATAGTGATAATGGTTTGCATGTACATATAAACATGGTATCACAGCAGTATTACTGTTTTATAGTTGGATTTTCTCTATTAATTGTGTCAGCCTGAGAGAAGAGGGAAGATTCAAAAGTGTCATATAATAATAATAGTCACTTTGATTGTAATAACGATGCATTGATAGGACACTAGAAAGGGTAACGTCGCAAAACAAAAATGAAACTGTGTCGGCCGTTCTTACCTTTAACTAGATGGGTAGTTTTCTTTAAAAGTCAGTTGAGGTCCTGTTTTTATGATAAACGCACCGCTTTTGAGTTCAACTTAGCGATAAACAAATCTAGCAGAAAAACTTACTTCCTGGTTCTCGTGTTTCCTGTAATCCTTCAGAGCCCCGCCCCCGAAAAACTCCGCTCTGCGTAGCTGTTCAAGCAGCGCACGCTTTTACAGGTTTTTGTAACGTAATTGGAAAAGAGGGGGGGAAAGGCCAAACCACTAGGTTCCATGGTCCGTTGGCTGAAAAACACCGCCAAAGTATTAGTTCCCACCACAATATTTGACAATATTTGATATTGTTTCACCTGTTGAATGGATTAAAACTTCGATTCCCAATGAATCAAGAGAATTGGAATGCTTTGGAACAGCTTGGACTATTGGACTGTCTTAGAATTTTAGATTGTCCCACAGATTGTGGCACGTCCTTTGAGGTATGACTAATTTTAGACATGCCACTATTTGTCCAAATGTAAATGTAAACACTGATTTTTTTCCCACAATGATGCCGCGTATACATCTTCACATTATTTCCTGGGAGATACTGATGTCATTTACAATCAAGAAAAAAAAAATGTTTGCTGAAGAAAAGTAACTTTAAGTCAAAATTAGCTGGAAGTAAGAATAATTCCAGGCTTAACGTTATATATAAGATTTCAACACCATCTCTCATGCCTGACTTGACAGTAGAAACCCAAAGTTGATGGTGCGAAAGGATGAAAATAAAGCCACCTGTTCCTGAAACACTGTCCCATATGTGAAGAACAATCATTCATCACATCAATGAACCCCACTGATTATCTCCTCCTTCAACCAAGAACCACCAGCCCAACATTCTTCATCCAACACTGTCTCTTCCAAACTGTCAAGCCTCCCTCCTTCAGCTGCTCCTCTGATGGATTCATTTGTGATATTGTCCCACTGACAACCTCACTATCATCTCTGACTCTTCTCCACTGCGCTCAACAGTCAGGCTATTGTACTTAAATGTGGAAATTTTCAGGTCTACACAGCTTTGCTGCGTTAATCTGGAATCATATTTTATTTTACTGTGAAGAGGCTTTTGCCACTGCCATTCTCTCATTGTTAAATAAAATGGAGTGTGAACTTGTTTGGCATGTTACACAACTGCAAAAAAAAAATGTAATTAGTGGTCTAGATTTGCATAACAAGCGAGAAACAACAAGGAAAAATGTGCAGGCGGAGGTGGATACAGTCGTAGCAAGCACACGCTGGCGGTTGACTCTATTTTGAGAGCAGACATAATAACTTTTAGAGTCCAGTTTCACAGCTTCCCAACAGTGGTTAGATTAACTGTCGCCCACTCATACCGGAAGAGAAGACTCACTTCGTACTTGCTCTCAACACCTGAAAACTCTGACGTCGGCTTTCTGATGGAGGGACAACACAAGCAGGTGAAATGAAGAAGAAGTGAGTCGAAGATGAAGAAATGTAATAAATGAACTGAATAATATTAAAATAAGAATTGAATTCTATACGGCCAAAGTCTGAGCTGACGTCACAGAGATGTAAGATATCGATGAAATCCAGATTCACATCTGTAGAACAATGAGCGCCACCACTCAACTGTTTTTGAAATGCAAAACAGGTGGAGTGTGTTAACTACATGGATTGTTGTGAGTCGCTGTTGAACTTTTGAGCAGCTCTCTATAAATTCATCCGAAAGTTCAATTCAGTTCAGATCACATGCATGCGTGTTCAGTGCCTCAAGACTGTGGCTCTCGTCCATGTTGTACTTGGATACTCATCAGACCTCTCCCTTCTTTTCCTCCTTTTTGGGATTCGTCATCACCTCAGCTGGAATTGCGAAGCACACTGCTGACGTAAGTGAGTTCATCCTCTTCCTAATAAAAAAAACATTGCTGATTAAATTCCAATGTCCCAGGAACAGGACTTTTATTTACCAAAACTGCTTCTGCATTTACTGATGATTTATCATAGTTTATAAATGGAGTTGTATATATCTGAGTTGTTCACTCAGATATATACAAGCGACCACAATCAAAGGACGGAAATTAGAATAAATGTTTTTGTTTTGTTTTTTTACAAAAAAGTTTGACAATTGAAAGCATACTTGAAAATATATTTACACTGGAAACATTTTGTATTTGCTAAGCAGAACCTTTCTCCACCCTCAACTTGGATGACTTTATTGACAATAAACCGAATGAACATTAATTACTTGTGTTGCTCTAACAAAAATATGAAGCTATTCTGGAAGAAGAGTAGCTGATTTCCTGAGGAAGGAATGGGTGGATTAACGAAGACTGTGGTGGTGACAAATGAACCCTGGTGCCGGCGGGAAAACCGCAAAGATGCAGTCATGTAGAACGATGAGTGTAGTGTGAAAGATTGACCCTCCTGGATGTGTGAGAATGTTTTACTGCGAATAATATTAATAGTAAGACTTCCCCGCCCACATTTTTCCCTCTTAGTACCATTATAGCTTTTTATGACATTTACCTATTAGACACATTTATAGATACTAGCTTGTCAAGATAAAACAACATTACGCCCATTGGAGATTGGAAAAAGAGGGCAAGAATGTAAACAATAGATAGGTTAAAACTACCAGTTCTTCAGAATGCAAGCAGTGCACATACAGTATATACTATAACATTGCAACTCATCTCACCTAACTTTGAATGGAATTAATGGTGAAAAAAAAGATAATAAATAAAACAAAATATTGAAACATAACAAAAATAAAAACACATCTAAATCTTGCGTCTTAAGATGTTAAATAACTAGACGCACATTCAGTCTCCTGAAATCTCAAATATGCCTATCACATGAGCAGCATTTGAACATCTGACTCAGAATGTACACACTTGTAATACACATGTTATTTATACTTGTGAGTGGTCCCTTTCTTTGCTTGAATTTGAGCCTCCTGGAGTCAAGACATTTGCCACAGGAAAGTGACTGTTCTCACTGTATTATTATATTCTCCTGTATGTCATTACTCAGTTATCTGCCACAATTGTGAATCTTAATTCAAGTTAACTGGAGTGAAGTTGCATTTGAGGATGTTGCAAACAAGTACATGACGTTTAGCCTCATTGTCAACAATGACAGCTGGTAAGTAATTATAATTACATTACAACATTACAAAAATAATTTAAAAAAAATAACAAGGTCAAAAGGCAATTCTGTTTAGTTGTAGCAGAGTTGTCATTACAATAAAATTGTACTTCTAAGTAAGCCTATTTTCATTGTTAATTAATTTGGGATTCCTTGTGGGCTATTTTCGTTGATGTAGTAATAAATGTGAAAATGACAAATATTACAATAGTCGTAAATCGCGAAGTCATTTTGGGCGAGTGGCGCCGCCCTGCTGGCTCCACCGTCATCCGGCTGGCAGCCATGTTTCACGGCTGAGGTCACAGCAGACCTCCCCTTCGCGTTGCGATAAAAGCCTGAGAGAAGAGGGAAGATTCAGTCCGAGTCCGAGTGACAAACTTCTGGAGGTCTACATCCCTGCGTTCGAGGAATTCCAACTCCCCCGAGTGACCCCACAGGTATGACGATACTTTAAGTTTTGATTATTATCATTATTATTTACTCTGATGGACACGTGATGGACACATCACCTTGATCACGGACAAAAGCAATTTAGTAGTTGAATCGCCATAATAATTTTGGCACATATCCAGTCATTTCCATGGCAAATTAGCTGAATCGGTGGTAACTGCTGAAGTTCTCCTCACACCCAGGTTTGATTGAAACATATTGAAGTTAATAACATATTTTAAAAATATTCTGTTTGGTAGTGATATTTGGAACAAGTGCATTTTTTTCTAAATACAAACAATTAAAAATGTTTTAATCCTTCATCCTAATCTCATTTAACTAGGGCATATAGTATCTAATATTTTACATTCAATTGATACATATAAGTGTGCCACAACTTCAATTTTTATCAGTTTTAATTCGATATAATTTCATATATAACTGTTAAAATTTGTATTTGAGATGAAAATAACAAAAATAAGAAAATAGTTTGTATTTAAGATTTACATTTAAACACTGCACCATGTGTAGCTTCATGCCAGCATGCACTGCGTTTGAGGTTGGAATTACTAAGTGTGTCGCAGCATGTTTATCACTGATTATTTGAAACCTCAAAACACACATTGATCTGATTCTTACGCATATCAAGAATGTACTGAATATGTGCTGATGTTATCGGCAGTGTCATTATGTGGTGTGTGTTCATGATAATGAGTGTGAGAGTGTGGCTTGGGAATTCTCCTCGCTTGCGTCCGTCTTTGATACCATGAGCTGTTGTATTATCTGGGAGTGAAAGTTGCAATTAGTTAGCTACATTCCTGGCAGTGTGGTCACTTGTGAGTTCGATCACTCGAGTGAGTCACCCATGGCATGTAGAGGTTTAAATTTGAAGAAGGGAAGGCGTATAGACTGTATTGACATGCTTTTATTGATAATAACTTTCTAAACACCAGATATTGCACACAAACATTCTGAACATACATTCAGTAAAACTCGGTGTCTGATAAGTTTTTGTTTTGTATTTTGTCTTTATATTTAGAGTTCCTTCTAGTCAGTATTTGACTGTTAATTCTTCCATCCAGGATGTGTCTCCATGGCGCCATATAAGACCACTTGCATATCCAAGATGGGGCTTATGTGACTTATTTTCCTCAGTCCGGAAGCATATTTCTTAGTTTGGGATAAAGTCTCTGTGTTTCTATGGAGTGTTACATTTTCAGGTTCATGTTGTCATGTAAGCCAGTGTTTGCTTGAAAGCAGTGTAGCGTAAATCCAGCATGCAAGACAGCAGGATGACTCACAACCACTCATTCTTTATTCTGCTGACTGGTTGGATCCTTCCTATGGTCTCCTTTCATCTCCTTCTGCGCCTCCTTTTTTTTTTAAAGAACTTTTTTTCCCTTTGCTCTTGGCCATAATGGTCTTTTCCACAAAGCTTTTTATTGTTCAGGGGTTACAATGCAACTCCTTGTTCTGCTTTTTTTTCGGCTAAGTCACAGCCGCTGTAATAAAAATCCCCTGAGTGATGAATGAATAATGCCTGATAAGTCGCTTCATGCCTGACAAGGCATGTTGTGATGCATAATGGGTGCATTTTTGAAATGCATACCCGGATAAGGGACAGCATCTTGTCCAACAGGTTCACTTTACTCCTGAAATAAGCTGTTGACCAGCACAGCTCTTCAGTGAAGTGTCTAATCTTGCAGAGATGTGAGACAGGAATAGTCACTCGGAGATGAAGTGCATTTCACAGGGAGGTGTAAGTATGGTCGCTTCATGTTATCTCAAACTTTAGGACTTCCTGCTTTGTTACTGGAATGAAAGTCAACTTCCCTCAAAGACTCATGGATGCTCAGTAGATTTGCCTGATATTGGACTCACATGGGACTGAAAAAAAATAATAGTATGAGAGTGGCGCTAAAATGGTTATGTCTAAATTTGTCCAAATGCATTTTTTTGTCTTGCTTTTGCAACAAGTCAGCAGTATATTATAGTACTTTTCGAGTTGATCCACCCCTGCATACACGCCATACTGGTCTTTTTATTCATTCCACTTTCACCATCACATTGTGTCTTTGAATGTTAGATGAAGCTTTTAGCTCATTTAGCAACTTAAAAAATGTAGACCTAGGTTATTCTCTTGGTCAGTCTTTTCATTTATACAAGACAAACAAGTCGGAGGACACCACTAAACCATGTAATTAAAGTTGTTGGCGGGTTATCAGTATAAACCAGCTGATCCAACTGCTAGAATTTAATATAGGTTTACTTTTGGTTTAATGTAGGTCAAAGTCAACTTTATCATGACACTTTCTTTATCATCGGCCTCACTGCTAAACGTGATTTTGCCACGAAGCAACATGTGAGTCACACTTGTGCTCCCACTTCATACACAGTTTCATTCCTTCCATTCATTCATGTTTGACCCAGAATTAAAACCGCACACCCCCAGGCTGCAGTGAAGGTCGAGCGTGCTTGGATGAAACAGCAGACATTTTCATAGTAGGGGAAAAACTTCAAAAAGGATGTGGAAGAGTTCAGATCTGATCCCTATTTTCTTTGGCTGTTCATCCATGCTTGACCTCACGCCATAGCTTTTGCCTCAATTGTAAGAAAACTTGTATAAAAACACAAAATCATTGAAAGAATGAAGTATGGGTGGCAGTTACTCAAACTCAAAAAGTTCATTTACTGCTACAACTACTACCACTGCTATAGCTTAGACCAGTACTACATGTATTTCTGCTTGGACTACTTCTACCACTACACACTACACAACTACAACGTGACCACAGATTAGAAGTAAGAAGGTCTTTACTCAAAGACTATTCCCAAAGGTAAATGATTAGAAATGTCTTGTGGATGTGCTCATCTCTGAAAATGAAAGAGGGGGTTCATGAACTCCCTCTGTTGTTACAAACTATCAATACACTTTGTTATGCGAGTGCGTCATGTTAACTTCAGATCAAGTGTGCATGCTGGGCCCCATCCTCTTGAGATATCAGGGTGGGACGTAATCCACCCCTGTGTTTATGATGTGTGTGCTGTTGTTGATATGTACACTCTCGCACACACACACACACTGCGTTTCATCAGGAAATGTGTTTTTAGCTGTCAGTGCTGGAGAGAGAGGAGTGAGGGAGAGATGAACAGCTGCACAAAGGAAACAAAAAAGAAGCAGGACTGTTGTTGCTGGTGTGTGTGTTGTGAGGGGCAGTCAGGGGGCAAAACTGCACAGCAACTGAGGGGTTTATTGAGACAAGGACCCTTTGGACGAGGCTGGTGAGTGTGTCAGCGTGTGGGAGTGTCAGCCATTGTCCCATACTCAAGGATCAGAATGGACATAAATTTAACTATAGACGGTACGTGTGTGCGTGTGCGCATGCCAGCGTTGAGATATATTGTCGAAGCACTTCTCTGTTTTCAGCACTTCTCTGTTTTCAGCACTTCTCTGTTTTCAATTAGCTTCGTCAACCGCAGAAGGTGAGTCAGTGGGGAAGCAGACGATAGGCTGGGGCATGAAAACTTTCCTGAGAGAAAGTGCAAGCTTGTGTCTGCAGGAAAAGAATCTCTGAGGCGATCATGGATGCGTGTATTTAGGCCATTCGACTCCACATCTGCTTTGTCTCATATCTTTGGTGACTCAGTTCTACTCACACTTGACTTTGGCCTCGCCCTCAAGCTTCCTCACGGAGGTATCTTATTTGTGGCCCTTTCTGGATCTTGCTGGTTCAGTTGTCTGTTAAAGTTCTGAGTCACTTCTGCCCCTCAACAGCTGCCTAGCCTTTTCAGAGAAAGAATGTTGTCAGAGGGATGAAGAAACCACCTCCATGCAACTGTAGCACGTTCCTCCACACTCTTGTGATGTCCTGTTGGACCTGTTCTGTTTCCTCCCCGTGTGTCCAGGCGTTTGGTAAATTGACTTCTCTATTGTGTGAGAGTAGGACACTGTGATGATTTTTCAATGAACTTAAATGTACATTGATGCCTTCAATTTTCTGGAAGATCTGTTGGGGTCCACATGTTAAGTAGCTAGCAGGGTTTTCTATAACAACAAGGGGGACATTGAGACAGAACTGGGTGTCTGGATAGTTTCGGCCAGGCTTTGTTCAGGGAAATGATGATGAGATGATGAGAGAACAGCAAGAAGTTGTATGCACAGAGAAGCTTTTCTTTTGTACTGATACTGGTGACGCCTGACTGGCATGATGCAGGATTTATTATTGTAGTACTATTTTAGATGTTTTTTAGAATGATGTGCCTAATGATGCTTCCAGGTTCTTCACCAGAGCCTCCCTAAATGTGACACCGAATGAGCTGCCGCTCTGATATACTTATCCTTTCTCGTAAACCCTGATTTTAAGTATCCTCATCCTTTACTCTACTACTCTGCTTACTGTCTTTTTCAGTGAGATAATGTTAACCAGGTTTTATTGAGATGCAAGGGTGAAGAGAATGTGGTTGCTGGAGAGGTTGAGGAGAAGGTGCACATCTGCAGAGGATGAAGAAAAGATCATGGGGGATTTTCCCTTGCTGTAGGGAAAAAAGAAACCCAATTTTGCTGTTCAAAACAGCCCAATATGATCCATGGATAGGCAGTGACCAGGATCAAACGGGCTCCACACACTGGTTGTTGGTAGCGCGTTCAGACTGCCACACAGATTAGAGAAGGTTCAACAAGATCCAGACAGTGGACCGTGGTGGAATTGGTGGAGTAGAGTGCCAACTCAATATTAAAGCAATTTCACCAGACTTGTCAACGCTTAAACATTCCAATTTAAGTCAATCCTACAAGTTATCCTCCGGTGTAAATCGCTTTTATATCTACTTCTATTGTGTCAGCTGTTTTCGTCAAAACAAATAAAGAGATTATCAAAATGTCTTATTCATGCTCCTGTACCAAGTTTTATAACACCCTGTCTGCATGCATCAGACAACCAGAAAGGACCCCTCATTTCCCTATATTCCCACCTGCCCCACCCTTTCCTCCCCAGCACTCTAAGCAGAGGAAACAGAGAGGGAAGGAAGCTGTTGAAGGAAACAATAGAGTGGATAAGACTGTGTTTGTGGTTTTCCTGTGATTGTCATCTTTAGGCTGATGACCAAATATAGTTTATGTTACAGATGAGTAATAATGGAGTCCAGAGAACACACAATGGTTTGAATGATAAGATTCACTGAGAAGTTCCATCAGGTAGTTTTACATCTTGATGGCAGAAAACTTTGACTATATTTGAAGTGACATTTATACAAACAATTTTCATGCTTTTGAGAATTAGTTAGAGAATTGCTTATTACCCATGAATGTTTATGATACTTCTTTGAAATACATTGCCGCAATGAAATTGTAAATTGAGTATCTAAATCTGTGTGCGTTCTTGGCCCAAAGGTAGCGGTTTAAACAAATTACTCAAAGTTACCTAGTATTGTCAGTCATAAAGTGACAAATATTGAGAAATGGTTTGTTCAATATTTGCTGTGTTGTTTTGTGTGACAGCCACAGGACACTGAGCAACCATGACCAAGGTTTTCTGCCTGTTTGTGCTGCTGCCTGCTCTCTACTGCACCCTAGTCAACTCTGTGAGTACTACACTGTGTGTAAACTGTCTTATACCAGACACAGCTAACCAGTAGCACCTACTAACATAAGCAGATTACAATTAATTAATGAGAATTTTATCTTAGAGAAAAAATGTTAAGTTTCACTTTCATTAAGTCTGACTGCCACGTCCACAAGGATTTAAATGATTTCGCGTGACTCAGTGCTTGTTTTAATAATCGCCCTGTGGCACATTTCCTCCCCTTCACATCAGTCAATATCATTCACGATTAAACTTTTACATGGGATTACTGGTTTTATGGAATGTTGCAACAAGTCAGTGCATGTTTGTTTTCTGTGAAAGCGAAAGACCTGCTCTGTTTTTCAGTGGTGACTTTCTTTCCCACTCTAACGTCCTCGTCCTCCCTCTGCAGATGGGGCTACTCCGCTCTAAGAGAGGGACTCGTTTTTACAGAGGTGAGCCTAACCGGCAGCCATCAAGACGGACACTTGTGATTATTCATGTCCAGAAGTCATCACCTCCTCCCCTTGACACGTCTCGTGAGCCCCATCTTCTGTTTGTCTTTCACAATAACATCATCATCATCATTGCGTTACTCCTGTCTTGTCATTTCTGTGTTCTACCTTTGTCATGTCTCCACTAATTCATGCCCCAATAACTCTGTGTTCTTAACTGACGGTGAGTTGTGTGTTTTTCTCAGAGCTGTGTGTGGATAGTGAGACCTCAGCAGTGCGCCGTTTTGGCGACACTTGGCTGCGATGGAGGGGACAGCGAGTGGAGTATTGCCGTTGTGCGACGAGAGGACGAGAGCTTTGTCATTTTGTCCCTGTGACCAGTGAGTGTGTGAAGACATGTCTGCTTTCCTAGTCCCTCCTAATCTAGCTAGACGTCCAACCCAAATCCTCGTCTGCCCCCGTCAACCCATTTGTCCATGTAATTAAAGTTCACCTCCATGTTGCCGTAACAACCTCAGATGATTATTTTCTTGCCCTCCTTCCACGTTCCCTGGTCCAGATCGCTGTTATTTCAGGGCATGCTGATGACATTCCCTCAACCCTTTGCTCTTTTGTGGGCAAGTTTTAGTCGTGGTTTGTTTGAAATACTTTTGCCAGACCTTGTCTGTATTTTCACCCCCTCTGATGAATTCTGTGACACACCGTTGCTCCTCCCGCACATAAATCGCAACCACATTTCCCTCCGACCAAACTCTCTGACATCATGCCATTGCTGTGGAAGTCGTGGCTGCTATTCTGGACATAAGATTTTAAGCTACAAACCAAAACTCTAAACAATTCAACCTCTTAACTTCTATTTTTTATATATTTTGGAATCATTTTTTCCGTTAAGTACACCCTGTCTACGACTGAGTGTCTCTAAAGCATTTTATGTTCACCAACTGACTTTCACCATGGTACTCCCATTTCGACGGAAACATACTCTGATCATCCGTAAGAGGGCACCTGACTATTAGCATGTATGTTATCCATTTTGCCTCTAAAAACTGAGATTTCATTGAGCTGAGGAGTGACCTGGTAATTGGTTTTGGAGAGGGCCAAAGCCAATTTATGCAGATAAAGACGTGTCCGAAGTGATCATGTGGATATCAGTCAGTCCCTTAAACCACGTATGCTGTATAATAATCCATGAATAATCGTGTGAATTATTGGGATCTTACTAAAGTTGTTAGTAAGATCCCAATAACGAATTTCAGCCCCCCCTTTTCAAAAGTGATGTACATTAATGAGCCATGGCGAAACTGACAGACAGTGAAATTAAGACTTGCTACTGAGAACTGGAATACTTCATGGTGTTTATGTAAATCTTAGTGTGAGGAAAAAGTTTTATGGTACTGTTAGAACATTGTTAACCTACATAAATTGTAAAAGTAGTTATCATTAGCATTCACCAGCATTTACGTTAATCTCTTCCACTCCACCCAATATTTAGATAAGAAATTCTCAGTTCTGAATATTATTTATGATGGTCTAAATTGTGATTTTTGGCTTATTCCTCTCTAGACTGTTACATATCCCATTGCTATAATGGAGGGATGTGCAAAGAGGCGCTCTACACTTCTGACTACATTTGTCAGTGTCCTCAAGGCTTCAGCGGCGCTCAGTGTGAGATAAGTGAGTAGATGACTATGTTCTTATTCTCTACCCCTTTATTCTGCTCTTCACCCCTGTCCATTTTTTGGTTTTGCTTAGTTTTGTTCAAATTATGTCATTTTCCTCTATCAGGCATGGTAATGTTAATTGCATTGTGAACTTCTGAACTAGTGCTGTTTCTGTCATTCGTTTCCTTTGTAATCTTTTCCCTCTTCTTATTCTTAATGAAACGAATCCTTTAATTCTCCATCTTCACTGCCAACCTCCTCAACAATGATGTTTTTATTCTAGGTTTAAGTTTAAGTTTTTTAATTCATGGCATATCTCTTTTGTGAAACATAAAGGATTGGTTTATCATAGCACACTTATTCAGGAAGTGTCTTATTCAATTCACTTCAGACTCATTGTACATAGGTTTTCTGCTCAAGATTTTACTGGTGACATGCTATGTTTATGGATTAAACATTTCATTTTCGTGTCATTAGTTACGTTATAGTTGTTCTTAGGAACCAATTAATTGTTGAGAGATATCATATGTGTGTGGTTTATTGAAGATTATAAATCAAGAATGAGTCCTGTTTTTACTAATATTTGTGCCCCACCCAATTTGGATCCATGTCAGGAACCCCTGCCATTGGGATTCTAGTAAAATAAGTGTTTAGACCGCATGTATTTAGCAGAATACATGCAATTTATAACTATCATAACTGATGTTTTATCACTGATCGGTACCACGCAATAAGACAGTTTATGATTTGGATACTGCCCATATCGAAACTTCTCGTTACTTGTGTTACAATAACAGTCATATCTTGGAACTATTTCCTTTGAACAGACACCAAGGAGAGCTGTGTGGCGGGTCAGGGAAATGGTTATCGTGGCACATGGAGTATCAGTCAATCTGGCGCTGAGTGCATCAACTGGAACGCCACAACTTTAAGAGGAAAAAGGTTCACAGCCAGGAAAGTGGATGCCAGCAGTCTCGGACTCGGGAATCACAACTTTTGCAGGTGTGACATGATTCTTATTCCAAGTTAGAATGACCATCCCTAACCATGAGGGCAGCGGATAAGGAATAGCTTAATAATGTATGGATTAAATTATGCTGCTACTTCAGGAATCCGGACAACGACAACATGCCCTGGTGTTACATCTACAAAGGAACTCAGGTCACATGGGAGTATTGTTCGCTTCCCAAGTGTCCAGAAGGTACCACTCGACTACTCCTACTTATTAGTTTGAATCTTATTGTTGTCAAAACCATGTCTCTTTTCTATCTCAGATCAGTACAACGAATGTATACAGGGCTCTGGTCAGACGTACAGAGGAACTACTGCTGTCACCAAAAGTGGAACAAGCTGTTTGCCGTGGGACTTTCCGTCTTTGAGGCGCAAACTCAACAACGCATGGAGATCTGACGCACTGGATCTGGGACTGGGCAGTCACAACTTCTGTCGGTATGGAGAAGAAATACACGCTAGAAAACAACTCGTCTGGTGTGGTGTCCTCCTTGTTGTAGACAGACTTTTAGACTTAGACTTAGACTTTCTTTATTGTCATTGTACAAAAACATATCACTATATTATGGCAACGAAATTTCGGCCTCCGGTTTCTTGATGATGTTTTTTTTATGATGATGGATGAAGGGAGGAATGATAGTCTTAGCTTGTTGGCTCGGCTCTTCTCTCCCTACATGACCTTTTGTTTCTTTCTAGTCATTGTTCGGTGTTATTGTCTTGTTGATTCTATCATGAATATTTCCGCATCTTATCCTGGAATCTTGTCGATTCTCAGACTGGTTTATAATGACCTCACTTTCTGAGTTCTACATTCAAACTTTTTTTTCTGTCTGACAGGAATCCTGATGGGGACGTGGCTCCTTGGTGTCACATTTACAGAAATATGCAGCTGACCTGGGAACTGTGCGATATAACCAAGTGCTGTGAGTGACAGTTTCTTGCTGATCTTTGCCTGCTTATCAGACCAAGAAAGTCCCAGCAGTTTTATTGACATTGAAGCGCTGAATGTGCAGCTTTCGCCGGTGTGTAGTCCTGGCCCTTTCTGCCACTCCTCTGTCCTTTTCAGCGCGGTGCTCCCCAAACACCGAAACCAATCAGTAAAATGCCTTTGCTTTCATTGGTCTGAGCTAACAACATGATCCACATTCAGACCATCACTGAGTGTGTTTTCATCGTTAGTCTCAATGCTGGTCCCCATTTTAAAACAAGTTCAGATGTCATGACATTTTTTTAGCTGGTACGTAGAAATCTCTGACCTTTCTACGGAGTAGACTGCACCGCTGTACCTGCACCTTATAAGCCATTTACCTTCTTCTTCCTTCTTGAATTTAGTGTGCCCTCAATAGTTTGGAAACTACAGTACATATGTTACATTATAAATGTTGCTGTATCCCACAGGAGTCAGAACTAGGTAACCTTGTACAATTCAGTTAGCTAGTTAAAACAAGCCCATCCATCGAGCATTCAATATGTTTCTGATTAATCCAGCGATCTCACCCATGTCTGTTATCTGCAGCGAGACGTCCACTGATTACCACCATTGGTCCTCGTGCTCCAACAACTAACAACAACAATCAAGGTCGGCTCCTGAATCAGTCAATAGTTCCTCGAGCATAAAAGTTTGATGTGAAAATGTGACGGTGATCTTCGTCTCTCTGCAGCCGCATGCGGCCAGCGTTTGGACAACTCAGTCAGTCGACCATCTTTCCGTATGTTTGGCGGCAGAGTTAGTGACATCACAGAGCAGCCGTGGCAGGCTGCAATCAACGTATACCAAGCACGACTGCGAAACCACTTCCATCGCTGTGGTGGCGTCCTCATCGACTCTTGCTGGGTGTTGTCTGCTGCTCACTGCTTTGAGGACGTGTACGGAGAATATCTACACGCTAATATAGCCATGTCAATTGCATGAACTCATTTTTCTACTATGTTTTCACAGCAACAAAGCAGAGAAGTTGGAGGTGGTTCTGGGCAGAACGTTTCGGAAACAGAATTCCAGTAGCGAGCAGATTTTCAAAGTGGAGAAGTACTGGATCCACGAAAAGTTTGACAACGAAACATACGACAATGATATTGGTGCGTAGCTGTTTAGGTACATGTGCATTAGAGTAGCGTGATGCAGTGGCTGAGATGGTGGCAGACACAGGACAAAGGTTGCCATGGTAAAACCTCAATAATAGTCCTCTAGAAGGTCTCATAACTTGTCATATTTGATTATATCCCATCACTTGGTCTCAAAACAAGACAGCAAAGGATTCCTACCTTACATGTGTCTTCTGTAGGCCCCTGAAGCAGAGCTGACCCTCATCCAGATGAACACTATCATCTGTAAATTTGACATTTTGCTTTTTCATCATTTAACTGCAACCACAGTGCCTCACTTGACCTAGAAAAGTGAATACAACCTTCGAAAATGACCTACTCAGTGAGCCAGAAGAGTGCACGAGCCATTTCCCCGTCCGCTTTAGTTTGTCTGCCATCCAGTTTTTTGCCTCCAAAGAAGTTGAGAACTGCACAAGCGTTTAACCCCTGCCTTTGTCTCTCACCATGCAGCTCTGCTGAAGCTAAAGACGGACATCGGTATATGTGCCATTAATTCTCCTGAGGTTCTCCCGGCGTGTTTGCCTGAACGCAACTTGGAGCTGCCTGATTGGACTGAGTGTGAAATCTCTGGCTATGGGAAAGACTCAGAGTGTAAGCATCGCACCATAAACCACTGTATATTGTTGGGTTCAGCAATATACAGTACAGTGCATATGTACAGCAAAGTTGTTTGTTTAGATTTGATAACCCAAATACGTTTGCATAATTGGATTTTATATCAGTCTTATATGTTTGCAAAAAGATGTCTATTTCATTCCAAAATCTATTAAGATGCGTTATATTATTGATTATATTTAACTTTTTTCATATAATGTTTTGATGATTTATTCTTAAATATGACAGAATATGTTTTATATTTACACAATTTATTAAATACAATGTAAATAATAATAATATAATATTGTGCATTTACTCAAAAGCAAGTATTAGATGATAAACAGCGGTGTAAGAGTACATTTTTAAACCTCAGTGAGCTGCTCATCAAGTTCAGTATGGCCGTCAGGTTGGAGTCAAAATGGACAGCTCGTTAGTTCTTTGGCATGAACAAACAGCCACTCGACACTCATTCCTATGTACAAAGTAACATCCGACTTATGACCGGGATCGGTTCCAACCAACCAGTCATAAGTCAGATTGGACGTAAGTCGAATGCCATTCAAAATAGCTGATGCGAGGCTTATAGGTGCTACTGTAGTGTTAGATCGCTGTGTGAGAGTGAGATGCTGGGATACTGTGCTGCCGTAGCTGTTGTACGCGTTGCCAAGCTGCGATGTGAATACATTGAATAAACAACATTGAATTAAAAAAAAAGCATCTGCTGGCCAAGTCAAGCAGGTCATATGTTGGATATTACTTGTATAGTTTCCATTTGCCATTACCTTGCCTTACTTACAGTTTTTGCTGGTGGTAATGTGGGAATGTCTAAGACCAGATGTTCACCGGTGTTCAACGCACTGTGTCCGACCCCAGTCTCTGCAGAGTTCTCTGAGCGTGTGAAGAGAGGCTACGTGCGCCTGTGGCCCAGAGATCGTTGCGTCCCTGAGGTTCTGTCAGGACGGACAGTCACCTCCAACATGCTGTGTGCCGGTGACACCCGAGGGCTGGATGATGCTTGCAAGGTGAAGTATTCTGACATATCTACTTCTGCACATATTAAATTTGCTATGGTAGTTGGTTGAACCACAAAGAGAACAAAAGACAGAAACAAACCAAGACCATCAAGAACCTCATCCAGCCCAGTCCCCTTTTTATGTGGCTAACATCGTTACAAATCAAGGAGAATGGCATGACCTGCAAACACAGCTGCACTGCAAGACCACGTCCATAACAACGACACCACGTGTGTGTAATTAACTGTCCTATAGATTAACGTATATTAACATTTCCGTCCTCACAGGGCGACTCCGGTGGTCCGCTCGTGTGCAAAAACAACAACAGGATGACCTTGATGGGTGTTATCAGCTGGGGGGACGGATGCGGGCAGAGAGACAAACCTGGCGTCTACGCCCGAGTGACTCGCTACATCGACTGGATCAACGACAAAATCAACTCCAGTCCTGTTTAAAGACCAAACACTGTCCAGAGAAGTGAAACTTCCGGGGTCTGACACGGATGAGGCCAAGTTTACGACCAGCAAGACTATCTCCTTGCTATTTGTGCTGAATTCACATTTGTCCATTTGCCATGGACGGATTGTGTCTGTCCTGCATCACATGTTGAACATGATGTAGTCTTCACTACCGGTCGACTTTTTGGTCCATGCAGAGACACAAACACTCTGAGAACAGCAGATTATGCTCTCCTTTCTTCAACATGTTTTTTTTCAGAAAAGGCAGCAAAATGTTGACATGATAATAATGATAATTTGAATCCCTAGTCAGTCGACTAAACAAACACAGAGCTGACGATTCATGTTTTAATGCAAGCCTAAGGTTAGCTTGGGCTGGACATTTGGATGTCCTCTATACAGACAAAGATGCTGACTCAGGCTGAAGGTCAGTAAGACTGCAGGACCAGCAGTGCCCTGTCCTCCTTCATATTCAACCTGAAACTACAAATAAAAATGTCCATATGAATCCGATTTGTCCTGAAGTGAACAAGTGAGTGCCCAGTGATGATGTTGTGAGCTGCACAAAGGTCTTCTGTTCTAGCTTCGCCTGCGGCGCACGACAAATAATTGTGTACATCTTATCATGAGCCTTTGATCCAACCAAATCTGCTGGTACAGATTCTTCCATTAAAAACACAACAGCAACAGCGATTCAGTGATTGTACCTCTCTTCTGAGTTTGTGTGGCAGTACTTGTGTTGGGTTGATCCCTGATAACACAGTAACATGTACATACTGTATATAGTTTTTTTTTTTTACCAGGATGAAAACACAGATACCACAGACTCAGTTCTAAGTTAATATTTATGTGTTTCATAGACATTAGTGTGTTGTGTAGTTTATTTATTGTTCCTTGTAACCCCATTTCACTTCTTCAATAAAGTACCATTCGGAATAAAGTGCGTATGCTGGTGTGTGATCAGTTGTTAAGTTCTTATAATGAGTGGCCCATCAGGTCAAATGAGAAATAAAGAGGTCCAAAATGAGGAAGAGTGCAGAACAAATAGGTCTCTCTGGTGGGGGCAGTGTTAATGACAGGTTCATTACCACAAACCTTTGCACAATAAGGAACACTGAACCAGCGCTGCAGTATTAACTTTGGAGTATTGATTTAAAAAAATAATAGTACAACTTGACTTATACGCAGCACTGCTGAGAACGCTGTTCTCTTAGTGTTTTACAGACAATACATAACACATGCAAAGAATAGTATCATGCACATTCACATGAATAAATCAAAATCGGAGTCAGAGTCAAATTTATTGCCATGGTCAGCGGGGATCCCATCAACTAGGAAAGTGCTTTGGAATAAAGTGCTGTCAAAAAATAAAATAAAATAAAATAACAAAGGCTGATCACAAATTGAACAGTCTGACGGCCGAGGGGAAGAAGCTGTTCCTGTGACGGGAGGTTCTGGTCTGGATCGACCGCAGCCTCCTGCCAGAGGGAAGAGGAACAAACAGTCCACGATCAGGGTCAGAAGGGTCGGCTCTGATAACGTCTCAGTGAAAGCAGAAATAAGCATGAAAGCAGGACGATATCATGTAAATGCAAGTGTTTTAAAGGTTGAGGTACATAATGTGTTTGTTAATTCAATCTTGAAGTCAATCCTAAAGTAGACAGAGGAACACGTTGGTCAGGGAGCCAGGGCAGTGCTGCCGACACTGGTGATGCGCTGTCGGCATTCACAACTAGTTAGGACATGGTTATGTTGTTACAGTGCCTCGTTGATGAGTTCTGGAACAGACATTCAGAATGCCGTTGCCTGATTCCCCTCCACTCTAATTCAGTGATCTCCGCTGGTGTTTACAGTTTTTGTTTAGTTTTGTTTTACAGCTCAGTGTAATCTCTAATGCTATTGATCACATGTCTGACACATGCAGGTCAACATTGAGCTTCCTCTTTTGATAACAAACGTGTTACTGTTCCACTCACTCACTGGAGCTCAACCTGCTGTAGGTGTGACCTTCCCTGTGTAGTTCATGTAAAGCAGATCAGTGCCGTTTTAAAAGAACGAACCTCCACAGTTGTCTGTTCTCTCAACTCTGGACCCAACGATGGTAATGTAACATCCTTTCTTCCAAAATGTGTGAAATGAAATGATCTTAACTTAACTCCTGCTAATGAATAGTTGGAGTTTCTGGAAACTCATTTAATTATTAAATATATCGCAGGAGGTTTTCATGATATTGTTTTCTTTGTTTCATTTTGAATTCAAACTTAAAATACTGTATTTGTTACATGTTTATTTAAAAAATAATGATGTTAACTATTTATACTTACCTTATGTAAATACATACATTTTAATACAGAAAAACTAATAAAAAAATGTTTGAATACTTTTTGACTTATTTACAACTATTTTAAATTAATGTTTAACTTAAATATTCAGTAACTTTTTTTCTGTCCAATGGTTTCATGGGAAGAATTCAGTGAGTGCATGTGTTTGTGCGTGTTGACTACTGTTACTGCTTCACTTCCCTTACTCGGTGAAACCAGGCTTTGTGGATAGCCTGATACTGCTGCTGCACTTCCTGATTCTTCACTTGTTTAACTCTAGTGTTTGCCAATCTCTTTTCCTCACCAACTTCTCTGCAGTAAAAAGCTATCTCACTCTTACCTCAGCTCACCGTTGCTTCTAAATAACCAAAACAAGACATGTTGAGGAATTTCATGGTAATGGTTTGACAAACCAAAACGTGTCATGGTTAACATGAAATTTACTCTAGTGCCACACTGAGACTCAAAACCAACATGAACAGTAATCACACAATGAACTGGCGAAACTGCAGGTGCTGTCTGCTCTGTTTTTATCGACTGAGGGAATGTGACTTTTTTTTCTGTTTGGTTTCAACCTGGGTTTCCAGGGTTCTGCTGTACCTTAACCCTATAAGCTCCGGTGTTTTTTCAATGACTTAGTCACTGTGATGTCACTATTTAAAAAAACGCTGAAATCTGCAGGATGATGGTGTCCATGGTGATTTATATAACCTATGCAGATGTTTATCTGATCCACTGGTGATACTCTTCCTCATCTCTCAAGCAACAACGATGATGGCTGGTCATTATCATAGTTGGTCCAACACTGTCTCAGGTGTCCAAACCACCAGGCCTATCCAATTTTGCCTCCATACTTCTACACATGAATACTCCTATACCCCTCCTTCAATATCAACCATACCACTGATTCGGGGGTTGGTACCTATTGGAGTTCTTCTGTCGCAACCAGGCAATCTGTTATCAGTGACTGTCAGTAGCTGCTAAGTTTCAGTTGACACCCGATTGGTTAACCTGTGTGTGCTCAATTGGTTGGAACAAAAACCCGCACCAACTGCGGGCCTTTCTGTAACAGTTCGGTGACCCCTCTTCTATAGCAACTCGTGTCTAACTGGGTCTTGCATGATATAATGACATAATATAGTCCTAGTTGTGGGACTCCAATGACCACATTCCACCTTGTGCCAGTTCCAAGCGTAGGGTAATGGAGAGGCTGAGTGTCAGGCAGGACAGATGGAAGCTCTAAACCCCGGAGAGTCAGGCCATGGGGATGATTTAACACCGTTTGTTAAATGTTGCATTGACGGTGACTTTAAAGACAACTCAGCCTGGATGGTACCGTAGAGTACGACTGTGACAGAGTCTTTCTGTTTTTCAGAGCTTCTTCGGAAAACTTAAGAACCGGTGAGCCAAGACTTGATTCTTTGTTTGAATGAATGACAAAGACCTGTGTGCAACATGCTTTGTATTGTTTTGCCTCTGATACAGTGCACCTCATACCTTGCCAAGGAGAACTGGTAAATCGTCCACCTTAAAGTTTGACCTGTTGAAGAGTGTTTCCGTTAACCTGTGTGTCTGTTACAGACGTCAACTGCGGGCGTGGCTGGCCTGCTGATGAGTTTGTGAGTACAGATTTGAAATTTTCAAGCATGTTTATGTCAGTGGGGCCTCTCCTGAGAAGTCGTCTTCCAGTGAGACTAGAGGCATAAGTTGAGGTATTTCTGGACCTTTTCTCTGTCATTCTTTTATCTTATTGAATTCCTTCTCATTGAGTAAAGTTGGCTCTGTATTAATGGACACAAATCTTTCTGGTCACAGCTACATGCTCTACAAGCTCAATCAAAATGAAAAATTCCATTGTTTTGCATGAATGAACTAGACAGCTAGACAATTTTATTTCAGAAGAATTTATGGTGTAAATGCAACTTGACAGGTTTGTGTCTGTTTGTATTTACTGGTCAGGCACCTGTATACAAGGCCAGTTGTCATAGTAATACAGCCGTTCTCCTCCACACATTCTCCTCTTTTGAGTCACTGGCATTTAAACTTCATGAGTAGCAAATAGCAGAGGACATTTCCAAATCTTGAGGCTTCCCTCCATGTCTAACCATTTCATTTATCCACAGTAAATGGTTTTTGCAGCAGGATGAAAATGACAGATTTTCCACTTGTTTTCTGTAAACCAGCTCCATCATTTGTAATGGCAGTGAGTGGATCAGGGTGGTAGGTTTGCCTCTACTTTTGTAAGGCTCAGACAAATTCTGGAAATGTGACAGTTTTCATGAGCCCATCATTATTGAAAATTGGAGAATTTTTAGACAGAGAATTAGAGAATTTAAGACAGGCTTGCAGAATTGGAGTGTGGATACATGTGACGCCTTGAATGGACTCTCTAGGTAAAACTATGGAAGAACTTGTGATAGAAAGTGTGTTAGATGATAATAACACATCTGTTTATTTTTAAGTTTATATTATTCTGAATATTGGACTTAATAAAGCTCAGCTACTAAATCCATTTTTTAAGAAAAGGTGAAAACAAAGAACAAACAAAAAAATAAATCTTGGCTTCAATGTAACTTGATGTAGTAGAAGGAACTTGGTGAGTTCAGCCATGCAAGCGCTAGAGGGAAAAACCAACCCACGGTGAGCACTGATATATGGGAAGGACAGTTAGAGGTTCATCTGCAGCGCTGAAGTCCTCGCTGAGAAGACATAAGTTTTGCTGATGTCTGTGATGTCAGGACAACGATGATGGAGACACGTACGAACCGCCTCCCTGCGAGCCTCCACCCATTCCACCGAGGCACGTGAAGGAGAATATTTATATGGGTAAAAACACACAACATCCACTGCTAAAGTCAGACAAAGGCATCATCTACCCACCACGGACTGTTGTTTGGATTAATATCGAGTATTCAACCCATGTAACCCATGTCAAATGTAATACCTATATGTTAAGTTCAACATATAGACATGCTTTGACTTATCCCAATAGCCTTAGGTGATGTTTTACATTTTATTAACCTGAACATTTTGAAAAGGATAGACCTAAGTCGGGAGGAAGACGGTTGAAGACCAACGTAACCAGTCTTCTTCTTAGTTTGCTGATGTTAAGTGCCGAGCCAATGAGAGAAAGTTCGTGTTCGAGTTGCGTTACACAGTCTGTCCATCAGAGGCCACCCTCGTAATGCATATCGTTTTGTGGCGTCTTATTAGCTTCTCTCTAACTCGTCAATAAACATCTTGATTATGTGATTCAGCTGGTTGTGTTTCTATAGTTTGAAGGTGTGTTTTTCATTCACTTGGGGGAATCGAAAATAATGGAATATATTGACAGTATAAAGATAGAAAATAATAAATAAATAAAAAATACGATAATTATAATACATCATTATATCATTATTATCGTATTTTTATTTATTTATAATATATTATATTATATGTCTATTATTCTGTTTTTCTCCCGCTTATCTGGGACTGGGTGGCAGCAGCATGAGCATGGATGCCTAGACTTCCTTGATCCCACACACCGCCTCCATTCTGTCCTGTGTCTCCCCCGGGGTTCTCTTCCCAGTGTGGCATGCCTAGAACACCTCTCTAGGGAGGTGACCCGAGGCAGATGCCTGAGCTGACTCCTCTTGACGTGGAGGTGTCAGCTACTTCTTCACTACGAAAGTCCCTCACGCTTCCCTCATGAACAAGACCCCATCCTGAAGAGGGCAAAGCACCTTTTTAGTCAACAACCATGGCCTCGGATTTGGAGGTGCTGATTTTCATCTGCTTCACACTCCGCTGCAAAGCGTCTCAGTGCGCGCTGAAGGTCGTGGCTCGATGAAGTCAACAAAATAACATCAGGGATGGAATTCTGCACTCTCCAAGGGAAGTTATAGCAGAGGGCCCCAGTCCCCATACTCCCACAGCACTCTCCACAGGACAGGACAAGGGACACGGTCGAACACCTTCTCCAAAACCACAAAACACATGTACACTGGTTGCGCGAACTCCCATGAACCCTCGAGGATCCGGTGGAGGGTGTAGTTGGCCCAATGAGCCAAGACCCGGACGACCAGGACACTACTCCTCCTGAATCTCCTGAAATGTGATCCTGCTATAGTTGAAACACACCCTCCTGTCCCCATTCTTGAACAGAGGGTCCACCACCCTGCTCTGCCAATCCAAAGATACTGTCCCCGTCCACCACGCAATGTTGCAGAGCTGTGTCAAATTAGACAGCCCTACAATATCCAGAGACTTGAGGTACTCAGGACGTATCTCGTTCACCCCCAGAGCCTTGCCACTGTGGAGCTTACAAACCACCTCTGTGACTTCAGTAAGGGAGATGGACAGGTCAGACCTTTGGAAAACATGGTGTCAGAATTGAGGAGATACTCAAAGTACCCCTTTCCACCGTCTGACAACATCACCAGTCGAGGTCAGTAGCTCTCACCACACTTGGCCTGCCAGTACCTGTCAGCTGTATTGGGTGTCCCATTGTCCAACATGGCCAGATCAGACTCTTTTTTTCAACTTGACGGCATCTCTTACTTCCGGCTGCCATCACCTAGTTCTGGGATTTCCGCCACGACAGGCACCCAAGACCTTGCTGCCACAGCTACGAGCAGCCACATCAACAGTGGACAAGGAGAACATGGTCCATTTGGACTGCATGTCTCCAATCTCCCTGGGGGAGAAGCTCTCCTGGAGGTGGGAGAAGATGGCAGTGCTGACAGAGGGTTTTGCCAGGCGTTCCCAACAGACCCTGGTTGGACCGGTTTCCTTCCCTGCCAGCAAATTCAACTCACCACCAGGTGATGATCGGAAGACAGCTCAGCCCCTCTCTTTACCTGAGTATCCAAGACACTCAGTCGAAGGCCAGACAACACGACAATAGGGCCCTTATACTTGAACATGGTGTTTGTGATGGACAAACTTTGACTAGCACAGAAGTTCAACAACTGAACACTACTCGGCTACAGATTGGCCAATCATCCCCCTCGAGGTGCTACTGTCGCTGCCCATGTGAGCGTTGAAGTCCCACAGTAGAAGAAAGGGGTCCCTTGTATAGGCACTGTCCAGTACCCCTCCTAGGGACTCCAAGAAGGTCTGGTACAGGTACAACCCAAAGGCGTAAGGATGGAATCAGAATCAGAATCAGAATCAGAAAACTTTATTAATCCCAAGGGAAATTATGTAATGTATGGGACACCCTCGTTTACTGGTGTGAACTCCAACGTACACTATGGGCACTGAGCTGGGTGTATAGGAGCAAGCCCACCCCTGCCCATGGCCTCTCCCCACCAGCATTGCCAAATAATGGAGTGTCCAGCCTCATTCGACGAGCTGGGTTTCAGAGCCCAAGCTGTGCCTGGTGGTGAGCCCGACTATATCCAGCCAATACCTCTCAACCTCCCGCGCTAGCTCATGCTTCTTCCCCACCAGTGAGGTAACATTTCATGTCCCCACAGTCAGAAGCTGTGTGCGGGGACTAGGCCGTCGAGGCACCCACCCCTGACTGGCACGCAGTCCTCTTTGCACCCGTCCCCTATTAGTGCCTCTGCGGGTGGGAGGGTGGAACTCTTGTACATCATACTTTCGGGCTGAGCCCAGCTGGGCCCCATGGGTAAAGCCTGGCTCGCATTGGGCAACGTCTTGGTCATAGTGGACTGCCTTTTCTCTGGCCAGTCACCTGGGAATCGTTCGTAATGGGAGACCCTACCAGGAGCTCAATGCCCCAGAAAACATAGCTCCCCACGATGAATCGGGTACCCACACTCCCCCACCATGACTAATATATTACATATATTAATACATTATATAATAATATAGTAAACTAAAAACGTTTTATTGAATTCAGTTCAAACATTGACTGTAAAAACAAATTAGAAAAAAAGTATTAATTAGTAGTAGTAAATTTAAGTGTGGTATGATGCAAAACTCTTTTAGAATAACATTTTTTTTAATCTAGGAAAATGTTTCATCAATAATTGTTATTATTGCCATCTCAACAGATGACCTTTTGGCTCCAGCCCCACCTCCGTGGCCGATTAAACCTTTGGTAACTTCATCTGTTTTTGTCTAATGTTATTAGTTATAAAGAATATAACATCTATGCATACATTTCTTTTTCGCTCAGAAAAGTAAAAAGCAATCAGAGATGGATGAAATCTCCATAACTGGTGTGTCATCATATATATATACTCAACATCATCTTTGTAGTAGTACTTCAACCCATGTCTCAATCAATTTCATGGACACATTTCAGCTCCTGCCATTAGCAGAAGTGACAAACCCAGGGGGGTGAGAGTGACTTCATCTCCAGCTGTTTCTTCTCCTGCTTCTCCTCCCAACTCCATTGCAGACGAAGGTACTGAAAGGTTTTCATATGCTGCAGTGGTGGCTTACTAGTTAGGTTTGTTAGAGCGGATGGTATTTTAGGTTGGTCCTGGGCCGGAATGATGGACAATATATTGTGTGCACTACTTAAGAAGTTCAATAGTGACATCTTCCCTTTTCAATTCCAGATGTTTACATGGATCCAGATAAACAAGCGGTAAGGTCACTGAAATAAATTAGACTACTGAGGTAGTTATTGGCAGTGAGTAGGAAGGACCAGATCAGTCAGAGGGACATCTGACATGAAGGAGTTGCGGGACAAAGTTAGGGATGACTCATAGTAAGGACTTGTGGAGACGAGTGAGAAGAAGGGAGGCTGACTTGGAGTGGGAAGGGGAGTGACAGACGTGGAAACACTTGCTCTGACTGGATATTGTCTGGCAAATTGTTTGACTGGTATAAAGTTTTATAATTCTGTGTCACAGGAAGATGAGCTGTATTTGGAACCAGTGGGTAAGAAAATCCCATTATTGCCACTTGAACTCTAAAAAGATGCTGATGAGTTTTGCTCCATCCATCCATCAGATCCCTCTCCAGTTTGTCAAGGAGTGAAGGTGATGCCGCCAGATTATTCACAATCCTCTGCACCCCGGTGAGTCATTCCATAGCACGTTAATCCTGAAGCAAGTTACAAATGAGCTCTACACATCACTATGTGTTGACCTCTCTGTCGGCAGGTTGAAGCCTCCGGTTCCTAGAGCGCAGTCGGTAAATTCATTCACTGTTTCGTTAACTTGCATGAGATGACTGCTGACCCTTGTTAGCCCAAGTAGAAACAATGAAGTTACCTTTCAGAATCTCAATTCTTATTTGCTCACAGTCATATTGCAGTTTTTAAGCTTAAATGTGACATACCATACATCAAGACGTGGCACATTAATGCACATTTGCTTTCATATGGCAGAATTCCTCCTTACCGTCCTTTAATGTCGCTAAACCAGGTAAACTTTCTGTGAACTTAATCTACAAACTGAACCAAAGAAATGAAGCTAACATTCTTCTTCGGTTCTCATTTCAGCTAACTTTGATGTCGGACGAAACACTTTTCCTTTGGTCTTACCCCCCGCCCCCAGTTTCAAGCCACCGCTGCCACAAAACTTGAAACCTCTGGGGTGAGAGAGAAGGCATTAGCCAATGGAAACTTGTTAATTATGAACTGATATCTTTCTTTTCCCCATTTCAGCTCTGTGAAGCGTAACAAAGACGACAGTAAAGGTGAGGGTAAGCATTCGTTTACCTTGAGGTTGCCGGCAGGTGTAGCCAAAGTGAAAGATTCAAACAAAGCATAACGTGTTTTGTTGTTCTAGCCTCAAGTGACAGCTCAGTGCAGATCAAGCTTCCTGACAATGAGGTACTATTATTGATCATCGAATGTTGTTATAAACAGTCAACCACAAAGAAATGTACTATTACTAACAACACAAATAAATAAATAAATGTAAAAATAAATAAATAATAAGCATCAGAATCAGCCAAACAGCAGACAAAACAAACAAATGAAATGCGGAGCAATAGTTTTGTGGCTACAACATTATGACTGCTTTAAAAGTCAGACATCATGAGGGGGTGATTGCTGTCTAGTTGCAGTATAGTCCTGGATGGTAAGACACAGCTTGTTCAATTTGTCTAAAGAAACCTTCAGACTTCTTTAACCACCATTTGTAACTTGGTACGTTGTTTTTCTGTGAAATGAACTTTAGAGCAGTGAGCAAGGTGATCATTGCCATCGTGGTAGTGGTCTGTTTAGAGTCAAGATGATGAACACGCCATGAAATTTCTGATTCTGAGAGATCAAGGACATAAAAGAGGACTAGGCCACGTTCCACACAAATTGAAGCAGCCTGGATCTTTTCTAATGCAGATTCCTAAACCGTTCTATTGACCAGCTTAGCAAAACAGAATGTGTTTGTTTTACTAGATTGTCTGATTTGGAGATACCTAAAAATATGTCCAGCGGGGAGAGAGGTTCTGTTGCACAGTTGTTCATAGTAGGTAAACTAACCTAGTGAGATCTGAAGTGGGAGCTGAGCATTCAGGAGATGGTTCTGCGTCACCCAAATTGACGTCTGTCGTGTGCTTTCGCTTAGTGGACTGTGTGGGGACATATTGCATGGTCTGAGGGCCCTGTAGCGAAACAGTCCAGTCAGAGTGTATAGACCACCGTTACACCCTAATATTTTAATAATTGCCAAATGTGTTTTGCAGCCGTAACCCCTTGATAAAACAGTTAGAGGCTATTTCTCCCATTTTTATACATTTCATTTGAAATTAGATACATTGCCATATTCCTCTAGAAGTGCCTTTGCAAATGGTATTGAGTTGAAAGGATCTGGTATATAACAAAGAGTCATCTGGATGCAGAGAAACCTCCCCCATCAATGATCATTCAAGGAGTATAACACAAATCCCGGACGTAACAGCGGGAAAGTGAACTACCTTTCCTCCTAACAGACCGACAATTAAAATAATTATTAAATACATTAAATACATTTTTTTTACCAAAACCAAATCTTTTCATGATGAGAAATACAAAATCCTGTCACACACTTTTTCAGCATCCAACATGACTAACTCGGGGTTCAAGGAAAAGTGATTAGTTATGTGAGGGATAATTTCTTTGTGTCTTAAGTCATATTTCGCCTGTTGGATTGGGCGAAACATCAGAATGTTACTAGATCAATGCAGTCCTGAAGTCAGCAGGAGTTGCTTCACAAGAACCCTTCATCTCATCTTTTAACACTTGGAAAGTGAGTGAGAAGCATGGCTTGTTAAACGCTGATCTTTTTCAAAAGTGGGAAAAGTGGTAAAAGTACAGACAGAAAGAATACTGATGTACTGCAACTCAAAACTGGATGACAGAGAACGGTTTAAGAAAACTTGCCTTGCTTGTGACTTTCAGAATTTGAGTGTTGATTCTTTATGATTTATCGGTCTTTCACTGCTCTCTAAGTCCAAGTTTGAGGTAAAGAATGACAGGAGCGAGTATAACATTCTGCCTGCAACAAACAAACTGCTGTCACAAATGTAGCAAGCTTTTAAAAGCTCTTCTCTCGCTGATGAATAAATAATCTCTTGGATGAGTCGCAGGTGAAAGAATGGTTTGCTGGAAACTGCAGCAGAAAACAGGCTGAGGAGCATCTCCTGGGAGTCAACATGGTGAATAACCCTCGACAATCATTGTGTTCATAACCGTTACTCACATGTGACATGGTGACTGTCTGTCTGTTTTCACCGTATTGTATTGTAAAGTGTACTTTGTCAACCTGTTCATCCACGAAATCAGATTTCTTGTTCATGGAAAAAGAATTATTTCACTTATGAACAAGACTCCAATATACTGAACCGTCCGTGACTTAGAGGATCTGTTGTGGGGACGAAGTTGGAATGAAGTTGGAATAAAAACTTAAACTTGGGCCATTATAAAAATATGAACAAAAATATGGATTTGTGTTTTAATAATCCACAACTAACTTGACACTTCACGGTAAATGTCACGTTTTTCTCTCAGGACGGGGCTTTCCTCATCCGCAAGAGTTCGAATCAATGTGGCCAACAACCGTTCACGCTCGTCGTGCTCCTCCAGCAGAAAGTCTTCAACATTCCCATCCGCTTATTGGAGGAGACACAGAGCTACGTTTTGGGAAAAGAGGGCAAGAAGATTGAAGAGGTGCGCTTTGGTCCGGGAGATTGACTGATCAAGCTCACTCAGCTCTTCTGCTTGTTCTTGCCTTGCAGAAGTTCTCCAACCTTCAGGAGTTGATTCTTTACCACCAGAAAAACCATCTGCATTTGATTGACAGCAATTCTCAGGCCAAACACACAACTTTTCTAACACAACCCACTCGACCTTAAAGGGGCCCTATCGTTTTTTTTTTTTCCTTCAGTAATGGAATCTCACATGTCCTGATGTTCTCTCCCTCCCACTGTTCTTATGTTTGTCACCATTCTTGTTGTGGTCAACATACAATTCACCTACAAACACATCATGTCACTTTCCTAATGTGTTTGGTGTTCAGTTAGTGGCAAAGGTTTTGACTTAGGACACCAAATGGAAGATGGATTTGCAGTTGCTGACGCAGTTGAAATCCAAGTCTTTAAAAAAGCTCCTTGACTGAGCAAGAGTGAATTGACTGTCAAAAACACATGCTCACATCTGATAGGAAAATAACTGCAGGAAAGCGATCGTCCAATTAAGTCCGTCGGCACCTGTGGAGGCCTTTCTACAGTGTGTTGTGTCAGTGATTCCATGAACCTTTGTGGGTTCCATTGAACGCGCCTTGCCCTTTTGATGCCTTCATCACCCATAGTCTGAACAAAATGGGAGAAACATGTTGTATTGTGAAGGCTGATTTTGAAACCGAAGTACTGTGAGCATCATACTTTAACAGTAATTTGATAGTTTAATACTAATTCAGTAATGTGTGAATAGAAATTAAATATGAAATGTTTGAAATCAAGCAGTCCAGATTTTATTTGTCATGATCCATATTTATATCTACCAAAAACAACAGACCTGCAAATGTATCATCCTGAAACTGTGTCTGACTGGGCATCTCGCCTCTTTGTTGGTCTTACAGGATGATGGTCAATGTGGTGACGGAAATGACCTTGTAAGTTAAGTAGAAGCTGGTCAGAGGATGATCAATGAGCGGTGGGCTTGTGGTGAGCGTGAGTTATTCACTTATGGTTGCAATCCTGCAGAGGTTAGACACAATACTGTGCCACAATTTCTGACAAGACTCTCCTTAAAGGGAAAGGACCAGATGGTTTTGCTTTTGTCAAATCAATCACCGAAGAACTAACATTGGCATGATTTACTGTGGATCAGCTTTAGTGAATGTAAATACTCTCTCATGACCCGCAAAGGTTTCCATCTTACAGAGATAAAAAAACGTTTAGTTTACGTCCAAATCCCCCCACTTTGAATCATTATCTTGTAATACTGCCTTTGTGATGTGGTAAATTTGCTCTTTGCATTGCCCATTTGGAGTTGTCACAGCAAGGTCCAGTCCAGTTAAAACTAGCTTATGCATCCTCTGTGATCACATCGACCTTCTTCATACCCTCCTTTATTGGATGTTTTTATATGATTGGTTTTCATTCTAATTAATTATATTATTTATAGTATTTATATTAAGATTGAAGCTGTCATTTTCGTAGTTTTTTTTAATGTGCTACCTCTAAATGACATCTTATGTTGTTTTGTTATTTTATTTTATGTTATTCTCTGTTTAGTGTCATTTATTTATTTTGATTTATTTATCTCTTATCTTGCAATGCTTGACTATACAGTTGCATCTTCAAACAACAATTTCCCAACAATTAAGTATACCAAGTGAGTCTTTTTTTTTTTTTTTTTTTACATAAAATTTTTTTAAAATCGCAGTCTCACAACTCACTTTTTAAATTAAGAATTTAAACAGACAGTTCAGAAAACAAAACTAAACAAAAAGATTGTGGAAATATACATATCAAACTACAATAAATACAATGTTAATCAAAAATCTTAACAAATTTGCATTTTTTATTAGAATTTGGATATGTTTAATTCATGAAGTATGACAATTGTTGTTATTCAAATCTACTTCACAATGAGGCGTCTATCGTTTTCTACCGCGTCCATCACAATCTCTCTCACACATTATCGCTTAACCAGAGTTCAGACAAAATCCGCCGCAAGCATCGAGACTTCTTTACATTTCCTTTATGATGATATTTGCATTCCGAAAACTACAGCAAGTTTTCTGTGTGACGTGCTCCGAGCTTCATTGCGTCATCAAGGTTACTACACTTTTTCCTTACGCGTGTGCGCGCGCGTTGCAGTGGTAGTTGTTGTCACGAGCCCTGATTTCGAAGTTTGTGGGAGGGGGCTGCGGCGGAAGGATACGAGCCGCACATCTGCTCTTGTCCATTGACAGCTATGATATAGAAGCATCATGTCGATGGTGCTTCGTGTTTAACCTCGTTTACACAGCCTGCACGAGGATTTTGTATTTTGGGACTGTCCACAATTCTCACCGTGCCGCGGGACTACACTTGTCTCAGCACTAGTTTTCTTGGCGGAGGTGCGTAGTTTGTGACTCGGGACTGGCGTAGGGGAGCTCCTGAATGGGAGCAGTCAGTGGAGTCGTGAGATCCAAACGAAACGCCCTCCGGTTTCCCTCTCCAGCCCTCTATAGTTGACTTTACCGGGGGACATTTAAGGACGAGCACAGGACAAAACCACCTATATACCTCCTGCTGTCCCCCTCCCCTTTCCTTCCTCACAGTCTCCAGCCAGAGAAAAGATCCTGCAGAAATGGCTCAGATACTTCCCATACGCTTCCAGGAACATCTGCAGGTAAGAGTCGTTTCAGCCTCTCTCATGATCCCGGCGGTCATTTTGGGGGCTTCATTCCCGCACACGTCGCATTTGAATGTGAAACATGACTGCAGGGGGGGCGCTCCATACAGCCACAGGCCTCGTTGTGCTGCCGGCCAGATGACTTGGAGAAATTGAGTCGTCAGGTCCATTGCGGTTCTTTGAGCGTGTGTCTACATCCCTGTGTTGGTGCGTGTAAACACCGCAGTTTCCCTCTTTTCATCTGGAAAATCGCTGCTGTCATTTCCAATGTGCGCCGGTGCAAACTGCGCTGTTTTGACACTGAGGCGGCAGATCTCAGCTGTTCCTCTCAGAGCTGGATGCTCTCCAGATTTTAAGCTTCCACTCTGTTATCCTGCGGGCACATCCACTCCTGTCCTTTCTCTGTGCGTCAGACAAGGTAAAGTATCCGCCAGCTGTGGATGCTGATTTCGCTACTGTTGGTGCTGCAAAATGAGACGAACCTTATAACTACCAGTAAAAACAACAGGCACAGCTTCTGTCATTTTAAATAATCTGTGTGACTTTCTGATGCTGATAGTTTCCGTAGCCTCCTGAGGGTGTCAGTAGAGTGCACTGACTCTTGTCCCGGTCCTTTACCGTTATAGACGTCGTCGTTGAGGTCACTGTTTCGAGTTATGCAGTCCTGTCGGACCAAGTAAATGGCAGCTTTTTGTGTGGGTCCCAGGATCTCATCTTCAAGTTTTGTCATTTCCCATTCGAGGTTTATTTAGCAAGGCATCCACTGTAACTTATCTTGATCATCATCTCTAGTCCTATTCATCCATGAACGTCATACAGGAACCTCATTCCTCTGTCTGGCAACTGGTCTAGGTCACAGTTGCCTGAGACCCACTCTTGTTTGGGCTTTCCTCGCCACCAGTTCTAAGGTCACAAAGCTTGTCCCACACGCCTGTGTTCCATTTGGAATGAAGTTGCTCCCACACCAGTCAACTTGCTCTCAGATTGGTCATATTGTAATAGTCGGAGTGAGGAATGCATATTTAAGTTGGAAATCTTCCTGGGAAGATGGAAGGTTACCCGTCACAGCTGTCAGTTTTGGTGGCTCAATTAAAGGCACTATTCTGCTTCTTTTGTATTGGTGCTCGCAATGGCTTCCCACCTGCAACAATAAACTTGTTTGCGGTCCTAATTGTGCTCTGACCCATATTCCTTGCTGCTCCAATAGTTCAGGTCTCAGAAGTGACCCACTGAATGCTTTCTTCATTTGGAAGTCTTTGTGGGAAACTAGGAATATCTCTTTTATTCCATGCTTCGGAATAAAAGCTCCCATACAGAGCACAAATTTAGAGCCTCGATTATTGGTGCACAGAATGACCTCACCGCTCTACATTTAACTTGTTTGAGAGTATGTAAGTTGTCTGTTAATCATCAAAACATCTGGAGTGGCGTGTAGTGCAGGGGTCAATTTTTTTTTCTATCTTGGTCTGAAACAAAATAGCCTTGCACTCAAGGCTTTCTCAGTTACATGAATGCTATATCCTAGTCAATCATGATTTTAAGCTGCTCTTGACTTTAATGATAGTCAGCACAGTGAATGACATGGTTGAAAAAAATCTGAATAAATATGAACAAGTTTATAAATGACAGAATGTGGTTATCTTCTGGAAATATGGACTATTTTGAGTAACGGAAATTGCTACTGTGATAGCGTAATAACTAGTGTATTGACTCAAAAGACAAGCTTGTTTGTCCTCACTGAAATATGAAAGATCTTCACCACATATTTTCAGTTTGCTGTTGTATTTATAAGGTGATAGCATGAAGTTATGATCAAACATTTGGTGCGGAAATAATTATGAGTTAAGTAACACACAAACATGAATTATGTGGTTATTTAAGTGAAGTTTGATTGTTGTCACATTTGCGCTCACTACTGTGGGAGGTCTGCCCACTCATTCAAGCAACATCTGCAGCAGATGCCCATGTATGGTGTCATTTTATGCTGTTGATGACATTATTATAGTTTTATTTGCATTGTTTGTAATGCAACCAACAGCATCTTGTAACAGCTTCTCACACTGCTAGTTATTACAATAAAAGCAATTTAGCTAAAAAAGCTAAAAGCTCTCGTAATAGTTTTTTTTTTGTTTTAAATGTTGAGCCTTTCTGTGATGGTTTCAGTGTTTCCATATTGTTATCACCTTGCTGTTCATTGTAAGGATGTTTTTCTACACATACCCAATAAAATCCATTGTGGCGTTATGATTTAGCTGTACAGCGCTCTTCAAAACCCTGATGTATTCAAGCTTTTTGTGCGTCACCACACTGCCAAACTGGAGCAAGTGGAACCCATTTTCTTCAAAACAATGGGGCACTTATTTTTTTTTTTTCAGGAAATGAGCTTCATATGCAGTGAGCGCTAACGTCTCTGAGATAACGGATGTCTGCTTGCTTTTGGCATTTGGTGTGAGGTTCCAGGGGGTCTGAGAACAAGGAGAGACTGTCTACATTTCAACTCATGGACAAGGCCATTACAATACAAGGTTTTGTTAAATGGCAAACAAACAGAATTTATAGAAAATACGATACCTATCAGCCAGGGTGCTGATCACCACTGATCACCGATACTGATCACACAGATTGACAATGAATTTGTAATATGTAAATTGATGAGACCTTCTGTGTACACGATGTGAAAACTAAACCATTAAATAATTTTAATTCAGACACGTTTTCATATTCCTCTTGAAGGAGGAAAAAAACCTTGCTGGATGCAGCTGCTATTTTGTCAAAAGGTCAACTGAAAAACACAATTCAATGTGAGATGTTGCAGTTTTGGTGAATCTCTTGAGATTTTGCTATGTCTGTGAAATGTTTACATACTGGCCGCTTGTAGCGGGACTCCGAAACAGAGAGCACAGCATTTATCAAAGTTTCCATTTCGGATGTTTCCAAAAGTTTCAGATTCAGGTGGCTAACGAACATTGCACCTGACTCCAAAACGGCGAGGGATCTGCCTCGTTTCCATTTCCCTGAGAAAGGGTGGGCATCAAGCTCGATGAAATTCGGACCGGTGGGTGTTGCTAAGCGTTAGCTGCGCTAACAGCCTGTTGTAAAGGAACCAGCGGCCCGGAAAACTCTCCGGGCTCTGTCAAGTGCTGGTGTTTTAAATGACATATTTAATTTTACTGTGCTTCAATGCACAGCATTTTCCGTGCATGTGCTGCAGGATGCAAACTTTACAAGGCAGATAGAAAGATCCTCCACAGCAGACATGCTGCTGCCTAGTGAGCAGCGAGCAGGGAGAGATGAGCAGATGCATCACAGCCAGCCGGGCTTCAGCAGAGCACCAGCTGTCCCTCCTGATCCGTTGTGATCATCAATGACAGGTAGTGATCAGCATTCACCAATTATGCTAAGATCGGCCGATCTAGGTCGGTGACTGATCGATCGGAGCATCCCTAATAAATACCATAAAGATTTAAATTCAATCATGATTGCTTTCACACAATACAAAGGTTTTCTGAAGTACCTCTTAGCAGGACACCAATCTGTTGACATCAAAGCCAAAAACGGGGGTGTAGTATCACAGCTTTTCTAAAACCGTGCTGAACAAAAGTTTGATTTAAAGAAACACCAGTCTTTCGAGTTTCAATACTTTGCGACTAGCGTAACTCACTGTTCAGTTTTGGTAATATGATTATGGGGATGTATTAAATAAGATTTCTAGCAGGCCTGGTTCTTGAGTCTCTCTCCCTCTCTCTCTCTCTCTCTCTCTCCTACAAGAGAAACTCTGTGACATGACCCCCACTACCTCTGCTCATCTGTAGCTTGTCGTTATGGTAACAACAGGCAGTGAAATGGCCTTTCATTTAAAAAGCCCAGCACCCCCCACCCAGACCCTCCATGCTCTGTTCCTGTGGCCAATAGTCCTACTTTTGTCAGCCAGAAGGCCTTTTAGTTGTCCTGCCAACAGATCTTGTCTTCGCTCTGATTGGGAGGGCGGTATACTTCCTTGCAGCATGCAGATCATTGGTGTTCATCTCGGCACTCAACAAGCGTCTGCTGGGAAAGTTCTGTTTTGAGATGCTGATAAGAACCAGCGTTCCACCTCGACCATGAAATCCTGCTCTGCCCCAGTTATATCAAGGTGTCTCTACTAGAGGGGAAAAATGCCTGGAATTTGCAAACTGAGGACTTTGGGCCTCAAATTGTTTAGCCTTTTTCTCCTTTCCTGGTATTTAGAGCTCCCTGTCTGCAGTCCCAGAAGTGAAATAAGGACCCAGACCCATGGTGAGGCACTGGCCTGCCCAAATATGCAGCTTCAATCCCTTTCAAGTCTAGAAGTAGACATGTGACCTTCAGTGTGGAATCCTCTCCAATGATCCTATAAGTAGTATGCGATACATTGAGACGTCCACGTCCTATAAAATGAGATCGGGGTCAGCCTGTCTTGTTTTGTGTTGGAATTTGTACATTTATGAGGCTGAGAAATTACAAATGGACTGTGCTATTGGATCCCTACCGGCAGCATGCAAAAACAAATCACATGGCACAGGATTCTTATTCGTAATTTTTTTCGTGACATGACTTGTATTCCTGACATTGCTCTTTAGGCTAAGTGTGAGGTTTGCTGTTCAGTTAGAGAATCACCTGCAAAAAGTTTATGCAGCTGTAGGTCGACATGATGACATGGTTGTGATGGGCTGGCGGATGTAACCGGCAGATGAGATAAATGGACCTCATTAAAACAAACAGGATTTATGCTCCAAAAATAGGGAAGTGATTTCATCACTGGGAGACGCACTGGCAGGGATGTGACTCTGTGTTCTGTCACCAAACTCCATCACATTAATGAAAGCAGACATCATCACCAACACAATTATTTGAAATGGTTTCACAGCTGAAACATGTTTCTAGTCAGGACTCCCTATTCTTAAAATATAATAGCAGATATGTTGTAATTATGAAAAAAACACGACAGCAGTAGTCTGTCGTGGTCAGTGTGAGAACAGTACACAAGTGAAAGACACCAATGTGTGGCAGGTTGAGATGTCTGCCTATGCAGTGTTCATTCAAAAGAAGCAGACTAAAACTGTTGTACAAGCACCACTTTGACTCTGAGAGTGACTTTCTGAGCTCTCTGAGAAACGTCCAATTGCAATGACTCACCGTCTCCGGTCATGATCAGACTGGCTGCAGTGACTTTCACACTTTTCTTTGGCATGTAGGTTTTTTTTTTTTTTTTTTTGGAGGTCTGCAGAGATGACCTCACACTTTTTACTGGAATGTGCACGGGATGTGGGAGTGTTTCTGCTGGTGACTCAGACCTAAACCAAAGTCTTACTGGAAGTGAACAAGTAAAGCACTTGAATCATGACAGATTGTTACTTGTAGCATAAATCTGGAATATCTCCTTTAACTTGCTATCATTTTCTCTGTTATCTTTACAACTCCTTCCTCTGGTGAGAAATAGTTTTGGCAGGGTGTAAGAGATGCACCATATGGCTCTAATCCTCCCTCAGGTCTTTTTCTCAGACCTTTTTTATAGACTGTTCATAGTCCTCTCAGTTCATCAAACTGAATGGAAAAATCTGTAAAACAATGTCTACCGTTGTGAGATTTGAGATTTTACTCTGCGGCAATATAGGGTCACATTATACATTATGAGATGTATAATACGAGATGGAACGCGGGGACATGCACAGATAGACCCCTAGTGGTGCCCGAGCATACATCTGTCTTCCACACAAAAACAGTTCATCTAGCACATTACGTCAAATTCTACAATACTCGTAGACTCTGTTTTAGTCAGCCAGTTTTACTGTACTGGCAATCTACCGTAGGCCCTCAATAGGAGGCCCCAGATCCAGCATGCCAGATGGTTATTTTTGGCCCCGGAGCTGTTAATTTACCCCATAGTAACAATTGTTGTGCTCACATAACTGCCATTACGCCATGTAACTCGCTTATAGAGTAGTTTTGCATGAAAATAATAAAATGCTTGTATTTTAAGTTTTTTACTGCCTTCAGTTCACAAAATGTCTGCCTTGCTTGTAATGCTGTGTTTTCAGTTGAAACCCAAGACTACAAAGATGGCCAGTGCACTGTTCCCATGGCTGTGTTCTGGTTTCTACTGATCATAAATATCAATCGTTGTAGCGCTCATAGTTGCTCAAACAAACCTGTGTTCATGAACAATATTGACTTAGGTGTCATCTTGGTAAGATGCTAGTCAAAGCATTTCCAAAATGTGATCTCGAACGTCGTGCTGTTTGATGCAGGTTTTAGGGGTGTTGTCACTGTTTGTGGGGACATTCTCTTTCTCCCTCAGATCACATGTTTGTCCTTATTCTTGATGTGGACAACATAAAGTTCACAGTTGAAGTCATTTAAACCAAGTGAATTGGTGTTTTAGTGCGTATCTTCTAAGTGACAGACAGCAGCTCCAGTGCAGGCAGATTCACCGATTCTGATTAAAGAGCTATGAGTTCGTTTTGTAAACCATTGTTTGAAGCTTAGAACTTGACTGTGGTTTCCTCCTGTCAACAGTGTCAGACATCCAATCAATCGAGACGTGGACAACCGCGAGATTACGCGGGTAAACAAATATGGCGATTGCCAAGCTACAGTACAGCTGCAAAATGGTAGTGAATCTGCTAATTTCGACCATATTTGGTGAAATTACTGGGAGAAAACACTCTTTTCATGGGAACCAGTATGGTGACACTATGAGTGGGGCTTTATACTGGCACTAGTAATCGGAAATGTAGGGCGTCCTGCAGAGAAAACAGGCCATCCATTTTTTTCATCTTTTGCAGTTCAGGGCATCCAGACGCCCCCCTTGCTAAAAGCCTGCTATATGCAGTGAAACGTTTGCTGCACAGGGAGAATCCAGCGACTCCATCTAGAAAACAAATGCAATCTGCTGGACCTTACGTGTTCCTTTACCTAGTAGGGTCTTACATGTTCCTTTCCCTCATTGCCAAAAATGTACTTGGTCTTTCAAGATGGTAGTCACGGTTAAAACGTTGCTATATGAAGTCTGTTTGTGTTGTATACTCTACTGAGTGAGGAATCTACAAAACAGAGTTTAGTGTCAGTGCCATATTTGTTTTTTTTAAAAGCACTTTTTATGGAAATTGATGCACGTGATTCATTCACACCTCAGTATATGTTATTTGACATGATTTTGTGCTTAATCTTGACAATAAAACAACAATGCTGAAATGTAAAGAAAACATTTTCTGACAAGCCTTGGTATCAGTCTCAATTTTCTATTCAACGGGATGAATTTCTTGCGGTTCAAATCTGTCGCCATAGATCAGCGCTTAATTGTGTATCTCTGTCACTGTGACCTGCTCTGGTTGCTGCCTGTTTGTCCTTCCTGTCCTGGAGACGACATGATTTAAAGGGCTTGCTTGTCACAATTGCTTCTCCTGCTCCAGCAGACATCTGTGAGATAGTAGAGTCCTTGTGTGGAGTGTGAGGATTCCTTTCCGCTTGCCTCAGACTGCACAACACAGTCGGCTCAGTCATCAGAGCCGCCGTTTTGGTCTCTGTGACAGTGTCCAGTTTCATAACAGTTCTGACCGAGTTCTGCAGACGTGATGGTGGAATTGTCATACTTAAAGAAAGTAAACATGCTGACTGAACAGTTTTTCATTTTGTTAAAATGTGTTGCTTCTTGTTGTACCTGCTGTTTTTATTTACTCTGCTAGTTTTCCATTTCTAGACTCTCATAAATTAGAAGCAGCCACGTCTCTATGTCACTGTACACATGTGGTAGAAAAGGTCTTTATTCAATTCATTCATTCATTTTGAGGTACTGCTTTGTTGTGTGGAATAAAACTGTGTTGACTTGCACATCCTGTCGTTAGCATGGGTGTTTGTGCAGGCTTAATACAGCACAAAGCAGCGTGGAAAACTTTGTAAGGAAAAGTCCTTAAAAATAGCTTGTATTTCCATGCATATTCTGGTCCACCACTGGCTGCTGCTCCATGTTTCTGTTGGACCGAGTGATGAAAGCTTTGATTATTATCTCGGTTCCCACCGAACCCTGTTTATTTACTATTAAAAGTGAGTGAAGGGGCACATTCAGGCCTGGTGGAAGACCAAATGAGGCCCACCTCCTTTTGACGTTATTGAGGGCGGGGCGTTCTGCATGCTCCATGTGTTTTGTACATTTTAAAAGAACCTAAGGTGGTTAAAAATGGCTCTTTTAAAGTGAAGAAGGTTACATATGCTGTAGGAGGGCTATCACTTTATCATGAAAAAACTCCATTGCATCCTTTTCTCCTTGAGCTGCTAATACTCACAATTCTCTTTTTGCACTTCCAGTTGCAGAACCTGGGAGTCAACCCAGCCAACATTGGCTTCAGCTATCTGACCATGGAGTCTGACAAGTTCATCTGCATCCGGGAAAAAGTCGGCGAGCAGAACCAGGTGGTGATTGTGGACATGTCAGACCCCACCAACCCCATCAGGAGACCCATCTCCGCTGACAGTGCCATCATGAACCCGGCCAGCAAAGTCATCGCTCTGAAAGGTGCAAGCGTGTTCTGTTGTTTGGTGTGTTGATCAGCAAGCATAAGAGGTTACTGCTGTTCAAGTGTTGGAGTCATGAGCATAAAGCTTCAAATGTGACAGATTTTATTCAGGCCTTGATGTGTGCTTGTGCACTAATTCTCTGCTGATTCTGTAAATGTATGTCACCTTGGGTCTGCAAATCAAGTTGTTGAAATGTATTTCCTTGGTCTGATTCGAGCCAACGCAGGCGCTGATGTGGATGATTTCGTCCACCCACAAGATAATGCCCCGTTTGCCCCGTCTGCTCTTTTGTACTTGAATGACACTTTGCTTCTTTTCTTCCCCTTTGATTTTGCTTTCTGTCATATCTCAGACGGTGAGTTGCTTTCTGTATTCCAGCCGTCTGTGTTGATAGTCATGTCTCTCTCATAAAAGCATCATCTGCCGCACTCTGAGCTATTCTTAACACCAATCAATCGACAGACACGTTGTCAGACAGCAAACATTGGAGCATCACTTCCGCTCTTGCACAATTCCCTCTTTTATGAGAAGTGCACATGTGTTGGCATGACTCTGTTCTGGTCGAGTGAATGACAGGTATTTGGCTTACATGCTAGATGGAGGGGTTCTATGTGTGTGTGGGGGGAGATGAGTGTCTCATACTGATTCTGATACTGTTTTCTGATATTGCGTCATATGAACTCCAGTTATTTCCTATCAGTAAATCAGCTCAACAAGCATTTCTTGGTAGAAATGATCCGATCCATGTGGACCCCAAACATTCTCACGTCAATCCTGATATCTGTCAGCGTCATATCACAGGTTATGATGCCGAGAAGGACTGCACTGCCACACTGCCTGAATGCTAATGGTCTTGAAACTTTGTAGATATTGTTAAGTCTTGAAGAGATAGTGACTTGAATGTAGTCTTATCGACAGCTAAAACCCGTCAAGTGTTAATGCAAGTGTAGTTCTATTTAAAAGATGTTTATAATCGTTTTCACTTAGTACATAGTTAGAACTACAGGTGACATGTAGACAGTAATATGAATGCACAAAGTAAGCAAAAGCTAATAGAATAACGAATAATTACATATTTAATTAACTCATCGTCATGCAGGGAAAGATTCCTAGAAAAAAACAGCAATTCTTGACATAGAACTAGAAATGATTGTGAGTGTTTAGATATCGCCCCCTGGTGTCTGCCTCCTGTTGCATTGATTTAAGATTGAGAAAATCTGCATTTAAAAAAAAAGATATATTTCCATGACTAGCAAAGCACAATTGTTTAATTTAGTCTAATTAATATAAGTCCTTTATATATATATATATATATATATATATATATATATATATATATATATATATATATATATATATATATATATATATATATATATATATATATATATATATATATATATAAGGCCTTTTTTTCTGTCAAGATGACTGGTGCTGGGACTTTTAATGGTTCTCTCTTCTGCATTTCTTATTCACCATTCAAATGAACATTTTTCTGCCCTCCATGTGTTTGTTAAACTAATTTAGACATGCTCACCTGAAAGTTTTCACATCATCACTGGTTAATGAAGGTGAGGGCAGTTTAAAGGTTTTGTAAAATTGTTGAACAACACATTATAATATAACGTAAAAGGTCAAATTCATCCTGAAATGCTTCACATGCCACTTCTCTTGTCCCTTTCTACGGAAATTTATTTCCTGTTTGGAATTTTTGTTCCCCTCCTCGTGTCTGTCCTCTCCTGTCATCAGCTGCCAAAACGCTGCAGATTTTCAACATTGAGATGAAGAGTAAGATGAAGGCTCACACCATGTCTGAGGAGGTTATGTTCTGGAAGTGGATATCTGTCAACACTGTCGCCTTGGTGACGGATACTGCTGTCTATCACTGGAGCATGGAGGGGGATTCCCAACCCACCAAAGTGTTCGATCGGCATGCCAGTCTGGCCGGTTGTCAGATCATAAACTATAGAACTGACGAACAACAGAAGTGGCTACTGCTGATTGGAATATCTGCACAGGTGAGGAGTGAAAGTCGTTATTTTTGATATTGAGAAAATGCTTTTAAAAACCTCAAACACTTTCATTTGGGCATGTTTGTCAAAGCAATCTCTTTGACAAACATCAATGTTCTATACACTAATCATGATCATGAAAAATGTTCTGAAAAAGCCCAGTGCAAATGTGGTATTGAAGATTTCAGAGGTTTTCAGGCTCCGCTTTCTCATCCTTGTCAGCAAAACCGTGTGGTGGGAGCGATGCAGCTGTACTCTGTGGAGAGAAAAGTGTCGCAGCCCATCGAGGGCCATGCGGCTGCATTTGGGGAGTTCAAAGTTGAAGGGAATGCAAAGGCGTCCACACTTTTCTGCTTTGCAGTGCGCTCACCAGCTGGAGGGAAGGTACGCATCTTCATTCAAAATACAATAAGGTGCAGCTGTTTTTTTTTTTTTTTTTTTTTTTACATCACCTCAACTGTCTGTGCTGCTGCTTTCCCCAGCTGCACATAATCGAAGTTGGCCAGCCAGCGACAGGAAACCAGCCTTTTGCTAAGAAAGCTGTGGATGTCTTTTTTCCTCCCGAGGCCCAGACAGACTTCCCTGTAGCTATGCAGGTACGTTGCGACCTGTGACGTGCTCAGTTCCACCTGTAGTGGGAGTTTTTTACAGCAAGAAAGACAAACAAAATCCTCCAAACTGCACCAGTGCATTCAGCTTCTTAGCAAGACATATAGGAAATATTGATTTTGTAAAGATTGTTGACTTGTACTAGAAATATCCACCATTATGTCAATTAAATTTATTTCCCCTGCTTCAGATTGGCAGCAAACATGGTGTCATCTACTTGATCACCAAATACGGTTACATTCACTTGTACGACCTGGAGTCCGGTATTTGTATCTACATGAACAGAATCAGCGCTGAGACTATCTTCGTCACGTCCCCTCACGAAGCCAGCTCAGGGATCATTGGGGTCAACAAGAAGGGCCAGGTGGGTGGACTGTGGAGATGTTCCAACTGGGACCGTCTGATGACTAGTGCCTCTTCAACCCAGGTCTTGTCGGTATGTGTAGAAGAGGAAAACATCGTCAACTATGCCACCAATGTCCTGCAGAACCCAGACCTGGCTCTCAGAATGGCTGTGAGGTCGAACCTCGCCGGAGCTGAAGAGCTTTTTGCCAGAAAGTTCAACACTTTGTTTGCTCAGGGAAGTTATTCAGAGGCTGCGAAAGTCGCCGCATCAGCACCAAAGGTTTGTGTTGGATCTGCACGAGGAAAGTGTTGACAGATACTGTCGTGGCAGACATTTTCATGACCGCATGACTTTGTGCTGCATTCATATCTGGAAAATCTTGATTATGCATGCATGGTAGGTTTTGAACATTGTTGCAATGAACTTGGAGGATCTCAATAAAAATAGCAGTGAAGTTAAAAATTTCCACATCACCCATTATGTCACGTTCTATCTTTTTAATTGTACAAACAACTGTGATCGTGTGATCAGCTGTGAAGTCATCTTTTAAAAAAAAAAGCTGACATTTTTTATTTCTCTGAAATAAAAATCACAAAGCATATTTCACAAAACATTCCAGGAGCTTTTCCCAAATCCATGCGACTATTTCTTCTCCCCATGTGTTTATTATTTTTATTCTCCTCCGCCTAAGGGAATCCTGCGGACGGCAGAGACCATCCGAAAGTTTCAGAGTGTTCCCGCCCAGCCTGGTCAGGCGTCTCCGCTGCTCCAGTACTTTGGTATTCTGCTGGACCAAGGCCAGCTCAACAAGTTTGAGTCTCTGGAGCTGTGCAGACCCGTCCTGCAGCAGGGACGCAAGCAGCTGCTGGAGAAGTGGCTGAAGGAAGACAAGGTGCAGCTGCAGACTTTAGAGATGCAGACGTAGAGAATGAATGAGTGAATGATGTCATATGTCTATTTATCCACATTTAAGTAGTTAGGTAAATCAGTATTTTAGATGTCTGCTGTTTAATTGTTTATCTGGTGTTGTAGCTGGAGTGCTCAGAAGAGCTGGGAGACCTGGTGAAGGCTTCAGACCCGACCCTGGCCCTCAGTGTATACCTCAGAGCCAACGTCCCCAACAAAGTCATCCAGTGCTTTGCTGAGACAGGCCAGTTCCAGAAGATCGTCCTGTATGCTAAAAAGGTCTGTGAAGGGTTCCGGAAAACCCGCCGTGGTCGTGTTTAAGCCCTGAAACTAACTCCTTGTCATGTTGTGAAGGTGGGCTACACCCCAGACTGGGTGTTTCTGCTGAGGAATGTGATGCGTGTCAGCCCAGAGCAGGGTCTGCAGTTTGCCCAGATGTTGGTGCAGGACGAGGAGCCGCTGGCTAACATCAACCAGGTAACCCCTCAACTCACACTACCATCAGAGTTTTGGAACACATTTGCTCTCACACAAGCGTGCGGTGTGGGTGCCGACATCTGTGTTATTCCAGATGTGCCAGTAATGTCAGGAATTTACTGAGTCAGTGACCCCCACCTCCTTTTTAGAAGCCACAGCATCACTGTTCAGTCTCACATCTTTACCACTTAATGCTGCTGAGTGTCAACGCCTACAATTAAAAACATCTGCTGCTTAGTAGCATCTCATGAATTTGTATTGTTTCATTGTGTCAAAAGTTCAAGATGAAGGAGGAGAAATGTATTTAGTGTTTGGTGGCCTGATGCAGGAATTGAGTTCTTGTGTTTCCAGTTAGGTTTGCTGCAGTAGAAATGAGTCTTGTGTGCATATTTTTGTTCACAAAATCCAACAAAAATACAAATCAGGGGCAAATAGATGAAAACTGATGGAAGTATGGGAAATAAATTTGTGAAATGGAAATGGCTGTGCAATTCTATTACCAGGATGAGTCCTGGCAATTTGAGTGCCATTTATGCAACAAAACTGTACTGCCAATAAAAGATTGAATGGCAAAGTATTTGTTTTCATGTCATGCAGATCAATCTCTCTGGCTATGTGTTTTAGCACTTCCTAGTCATAGATCGAACCCTTACTCAATTTCTGCTTACAGATCGTGGATGTGTTTATGGAGGGCAGCCTGATCCAACAGTGCACCTCCTTCCTGCTAGACGCTCTGAAAAACAATCGCCCAGCCGAGGGGCATTTACAGACTCGTCTGTTGGAGATGAACCTGATTCATGCCCCTCAGGTGACCAACACAAGAGTGAAATAATTGTCCTTCACTGTTCTTTATTGATATTGTCCACCTGCAGGTGGCGGATGCAATTTTAGGTAACCAGATGTTTACTCACTATGACCGAGCTCATGTAGCTCAGCTGTGTGAGAAGGCTGGCCTGCTGCAGCGAGCTCTGGAGCATTACACCGACCTGTACGATATCAAGAGAGCTGTAGTGCACACACATCTGCTGAACCCTGAGGTATGATGACTTTTTATTTTTATTTTTATTTTTTTATAAAGAGTCACTGTCTTCATCCTGCTCTTTTTTGGGTGCTCTGTTCAGTGGCTGGTGAACTTCTTTGGCTCACTGTCCGTGGAGGATTCTCTGGAGTGCTTAAGAGCAATGCTGTCAGCCAACATCAGACAAAACCTGCAGCTCTGCGTCCAGGTCGCGTCCAAGTATCACGAGCAGCTGGGAACTCAGGCATTAGTGGAGCTCTTTGAGTCCTTCAAGAGTTACGAGGGTAAGTGTCACAAATACTTGGGAGTCTGGGAATTGACCCGGGTCATGTTTATTTGGATTGGAGCGAGACCGCCAGGAATTTTAGTACCAAATTCTCTGACTTGTCCACATCTGGTTCTCAAGTGCCTTATAATCAGATCATTGTTTATTCGCATCAACATGTCTGTGGTGACCTTTAAAATTGGAAAGCTGCATTGCTCCAGACACTCATGAGCGGTAGCTAGGTGTAATTTCTGTTGTATTTCACGGTGTCCCTGCTGCTAAAGAATGCTGCGGATCCACCCTCTCAACGTTGACCTTTGACCTTTTGAGTACATCAGACAGCTACTGAAGGGGTTCATCTTCTACTGGGGTGTTTAGTCTCGAGCCACATTATGTTGTGAAATATCCAGTCCAAAGTGAAGAGGTCAAGTATCCTGGGGTCTTGTCATGAGTGTGATAAGGACGGATGTATCTGTGCAATGTGTAAAATTGTAAGGTTTTAAGTCTGTCATGGTGGAGAAAGAGCCCAGCCAAAAGACAAAGCTCTTAATTTTTCGTCCGACTTCTGCTCTCATCTGTTCTTAGATGTTTTTGGTAGTGACCAAAAGAACTCTCTGGAAGAGAGAGGTTGAGAAATCAGTTATTTGAGAAAGACCTCCTGGTCCTCCGTGTGCAGATAGGCTCCTGCCTCTCATCAGGATGTCTCCTGTCACATTGTAATCTGTTTCTCAGCTTACTAAATAAACTGACCTTGAAACTAATGTCACACAGAGTGGTTTATCGAAATGTTCACAGCTTGCCGTCTTCTTCTCAAGGTTTGTTTTACTTCCTGGGGTCCATCGTCAACTTCAGCCAGGAACCCGATGTTCACTTCAAGTACATCCAGGCGGCCTGCAAGACGGGTCAGATCAAGGAAGTGGAGAGAATCTGCAGAGAGAGCAACTGCTATGACCCGGAGAGAGTGAAAAACTTCCTCAAGGTCAAACTCTTTAGCCACTTCATATGTCGTTGCAATGTCCAATTTGAACACACCCTTGAAACCATTGCTCCTTTGTCCACAGGAGGCCAAACTGACTGACCAGCTTCCTCTGATAATTGTCTGTGACCGCTTTGATTTCGTCCACGACCTGGTACTCTACCTCTATCGCAACAACCTGCAGAAGTATATTGAAATCTATGTGCAGAAAGTAAGTTGAGCTGAAGTCCTTCTGTCATTCTTATCCACCGTTTGAACACGCATCAACACATTCACGCACCGCTGGAGGACGGACCTCCTGCCCCATTACAGATGGCTGTTCAGTTATTAATTGGCCCCACGTTTCCTCAGGTGAACCCCAGTCGTCTACCGGTGGTGATTGGTGGTCTGCTGGACGTCGACTGTTCCGAGGATGTGATCAAAAACCTGATCATGGTGGTCAGGGGTCAATTTTCCACAGATGAACTCGTGGAGGAGGTAGAGAAGAGGAACAGGTGAATTACCAAGACGTCATGGCGCTTGTTTGGGTGCACGGTAGTGATGGGTAGATGAGCTGTCATGAGACTGTGTCCGCATTGAAGTCCTACATTGAATTTTGACAATATGAGATATTTTTAGACATGCAAATGTTTTTGTTTTTCTTCAGGTTGAAACTTCTCCTGCCGTGGCTGGAGTCCCGTACCCACGAGGGCTGCGAGGAGCCGGCTACCCACAATGCTTTGGCCAAGATCTACATTGACAGCAACAACACACCGGAGCGGTTCCTGAAGGAGAACCCGTTTTATGACAGCACTGTGGTGGGACGCTACTGCGAAAAGAGAGACCCCCATCTGGCCTGCGTGGCATACGAGAGGGGCCAGTGTGACCTGGAGCTCATCAAGGTGCCTGGCCAATGGCGCGCCTGGTTTCAGATTTTTCTGAGCTTATTTGTAATTGTTGTGTATGATGTTCAGGTCTGCAATGAGAACTCGCTGTTCAAGAGTGAGGCTAGATACCTGGTGCGAAGGAAAGACCCAGAACTTTGGGCTAATGTGCTGGAGGAAAATAATCCATACAGGAGACAACTAATTGATCAGGTGACAGCTCGATTAATAACCCTTGTTAGCTTGTTTTTAAGTCAGACTTGACTCCTTTCTGTTGTGTGTCATGATGTCATGCTGTTGTGAAGGAATTAATCTAGAAGCCTGGACTGATTGAAACTTTTCTCAGGTGGTACAAACAGCTCTGTCGGAGACTCAGGACCCAGAGGAGGTGTCGGTCACCGTCAAGGCTTTCATGACCGCAGATTTGCCCAATGAGCTGATCGAACTCCTGGAGAAGATCGTGCTGGATAATTCCGTCTTCAGTGAACATCGGTACGTTGAGTTGCTTTTGTGCATTAACAATACAGACTTTTCTGACTGTTTGCTTGTGATCCTCCGACAGGAACCTCCAGAACCTGCTCATCCTGACAGCCATTAAAGCTGACCGCACACGTGTGATGGAGTACATCAACCGCCTGGACAACTACGATGCTCCGGATATCGCAAACATTGCCATCAGCAATGAGCTATTTGAGGAGGCCTTCGCCATTTTCAAAAAGTTTGATGTCAACACGTCGGCTATTCAGGTACCTTTTTATGTCGTGGTTCATTTTAATGTACAGCATATGTATTATATTATTTTAATCCTGAAAACATTTTTCACTTGCTATAAAACCCAAAGTATTTCTTCTTTATGCGACAGATTTTCATTCATTTTGTTTCCTTGTTTTATAAACTTTATTTATTAATTCATTGAATTGTTTGATTGTGCTATTAGTCTTTTTATCTGTTGAAGTTATACCAAATTATGTCGTCATCTTTTATGTTGAATATATATTTTACTTCCTTGTATTTTTACTTAAGACTGCATATTTAATTTTACTGTTTGAATTTCAAAATAGGTACATAATAATTTCCCCTCCGCTAGTATTAAAGCTGTTGTGCTGCCCCCTTCTGGACTCCCATTGTTTTGCATATCCTTTATAAAGAACGCGTGAGACCCTCAGTAATAAATGGAGTAAAATTGGATGGCTGGGGAATTGTAGAAGGTAGAATGCTGTAGAATTGGCGTGACAGACGTTTCAGAGCACAAGGACAATCAACAAATTTTGAGATGAAGGAAGAAATTAAACTATACAGATCGATTGAAGAGAATGGCCCCGGGGATATCAGTTTTAAAATAGTGTACGTGACTTTGGAATGAGACTTAAGCAACCGGTGTGTTTTTCATGAATGTCATGAATGAGATATGTGACTGATCCCTCTTCCTCAGTCCGTCCATCCTCATTATGGTCTCATTTCTGCTGTCTGCTGTCACAGATATATTGGATGAATACCAGTCCAGCCGAGACTGGAAGGTGCATGAATACTCGTTTACATTAATTGACTAAAGATAAAGACTTGAAGAATTTGTAAGCATATATCAAGTATCATTCAATAATTAAATATACTGAATCAGATTTTTGCTTTTGAGTTATAACCCCCAAATCTGATATTATTGTATTTTGTTTTTACTCAAGTTAAAGAAAATACTGGACTTGTATGTGTGACCTCTGCTACTCGACAGGTGTTGATCGAGCACATCAGCAACTTGGACCGGGCCTATGAGTTCGCCGAGCGCTGCAACGAGCCGGCTGTGTGGAGCCAGTTGGCCCGAGCTCAGCTGCAGCGAGACCTGGTGAAGGAAGCCATAGACTCCTACATCAAGGCTGTGGACCCTTCGGCGTACATGGAAGTGGTCAACGCGGCTAGCAAGAACAGTAAGATCAATGTGTTTAAGTGTGTCAGGAATCACATCTTAAAAGACCTTTCTCTCTGCAGATAACTGGGAAGACTTGGTCAAGTTCCTCCAGATGGCTCGCAAGAAAGCAAGGGAGTCGTACGTGGAGACGGAGCTCATTTTCGCCCTGGCTAAAACCAACCGTCTGGCCGAGCTGGAAGAGTTTGTCAGTGGGCCCAACAACGCTCATATCCAGCAGGTCCGAAGCTTGATTTGTGTGTGTCCCGAGCAGCGATGATCACACCTGGTCCTGTGCAGGTCGGCGACCGCTGTTATGAAGAAGGAATGTATGAAGCTGCAAAACTGCTCTACAACAACGTGTCTAATTTTGCCCGACTGGCCTCCACGCTGGTCCACCTGGGAGAGTACCAGGCGGCAGTGGACAGTGCCCGCAAGGCCAACAGCACTCGCACGTGGAAGGAGGTGAGTTCTCGCCACCAGCCCCCTCAGGAAGCTGCTTCCACATCTTCAATTTTCAAAAATTCACCAATTTTGAGATTAAATTCAGCATATGACAGCTGTTAACTACTTCCATGTATTTCATCCCTCAGGTTTGCTTTGCATGTGTGGACGGCGAGGAGTTCCGTCTTGCTCAGATCTGTGGCCTTCACATTGTCATCCACGCCGATGAGCTGGAGGAGCTGATCAGCTACTATCAGGACCGTGGCTACTTCGAGGAACTCATTGCTCTGCTGGAGGCGGCGCTGGGTCTGGAGCGCGCTCACATGGGAATGTTCACCGAGCTGGCCATCCTCTACTCCAAGTTCAAGCCACAGAAGATGAGAGAGCACCTGGAGCTGTTCTGGTCCAGAGTCAACATCCCGAAGGTCAGAGCTGGACTGTGGTACGAAGCCTTGAGTCTGGATGGTGGAATGAAATCATGATTGTTTTCCGCCTTCTATGCAGGTGCTGCGGGCTGCAGAGCAATCCCACCTGTGGGCGGAGTTGGTTTTCCTTTATGATAAATATGAAGAGTACGACAACGCAGCCATCACAATGATGTCACACCCCACTGACGCATGGAAGGAAGGACTGTTCAAAGACATTATTGCTAGGGTAAATAGTTACTGGTGCATCCATCCTGATGTACTAAACAGAAATCTCTGTATAGTCTGGAAGGCAGTGTAAAGTGCCATTTTGATGAACGCATGACAATCTCTTCCATCAGGTGGCCAACGTGGAATTGTACTACAAGTCTTTATCATTCTACCTTGAGTTCAAACCGCTGCTGTTGAATGACCTGCTGGCTATTCTGTCTCCACGTTTGGACCACAGTCGGGCCGTCAACTTCTTCACCAAGGTCATTAACTATAGCCCTCATTCTAACACCTCTGTGTGTTCAAGGAGATGTAACTGTTACTGTCCATCCAGATGCAGCAGCTGAAGTTGGTGAAGCCGTACCTGCGGTCTGTCCAGAGCCACAACAACAAGTCGGTCAATGAAGCGTTGAACAACTTGCTGACGGAAGAGGAGGACTACCAGGTCTCACACCCACTGTCGTGTTTCACATCCTAATGAATGTGCCCCTAGTTGGAGCAGTCCAGTGAACCAAGCCGCCTCCTTTTATGAGTGTAATTGCTGTCTGCGGGTTAATGAATTTTACTCCATTATGATTTTTAAAATCATAAATGGTTTTTACGATTATGTAATGATTATTCAATTCTTCATTTTTTTCTTATTTTTTTTCTTTCCTTATTTTTATTTTTAGAATCGAATGGTTCTGCTTTTACATTATTATACTTAAGAGTGTGTCAGCTATTATGTCTTTATTATGTCATCGAATTTGTCCTAGGATTTTTCCTGTTTTGTTCCGTATATTGGAGTTGATCAGATTAAGTAGCCACAAGATGGCGCTGTTCTCTCGATGAACGTCACCGTCTGGCCGTCTCCCTTCAGGGCCTGAGAGCATCCATCGACGCCTACGACAACTTTGACACCATCGGCCTCGCGCAGAGGTTAGAGAAACACGAGCTGATCGAGTTTAGACGCATCGCAGCGTATCTGTACAAGGGAAACAACCGCTGGCGACAGAGTGTGGAGCTCTGCAAGAACGACAAGCTCTACAAGGTACCCACTATCTCTAGTCATCAAATTCTTTTCTGTATAATTTGTATTGACACCGGTGTTATTTAAGTTAATTTATGTATCCACAAATCTCCTCCAGGATGCCATGTTGTTTGCTGCCGAGTCCAAAGATGCTGAACTGGCGGAAACTTTGCTTCAGTGGTTCCTGGAGGAGGGAAGAAAGGAGTGTTTCGCTGCCTGTCTCTTTGCCTCCTACGACCTGCTGCACCCAGACGTGGTTCTGGAATTGGCCTGGAGACACAACATTATGGACTTTGCGATGCCGTATTTCATCCAGGTCATGAGAGAGTACCTCTCCAAGGTCAGCCCTGAAACCACTCAACAGTGCCGTTTATTACTTGTGAAGATGAGTCATTTCTTCTTAAACATTGAGGCCAAAATCAGAATAACTCCCTTTAGTTCTTCAGCACCTGTGGTTACTTGAGGTCATGTTTTTGGGTCTTTTTTCCAGGTGGATGAGTTTGCCTCCAAGGTGATGGTCTCTGGTCCACTTTTTATTTCTCCTCTGTGTTCAGTCACTTTATGTGTGTGACTTCTAATCTAGCAACGTAGCATGGACTGAGTTTGGGCCCACTAGCTCTGGTTCTGCAGAGTTCTGATGAGTGTGTGACGGCTTTAGATCCTGTGTCTTCGTCCTTCACTTCCAATCATGTTTCTCCTTTTGAATCCCTCTTGTGTTTTACTTTGACATTGAGTATGAGATATAGTTGTTTTTCCAGTGTCACACACGAGAGCCTACATGAAATTAACATAACATTTCATGAAACGTTTTCCCCAACATTTATCTCATGGTTGTGTTTTCAATACAAGCCTCCACCACTTGTCTTCTGCTCCTCAGGATCAGATGTAGACTCTCACGCGCCTAACTGCTCTTTCTGACCTCATGTGTGTTCTTTATCCTCATAATCTGATTTAAACTTCAAAACTGACAATCGATCCAGGCTCTGCAGTGTTTCATGTCAACTGGGACCAGCAACTAGTGCTGTGTAGGTCACACACACGCACATTATAGAGCCTCATAATCCATCTGGAGGGGGGCTCATCTGCATCATATGGAAGGAGTGAGGGGTTGAGTGTGCCTTCTGGGCTCAGTCAAGTCCTCCACACAGTTTCCTTCCAATGACGGTCTCAGTCATGACTCCACTGAGAAGCATTGCACAGAGGATGCTGCCCCGCATGCAGATTTAGTTTCACGTTTGTTGTTGTGTTGTGATGTCTGGTTGAATTGTCTTCTTCATGATAACACGTTTAACTGCTGTAGAGACTAGAGTGTGGGCCTAACACCTGCTCAGAAGCTCGATCCTTGACACAGCTGCACGGCACCTTCTCGTTCGTGTCTATTGGGTTTGTTCTGTAGTTTTAGAAGTGCTGGTGTCCAGAACACAGTTCCTTAATAAACATGTTTATTTATTTTTATTTAAAAAATGTAAACAAAACTCCTATTTCCCTGGTTGTGGCTTTGCAGTAGGAATAGAATGAAACTAATATATAAATATGTTATGCTAGACTCATGGGGATCTAAAGTCGCCATGGTAGATGTAAGCCGTTCTGTTTGTTCAGTTAAAATATTTGGGCACATTTTGTAGCGTGGGTTTCCTCCTTAGAAGTGAATCGGAAATCTTGTTTGACAAAATAATTATGTGCGCGCTGCTGCCCCCAGGTGGACAAACTGGAAGAGGCGGAAAGCCAAAGAAAAACGGAGGAGGAAGTGACGGAGCCTCAGACCATGGTGTTCGGTAAGTTCTCGACACTGAGTGTCTGATGTGTCCGGCGAGGGTCCCTCGTATCTGTGGGGCTTTTTTTGATCTATATATTGGGAAGTGGACATTTCCGAGGGATATGGGTCTTGCAGAGTGACATTTCACAGTTACCTGAATGCAACTCCTGATCCTTGAGTATGTGCCAAGCCCTCTTGCCAGTGGAAAACCCTAACTGTAGTGAAGCCCATTACAGAGAGAAGCGCCTACAACAGAACCTACTGAGTGAGACGTTCAGGTCCTTTTCTGAGAAGAGCTGCACTAACACCAGGTTGAATTTCCATGAGCTATCATAAGAGTTCACCGGGCGCAACCTATAGTGCCCTCACTCATGAACAAGACCTGACGTCTGCTGTATATGATAAGTACATTTGTATGTAGCTCATCAAGTTTCTGTGCTGGTACATGTTAAGGCTACACCAGGTTGAGGGCCAGGTATGTTTTGTCCCCTGGGGAACACCGTTTCCTCCCAGAGAATTTAAAGGTCTATATAGTCTGTTGACAACCTCCCTCCTGGTTAAGCTGTCTCCAGCACCCCTGAGCCTTGAGTGTGACATGTATTCTTGCGTGTCTCCAGGTCAGCAGCTGATGTTGACGGCCGCTGCAGCTCCCGTGGCTCCTCAGCCGACATACGCTGCTTACGGCTACCCTGTCGCAGGCAACGCTGCGGCCGCTGCTGTCCCCGCTGTGGGCGTCTACCCTGCTCAGCCCACCTACGGCTTCAACATGTAGACTATCGATGACCCGCACTCCTTCCATCCTGCACCTCCCACGCTCCTCCGATCGAGCTGCTGCCATTCTTGTCAGACTCCGCCCAGCTTGTCTGAAACTGCAATAGAAACTGCCGGACAAGATGACGGCACGACATCACCTCTCTCACTCAGTTCAGTCTAAAGTCACAGAGGCGTTTTCTGTTTTTGGTTTTATTTACAGCACTGACACATATGTTCCTGAGGAACGAGGGTCTCCTCCCTCTGAAGCACTGCTACAGCCTTACAGACCCTCAAACCGTCTCCAGTCTGCTCTGTGCAATAGTTCACTTCACAGCAGCTTCTTTTCGGACTCATCCGTGTGGACGTATGACTCGCCTCTAAAATGCAACAGTTGTTTCACACTCTGAGATTATAGAAAATAAGAGTCAAATGCTAGAAGCTGCAGCGTGTGCATGTGCTGCCGAGCTGTCATGCTGCGACCAGGAGCACAATCGTCATCTTCAACTCCAATATATCAAGTGTTACTAATGTCTGGTGCAGAAGTGAGAAGACACTTCTTTTTCAAACTCCTGTAGAGACAGTCGGTTTCGAGAGAGTGATCATTGTTATGAGAGCAATGTATAATTTAAGATATATTGAAATACTAATCAAAGAACTATAATGGATGTATTGTCTATAGTGTGTTGTAGTAGTCTTAAATGAAATCAGAATGATTTTTGTAAGAAAACGGCCACAAAATGCAAAAACAGCAGGTTAATAAAAATATCTTTGAGGGCGAGGAGCTCCACTTGAGTGGCTTGTTTTTAATGTCTTCTGCGTCTTCTGTTCAAACTTGTGTTCAGTGGTGAGGTGATGAAGGAAAAGATGTCAACTGAATAACTGCAGAGAGGTGTACAGGAGCATAGATAATCCATACCATCCACCGTGATGGGTCCAAGTTTGATCAGTTCTACATTCAGCTTTATGAAGTCAAACAGTGTGGACAAACACACTTGGGTGTGGCCTTCTACCACTCTTCAAACCAGTTTGTCCTTGAATGTGTGTCAATAATTTAATATTAAAATCCTCTAATTTGTTCTTTAGCCTGACTTATCACCTGTTTGACTGCTAAGTATATTTGTTGTTTATTTTTAATATAAACAGACATATTCAGAATGATTTTAGAATGTATGTCAAAAGAATTATAGACACTATGGGTGTGTGTCATATTTTTCTTTTTTAATGGTGAAGTCAAATGTGTTTTAAGTATAAAATTTTTTTTTTAAGATACTCACAAACGCCACAAGTGTGTAATGAGTACTAAGAAATATGAACACAACACAAGGGAAACTGACCAAAAAACTCTTAAAAAAAACCTTATAATTCCACACACACTCTGATTTGTATGACGGGCATTTGCAGGTTGTGGGTGTGGCGTCGTCCCGAGCTCTTCCATTAATCTTCGAGCTGCCGAACCTGATGGGTGGTTTCTGTGAAGGGTGTGGTCACGTTGATGCGGAGCACAAGTTTTATTCCCCCTGACACTCCGGTAGGAGGGAACCAGAAACCACGCCCTGGTTCTGCTCCAATAAATGCGGACGTAAACCACGGGCTCGTAGCTGTTGCCACTGAGAAAAGTTTCCTGATCTCGCTTCCTGGTTCGCCTCCTTCGACTACGTCTTCGATGGTTGCCATGGTGATAAATTACAGCTCTCGCTCATAGCTGCAACTTCCTCGAGTGGCCGCCCACTGTCAACACACACATCCGCTCCGGGCGCGACGTGGATCGGCGAACAGCGCCTCAGTCCTCGGTGCATGCGCAGTCCGTCCGGTGCTTCTTCAAAACAAGCAAAACTAAAGCGCTGAGTGCAGATTGGAGGTTTTTTTGTGGGTTTCCAAGTCGGCATGCAGGACACAGGCTCGTTTGTCAGCCCCTTCCACAGACCGCGGTGTCTGGCGGCGGCGGCTCCGGCGGGGCGAGCCAAACTCACCCACCCGGGGAAAGCGATCCTGGCCGGTAAGTTCTGCTCCATTTATCGCAAACACGCCAGATCGAGACGGCTGTTTACTCGGATGAACGTACATGCAAACTTCTTATTCTGAGGAGAGAAAGTTGTTAGAGAGATGACACGTCGAACTCAGTGGACAAAAAAGTCGCAACATCATTTTGACATCCAAAACTTTCATCGGCGGGAGACGAATGCTCTTGAGCAAAACGCCGAATAATGGATGACACGGCGTCTGTTATTAACGGATCACACCAAATCTTGCAATACTGATAGTTTGTTATGATGTCATCTTTTGTACTGTCATGTCGTGTCCGTTATTCACATTTGTCTTTGACTTATGTGTCATGCTGTTTTCTTGAAATTGAATCATCATTCATTTCATTACATTTGATCATGTTTTTATATTTTATATTAACTATACTTCGGAAGTAAAATATTTTCTTCAAGTATTCTTATTTATTTGATCAACGTGTTGTTGTGGTGGTGAGTGTTGTCTTACATATCAGATCATATTATAAGTTCACTGCTGCCTATGAAACGTAGACTACATTATTTTGAAATTATGGCATATTTATTTATTTATTGTATTTTCCTTTTTTCCCCTGTATTTTTAAAGTTATTGTTATTTATTTATTTACTTTTTGTATTATATTTAGGATCAACTGGACAAGTTGAAAATAATTATTTTACTCTGCTGATTTAAAAAATATGACCATATGACTTCTTTAAAATATTCTCTTCTTTCATTAATGCCTTTTTTCGTCTTTCTTCATAAGCATTTCTTACCTGAGACTCATTGATGAAATAGTACTCCGACTATGACAGATAAGTGATGTCCTTGTTGCAATAATCTGCCTTATTGACTGAGTCTTGTGGTAAACATGAACAACAGAACATAAATATTATAAGTGTAAACATGATTGTATTTGAACTGAGCTCCTCTAAACTCTAATTCAAGATATTGTGGCATCAGAACACTCAGACATGAGGAAGGACGCAATCCTAATGCCATAAAACAGACTGCTTTTATGGCTGTTTTCTTCATCATTTATAGCTGTAGTTGCACCTGCGACCTCAGCTTTGCTTAAGATTCTGCAGAACTTGGTGGGTTTGGTTTCTCTGGTGCTGCTGGATGTTGCCACTCATGTGTCCTCATGGTGGAGGACGACACTGAGAGGGGTCCTGACCACTACAGATGGCTTACCAAGGCTTTGTTTTGTCAATGACGTGTATAGGGGAACCTATAGATCATATTTGAGTTTGTGAGAGAGGAGCAAGCAGGACACCATCCATAAGTGAGATTAAATAACAGTGTGTGCTTCAGGGCTTGTGTCAACATGTGGGAAAATCTATGTGTGCATGCATGTACGTGTGTGTGTGAGGGAAAGTTCATGAGCAGATCATTATATGTAACAATTGGAAAGTTGCATGGTGTGTGTTTACTTTGTGTGCTTTACTTTGGTAGTGTGTGCATGTATGATGAATAAGTTAGCTGTAATTACAATGTAACTCATCATGGTGTGGTTTAATGTGTGTGTTGCCAACACAGTCAGTGACAGTGTCGTTGCTCATATGTATCAATCTTCGTACTGGGCCTCAGTATGTGTGCGTTACTTGTAGTTGTAGGTGTGCATGCAGTTTTCTATATCTTTCAACTTATGTTTGAATCTTTGGTGTTATTCTGTGTGTTGCTAAGCCACACGTCTCTCATGTGCTGCTTCACTTTATGTGTCCAGATCTGTTGACCCAATATGCATGTGACCTTTTCCTAACCAGCAAAACACAATGATTATTAAACAGCAGTTTGATTGACAGACACTCCCCCGCCCTCCACCTCACCTTCCCCTGGCTGTGTTGTCCCCTGCTTCCTTGCCCTCCCAGTGATCAGCGTGCAGCCGTTCCCGCTGATTCGAGAGCGCTTCTTGAAGTTGTTGATTACTGCTCAGAAATCATCCATTCACCTCCTCTCGTGCAGTGATGTCATTTTTTGTCGTGAGCAAAAACTGTGTTTCATTCACCTCCAGGCCCTGCTGAGATGTCCAAACTTCCATGCTCTACAGAGATAGGGAATCGCTCTCGTGGATCTTGGGTCTGTCCTATGGCGCCCTCCTAGCATGTCTCAGGGCAGCACGGATTACCTCACTCAGATTTACTCCTATGACATCCTTCATAAGCACTGTTGCTAAACAAAGAGCTAGCCACCCAAGTGCCTCATATTGGGCAGGATGGGACAGTACCATACCTTCCTGGCTCATAAGTGACTTCTAAAATTCCATTGTGGTCGAGCCACCTGTGCCCGAGCTGCCTTTGTGCCAAGTTCTGTAGCTAGAAATGCAGTATGATGTCAAAGGCAGTTGCAGGACCCTGACACCATCTGGACGCATAAAACACACAGTAATGTCCTGTGCCAGATGAGGAACCCTTCAGGGACCCCATGTGCCCCTCGTGACCATGTTGGTTCTAAAGAACTGTCCAGAAAAGGACAGCCTCACTACTCATCATGGAATAAATACAGTCTCTCAAAAACCACCACTGTGCCGCCGCTTCTGCTCCTCCAACACACCGGGAAGGTCCACACACTCCCGACGCCGTGTTGCTTCGGTGACTCTAATGAGCCTCCCAAACATCTGCTGCCCTCAGAAGAGCCACTTTCTAAATGAACAGCAGCGACAGGCGGACAAGATCTGCTGCTGCCCGCCGCCTTATTAAGAGACTGGAGGAGTGTGTGTTTACAGATTAGCCAGCGCCATCTATGTATTATTAATCCAGAGGTTCCTGTGAAACTGATGACATCTCATCTTTAATTGTCTGGAGAGATGAAGATGATGACGCAGAGCCCAAAGACTTGTTAAGATCAAACAGCAGATTCATGGAGGAAAACACTCCAGTCCAGGAGGATGAAAGGAAGTCTTCACTTCCTGGTTTATCAACAACAACAACAGCACAGTTCATTAAGAGTTAATTAATAATAGACATTCTTCTGATGAATGTTCCCTGATTTAGTAGTGATGGAGAGGTCCTTATAGAAATGAAAGAAGGTAGTGGGCTGGAGGAGCGAGGAGATGGTATGAAAATATTCCGATCATTAGGTAAGTAGGCTGAAAGAAGGAGTCAAAAAGAATAAAGGCGCGGAGTACAGTTGGCAGGCAGCTGAGGCGGAAAGGAAGTAAGTCATTTTGGTGAGGTTAGAGGGGGAAAGGGAGGAAGGACGGTTGGTTGGTGGAGACTAGTAAGAAGGTTGGGAGTTTAGAAGAGAAAGTGGAAGGAAGGAGAGTTCAGTGAAACAAAGGTGATAGTTGAGTCAGAAGTAGTAAGTCTGATGAGTGGTGGACAGGTCATGTGATGGAGGTAGGTAGTCATGCAGGAAGGAAAATCGGGAGGGAGATGATCAATTCGTTCAATATGAGAGAGAATATGGAAGGAGGAGGGCCAGACGGAGGCCTGGTGGACGAGGTGCAGTAGGTGGGTAAGTGGAGGCAAGGAAGAAAAGACAAGGGAAAGGTTGTTGGTGGGTGAAGAAGGCAAAGGTCAAGAGAGACAGTTAGAGGATGTAAAGGATAAGGGAGCAAGTCAGACAACAAACTGTGAGTCTCAAGGAGAAGCAAGTGACTTTAAATGTGGAGTCTAAGGGTCTGTAGTTTGAGTCTCTGTGTGGTGCAGAAGTGATGAGCAGCAGAGCTGCTCCCTCCCTCCTCAGTCTCAGCCTCGGTGGGGGGAGGCAGCGGGCCGGTTTCTCCGAGCGCCTGTCGTCTCTCTCCCTCCGAGGGCTCGTCAAAGTGGGCGCTTACTCCACAGTTCTGCACGTCAATGACACAGTCCACCGACGCTGCTCAGCCTCCTCCAGCTGAACCAGCTCCTCCTGAAACCCCAGCGCAAACTAACACTTCATGAATAAGGTGATGAACGGCTTTCAGTTGTGATCATTGGCTGCTATTGACTGCAGCCATTGACATTGTAAACCTGCAGTGACTCTGGCATCCAGCAGGCTCTGATGTATAGAACTACAGCGAGGGCCATCACTGTAAATATTTCCTTTAACTATGAGCATGGCGTCACTGGAATACATTTTCTCCAGAGGTGGCTCTTTAACCTCCATGTTGTTCTTAACTGCATCTTGCTTGTGTCAGGTAAACACCGGACTAAAACTGCAGCACCGCTGTTCTGTGGCTCCGGAGGTAAATCTGTTAATTGTTGGTGTTTTATACAGTATCTTGCTTTAAAACGGTAAACAAAAATAGCTTTTTGGAAACTATTTTGCTGCTTCATGAGTCTACTCAGAAGTGGCTCTTGTTGAAATGAAGGTTGCCCTCACAGCCATGACTCCGTCTCCCTCAAGGCCACAACAATGTCAGAGATCTCCACTGGTATCCAACCAGAGCGGCTCTCACTCTCGCCCCCTCAGGCCTCACTCACACTCGCCCCCTTCTCCCCTGCTTCCATCGTCAACAGAAGCTGTTGACTTAGACCAGCCAATGGCAGAAGACAGACATGACTGCCTGCTAAAAGCCGGAGGGGCTCAGGCCCCCTCCGCTCTCGTGGTCATTGTGGACTCAAGTCCATTAAGCTCTGACCTCCCACTTTCCCTACTTTGTGTCACTGAGCCTTCGGCGGCTACCAGTTCCTTCGACCAAACACAGTTAAGCAGGAATCTGAGTTAGCATCAGCTGCAACCAGATGAGTGGATTCATTGTACATCTGCGGTCAGGTGTCTCAATCTGTCACGACCTCAGACCACCTTGGGGTGTTTTACGCAGCATGCCACCACATGCCGGTGGCGGTTAGACTTGATATTCAACATTCTTTATCGCCATGCACTTGCATCTCCTGCGATGACGTGCCAGCATCAAGTTATTATGGAAGTATACTACTACCACTAGTGTATCCCGTCCTCTGCTACAGCCATGCCTGAGACCATTCCATGTGGTAGAATAGCAGTGAAACTATTGGTGTGGGATTCCATTCTCTTAACTGATCCAGTGAGCAGGATGAGGAAATAGGGAGTGAAGGAATGTGGCCGAGGTGGTATATCAGCAGAACTGGATGAGCTGGATGCAAACGGCAACAACTGGGACAGAGCCAGTCCATCAGGTGACGGGAGGTGGGGGGAGGGAGACTTCCCCATGTGCCCCATATATCAGAGGATAACTCATATCAGGAGGCAAGACTTCAATCCCCTTGCAGTGCAAACCCAAAACTAATCTGGTTCAAAGGGATAGGACGTTAACAAGAAAGCCCAGGCTCATGTGAGTCAGGAAAATGTCCTCCGGTAACATAGCAATGCATTTGGATGCTGAAGGAAGTCAATGAAAGCTGACGTGAAAATATATGTTGTATGCGTTGCTCACGGCCGCCATCCTCCGGTGTTTCCGTTTGTGTCTAATAGCGAGTGTCTAATGTCTATTAGGATGGATTGATTTTCCGACAGTCCTGCGACGAGAGGATGGGGGAAGAAGTGAGGGATGAGGCAGCGGCTGGTAGAAAATACTAAAAACAGGCCGGAGGAGGTGTTGGGAAGATTAATGACTAGTTTTTCGCGGTGAAACCTGCGCCTGGCTGCTACACTGGAGTCCTTCAGCTGTGAAATGGAGTGCAAAACAAACTGGCGGCTCCTGTGTGACCAGGATGGATCATCCACATGTGGCGCGGCTCTTATCCTCCGGATTGGTTAGGAGACTGAAAGAGGTTTTCCGCTCAGTCTGGGCGATACACTGTTCGTGAGGATCATGTGATGAACGCAGTGACTCAGCACATTGTGAGGGGGTAGAGGTAACACTGATGAGACTGTGTGTGTGATTACATGGGTCGACTAATTCCTGAGATTTGAAAGGTTTTTTTTTTAGCGGAGCACTGTTTTCAGTGAGTCACTTGAGCTGTTGTCAGTCACTACAGCACGCCGAAGCTCTAAACTGATGCTATTTTGGAACGTCCTAACATAATGTTTGCCTTCTTTGTCATTGATTATAAAGAGAAAAAAATCATTTCGGATCATGATATTGTTTTGGACTTACAGTAATAATGAAGAGTTCTACAAAATTGAATCGATATTTGTTTTATCAGTAACTCTACTCTATATCCACACTTGTGTTTACATTAAATGCAACTGTTTTTGTCAGAAAAGTATGAAAGAAATAATGACAAAATGACCCTCTCTGTTAGTGATCTTAACCCTAATCCTTAGCCCAGTACAATAATGTACCGTCATCCCTTCAGCTTTTAAACCAGAGGTGAAAATACATTTGATTTCCCAGCTGTTGTATAATGGAAAGAGCTATTAATAAGGGCTCCTTTCCCGTATTGATTTCACCCAAATTAAATCAGGTACTTTCCACAGACGTCCATTTAGATGAAGATAAAGGAAAAGTCGGAACGTTTACCCTTTGAGGAAAGATTCAGCGATTTGTTCTGGAAGTGCGTCACCCTCCTGTCCTCCGCAGTCTGTCTGGACGTCTGTTTTACTGAGGTTTTTGGTTAAAGCCGTTTCATCAGACTGCTGGGTTGTGTGACGACTCCTAACTTCAGAAAGCTAATCCTTTGCCTGGTAAATTGTTTACAGGGATGATGCAGCAGCACAGCAGTTCTCTGGCTAGCGCTTTAGCATTGGCCTGTTTATAAAATAAGCTTTAGATTAACAGGTAAGCCAGGGGATGTATTCAAATCTCTTCAAAGGAGCAATGATAGTCTTGTTTCTCTGCTTAGCAATAAAGCGGGCGCCATATTAAGCACCGTGTAAGCTAATGTCTACTGTTTTGCATTGCTGTTTAAACTGCAAATAATTCAGTTGCAAAAGTCTTCATTTGTTTATTTAATGGTTTGTTTTCTGTTCTGTATGTTTATTTAACACATTTAGTTACTCATCTCAAATTTTCTTTTTGCATAAATCAAACCATGAAAATAGATAGTAGACTGGTAGACGTGTGTGTGAGATGCTCTGTGTGCGTGTGTCATTGAGTTAATGGAGGTTCCTGGCCGGGGTAATGGAGCCCCTCCCAACAGGCCGCGCAGATAATTTAATTAATGTCGGCCTTCGCTGCGTCCTTCCTCGTGACTCATCTGTAAAGTGCATTAGCTTTGCTTTTGGGCCCGTTTCAACCCCCAGCACGTCTCATGCTTATTGGATTCATGCCAACATTTCATTTCTGCGTCCCTCTGCATCATGTTTGATTTAGCTTCCTTTATCTGTGGCTACAACTGTTGATTCACCTCAGTCCGGCTCTTCCATCGTGGAGGTTTATGGAGGGAAAGTCATTTGTGTTGTCGTGGTCATGATCTGCAACGCTGGTTCTTCAGCTGCCACTGACCCTGGACCAGGCGCTGATGCTGTTCTAATACGACGTCAACTGACCATCAGCATTGTCTTTCTAAACTTGGTTCTGATGTGTGTTTTACAGGTGGAATCGCAGGTGGCATCGAGATCTGCATTACATTCCCCACAGAGTATGTGAAGACTCAGCTACAGCTGGACGAGAAGGCCAATCCTCCCAAATACAGAGGGATAGGTAAGGTCCTGTGTGTGTGTGTCTGTATATATATTAATATATATATACACACACGTCTTGTGGACCTCTTTCATGTTCAGTACTACTTGCCTATTTCTGAGATAAAGTCACTCCTAAATCCCTTCGTGCATTTCTGAACATCAGAGGCTGTGAGTGCATCTTCCTCTGCTGTCGCTGAGTTGGATACTGTGATGTTTGTCACATACTAAAGCGCCTTTTAGAATGAATAAACCTGTGAAGTCCATGTTTTCCTCGACAACATGTGAACTGAGGGAGGGAGTCCAGAAAGAAGTCCAGAACTAGTGTGACATTGTGTAGTTTTAAGTTAAGGTGTTGACATGTCAGTGAGTTTTTATTGATGAGTAGGTCTGTTTATGCTACATTAGATGCTTCTGTGATCGATATTCAAAGCATGGAGCATCGACGACTTAGTGAATATATTGTACCTTGGTAAATACAAACATTGGTAAATATGATGCGGAGATACTTAAGTATCTAAGATTTGACTTTTGCTGAAGAACAATACACAATATGGCCCCTATTGTCAAAAATGTCAAGTCATTTCATTTAGTGTTTAAACATGATTGCCAGGGAATCAGTCAAGAATTTAACAATGTTCCAGAGTTTGTTGGCTTCTGGCCATAATATTTTTAAAATTGTATTTTAGATTGGCCTTGGACATCACCTACGAGTGACGTCACATCTCTTTTGGTTTGAAGTTCTTTATTGAACCATGCTGGATTTTTTCCTGCCTTTTCTCCCTGTTCTGAAAAAGTCTGCCTGCATGGAGTTGCAGGGAAAAAGCTCCCATGCCGCTAGCATCATGTCCCATCATGTTTTTCTCGATTGCTATGGTTTGTCCTCTTAAATATGCTTTGAAAGCGCTAGCATCTTCAGTTGATCTGAAGCTTGCAGCTGCTTTTGTGCAGTTTTTCTGGGAGACGACATCATCATTTTGGTTTTGCTGGGTTTCGAGGTTGCTCTTGTCACTGGTATTTGTCAAATAATAATTTGTCGCTGTGACAACTGACCAGAGTAGTGTGGCCATAACGAAAACTGGCACGATTGATTTTTTAAACAGGTGCTTTCTGACATTCGAGCAATGAGGGTCTCAGCCTCACCTGTCAGTGGGTCGGCAGCAATGTTCCTGAGGAAGGATTTAAGAAACTTTGACAAGCTCCAAAAATGTGATTGAGCTGAGCACTTACTGAACTTCCTGTGTCTGTAAAACCAAAGAGAGGTCCCTGGACCACGCCTGAGACTGTTTGAGGTTTGAACTCCAAAATATACTTTTGCACCAACTTCATGTTTGTTTTTTGTCCTCGAGCCTCTGAGGAGCTCATTTACTGATTAGACATCATCGTCCCTGGGCAAATCAGTGATTCTGACAGTCTGTCACCGAAGCTGCGGCAGGTAGCAGACACACTCTCCATCCATGTGGAGCGCCGATCACATGACCAGTTTGGCTGCAGCTCTGAGGATGCAGGCGACACTAATGAGCCTGGAAGCAGATGTTCTCTCCTGCTTCGAGAGACAAACAAAAATAGTGAGGGGAAACGATAAACAAATGCCTTCTGATCAGGGGACGGCCGACGCTCAAACATCAAATTTGTGCATGTGGTTGATGGTTAGGAAAGCTTGTGGTGGTTAGAGGGGTTTGTTTGCTTGTTGTCCGTTGTGTTGAAGATGTTTTCCTCATGGAACTCTCTGGGAGAGCAGGAACAGTCAGGCTGACCTGCAGCCCAACGACCCCATCCCAAGCTATGGTTGTGCTTTGACTCTCACCCATATGTTCTCTGCAGGATGGATCTCTGTTTCTATAGAGACTCTTGGGGCGGATGAGTGGTAGGGGTGTTCTTGCAAAGCTTGGACCTGATGCTTCCTAGTCTTGCTTGTTTTCAAGCATGCGTCCTCTCTGTGTTGCACACCTGAACCTCTGGACTGACATACACTTAGACACACAGCTGCAACTGGAGAGAGGAGGGAGAACAAGCAAGCGAAGCTACCGAGGCTGATATTGTGAACTAAAGGGACTTGTCTTATTGGATCTGAACATAGTCGACCTCCCTGCCTAATCTCACACCTTAACTATGAACACAGTTACTCTATTCTGGAGGTTCATCTGAGGGATCACGACCTTCCCCTTTAAGGATCAGTCATTGTGGGTTTTTTGATGCAACAGTTGAGCCACAGATTATCGTCTATCATGTTTGCTTGGTGCATTTCACAATGGACACAGACTCGAGAGCGATGCAACATTTGCCAAACATGCCTCTCACTCCACATTTTGAGGAATTCAAATTGAAGAATGAAATACTATATGTGGTCAGATGTTGCAGTTCAACATTCTTTGTGTGTCTCTCTTCAGGTGACTGTGTGAAGCAGACGGTGCAGAGTCATGGTGTGAAAGGGCTGTACAGAGGACTCAGCTCCCTGCTGTACGGATCCATCCCCAAGTCTGCCGTCAGGTTAGTGATGGTTTGTTTTTTGTGAGGGACGTATTTTAATGACCTTTTGTTGATGATGCTATGTTGATTTATCATGAATTTCTACTGGGTTCCAAACATCTATGCTCTGATCATGCTGCGATTGTTTACCCAAAACCACCAACTCACTCTCCCATTATTCCGGTCCATTACCCACAATGCAAAGAGTAAATGCCACCACAGCCTTGAATATGATTGTGTTGTCGTTCCACTGCTGTGACATTTACACACACACACACACACACGCACACACATTTACAGGCACACAAACATATGCCAGAGCTGAAATAGAAAGATTAAAAACTGACAGTGGTGTGTGTGAGTGTGAGAGAGAGAGAGAGACGCTTTGAGTCACTGGGGGCTACAAACTGTCTGTTGAACTAAAAGACAGATTCATTCAGGCGCAGCATTGGTGTCACTCAAACCCAGGGATTGTGCATGCGTGTGTGTGTTTGTGAGTGGGTGTGAACTGTGGTTGAAATCTAATTGTGTTAGATCTCTTCTTCTTTTATTGAGTGAGGCAGATTTACTTTACTCCCCGTTTGCATAGGCTAAATAGCATGCAGAGTGTGGGATTTTGTGTAATTGGTTGGATCACGGTTTGAAGGCGATTCACTTGTGTCAAAGATTATTAGATTAAGAGTAAAGTTTTCAGTTGCTGTGTACTGTAGTGGCTTGCTGTAAAAAAGAGATTGCATGGGTCATGAGACAGTAGTGCCAGTGCAAGCCAAGTCTCTATAACAACAGAAGTGCTTTGTTTAACAGCTGAGGTTGGAATGTGTTTTAGAACCTGCGACCTTTTGTTGGTAACAAAAGAGTTCAAGAGTTCAATATATGATCCAGGAAGTACTGATGAAGACACACATCTCTGCATGCGCTGATGTTAATAAGAATATTCCTTCTGTTTATTTGATGCAAACTTACAGTATTTTCACGTGTCTCCATGAACTCCTGGCCCTGACCCGTGTTTGAACCTTCGACCGCTGTTGACACAAGGCTGACAATAATGATTACGATTAACTACAAGTGTCAACATCAGCAACAGGAAGGAGGGATATGAGAGTCCTTTATTTGTCTCCAAGTTGATATTAGCAGCTGCAGAGTGAGAAGGAAGTGAAACAGTAGGATACACAAATGAAACGTTTGTCTCGTCATTTACGCCTTTAAATGGCTGGAAATATCCTCTAATGGAGTCTGACTTCTGGACAGTTCTTCTTTATGGACCTGAAGAGGTTTGAGATGGAAATGTGTTACAGTCTTCAAAATTGATTTCCTTTCCAATTTCAAGGTAACATGTACAAGGAAAAATGAGTTTGTAAAATCAATGCGGGGTGTTTTGATTTAACCACACTTTCCGCTTCCCAGTGACAGTTTTACGATTCGATATTACCCTCCATCCTCTCCCCTCCCCCTTTATTGCCTCCCCCAGCCGCCAAGTCTCCCCTCTCCCTCTCCTCCATCCCATTACCTGATTGCTCAACATCCCGAGTTGTCACAGTGCTGTCAAGGCCGAAGAGCTTTTGACCTTTCCTTCCATCCATGATACTCCTCCTCCTCCTTCCTTGCGCCGCCTCTTTCCTCCTCTCATCAGTGACGTTGTAGAGTCAGAGTTGGCACGACTCTACTGTCCCTGACTCGTCTTGTTCTGTGGACGTTGGCCAAACTCTAATGTGCCACACTGGAAGGGGAGCTGTACTGGCTCGATGGGAGAAGGGTTTATTGGCTACAGCACGTATCTTCAAGATATGCTGAACAGGGCTAGTGGAGGTGGAGATTTACGTGTGGATTTACGTTTGCCTGTGTGAGTTGATCAACCGTGGGGCGCTGCTTTATAACACCAGTGTGAAGAGACACGCCGCAGATGTGGTAAAATGCAATAAGCACAATCTAAAATAAAGAAACCAGCAGAGAGAAAGGAAGCCTTCGTCATCTGCAGGTGTCTGGCCGCGCTCGGCCTGTTTTACTAAAGGTTCCAGACGGCGTCCTCCCTGCGCCACAATTCAATTCAGTCTAAAAATAACCGTCTTGTAAAGGAGTCGCTGCCATGGTGTTTTCTGATCACGCTGATAACTAAAGTGCCTCTTTGTCCCTGGGCTTTCACTCACCTGCACCCAGCATAAGCAACTTAAAAGCGCCCATGTTTCTGTATGTATTTGCGTCTATGAGGCAGAAATAAGGAGAAAAAAGGAAAAAAATGAACTGTATAAATATTCCACAGCGTTATTTAATGAGCCTTTGTGAAAATTAATCATTTATGAACCGTAATTGCCCCGTCATAATAATTCATCTTCACTTTAAGTTCAAACTGGCAGAGAAGCAATGAAGACTGCTCTCCACAGATTCGGGGTGTTTGAGTTCCTCAGTAACCGAGCCCGAGATGAGTCCGGCCGGCTGGACAGCACCAGGGGTCTGCTGTGTGGCCTGGGCGCCGGTGTGATGGAAGCTGTCGTGGTGGTGTGTCCCATGGAAACTGTCAAGGTGTGTTTGTCCACTTGCCATTAAATAGGTGTTCTATTTGTTTTAGCATACCAATATTTTGTTTCTCACCTGCCTGCATTCGAAGCTTTCCACGCAGACCAGGCTGCTCTGTCTGCTGCACGCGACTCTAATCTAAAGTCCTACTTATCTCTCAAGGTGAAATTCATCCACGACCAGACGTCGGCGAACCCCAAGTATAAAGGCTTTTTCCACGGAGTTCGAGAGATAGTCAGAGCACAAGGTGACGAGCGTCCCTGCGGATCACATGACCCCTGCTGGTGACAGGCGGGAGTGCAGGTCTGAGTATTAAAACTTCCTTCTGAGAACAGGTCTGAGAGGGACGTACCAGGGACTCACTGCCACGGTCCTTAAGCAAGGCTCCAACCAGGCCATCCGGTTTTACGTGATGACGTCACTGAAGAACTGGTACAAAGGTCAGTGTGTAAGATGATGCAAACAAGGGTGTCTTCCTCTGCTGTGGCTTCACTGAAATCTGAAAAAACATATCATCCAGGTGATGACCCCAACAGAGCAATGAACCCTCTGGTGACCGGAATATTTGGAGCCGTAGCCGGGGCAGCCAGCGTTTTTGGAAACACCCCGCTTGATGTCATCAAGACCAGAATGCAGGTGAGGGTCATATTTCATCTCAGGTTAAAAGCTAGGCTTTTATTGCATTGCTTGCTTGTTGTCATTTAAGCTCCAGGCTCTCAAGTTTTGATCTGAGCTCGAGCATAGCGTGAGAGGGTCTGTAGCGCTTGCACACTGGCGTTGTGGTGACCGCTGTAACAGTATGGAAGACTTTGGCTGTGAAGTCCATAATGGTTTATAAATAGTGATGGGAAATTAGCAATTTGCATGATTCAGTTGTCTTTGCCCTTTAAACACACATCTAACTCAATAACTAGGCAATTTATATTTAATATATTGAAGACATTTATAGAAGGTTTGAGAAACCTTCACATATACGGTGTGAAATAAAGTGACACTGCCCTGGCTGATTAACCTTTGCTAAACTAGTTTAGCAGTTAGATTCACAGGATTTGTCTGAGCAACTGAGAGTATAAATGTGTTCCCTGTCGAGGCCTGAAGACAAACCTGGCTTAGAAAGATTGTAGAAAACACCAGACCTTCTTTGAGTTTAGTGCATTTGCATAAGCTTGTCGATGCTGTCAGTGCTGGTGACATTGAACCTCACAATGCTCATGATTCTTCTGGGCTGCAGGGTCTGGAAGCACACAAATACAAGAGCACGGTGGACTGTGCCGTCAAGATCCTGAGGAACGAGGGCGTGGCGGCGTGAGTACTCAGCCTTTTTATCATCTTCATGTCAGCGTGCCCCTAAGAGGGTGGGATGAGGAGAAGGTTTTGACCACACAATAGTAGAAGGAAACATTCACACTGGTCCTCAACTCCCGGTTTAGAGAACTCAGTTTTTCCCTAGTTGACAGTCCAGTTTCCACCCACAGCCACTGTGCCAAATGTTCAGAACTTAAATGACGACTGGAATTTGTAGATGGGTGTCTTGTCTTTATATTATGTGTAATGAACTGATGAATAAATGTGCATGGCAGCTATTCCAGATTAAGTTTAGCCAAGATTAGCTCTAAGAACATGAGTTTTGATTCTGACTTTCATAGTTATTCCCTATTCACTGCTGACCAACGACTAGCTCCAAAACCTGCTGGAACAGGCTCACTGACACTCGAGGTCATAATGTTTTGTTTCAACTTGAATCTCAGCTCATCTCACTCGTGTTTTCCTCTCTGTCCTGCTAGTTTCTATAAGGGAACAGTCCCCCGCCTGGGCCGTGTCTGTCTGGACGTGGCCATTGTTTTCATCATCTACGAGGAGGTGGTCAAGGTGCTGAACACAGTCTGGAAGACCGACTAAACACCTGGCTGTCACTCGGAGCCGACGACAGCTTTCTGCTGCGCCACACACAGATCTGAGTTTGCTGAGCTGCTGAGAGACCGGAACTGAAACTCCTACTGTGCCTGGTGGAGATGAAACAGAAGCCTGCCAGTCGTGTTTGTGTCTCCCTCTGCTGCTCAGCACAGACAGGGTCACATTCACGGAGCAGTTCTGCAAATAATGATGAAAAGTCCTCAAAATCCAGAAGTAAAAGGAAGGCCAAAGTGCGTCTGAGCTTTAATAGTTCATTGGTTGACTTGCTGCTTTTTTAATCTTGATTGAATTATTGTTTTTTTATTTCTTAATAAGGTTATAATCAGGAGAAAGTGGTACTAATGTAAGTAAATTCATGTTGTGTCCTGACCCAGTGTTCATCACCAAGCCTTATCTTAGTAATTTCACTGCAGGCTGATTATTTTTATAAAATGGAGAATGGAATTTACCATACTGACAGCATGACAGTTCAACATATACAGTATATAGATGATGTCTGTGCCAACAGCTATGAACGTGTATCAGAACAAACAGAAGAATGATCAGTAATTACACTGTGACCTATTTTAGTAATAATTTATTAAATGTTGAATGTAGCGGTTGTGGCTTGAAAAAGGTGCTGTCGTGTTTTTCTGTGAAGATAATTGCTGTATTTCTCTGTGAGTCATAATCGGACTAATGAGCGTAACACTTGGTTATTTACCCTCTTCAAACATTTTGTTTACATCATGCATTCCTACATGTTTCATTCATTTCCTTTACTTTAAACACTCATGTGCCTTTTCTGTCTGGATGTTTGGTGCCGAAAGAAAAATCCAGTGGTGTGCCTGGGTACTGCCAACTAATAAATGGCTTTGTTGCACCTTTAGTGTTGGTGTTGGTGTCATTCAGAGTCTAGATAACAGCTAAACTTGGTCATTGCCATGTGAAGACAAAAAAGACACTGAGGGATTCATCTGTCTTCCATTATATTTAGGATTCTCTGTATTGCAACCTCGTGAATCAGGGTGGTGGAGTCAAACTACCCTTCATCTTGGGAGTGTGATGTAGGACAGTGATAAAGTTTATTGCAACTTCATTCAAATAGGTTGAAAAAAAGATAATTGCTTGTAGTGACCAAGGATGGACTTTAAGTCACAACTTGAATTGCAATATAAGATTAGATAGATTAAGGTGAATAAGCAAGGAATAAGCAAGGGGGCAACTTCTTCCACCTGGAGACTCTCTCACTATACTTAGATTTCATTTGAATTTCATTTAGGTCTGTATTTATACTGTACCGTATATGACCTATGAGCAGTATGTTTATATATATATATATATATATATAAACGTTTTTTAAATATAAATAAATATACTGAAAAGTATACCTTTGACCCTTGACATTTTATTAAGTCCACTTGATGAAGAGGTCAAGAATCAAATTGTAATAAATATATTTTAGATTACTTGCTACATGTAGGCTAAGCTAAATCTTACACCTGCAGGCTAATAACTGGGATGCCAAGTGAAACTGTTTTGGATGACAAACTTTAAATAAATGTGTTCATTAAATCCTAACAAACATTCACCTCTTGTTTCCCATTACCCTTCACATTAACATTTTTGCTTCATCTATCAATATCTTCCAACCACACCAAATGCATGCAACAATCCTTGGTACATGAAGACAACATGAAGTTAACGTGAAGACCTCTTGATCATTGACATGATCTTTTTATTGAAGTGGCTCAGTGTGTCTTTGAATTTGGTGCAATAAACAGAAACTTGTTGTTTCTCTGTCATGGCTCTAAGCTGTTTGTTTTGGGTTGGCAGATTTAAAAACCCGTTCAAACAAGCATGCAGACTGGTTTTCATTCTCCCACTGTCTTTTCGTTTGTTGTCCTGGTTCTGATGGATCATGTCAGGTCAAACTGAGGAGGGGGCACAGCCTGGCAGGGAATTCAACAGGCAGGCCATTGTTCCGTTTTTGGCCGACGATCATGGTCCAGTGTATCTTGTTCACCCCAGAAATCTGTGCCTCTCTGTTTGAACCCTCTTACAGGCGACCGGGCCGCAACATAGTGGAAGGAGCCATGAGTGTGACGGCGGTTCGTGTTTACTGTGTTTATTATCACATCAGTGCCAGTTCAAGAGCAGTGCAGCACACGCTGAGATCGCCAGTAGGAGGAGCTGTTGCTGCCGCCTTAGAGCATTCCCCACTGACGCGCCGGTCACTGCACAAACCCGCTTTTCATCTCTTATTGACAGAGTCGTGTTTTGTGAGGTATTCCAGCCTTCCTCCTGCCGTCATCACCCCGTCTTCCATTCCCAGCCGCAGAGAGCCTTGATCCACGATGACCCCGACATCAGTCGTCAGTCTCGGTCAGACTGACTTGGACTTGGTTTGAACTCGTCCTTAATTCTGTTGCTGACCACAAGAGGGGGCTGACTAAAACTTTAAAACTAGCGTTAACGTATTCCCATTGCCAGGCGCGGATCACGTGTTTCTAGCCAGCTACTATGAGTCGGACCCCTCGCAGAATGGAAGGGTAAGGTGGACCATATACACATTTCTGGGTGTCTGTCATGAAGACGTTTAGCTGTAGCAGTGGGATCATGGTTTGCTTTTATAAAATGGACCATGGGCCATGCTGATGTTTAGATCTTGTATTGTGATACAAATGCACCATGACGGACTCGACACATCAAAGGGTTTGCTCCTGACTACATCTAAAAGAGTTGCCTTTATTAGATGGGGTACTGGGGCCAAAATCTATTTCATCTCAATAAGCCTGGCCTTGTTCACTGTATCAGTGAACATTCAGCATCGCGCTCAGTATCCAGCCTCAGTCTGCAGCCATGTGTGATCACTCTTCACACACTGAGTTGTGAACTTCGTGGTGAACTTCAACATAAGCACAAATGGAATCCATTCACATCAAGTTCATCATATTCAATGAAACTCCTCAACAAGTGAAAGGTGGGGTTTGTTGTAGGAACGGTTTGTTAGATGCACGAGCCCAAACTCTATACCCAAACACTACTGCATAAAATGGCAACACACACATCTTATTCAACAGACCGCTGTTGTCCGAAGCACAACTAATTTACCACGTGACTTTGGCATTTAAAACTGTGATTTCTGATATTTTCCACACAGTAATCCAGATTAGTCTAATCCCTGTGGTCCAGTGTGGGTTTACAGTACCCGCCCTCGGCTCGCTCTCGGGTCAGTCGGAACCGGTGAAGGGTGAGTAACCTCATTGTTCCCAGTCTCACTCTCTCTCTCTGCAGACACTCGCTGCTTCACTGCACAATGTTTCGACTCTGACACTCAAAGCAAACTCAACATTTAGAACTGAAAGGTCATATTGTCCACTGAAACATGTTGTTTTTTTTTGCGATTCGTATGTACAGGAAAGAAGGCGCATGCGCCGCTGTCCGGGGTGCTGAATAATGAATTGGCGCGTAAAATATTGGGAACTCTGTGCACTGTTAGTATTTTCAAAAATACATAGTTTTATTAGAGCACAACGGTTCTCTGACAAATTGTGTGAACGCAGTTGAAGTCGTGGTTTGTTTTGCATCACCGTAAAGCGACTGTAAGTGTGTGAGGAGGTGGGAGGGGCGGTGTCCCGCTGACTGCTCTTCACACTGACTCCACTTTTACGCATCAGTGCTTCATCCAGAAGCGCCTGCTTACCAGCTCTCCACTTCTAAGTCCATGAGTTGTTTTGAGTCCATATAGAAGACATCAATATTGCCTCTGAAGCCGCAACAGACCAGAAGTGAGCACCCGGAGCGTGTTTCCCACCAGTGCTTTCGCCATGGGGGCGCAAGGACGGAGTTCAGCGCGTCTGATTGTTTTTGGATACCTTGCGGTCTTCTTTGGGGCCATCGTTCCACAAGTTGAGGCCGGTTGCCGGGAAAGAACGAACCCAAACTGCTGCACTGGTCGAAATAACGAGTGTTTTGAATACACCAAGAGGAAAACGGTGTGCTACTGTGACACCTACTGTCAGAAAACACGGGACTGCTGTGAGGACTACCAGCAAGTGTGCCAAATATCCGGTGAGTTCATCAGCAAGCATGGGATTTTCACTCATTTTCCAGTCTAAATAGGCTTCAGTTCTACACGGTTTGTAGGTTTAGAGAAGAAAAAATCCGCTCCAACGAAACGATCACTTTATTTGAATTTGATGTATTTCTTTCTACAGCGTAGCGAGTGCAGTATTCAGTGTTGCGTTGGTGATGAGTCGGAAGTTAGAGACTCGCGAGTTTCACCTCAAAAAGACATTATCTAAACGTACCAATCGTTTTAATTCACTGGCTCAAAACCTATACAATAGCATCTGATTTATCTATGTTGTTTTGTTTTTCCTCCTAAAGTTCTTGATTCACAGTCAGCATTTCTTTTTAAACGGTTTTATTCAACGTCTCGCGGTAAGCCGAGAAACGTGAGTGTTCGGCTATTCCCGTAAACGCTCGTCGTTCTCCGTGGACACTTGAGCCTCCAAATAATACAAGTAAAATAAAGGAGTGTAGCGGCGCTTCAATACCCCGATTAAAAGGAGCAGAGATGCTACTTTGTCAAACCTTATCCCGCTGTCGACTGGCAACGTGGTAAGAGTCATGCATAGTCCACATAGCTGACTGCGTTATTGTTGTTTGTTTAAATTTACAAGCCAAGACCTTTGCTGGGAGAGATGTGCCTTATATTCCCGTCTGAAAGTTTGTGGCGTTGACCCTTGACCTTCACATCAAAGCTTGAAAATGCTAAAACGTTGTGACAATTTAATTATTTATTACCAATTACGAAAATGTACCAATGCTATCATGGGTCATTTATGACACAGAATATTTTTTAAATTTAAATATAATGTTATTGATTAGAAATTATACACTCTTATATTGAAGGATTCAATTGTCTAGAACATGTGATAAAGCGGCTCGTGATTGCTATTGAAACAATACATTCATACAGCCAGCAAGGTGCTCATTGTTTTATTTTGTAAAACTTTTATTTTATTTATATTATTATTATTTATTTTATTTTCCTTTCCTTTCATTTCCAAATACAATGTAGGGCATCAGGACAAGATCTAAAAAATGAATTCAATATATTGGTTTTTATGGTGTTCACTTGTTTGACGTCAAATGAATTCAGCTACACACTGGATGTCACTTTATGTGAGAAATGAAAGGCACGTGCACGTTTATAATTCAGCAGAAGAGTGTGTCTGCTGTCATAATTTTAGCTCTTATGGTCCGGTCTGATGCTATATATGGTGAAATGAGAAGGAACAGGACTGCCAAAGATGGTGAGGCTCACGACAGAGTCTGACACAGTCGGAGGTTGGTCTTGAGTTGAAGTTCACGTGGAGCAATTATCTTTGTTCTTAGAGTGGCATGCTTGTCTTAAGTGCACACTAACTACAGGGACAATAGTGCGCCCTTGGAGCACTTAGCACGCTTCAGTCAGCCCTGTAGTCAGAGTCGTCGTTTATCTACTTAAAGTTAGGGACTACAAGGCTTGTGCGCAGTTGTTCGCGCTTTACTGAAAAATAGGAACGAGTGAATGAATTTTCCACTCAACGGTGTTCAAACTTGTAGAGCATTTTCCAAGCTGTTTAGAGGATTTGTAGGACTGAAATGTAGAAGCATGAGCCTCTTTATCTCGAGGCTATAAATCATTTTAGTTGGCTTTAAACTGCTTTAAATGAGATTAGCGGCACTCTCTGGTCTGTCAGATTCATCCACCTCTAGTCCCAGGTCACATATTTATCGGTTCCTCGGTCCATAAAGTATATTCCTGGTATCTCTTGATCCATTTGTGTCTAGCTGCTACTGAACAGAGAATCAACTCGGGTCGGTGTTGCGTCATCAGCGTCCGGCTGGTCCCTGATCAGTCAGTCAGCGGCTGCCAGTTCTTGTGTTGTGTGGGACTCTCAGTATGTTACGTTCAGCTAGCATTCTGGCTAACATACTACTACCTTTTTCATTATGAAATATTCTGAGGTTGTCAGGACACGCATTCCTACCATTTTATTGGGTCATGGAATTGTCCGAAGTCTGACTGTTCAAGTTATTATTGAATCTTTTTGCAGCCTGTGACTAGACTTCACTTTTGTCAAGCAAGTACTGTGGCTTTTGAATATCTGAAGTCTACCATCTATTTTCATTCCGATACTCCTCCTGTCCATCGAGGTGTGTTGTTTTGCTTTGTAGTTGTGAAGCCGAATAGCCAGCACATGAAACATAGTCAGTTTACCAACACCAGAATGTACTTACACTAACCACACATTATAAGTGACCTTAAAATCTCTTCCAGTCCACTCAAGCCGAGAAAAGAAAACTTCCTCACACTTTAACGCGATCGTCCCGCCTGAATGAATACAACGTGCACTTTGTGGTTTGGCCAAGTTCCACGAAAACAACCAGGTGCTTCCTCTCTGGCCTAGAGAACAGTGATCCTGCAGCTCACTGGCATCGGGTTGTCTGTTGCTCTGCTGTCTGATAGATAGGAACTGCTGACACTAAAACACAGACGATGAAGGTCTTCAAAATTATTGATTCACTAATAGAGATCCACCCTGAAAAATGGAAAAACTATTTTTCATAGTCTGATCTTTTTTTTTTTTACACAACTATGTCTAACTTGTCTTACCCCGCTGTTTCCTTTGTTTGATGGTGTGGAGGACTTTGGAACAATTTGCACTTCCTGTCAAGCATTTCTGTTGCTATTTTGATGTTCAGTTTGTTGGGCTTGCCCTACTGATGCCATTTATCCACCCAAACTCTGATTTGGCTCCCCCACCTGACCCACTGTACCAAACCTGTCCTCTTGAAATACAGGCGTTTTTTTTCTGTTTTGGCTTCAACATCTGTTATTTTGAGATTAGGCTCCTTCCACTGCCACAGTAATTGCACTGTAAGAAAAAGTAAGGGCAGAGATTTTTTAAATGTGGAAGAGGAATGTTGAGATGAAAATTCCAGGAAGAAGGAGAAGACAACAAGTGAGGTTCATGGATGTGATGTAAGGAAACCTGAAGAGGACAGCTGTGACCAGGGAGGATGACCAAGTTAGACTAAGGTGGCGAAGCTTAAACCCTTTGCTCGCATTTTCCCCACACTATAGATTGGTTTCTATGTGAAGATGAATCAGTTATGAGTTGCAGTGAATCATTGATTTAATGCAACTCTGTATTTTGATATGAACATCATGTCCATAAAAAAACAGCCCTTCCTCTTCCAAGGGTTATCAGTGAGACAGGCGAGATTTCCGGGAAATAGAGCAGCAGTGAGAGGTACAGTGATGTGCGTCTCTGATAAGATCTGGTGTGGACAAAGTGGAGATCTCCACATTCTGAGGCACCTGGAAGATCTCACTCCAGCAGGAAGCTTCCCCCTCAGATGCACCCGAGGTTTGCACATCGTTCATCTGTCGCTCCTGGTCTTCGACTCTCCTGTGGTGCAGCTGTGTGTTGTCATGTTGGTGTCTTCCTCCGACTTTCCCACGTGTTCCTTCTTTGACCTGATCAAGGATTTTTCTTCTTCAACTGACGTTGGCCAGATGTCGATGCTGCTGCTTCCAGTTTCTCTTCTTTTAAATAAGTTGTGGCGTTACTATGACTAATTACAGTGGCAGTTTCTAACTTTTTTTTCAGAGTGTTGTGGTGTGTCTCTAGTGCGAGGTAGTTATTCTGACTCTCAAAGCAACTGGTGAATTCTAGTCTGAACCTGTGTTAGACCATATCAATTCACCGCATGGATGTGGTTCCCTTCAACACGTGGTTGTTATTTAAATGTACTTTGCTGTCAGTACTGCGTCCATCCAATTTCCAGCACTAATGCGTGGTCATGTTGCTGTTGGTTAATACAGAGACATCAATAGTTCAACCAAGAGACGTAGCTTCTCCAGCGGGTCCTGGGTCTGGACACTGATAAGTTTGTGTACATCTACTCACATGAGCGTACTTTCTTCTGGCAAATATAAATCCCAATGCGGGCTATACAAAATTTCCACTCCACAAACTGTTTAAGGTCTGTTTAAGGTGTGCTTAAGCTATAGTTTGATGCTAAGATGCTACAGTGTGTGAGCGCTCGTGTAATACATCAGAGAAGAACTTGACCGGCCAAAGGAGCTTCTGTGTGATCTGTATGTATAAGGACATCCCGTAACTGGGTGATTCAACTAGTTGGCATACAGATCGCTGTATCAGTTACATGGCTTAGATGGCTATTCAATAATAAATTTAGTAAAATAAATAAATTAGTTAAATTAAAGCAGGATCAAAAGAACGAATCCCAATCAGTTGAAAGCAGTTAGTAGCATTGAGAACATACTCAGGGTTTTAAAATGGCTCTCCATCCCTTAGACTCCCATCTTTGGTTCGTTGAAGTCAAATATATTCAACCTGTATTCATAAACATCAGCAACTCTTCTCTCAGCCTCAGAAGAAACAAATACTGCACCAGCTGTGCACAGTTTCATCGCGTTTGTTATCCAGGTCTGATCCAAATCCAAAATAAATAGCCAACACTTTTATTCCCTGCCTAATCTGAACTGGAAATGCTCTCCAGCTGTGTTTGTGGAGGTGCTTTGTTTGGCTCCCTGTTTCAAAGTGTCAGGAAACATTTATGCGCTAACATGTTATTAGGGCTTAGGCGCGTGTCCTTCACCTCTGTCTGCCGTCTCACTGTCTCGCTGGTGCAACCCAACATTATAAATCCTGTCTGGTGGACTGAGACCTGGAGCTCTGTGAGGAATGAGGACTTTCTCTTGAAGCAAATGGACATCTGGGGCCCATCAGAGAGGAGGTGGGCGTGTGGGAGTGGGTTAAATGGACTTTAAAAAAAGGGACCCAGATGGAGCAAAAGGGGGAGCCAGGGACAAAGTGGTTAAGAAAGATAAAGCGAATTGCTATCGCTATTGTTATGCGACCTTTAAGTGGAAGCACAGAAAAAGCAAGCAAGCACTTTTGTATCGGTGTGACTGGAGGACGGCCAGGGAGTGAAGAGAAGCCGGGCTGAGGGTTAGCGGCTTGAGGCTTTTGTGTGAAGCCATGCCAGAGCAACAAGGGTCATTTTTATTTGTATCTTTACTTGTATCGCACTCAAATATTGCCTAGTTGTCCTCCCGTCGCTATTGCTTTTTCTGCAGCGCTTCGATTGCATAACGGATAAGTGTTTGCAAAAGGTCGACCGTATTTGAGTGGTTGTTTGGATGCATTTTGTACATTTATATGTGATTAAAAAAACTTTCAGCGACAGCAGCAAGTCGCTGGGTCCTTGGGTTGAGGTTTGATTCGTCCGTCCGTTTTTGTTTTGTGTGTTCTGATGGACCCTTTTGGATCAGTCTAACTCAAGAGGCCCGGACTTCACTCTCCGCGGCATCCTCCTCTGGGTCGTCTGAGGGAATCCCGAGGTCGACTGAGAGACTTGACCTCGCTAATGTGTTGGACATTCCGTGAAAGACTCACTAGTAAGGCCTTGAGGTGTCGTCCTGACAAGACGTTTTCCTTTGAACCTTTCCTGGATTTCTATGTTATTCACCGCCTGTGCAGCAGTGGAGGGCCGACGTAACCAGAAATCATGAGCATATTTAGGACAAAAGTCAATTTCATTTTTTATGTATTTTCCCAAAATATATAGATACAGTGTATATAATAATCATACTCATGTCATAGTATATCCAAGGGTTGTTTTTCTAGGTTGGAGTTTTTATCCAATCAGAATTCAGCTAGCTTGTGTCATCAGGTTGGATGAGATCAGTCCAAGGCCTTCAGCAGCAACAGCGCAGGCGCAGGTGCCCTCAGAGTGAACGGACACATATAGTTGATGGATAGTTGCGATATCCAATCAGATCACCAGTTGGGGACAGCGAGGCCTTCTGTCTGGCCTCACGCTGAACGTGACTTGTACACGTCCTATGGTTGGATACTCATACATAGGACTAACAGCTACTCTTATCTTGCTCTCTGGACCCTGTGGCTAAAACATATATGGATTTTTATGAGCAAGCTAGCTTCGGTGCAATGAAACCACAGATGTTTGGTGACATTCCAGCACTTATCGTGCTGTTTCCGCCCCTGCATTTCCCGGGCATCCACAGCCACGCCGGCGAGATAACCAGACAGAGAAAGTTCGCCACTTCCAATCAAGCAGCTAGACTTAGAGCTTGGTGAGTGCAAACGTTTGAGATTTTTATTTTGTTCAATGTGTTTCATGTTAATGACAGGCTGCACTGGCACAGCTGTGTGATCTGTGAGTTTTTCTGATACGAAACTGAGACTTAGCAAATGAGTGTACAACAGGTCTTCCACCACATATAAACTAGCCTGGCGGTGCGGCACGGCTTATATGACGCCCGCCACACCATTAGAAAACTGACCTCTTTTTAATGATGACATTTCACATGATCAAACCTATTTAAATGAAGCGGACACATCCAAGCGGTGGTCTTGAACGTGTCGGCTTTCGCGTGTTATTCACAGAAAAATCCCAGATGAAACATCATATATATGATTGATATAAGAGGCGGCAGGCCTATTTCTCATGATTGAAACCTGGTGTTTTTGCTGTCACCAATTCAGTGAGTGACAAAACATCTCATTTGTGAAGAGACAATTGAGTTTTGAGGTAGAGCTGAGTGCCGACGGAATACTAGGACCACACGATGGTACTATCAGCTCATGAAACAAGACCCAATGTTCAACTGATGTTTAATAGAGGTTCAACTTTAACTTTCTACCTCATGAACACAATGACTCGGAGTTAAATGGAATTCAAAAATGGGCTTGTGAACATGCTGACAAGTACCATTTGTTTCCTCTCCTGGGGTCAAGGGTCAACAGTGGCAGAAAGCTGTGTGGGTCTGGCAGTCACCAGGGTTATCGAGTGGGTGGTAAGACCCGCACACTGGTGGTACCAGAAACGGGATGAGGGACCACCACTGTTTTATAATTACACGTGACCTCTGGTGGCTCGTGTCGGCGGGCTGCTCTCAGATCAGTGGGGTGCTTTGCTTGCTCCCTCATTCTCATGAAGCCATAAACTCAGCGCTGCCAGCTGTATCTTGTGTTGTTCCCCTCATCATGTAAACAGAACAACACCAGAGCATGTATGGGGAGGAAGGGGATGAGAGGAAAAGGTGGTGCCTGATTTGATTAAGCCCCCTGGTATTTCCAAGACGTCCATGTCAGTCTGCACAGGAGTAATGTAGGGGGCAGCGATGAATGGACATGGAACCTGCCCAAGTGGGTCGCTTTATCTGTTGGCAGTGTGCACTGATATGGGAAAGGCGGGTGTCAGGTGGGCAGCACTAATGTGCAGGAATGCAGAGATTCCACAGTGGCTTTATGGATTGACGGTGTCACCGAGACAGCCACCCGCCCCCCTTCATCCTAAACCCCCAAAAGACCATGGGAATGAGGCGAGCGGGCAGGCGCTTTTAAAAGCCCGGTTTAATTGGACGTGCAGCATTTCATAATGATACCTTGAAGACAGTCTGATGAAGCCGGTGGAAGGGGAAGGTTAGACGCCATGTTTGTCCTCATGCTCCCTGAAATCTTGGCATAGGCCTTGAAATGCACCTGCTCACAGTGTGTACTGTTGAATTATGCCGGGATCATTCCACGAACTTGTTGGTTAATTTCGCTGAAATAGCTTCAGTGTTCACATGTTTATGAAGTGCAGAGTTCCCCACCAAAACACAGCCGTTAAAGGTCTGCTGTCATTAAAGCTGTGTGTTGGACCCACCTTCATTACAGCTGCCACTTTGATCAGTGCCGCCATCTAACTGGTGCCACTTCCTCTTTAGGTAATTGGCTGAATCAGTCTTCAGAACAGGAAGCTTGATTGCGTCTGTGTGTGTTCATGTGAGGGGGATTCAGGGAACCAAAAGAGCACAACTTAAAATTAGACTGTTATTGCAATGGTCCCCGCCCCATTCCCACATAGGTTTCCAGACTTCCTGAGTCTGGCTTCTGATCCGACACTGCTAGACGATAATGACTGCAACACTCACCTGACTTTGTTGCATGTCGTTCATACGTCCAAGACAAATGGACAAAAATACTGCTTAGATATAATTGAAACTTAGATTTCGGTGATGTAACATACCCATGAATCTCTCAAACATTTCATACTCTGGTGCTAAATGAGCAGTTCTTGTTTGCAGTGTGCTGTGCAAGTCAGTTCTGGAACACTGCAATGATTATGTTGTCCACAACAAGAATGAGGACCAACATATTAACTGGCGGAGGGAGAGAACACCTTGACAGAAGCACAGTGCTCCTCATATCAATGCCTCAGTGGACTTTACTGTGACCTTACATGCTATTGAGTTCATCTGTTGAAATGCAGCAGCCAAAGTCTTACTGAGATGACACATTATGATGATGGCAGATCCAATGGAGTGGCTGTTCTGAAAAAGTTAGCTGCTGATCTCTGCATGCCTCTGCTTCCCCAGCAGCCATCGACTGTGTGGTGGGCTCATGGGGTGCCTGGTCATCCTGCACGTCCCCCTGTGGAGTCGGCAGCACAGAAAGAAGTCGCCAAGTCTCCGTTCCTCCAAGAAATGGCGGCACTCCTTGTCCAGACCTCAAACAACGCAGAGGATGTTTCGGAAACAACGCGATATGCAGCAGCACCAAAGGTGAAATCTTTTGTGTTGTGCTTCATGGTGCCTCATCATCTGTTGTTGTTGCTGGAAGGAGCAGATTCCACACATCTGTTCTGAGGTGTTTTCTTGCACAACACTACTGTTGCATCAAGTTCTTGGAAGACCTGCTACAGTTTGCGAAAACTCTGACGTGTGTTTACCGTTTACGCCCACAGACTTTTCTCCCCAAAGATAACACACTTGACTTATGACTATCATTACCAACACTTTTACAGTGTTGTAGTTGTGACTGTTGTTACTGACATGTTGCTGAGGTCGGGGCTGGGGGCACCAAAGTTCCCACTCCCCTGATCTCCTCCAGGTCTTCATGTTGAGTACCCATGTGTCCAGAGAGTGACATAATCTCTGTTTCCTGGGAGTGCTCTGGGCTTCCCCCCAGTTGGACAGCCCTGAACGCCTCACTATAGAGACTCCTATGTGACATCCTGACTGGCTGCCCGATCTCTGTCTGCTGTCTGAACGCCACACGGTCTTCTTTGAGACTTTGAATTATCTCAGCCACTCTCACTCAAGACCCTGTGATATTTGAACTCCACCACCAAACTACTTCTAAATTTTACTTCTTTTCCAGGAATGCTGAATGACAAAAATAAATAACTTCAAATAAACACTTCTATTTACGGTAACAATGGGCCGACTTGAACTCTGACTAAAGTTTGTGTCCATTCTCATGCGGACATCAAACAAGAGGACTTTCAGTGTCTGTGATATTTTCATTCATTGTTCCTTCAGAGGTGGCAAAGATCCTGCCCGACTCCTTCAAGAGGAACTTCAAGGACCCCTGGCGGCGACCACACATGTTGATGAAGGAGGAGAAGGCCAGGTGAGGTCACTGTGATCAGACCATAAACAAACTGCTGGCCGCCAACCAGGCCCACTGGGGTTTTCACCCGACAGCCACTTTAGTTATCCCGACCATGCATGAAGTGTAATTACAGCTCAAGTGGTATAATCCCTGCAGAACTGATGCACAAGCTGCCGGACCACATGGTGCCAAGAGTAGCGCCAGGGTTCAGGGTTTCCCTGTACCTCCAACTTTGCGTGCTGTCATGTCCACTGAAGGGTTAGGGGTATCTTCCTGTGTTGAGTCTTTTTCCTCTTGGCACTCTGGTTTTCCTCCCACGGTCTGAATACATACAAAGATTAATTGATGACTCGGCAGGTGTGTGTGGCTGGTTGTTTGTCTGTACGTGTTGCTGTGTGATCGACGGGTGATGTGTCCACCTTGAGCCCCAAGTGGCTGGCATTGACTCCAGCCACCGACAACCCAGATGAGGAATTAAGTGGAAAATAGTCAGTTCAACTGAATTTAATACGAACCGAGAGGTGCAACGCCAGTAATTCAAATTACAGATGAACAATCAGAGTTCCTTTGTTGGTTTGTGAACAGAACACCTTCAAAACAGACAAACATATGTCAATAGAAATCGTGTTTCTGTCAACACACACTCCTTTTGTGAGTGTGTGTTGACAGAGTACTGTACTGCTACTGCCCCCTGCTGTACAATTAAGCAGTCCATCACGTATAGCCAAAATACATGTAGGGCTATAATAGCGGGTAAACAAAATCACATTATGGGTGGAAATGACTGGCTTGGCGGAGCTGTGTGGCATGGATTGACTGCTATAATGCTCAGTCTTCAGCCCATTTTGGTCTCCAAGATTGAACGTCATTTGTGCATGAGTAGAGCCGGACAATGTTGGTGGACATGCCTGTGTTTTTGCACTCCAATGTTAAGTCATGGATTGAATAAAAACAGAAGCTGAGAGTTCAAACGTAGACAGAGGTGTCTGTGAACCTTGAAGCTGTTTTGGCTGTGCCACATGAAGAGGCCTTTGAATAAGTGCATCAGGAGCTGACCTTTCCTGGTAAGAAGACCAAAATCCCAGTGCAGCCGGCCCACATGGACATGATCTTTGATGCGATTGTGCAGCTGGGAAAAAGAGAGAGCAGGGACTTACACACCACCCTGCAGACGGCCAGCAGCCTCTCATCCTGATTAAAACTGACATTGGACGCCCGTGTTTTGACTTAAAGTCCGAGTATCAAATGAGTGGAGCCAAATGCTTCGAAATTGAAGGAGATGAATTGGACATCTGGTGCACTGATAGCGCTCCGGTTGTTTTTATAAAGATTCATTCAGGAAATGAGACGTTGAAGTGACTCAGGGAGATAATGTGAGAGATGATTAAACTGAAATTAAATTCTTTTAGCATGACACTTCTACTGCACTACAGCAGGACTACACTGGGACAAAGGACAGAAAACCTGCTGCTGTCAGGGGCTGTTTTGGCCAGAGTTAAAGACATAATAAATGATAGGTGAGCGGAGTACACAACCTGCAGGAAGGCAGGAGTTTATCATTGTTTCTTGAGAACAGAGTGAACTGTGATGACATGCGGCAGGTGACCATGACTCCACTGAGACGGTTGAGATTGGGAGGTTTTCAGTAAACATTTAAACTTTCATGTTCTCTCTGTCATCACAGTTACTGCGTGTACCTGCGAGTCAAACAGGCCACCACCGCGTGTAAACTCAAGCTGTGGAGTGCACAGCTGGTAAGAGAGCGCCTGGTGTGCGCTGAGTGTCAGAGCGATGCCATGTCCAAGTCCGACCGCTGCGGAGGCGACGGGCTGGAGAGCGCCAGGTAAAGTAGCCGCCTTTCTTCAGGTTCTTGACTTTGCAAGACAACAACTATAGGAATATGTTCAACCCAAAGACCCGAAGAGAGGACCAATAGAGATCGGTAGACAGAAAACATTTAGGAGGGTACGCGTGCAGGCAGGGTGGAACACTGCAAGTGGAACATCATGGGACAGTTTTATCGGACAACAGTGGTTACTGCTACGACTGATACATTGTTCAGTGCTGACCTGAGGCCACACGCGGCCCTTTCACGGTACTTCTGTAGCCCAGTTATGTAGGCCTAATTATAATGAAATGGTGAAATTATTATTTTTTAATTCTCTAATTTTTTCCTTCTCTTCATTTGTCCTCAAACCAAATAGAAAGAAAATGTAATGTCCATCATTCTTTCATGATTTAGATTTAAATAAAATCCTTCCTTGGAGTCACTAGAAAGTACCAGATCAGAAATGAGTACATTAATATATTAACTAGTGGTGGGACTTCAACAAGTTCATTACGATTAATGTATTACAATATTATTACGATTAATTAATTACAACAAAAAAATTAAATGTAACAGTTTGCTCTCCAGACAACACGGAACCTTTGTATAAGTGCAGGAGTTCCTGATCCACTGATCACACTGATGCACAAGACACGTGGCAGCTAGGATGATAACAACAACAAACATGGAGGAATCCCTGAACAAAAGTAAACAGATTGCTTTTGTTTGCTTTTGTGCAGGGATGTTGTTCGCTACACAATGGCCAGGGTTTCCACTACTCTGAATGTAATTGAAATTCTTATAAAATTGAAATTGTTATACAAATATTTTCAAGACATTAAAAGAGCTTTAGTTTAAATAAGGTGATATGAAAACTTGAATATTGCCACCATCGTGATTTATTGTCAAACAAACAATATTTTGTTGTTTAAATGTACAGTATGTATGGGTCCATCATGTTTTTAATCAAATCCCACCCTAATATTAACTAAATACATTAACTCATGTGGAGAAGTTCGGGGACCAAGTACGGGAGGCCAGAATCTTCGATGTCTATGAACATACTGTGGAGTAGAGATGTAGATGTATGTGACGCTTCCCTCTCTTCCCAGGACGTTCTGGGCAGCAGCTTCTGTCCCGGGGTGTCACGGCTCCTGGGTGCGGGAGTCGTCTTCCAAAGGCTGCCGGTGTCCTCCTTACTCAGTGCTCTTCGTTTGAGCGAACCAGTCAGACGTCCACTCTGGACCGGCCGATCAAGCCCGCATCCTCCAGACGACTGGTTGGGTTCCTCAAGGTGCTCAGCAGCATCCTGCCACTTCTTCTTCTCACTCATACCCGATACTCGTCTACTAAGCACACAAATCTTCTCACGCTCACGATTTTTACTTTTTCTGCTCAGAAGCACAAACGCCTTTTACCTCTCAATCCTTGCTATCTACCTCCATCGACTGCATTGACCGTGCATACTGTACAAAATATAGAAATCTATTTTGCTCTGTCCTTTTCTACCTGTGATTGTGCAGCAATGTCGGTATTGACTGACACATTGATGCCCTGCAGTTTATACTCAAATGCATTTGGCAACTTTGAATACTGGAGAAGGATTTTTAAAACTAAAAAGAACTTAAAAGTTTGAAAGAAATGTGATAAAATGTATTTCTTCTGTATGTTTCCATTTTATTAACGTTTATAGATCTTAAGTATTATCGTTTTGGAAAAATGGAAAATAAAAGACATTTAAAACTTATTTTGAGTCCTGTTTATTATATATACAATGATTTAAAATTAAATGGTTATTTCTCTTTTCCTCGTGTATTTAGTGAATCCATCACTCTTTTATTTGAATATAAAGTACATTAGTTGTTTCATATTATATTTCATTATCCAATCTTTATTTGCTCCTTATTTCCCAATAATTTTTTTTTGATTCAATTATTTCACTGATACAATGGAGGAGTGATGAACTACAAAGAAGTTGTGGTGTTTTTAAATATATTTTATATTTATTTTATTATTTATGATATTTTCAGTGTATTGATTATTATATCTTTATCAGATTAATCTTAAGATTGCTTATTTCGATTACCAGTAATCATTAAAACTTTAACAATAAAACATATTTTATGTTGAAAAAATATGGATTTTCCCAAAGAATGTCCAGTAAAGTCAAATCACTCTATCTCATATCTATTGAAAGTCAAGATAAGATTTGATAATGAGGTGAAAGAGCGAGTCAAGAGTTGTGCTGTGTGGTTCAGTGTCCTCTGAGTGTTCTCTCCTCTGCCACTGCTTCGAGGGAGTCTTATCTACACAGTCCGATCTAATACAGCCTTGTTACTCCCCCTTCATGAACAGGATGTCTGTCTTTAACTCCCCTCAGCTTCTTCAACTAGTTCTCTTAAGTAATAGCTCTTTACATACCAGTGTGTAACAATAAATAGCTTGGGAGTGAGTTGATAAAAAAGCTGTTCTGACCTGACATGTTCCCACCTTTTGCATTTACATTTCCTTCTCCTTTTTTTGGTATGCATTTTTTTTTTCAGTTTTACCAAAGTAAATATACACCAGAGAAGCACTCAGTGAACGCAAACTGCACCACGCAGTTAATTACCCAGCTCTCACCTGAAAATGGAACTATGGGACATTTAGATCTTCAGTCTGACTCTCCCCCAAAGGAGCTTTTTCAGCGTATACACCTGAGCCTGAGCACGCTCAGTCCGTGTACATGTACACTCAGCCATGTAAACACAAACTTCTGGATCCTAAAAATAAATCATTTGTTCCTTGTCCCATTTCACATATTTTCTCAAAATGTGATCCAAATCTGTCTATAAATTTACATGTGAGTTTGCAATCCGAATTCCGGTAATCCCTTCCAAAGGTAGTGAAATCACTATAAGTGATGTGTAAGATCTGACGGAACAGCCTTGTTAAAAACATTTCTCTGTTTGTGTCCACGGGGATGTTTGTTTAGATGACATCTGTACTCCATCTCTCCTCTCCTCCTGGTGTCAGGACGGCTAATGTGCTGACCTGAAGCGGCTGTTTTTCTTTAAGTATATCCCTCAGCGTGTGCGCCTGAGGGAGGCAAGCACGCTGCTTTGCTCCAACACATACGTAATGGATGCAAACACGTACCCATCAACATAGCTCCGCTGCATTCCCAAAATTCCTGGCTGAGGTGTAAAAGGGATGACGAAAAGCAAATTGGTGTCTTGTGTGTATAATTGTGTCGTTACACTGCCGGCTCTGAAGATATGGGGTTATGATGTAAGTGCTGAGATGAGTGGAAGTAGATGGTGGTTTTTATTTTTCATTATTTTTCTTTTTAAATGGTTGAAATTGTTTTTGCTATCAGTCACGACTGACTGGTTTGTATAAATATGTCTGGTTTTAGTGTCAGGAAGATGCCTTTGGATTGGTCATGAATGATGTGACCCCATCCGCAGGAACTATTTGACTACTTCATCTTTGTTGAACTCTTGTCATCTCCTTCCAAACAGTGTCAATGCCGCATCAAGACACATATCTCTGCCGTCTGGAGGTGTCATTCATGAATCATTAGGCAGCTCCTGACCCAAGCCGGATGGTGGTTGACACCTGACTCACCAATCAGCCTGACTGTGGGCTGGTGACCTCATCACTTGACTGACACCTTCGTACCAACCTCCCATCCTGATCTCGGCTTGTCAGTCTGCCACTATCATGAAAAGAAGTAGCCTCACAAGAGTCTACTGAGCGCCTACGGTCACATCTTGCACAATATGGCTGAGTATTGGCAAAAGAAAAGCGTCCACTGCTGCCCTGTCTCCTCATGAACAAGCAATCATTCGAAGGCCTGTTTTCCAGTCTTCTGAACGAGACTCTCCTCAGACAGAGACAGAAATGTGTTCTTCTTTTGTGTGTTTTGGCTCTTCTCCTTCTCTTCCACGAATCCCTCCATGAAGTCCCCACAGTCAGCATAACTCTTTCTCTCACTACAACAGTGGCAATAGAGGCTGGTCAGCCGGTCGCTATGTCCTCTCTGAAGCAGCTCTGGCCCCTGACCACCCTTCCCCTCCAGCTAACCCTTTTTCCAAAGGGCAGGAAGACGGGTCTCTGGCCCGGTGCCTGATGGACTCCGACAGCAGTGTGTTCTGGGATTACACCCACTGAAAGAGGGCATTCCACAACTGGCAGCCATTGTCAGTGCTGGAATCACAGTTTGCGTTTGACCAAACAGCTGTTAAAAGCTGACCGGGCCCCCCACGGATCGCATGAAGGAGCCACTTCCGACCGTCGATGAAGGTTGTGGAGTCATAGTTGGAGTCAGAAGCATCAGCCACACTTCCCAGTGAAAAAGCAGAGCAGCAAACTCATGGGTATAACTGAGGCCCAAAAGTGAACAAGTGTCAAGTAACAGACGAAGGTTGTTCTCAATGAGAGTACAGCCCATGCGATGGTTGCGTGTGTGAGTGGTAGTCCGCACCTGTCCATGTCCTCCCTTACTTTACCACCTACTGGCCTGCCAGCGATGGGAAGGGAGCAGGAGGAAACAATGAGTGAGCACTTACTTACTGGGAGCCAAGAGCCCACGGTGCGGATATTGCTCCGGCCTCCATTGGTCCTGACCACAGCCGACCTGTGGCCCGCCACAAGGGATGACTTCAACATCAGGCAGGTGTTGTATCTGCTGTTGACATGAGCGTCGGTGTCATCACAGCTCGGCAGACTACACGTTGCGGGTGTGCTGTCATTAGCAGCGGCAGTAATGAGGGTGTCGGAGCAGCTGCTCCAACGCTCAAGAATGATAATGAATGGATGCGGGACCTAATCGCAGCTGGTGCCGCTGGAGACGTCACGTGGCGGAGATTTGGTAATAAAGTCTTGAATTATTCCTGACTGAAGATGAAGGGTGGATTAGAGTGTATGAGGCGCAACACCTCCACGACGACGTTCGAATCAGCCTTCAGTTTACATTTTAAACTGTAGCGCCATCTCCTGGTGGAACACTATAAAGCCGTTCGAAGCCTTGAGCTACTTGTTCAACTGTTCTACATTTCATAACGTTAACAGGACCGTGGTGCGTTTAAGAAGTTATATATATATATATATATATATATATATATATATATATATATATATATATATATAGTCATGTTACACGTACAATGCACATACATTGTTTGCCTTTACTGACATCTACTTTGACATCACTGCTCCCAGTCTGTCTTTATGTGTCTGTGAAATGTCTTGACATAAAAAAATGTTTATATTCAAGTATCTTATTTTCACGGGAACAATCCCAATTCTGCAGAATTGTGAATTATGTTTGCCAGAATACACGTCCACATTACATTTGTTGGCCTCTTTCATAAACATGTAGACATTTTTTAATAAACCATATGGCTATATGATGACAGAAAGACAACATGGACTTTAAGGAAATCTTGTGGAGAGTGAAAAGCACATCCTTTAAGACAAACAAAAGTAAATAGATAGACAATGATTTGTAAGGCAGTGGTGAATTAGGCATCCACTATGATGACATAACTGTCAACAAAAGGAAAATGCTCAGTGTGCTCAATGCTCAGCAGTGGAACATTCAACTTCTTACTAGATGGCCAGTCATGTGACATGACGTGAAATGGAACAAACTTAAGAGTTTACAGGACAATTTAATATATCAACTAGTTCTGTCTCTGTTATTTAAGGTTCTTTATCTGTTGGTTTGTGTTGTGAATCTTCAGGTCCATCTTGTCCACTTTGTTGAGCAGAGAGTCGATGGAGTCATCTTGACTCTCGATCTCAGACTGCAGGCCCAATCCAAGATTCTTCAGTCTCTTCAAACCTTCAGACATGTCGTCTAAATAACACAGCAGAAGAGACTCATTATAATTCAACTCATGTGATATAAAATATATGACATTCTGAACGTGACCTTCTTTGTCTGACAGAGCACACAGTGATGAATGAGTTCACAGTGCACTTTCGATTGTTCTCACCAAGGTTGTTGTCCAGCGTCTGGTGAGCTTGTCGAAGGTGTTGGTTCTTGGAATAGTTGTTCTGTGTGGACGAGCTGCCGTCAAAAGAAGCAGAGGCTCCGAAACCTTCAACACAAAAACAAGGGTGAGTTCTCGGTAATGCAAGATCTTCAAAGTGTGGAAAGTTTCACTGCACCTCCTGTCTCCAATTTCCGCAGATTAGGGTGACTGGCCTGATACTTGTCGTCATTGGCACGACTGTTGGACAGGGCAGACTGTAATCTGGAAAGTGCACACAGATGACTTAGTGATGTATATAAATATGTACGTGTTTCAAGACTAAAAGGCTCCCTAACCTGGCTGGAACTATGCATAAATACACAGTGTGAAACTATATTGTAATATTGCGGTACACTCTTTTGGAATCAGAAACAACTTTATTGCCATGGTCAGTGGGGATCCCATCAACTAGGAAAGTGCGTTGGAATAAAATAAAATAAAATAAAATAAAATAAAACTCTGAATACGTCCAATAATTTAAAAGTGAATGAAAATTCAGACAGGTGGCACAAAGTGAGATCCTCAGATGTGGCAGGCATCGACTCTGATCTTGGCTGATACTGAAAACCATGCAAAGGTTTCACTTTGGATGACATACCATAATACCCTTTTGACTTCCCGATGGTGTGACAACGCACGTGTATGGCCTGTTTTTTTTTTGCATTTTGTTTATTTTGATATTTTTTCCATATTGCACTTTTATTTATACTGTTAAAAGCTTTACATTTGAATAAACCCAACGCAGTTCAAGCAGTGCACAACTTCAGTAGTGTGTAATTTTTAGCTGTCAGTATTAAGCAGTTCACATGATTAACAGCAAGAGACACACACACACACACACACACACACACACACACACACACACACACACACACACACACACACACACACACACACACACACACACACACACACACACACACACACACACACACACACACACACACACACACACACACACACACACACACACACACTTAATGTTTCAGCAAATCATCACAGACATAAGTTAGAAACCAATACAATTCTACCTTTCATTGGCTTCATATTTTTGGGTTTCTTCAGGAGGTGGCTGCGTCTCTTGTTTGCCCTTGAAATAGTTGACCAGTCCGCCCCAAACGCTCTTGATACTGTTGATGTGCCTCTGGCTGGTCTTCAGGTCCTGATCCATGTTGTCCAGCGCCTTGTCCGTCCTCTTCAGGACTTCTCCCTGACGCATCAACTCCTACACACAGAGAAGACATTTAACAGCTTGTAATGAAATTTGGGCAGAGGACTGACATTTGTGTGGGAGTGGAATAATCTGATTAGTGGCACAAACCTCAGCTGTCTCCACTCCTATCTTCTCCGATTCATAAATCATGCCAAGCGAGCGGTAACTGCTGTCGACTGCAGACTGAGCAGTACGCATCACTTGCTGTTGGAGGTATTGTTGTCTCCTCTCAGCATCAGTCATGTTCCTGTCACCGAAATCATCATGGCTCACTCCTCTAGCTTTGGGTCTGAAGTCTTCCTCTTCGTCATCTTCTGCAAAGGGGTTGTGACTTTTTGGATAGGCCATCTGTCAAGCACATCAGTGGTTACTTTCAACAGTCATGTTCAGCTGACAGTCCTCTCCTTTTGCTTTATCGTCAGCTTTTCTTTTCACCATCCAAACTATTTCAGTCAGGTAAACACTAAACCTGTCACAACAATGGACAATGAACATTCTAATCCACGATTGTTTGCGAACTACTCTGATACTCAAGAGTCAAGCAGCTGATCTTGCAGGGAAGTTCAGTCCAGAGACAATATCAACAGTCGGAGTTGATTAATTCTGATAAGCAGTGAGGAACGTCCCTGCTGTGTCCAGTCGAATACCGTATGTGTATACGTGTCTCGGTCACATACTCATAGTTTCCGTTAAAGAGTTTCTTCCTCTATTGTTACAGCGTGTCAACAATACCAACAAGTTGCTACAGTCGACCATCGTTGGCCTGATAGAGACGACAGTCCACACGGCTGGACACTTAGCTATGTAGTATACAGACAAGCCCCTTAGATGTCTGAGATCATAACTACCGTCCTAGAATGAGCAGAGCAACAGCGAGACACCTACCTAGATGTCTGAGATCATAACTACCGTCCTAGAATGAGCAGAGAAACATTGAGACACGGACCTAGATGTCTGAGATCATAACTACCGTCCTGGAATGAGCAGAGCAACATCGAGACCTAGCATCGCCAGCCCAGAGCTCATATGTAACTGCTCCCTCTACTGATAGCAGCCTGCACTAAACGATTATAAACCCTCGTCTATAAACTAACTATATTCTCGGACTAATTACAGGGGTAATAAAGCAAGTATCTGTGAAAAAAATAAAAAAGACGGACCTTTGATCGGTGCTGGTTGAAAACGCTGTAGCAGATGGGTCAGCTGACTAACAGCAAGCATTGATTTCCGGTCGAACCGATGACGTAACACGTCCTATTAAGAATAACGTGAAAATATCGAATGCTGTATTTTTGCGCTATGTTATGATTTATGTAAATTAAGTCATAAATAGCTATGATATTTCAATGTATTTACACATTTTATTTTTATTTTACGGTAATTGTCCCTGCTCGGATGCCGTACTGCGGCTCCAGCCGCCAGCTTCCCCTTCGTGCTGTTCCGCGCTCCGCTCGGCTGATGTGGAAGTAAACATGTCTGTCACGGGAGGAGGACCGAGGGGCTTCTACTTCAACACCGTGCTGTCGCTGGCCCGCTCACTGGCAGCCCATCACCCAGCACCAGAGGAGAAGGTGAGGGCAGGCAGACGACTGCATTCGTAATCAGCCAAGTAGTCGCAAGCAACAGGATGAAAACGCTTCCGCACTGGCCGAGGCTTGTTTTGGTTTGAGTCGCGATAGCCGAAAAAGCTAACGCTTCACACACTTGTAAATATTCGATTTTAAACTCGGCCTACTGTGCTCCCACAACTTATTTCATATGAACAGAAATTGTGGTTTCATTGAGGCATTCCTAATAATTGGACTTGTCGGTGAAATATCAAAGTGCTTCGTTGCATAGAAATAAACATTATCGGAACTGTACATTTTACAGGGGGTTGTTATCAATATGCTAATATAAACGTTAATTAGATTATTTGTTTTCTTGTCAGGGCTGTTTATTGAATTTCCCTATGTCTATTTATTTTGACACGTAAACTTGTCGCCGAGTTTGTGTTGAGTCGTCAATGTATAATTCTGAACACACTCGCCAGTCAAATGTAAAATAAGAAAAGTGACATTATGTCGCAATGTTACGTATTTTATTAGTATGAATATTTAATCGAGCATAACGGACAACTATATAGTATCATGTCAACATCAATTGTTTCCTCTGCATCGATGAATCTTGCAGTGCAAAAGTAAAACAGATGGACATGGTCTCAGTCGCAGTCAAACGGGTTTGCAGGAATGAATGAGCTCGACAAACTTGCCTCTTTCCAGCAGGGGGCTCCAACCCTTTTCTTTTTGAAAAATAAAATTGGCAGAGCGCTACATTTTATTTTTATTTTTTTGCTGTTTTTAAAAATAGACGTGATTTCATCCCCAAACCTTCTGAATGAACATGTTTTGCAAGAGCGTTTACAAAATGTTGTTATATGCATCTTAAAAGAGAGAAAATCACATATCATCCACATATTTAAAAAAAAAGATTATTATTTATTATTTCAGTTTGCATTTCTTTGAAGTGTGTCTCACATTGTTAACTGAACTATTAACTAACTGGAATCCTGAGTGCCGTCAAAAGAAACAGAACAATGCTATTATAAAATATATAGTATTTTATATAAAACAGTGATATTTTCACTTAATAATGTGTCCATTTGTTACTGTATGACTTTATGAGCTGACTGGTAGTGCATGTAGTGAACAAGAGCAGTGTATGATGCAGTGTAGCCTTTAGATTTTAAAGGAGTCATTTATGTGTTTATCTGCCTGCCTAATGACTTAAACATACTGGAGTCATTTACCAGTTTTTAATCTAGTAAGAAATATGAATAAATAAATAAAATAGCATTCTGGACGTGACCACTGTCCGTTATATTTTCTCATGTAAGCGTTGCAAGCTGCACGTGTGTCTGCATGTGAGGGTCTGCAGCTGCTCTGCTGTAGAGCGGACGCGTGGTCCCGGCTTTTTAAAACAATGTATCACCTGAGGTATTGACAAAGTTAAGTCATCAAACACAGTTTACTGTTTATTAAAACTGTAATACGTACCGTCAGATGATACACCACTGGATGTTCCCGTGATGTATCATTTTACCATTAACTGTTGCATCTCTAGTTAAGAGTGAGACCTAATTTGAAGGATCTAATGTTGGGATGGCAAAACTGTTCCAGAAAGGAATGCAGGCTTCTGTTCCAATCTTTCAAGCACACACATTTTCACCAATGTCAGCTGAAACAAGCCTTAGAGGACTTGTTTGAACAGCCCTCAACCATTTGGTTAACACACAAAGTTCTGCCATCTCTCCTGAAACCTGATGAAGAGGTTGGCCAAGTCGTGTTCATTCCCAATGGAAACCTGAGCATCTTCCACTCTGTCACTTCCTACTCTGTCTTTGAACAATGAAAGCTGTAAAAAAGTACTACTTGTCTTTCCTAATGGTAAGATTGTTGGCTTGCAACATGTTTTGTCACAGGGAACGTGAGTGCAGGATGAAGGGCCTGTAGAGGCTCTGGAGTGACTGGGAAACGGGCCATTTTTCCTGCGTATGAAGTGACATGAAACATTTGCAGGAATGTCATGAAAACCAAGCTGTCCATCTTCTTAGGACTGCAAATTTAAGGGGATACTGTAGAATCCAAAACTAGTTCCAAATATTTGCTATTTTCTGTCTAAATTAGATTGAAGGGTTTTGATCATAGCATGTTCATGCCAGTGTGATGTACAAGCTGAGTTTGCTCCATACTATGTGTAACTAGTCATTCTGATGTGGCTGCGTGAAGAAAGAAACTGTTTACATTTTGAGATACAGAAAGAACAACTTCACCCATACTCGCTGTGAAATCTAGTATTACCTATGTAGTAGTATTAAATTAAGGATCTGTCATAAACAATGCCACCGTCATAGGAAGAGGAATGTGTAGTGTTTATCTCAAACGTTTCTGTGCGTTTGAATCTTCTCTGATCCTCATGTCAGGTCCAGAAGCTGCAATGTATGTGCCCTCTGGAGTCCCGCGGCGTCTTCACTCTGGATGTGCGCCGCAGAGATGCTGTCATTGCCCTGGCTGTGTTTCTGGTGGAGTCTGGCCTGCAGGTGGGTCGTCCTGTATCAGCAAAACATTTATCTGAGTAACTCAGAGCTGTCCCCCCGCACTTGAAGAGAGAACACCACGACTAGCTAACCTGAGTTGATCATCTCCCTGACCTGCATGCTCTGCTGCTCAGCAGAGGGAAAGTTGTCTGACCCACAACTGTTTCTCTGTCCTTGTTGACTGCAGAGCAGTCTTAGTTCTCATTGTGTCAACGGTTACCAACACCGGATTTCTGATCTTGGTAAACAGGTCCTTTAGTGCACTCCTCTTGTATATCACCCCCTTATCTTATTAAGCTTGGGACCTTAATCAGCTCTGAGTGGGGATTAGAGGAGCAGGTGCCTGTGTAAGCCGTTAATATCATCACACAGAAACCATGCAGCGCGCAACATACCCCGTCATGTCATTAGATAGAGACCAAGACTTCCTGTTGTCCTCAACCCAAAACAAGTGCCATGTTAGTAATTGAACGTGAGGACAATTTAATGACTCCCTTTCTTACTGAGGCAAAGTGCTGGTCTGTGTCTTGTGTAATTGTTTGTTCTCCACCGGCAGCACAAAGACACACTTGTTCCATACTTGCTGAGCCTGTTGCGAGGGTTGCCACGAGTCCAGTGGATCGAAGAGAACTCGGGAAAGAAAGGAAAGGGTGAGAACAATCCTCTTACAGTGGCGGCTTTAGGGTAATCCTGTAGTTTCATATGTGATGTGCTGGGCTCAGTAACCAGTGATTAGATAAAACCAACAGTGGCACGGTGTGCCATAACTAAATGAAAAGCTCTTGAAAAATGAATGAAAATCCTTAAACAACGAGAACTGGTTGTGACAATATTTAAAAAAATGAAACTTGAAGAGTGTTAAAATGAAAAGAACTTGTGTGTGTTGCAACACTAATAGCCCCTCAGGTTGAGACAGAATCTTGAGCAAATATATGGTTGTGTTGTTTCAGATTCTCTTCCTGTAGCAGAAAACTTCAGCTTCTGCCTGGTGACTCTCCTGGCAGATGTTGCTCAGAGAGACCCCGACTCCAGACAGGAGGTCTGTTTGGGTATCAAGAGTTCTGTAGGCTGGTTCACTAAAGACTTTTCTGCCCTTCAGATTCTGCAGTCAGTCATGGAGGTCATGCGGACGTTGCAGGGAATGTGCCAGGCGCCTGATAATCATGACAAAGGTATTCAAACCGACATCTGTGTGGAGAGAAATGATTTCAAAAAGCATTTGTCTTCAGTTTACATGTGCAGATATGTTGTACCGGGCCTCATTGGTATGACCCGAGCCTTCGGACGATACAGCAACTTGGATGAAGCTCTCCTGTCCAAGCTGTTCCCCAGAGAGTCTCCACAGGCTCGCTGTGTCACTGAGGAAACAGAGGGCATACGCCGCAGGTCCTTCAATGACTTCCGCTCAATCTTGCCGTCTTCTCTTCTGACCGTGTGTCAGAACGACACGCTTCGGCGGCGACATGGTGCCAACCTGGATTCATCTGGGCCCCTCTGCAGTGATCCAGGGGGGCACTCGCCGTGTTCCCCAACCGGCCCACATTACTTTGAAGGTACATTCTGGAAAACTACCTTGTGTTTTGCTAATTCTTGTTGTAAATCGTTCTTCCGTCTTCTTCGTCTTCATTCACCTCATCTGTGAATCTCTTTGATTCTCCTGTTCTTCTTCTATCCCCAACATTCTTGTGTCCAAACAGTCTCTCCCTCTGTCAGTCATCTCCACTCAGTCCACCCTGGCTGCACTCTCCTCTTCCCCTTCCTCCATCTCTGTCCATTATCATTGGTTGTTATACCAAATGTCTGATTTAACTTCCTGTTGTGGATTTAACTTCTCTGTTCCAGGTGCTTACCTCCCTGACAGCAGCTCTGTTGATCCCGACTACTACTTCTCCACAGTCAGCTCCAGTTTTTCAGTATCTCCCCTCTTCATCGACATCGGCGAGAGCGAGGTGGAGATGCCAGCGGAGCAGCTGTCTCAGCTCTTGGCCATGGTGCGAAGAGCACAATATTTGAGGGGGAGTCTACTGTGAGCTGTGGTGTTAACCTTTTTGTGTCCATGTTTAGGTCAAGATATTTGTTTCTGATGCATTTCTGAAAGGGCTGGACGCCACCTTGACTGAAGTGTCAGATGTATGTACAGAATTATTGTTTCTAAGTAAAAGCCCTGTCATGATAAGGTTTGTAATGTCACTTATTAGTCAAATCCAGGGCTCCAGCTCTTCTACAAAAACTTCAGCGACACTCTCTACGTGTGTGTCTTCAAAATGCTGCGGGACACTTTATATAACATGAAAGGTATATCACAACACAATGTCCAAGGATATTGTGTTGTGTTTGATGTCTTCATGGTTCTCGCTCTGATGCAGCGCTGCAGCCGGCATTTGTGCGGGAAGTGCACGATTTCGTCCTGGAGCAGTTTAGCAGCAGTCAGTCAGAGCTGCAGCGGGTGCTTCATGACACGGGAGGGTTGCCAGGGGAACAGAGCCCTCTCAAGCTGCGTTGCCAAGCCAACGCCGCGTGCGTGGACCTCATGGTGTGGGCTGTTAAAGATGAGCAAGGTATTCACTTGTAGCAGGGTGTCGTGGGGGCAGAGATGCTGAGTCTCTTTGTCTGTAGGAGCCGAAAATCTGTGCACCAAACTTTCGGAGAAGTTGCAGTCGAAAACCTCCAGTAAAGTCATCATTGCCCACATGCCGCTGCTCATTTGCTGCCTTCAGGTACACTACTTCCTGTCATTAAATAAATTAAATAGAATGAAATATAAATTAAAGTCTTACTGATTCTGCCTGGGGGAAGTCCTGAACTGAAGTGACTAATGCTCTGTCCAGGGCCTGGGTCGCCTGTGTGAGAGGTTTCCAGTCGTTGCTCACTCCGCCTCCACCTCTCTCAAAGACTTCCTGGTGGTTCCCTCCCCAGTGCTCATTAAGCTTTACAAGTATCATAGCCAGCACAGCACAGGTAAAGGTCTGGTCACCCCTCACAGTAGAAGTTTGCTGGTTGTCCCATCAACATTGAAGGAGTGTTGTGTGTTGACTGTAATAGAACAAGCTAGACATTTGACCTGGAGGACTGTTGTCATGTTCAGGCTGGCTTTCACACCGACTCTCTATTGAGAAAGAGTATTGCTTATTCATATTATCATCAGATGACACCTCAAAACAAATTATCCTCTTTGCAGCAATCAAACGATCTCCCACTTTTGAAGCTGCATTTTCATTCATGAAATAAATTAATTGGAATCAAAACGTTTAATGTTTTTTACTTTTTTTTTTTACTGTACCTTTCAATGTAAAAATGTAGTTAAATAGTAGATAAACTTCCACTAGTACAAATTCAATAATGTTAAAAACTTATTTCAATTTAATGTCTTCTGTCTTTACTATAGGGCGGACGTAAGAGAGTCAATGTTGTCAGCTTTTATCGCGTATGCATATTATTCTTCTGCTTAAAGTATGTGTGGATTAGAACCTAGTAAGAAAATTGCCTTAACAGAGTTCAGGCTCCCGAACGAGAAAAGTAATTCCAGCTGCTTGTATCTGTGACACAGTTCTTTCAGTTGCCACCTTATGGCATCAGTTAAGAGTAGAGATCCACCGGTAAATGGAGCATTGTCCTTTGGCTCAGCTCAAATTATGTGAAACTATATAGACGTCATCAGATCCATGTATTGAGCACATTCTAAAACACTGCACAAGATGCATATTTAAGAGGAGCGTCATTTGTGTCTGAGTCATGGTTCATATCCTGAGGTCAACCAATCAGCATCTTTCACTGGAGAGTTCACCACTCTTCCTTATTACGTCAGACTTTAGCCATTGATCTGCAGGGTGGGTTTCATTAACAAACCTTGGCAGCAGGAGGCCATTAACAGGGTGATAAGAGGTATTGATTTTTCCATGCTGTTGTCAAACGATACATGGCTGTTCTTAACCGGCAGATGAGCCCAGCTATAGATCTGATTGATTTGAACGTGTTTGCAGGTACAGGAGAAATCCGAATTAACGTGACGAACGAATATTCTCAGTCCACGCTCAACGTCTTGTCCAGCAGGAAAGACCAGCCGTCCATGTACGAACAGCTGCGGGACATTTCTATTGACAACATCTGCAGGTCAGAAACACTTGATCACATGACACTCGGGTACGTTATTTAATGCATCCATCTGCTGGTTCGTGTTTCAGATGTCTGAAAGCTGGCCTGACGATGGACAATGTGATTGTGGAAGCTTTTCTAGCAAGTTTATCTAACCGACTCTACATCTCACAGGAGAATGACAAGTAAGTTTGTTTTCAATGGCCAGTTGGTGATGCACTAAGCTCCTTTCGATGACTCAGCCAACTGCCAATAGATAACAAAAACATAGATAAAAATAGGCAACAAAAATAGATAATAAAACACGACATGCTGAAAATGTAGTTCGATTTTTGGTTACACTTAAAATTAGGGAATGTGTATTACCATAAATAAACCACTTATTCCAGTGTTTTTCCGGCATGCTAGTCAGGTAATTTTCATGATGAAGTGCTGGTTAGCATGCCCAAACACCTCTGAGTTGGAGTGGAATGCACCCTTATTTCATTGGAAGGAGGCAGTTAAGGGTTGAATGTTTTTGTGCAAACCTAAAAAATCTTTTCCATCCAGATCCAGAGGGTTCATGTCTACTGTAAATATGGCGCAGATATGAGGTTGCGTTTAGAATGGAAAGTGTATATTCCTGTGCAAAGTGGCTGTGGAGGCAGGTCATGATCGCTGGCACTTCCCTCATTTGTTTTCACAAATAATCTTCTTTTAAAGTACCACAAGTTGTTCTGCCAAAACTACCTAATCCTCTGACTCTATGGCCCTAAGTTTGAGTTTATAAGAAGCTCTTATGCTTGTTCACAGCAAAATCTTTTGTCTCTTCCGCCCAGAGAGGCTCATCTCATTCCAGACCACACCATCCGAGCACTGGGCCACATCGCAGTGGCCCTGAGGGACACTCCCAAAGTCATGGAGCACATCCTGCAGATCTTACAGCAGAAGTTTTGTCAGCCTCCATCGCAGCTGGATGTTCTCATCGTGGACCAGCTGGGGTGCATGGTCATCACAGGAAATGTGAGTTTACTTGCACAGAGAGAAGATTTGGGAAATAAATGATAAACCCTGATGCAGAAGCAAATGTGACGGACATCTGGTGGCGCAGAGACAACTGTACGTGCGCTTGTAAATTTAGAATTGATGCTGGATGCTCTTGGACATGAACGATGAGCCACGTGAGGATGTTCTGCCGGTTCAGATAAAACATTCAATTTGCATAACTTCTATTTTAATGAACAAGCCAGCTAGAGGGGCTGTCGGGTACTGGTTATCAAATACCATACAATATTGGTAAACCACTGAGAAGGCAGGGTGTTTTGCGTGGGCTACATTTGGAAAGGTCACCCACGGAGTAAAACTGTATTCAGTTCAATCTATTTATTTACTTCATCCCCTAAAGATCTCGATTGTCATTGTGGCCATGTGTTTAAGTGCATCTTTTTTTCTCTCTTCTCTTTTCTTCTTCTCTTTTTGCGGTTGACTACTGAATGATCAATTGGAGCACAGACGAGTGGAGGCAAAGAAGATTGCTCTTATTTGTTTGTCCTTATTCCATGTAAAAAAAAAAAAACCTCACTCTGGTATTTTTTTATTTTAGCAATATATCTACCAGGAGGTTTGGAACTTGTTCCAGCAAATCAGTGTGAAGGCCAGTTCAGTAGTCTACTCGGCGACCAAAGACTACAGAGACCAGGGCTACAGGTGAGTTTTCAATGACACCATCGGTGTGTCATAGAAAGGCGTGTGTTTTCTCCCTGCATTTGCAGTTTGTAACTGTGCTCCTCTACAGGCACTGCTCTCTGGCAGTCATAAATGCTTTGGCCAACATTGCTGCCAACCTGCAGGGGGAGCAGCTGGTGGACGAACTCATGGTCAACCTTTTGGAACTGTTTGTCCAGCTTGGATTGGAGGGGAAGCGAGCCAGTGAACGGGCCTCAGACAAAGGCCCGGCTCTGAAAGTATGAGACTGCATCCACAGTCTTACCCAAGAGGAATAAGTTAAAAGCCGTATTCTATTATTAATGACTGTTTCCATTTTAGGCTTCAAGTAGTGCTGGAAATCTGGGCGTCCTCATTCCAGTGATAGCTGTGGTGAGTGTTTGAAAGTGTGTGTGTTGTTGAACTAAAATGCTGGTGGATGTAAAGCTGAGTCTGTAATGATGAAACCTTTCAGCTAGCATTCTCCACAGTAGACAAATATTTACCGGGTTAGCTCCAAAACAAACATCAGCGCTGTGGTGTTTGTTGGCATATTGAATCTGATCATGAGCTCGCATGACTTCAGAGGATGTTCCCTGGTTGTCAACAGCATTGAACCCTAATAAACAAACAGATATTTAAATATAATTTTTATTTGGACTTTTGGCTGGGGCGCTTGAATGCGCAGGTATCTGCTGTTGTTTTGGCAAGAAAAAAAACTGACAGAAATTTCCTTAAACTTAACCCACACATGGTCAAACATACTAGTGAGTAATCTGGTCTCTAAAAGCTGTTCCTTGAAAGATTTTAGTCTTACCTGTTCGTCCTTATGCAAGTTGTCTGTAAGAGTGTATTGTCATTGTGGAATATAATTATAAGAACTTACAAATTCTTGTGGAGTACAAAAGAAATTAAGTTTATGAGGGGCATGAAAATGCACTGGACTAATTCTGTGTCGGGTTGACCACGCGGCCGATGAACACAAGGCAGTCCGTGCGGTGCTCGTAGATCAAGAAAAGGAAGGGATGGTCCACTGTGAAGCGAATCTGGGAGGACAGAGGCATGAAGCCCACCTGGGTCAGCGCTGCAGCCTCTGTGCCTTCTTCATTCACTGTGATGGTCCCCTGGTGTTGTAGCTGAGAAGGCCCGACAGTATTAGATCAGAACCGACATTCTCGATGATCCAGTGAATTAGCTCAGAGTGTGCCACCACAAAGACTTCTCAGACTTACCCAGTTCATGCCAACCTTCTCTGAGGTCATTTTAGTAAAGTCCCCAGTCCCTGTGAATAGATCGGTCAGGCCCATTTCCTTCACGTTGGCAATCAGGTCATAGTTCTGCTCCAGCTTGAACCGTGGTAGCACCACCTCACGAGTCCTGAGAATGACACCAAAGTCATGTAGTAATATCTACTCAAGGTTCTTCTTGGAAACAGTTACCGACCTGTTAGTCATGTTTCGGAGCCACTTGCTGACGACTGTGGGGGAGATCTCCTGCTCTAAAGTCCTCATCCCAGTGATCTTTCGTGGCAGGGCAATGAGCATGCTGATGGCACCCGTATATGGAAGCTGAATACACAGTCATTGTGCCTTTTAGAATCAATCTTTTCATATAAATTACAATTTCCTCTTTAGTTTTGTTGATGTTGACAGAATAATGAAATTTAAATTACACGTCTATATAAAATGACGGTGGTCAGAGAGTTGAGAGTTTGCAGTGAGCCTAGATGGCAGTAGTTAGTGGCAGTTAGCATGAGGAAAAGTCTTCATGTTGAGTTTTGTGGGCCACTTGTTTTCATGAATGCATTTATATTTATTGACAGCAATTTTTAGAGTAGTTAAAGTAAAGCTAGCAACTTGAGGCCTGTTAGCTAAAGCAAGTGCTTACAGCCAAATGACTGCCAAATGGTCAGGGAGAGCAACAAGAAGGAGGAAGCTACTGGTTACCTTGCCATTTGAAAAAGATAACCAATAATGATTTTTATCTTCCATTTGGAAAAGAAGCAAAACTAGAAATTACAATTCTCATGCAATGGCAGTCCTACTAGAATGTTGACATGAGTAAACAGCTGTGTATATATTTGAATATGCAGTCGCTGTTAAATGATCTTGTTATGTCAAACATTCTAACTGTAGTCGGAATAAACCTTGTTTTCGTCCAAGTTGCTGGTTCTAATTCAGCAGGTCCTCGATTTACGTGAGTGCTGTGTCCCAACATCGTGTTGTCAAAAGATTTTGCCCCTTAGTTTTGCCAATGTGGCACTGAGAGTACTTCCTGTGCAACTTAATTTTTCCTTTTGATTGTTGTACTTGAAAGGCTCAAATAATTTAGAAAAATCTATTGACTGAGTCAGTCAGAGCTTTGCTTTCTCACGCTCGAGTGCCCACCTGTAAAACGTCACACTCCAGCTCATGGTCGGCAGCAGCCAGGTAGTTTCCTTTATTGGTCATCATTGGAACTCGCACGTTTGTTTTCTCGTTGACACGAAAGTTCCGGTAATGCGTCATTTCTTTAGGGAACTTCTGCTCCCACGTACCTGTTGGTGAAGAGGTTCATGTGAATAGTGGTTAGCTTGTCTTCTGAGTACTGCCTGGACCCACCTTTAAAGTAAAGATAGTTGAGCAGCATCAGCGCCATATTTGGGTCCACACTCTTCAGAGGCTCCTTGATTAAGCCTTTCGTCAGCTTCTGGATGCGATGGTTGGCTTTGTTCAAGAAGGCTGCGTCCCTAAAGTCCACTGACTGGGGCTCTGCGAAATAAAAGGCCTTGGTCTCATCCCGGAAACCTTCCTTGATAGTCACATCTTTTTTTATGTAGACATCGTTGACAGAACGAAGTGTGTAGCCAAAGTTTCTGCGGAAGAGCCTGTGTGTCAACTTCCTGAAGAGCTTGTGTACTGTAGTGTTGTCGTAGTGGTGACTGGCGTTGACAAATTCTGCAAATCCCAGAGCTTTATAGATCTGATCGTGGGTTCCAGATCCCGCCCCTAAAGACATCATTCCCATGGCAATGGAGATCCCGGCCGGAGCCAGGAGGATGTTGTTGCTTTGGTTCACGTCATTGCGCAGACTTCTGTAGAGATTGAAACCAAAGTGGGCGTTGACGACGTTGAGGCGTTTCAGACGTGAACGGCCATGAAACAGCCGGAGGAGTCTGGCACGCCGAATCTTTGGGTCGGAGGGTTCGGCAAAAATGTCGATGTCTGGGGCTGGGGTGGCGATCTCGTCTATCTCGTCTCCTTCACTGAAAGAATTTAGTGTCTTAAAGTATCCGTTGTGCCTCCATTTGGAACGATAATCATCCCTAAAACTTACGTGTAGTCGTCGCCGCCGGCTGCCAGGATCTTGTCAAAATCAATGTAATCCTCATCCTCAAAGCCGTCGAAAACCAGATCATTAGTGACCGTGTTTTCCTTGTGGAACTCCAATGGGATGGCCTCGATATCTGTTTCCGCCCCGGCCCCCAAGCCTCTGGCGTCTGGTACTGGGTCCGCAAAGTGCGAATCCAGAGTTTTGACTCCAGCAAGAGAGGGACTGACCAGCAGACAGGCCACAGAGACCACGACAGTGACCCACATCCTGAAGCCTGCCGAGGGGGCAAGTTCAGATTAACCCCTTTTTTTATGCTGATGGAGTCAATTTTCAGTCTTATAGAGGGTCCTAATTTCCATATTCATAACATCAAATTAGGGTAAAACGCAGAAATATTGGTGAGAGAATCGCTTACCGTGTGCAGAGAGGAAATGCTGCTTTTTGTTTGCGGGACGAAGATCACAAATTGAATGCAAAAGTGAACTTTGACGTGGTCTTCTTGAACAAATAAACCAGATCAAACAGAAGTGCTTGGACTGAGTAAGACCTCTGCCTCCTACCGACTGAGTGTGAAAACAGTATTGATCTCACTGACTGCTATCTTCTGTTAAATGCTTCTAACAAGAGATGCTTGCTTTCCATAAATCTGAAATGAGGAACAAAAGAAACACGTGCACTTAGGTCACAGTGAATTCTATCATGAGTAGGAACTTCATTTTCTTATCGACTTCCATGTGATCGTGTACATATTATTTTTACTTCAATAATCAAATTCATGAATAGCCCAAAACTACTTTTAGATGAGTTTCATCGCACACCGTTTTTTTTTTTTATTTAACGAGTGGCTATGCAATTCGATTTCCTATTTTAATGTATATATATTTTTATCACTTTTGTCTTAATTTGTATTCTCTCATTTTTGTCATGTAGGTATATGTACAGTGTATATGGTGTTTTAAGGACTATACATCGTTGATTTAGCAACTATGTATTTTAAAAAAATAATTATTAAAGTGTTTTCAAAAGATTTTAAAATATTTTATTGTATGGCCACTATTGTGGTACTTGGTTTTGACCTTGTGATAATCAATATAAATCCGAATTTACACACTTTATATTTCTTGTCTGCAGTTGACTCGACGACTCCCGCCAATCAAAGAAGCAAAGCCCCGCCTCCAGAAGCTTTTTAGGGACTTCTGGTTATATTCTGTAGTCATGGGTTTTGCAGAGCCAGGATCAGGTCAGGACGACTTTGTATGACAAAAACACTTCAGGCTGTGCTGAGAGATGTATGTTAGTCGTGTCACTAAAATGAGTCTCCTGTCCAGGTCTGTGGCCGGAGGAGTGGTATGAAGGGGTGTGTGAAATAGCCACCAAGTCTCCTCTTCTCACCTTCCCGAGTGGAGAGCCGCTGCGCTCTGAGCTGCAGTACAACTCGGCTCTGAAAAACGACACTGTCACGCCGGTGAGTTTACCAAAACCTTTACTTGAAGGTTGGACACCATTCAGAAGCTATAATCCTGGTTCTTGCTTCCAGGCGGAGTTGAGTGAGCTGCGGGCCACCATCAGTAATCTCCTCGACCCAACCCCAGAAGGAGCGGCCCTCATTAACAAGCTTGATTTTGCCATTTCCACGTACCTGCTGTCCGTCTACAGATTAGAGTACATGAGGTCAGCCCTGTCAGGTCTCACACTCATGTTTAATGGAGAGTGGAATCACTGTTGTGGCCTTGTCCTCACGGACGAGGATGCGGTCAGCTTTTCCAAGATCACATGAAGATAAATGAGTCTCAATTCCCTGCTCCTCACTGCGACCAGAAACACATTTAGAGCCAAGGAAGATCCATGTTCAGATGCTGCAGAGATGAATGTTTCGGTTCTGCTTGGCTCAAAAAGCATCACAACTTCACCTCTCTCACTTCTCAGGATGCGGCGCTCAAACGATCCGGACAGATTCCAGGTGATGTTTCGATACTTTGAAGACAAAGCTATCCAGAAAGACAAGTCAGGTGAGGGACCTGAAAATAAGTTTGTAAATGTAAAGTGGCTCTGATACGAGTTCATCCTCATGTCTTCTGTTAAGGAATGATGCAGTGCATCATCTGTGTTGGCGACAAGGTGTTTGACGTCTTCCTCCAAATGATGGCTGAGAAGGTAAGACTCCCCTCTCCTGAAATGACTGTGTTCCCTTCCTAACCAGTCAATTTTGTGCTGCAGCCAAAAACCAAAGAGCACGAGGAAGAGCTGGAGCGGCATGCTCAGTTCTTGTTGGTGAACTTCAACCACACCCACAAGAGGATTCGCAGAGTGGCTGACAAATATCTGTCTGGACTGGCAGAAACGTAAGAGAACAACACTCCTGACGTGCCTGAGAAACCCTTCGTGCATTGATCTTGTTACTCCCGAATATCAGTTTCCCACACCTGCTGTGGAGCGGCCGGGTACTGAAGACCATGCTGGACATCCTGCAGACGCTCTCCCTGTCGCTCAGTGCAGTATGTTTGCTCTGGCTTATTTGCCCTGAGAGGCGTGCTCCCTGTCATAAGTGCCTGTTTTTGCCATCATTCAGGACATCCACAAGGACCAACCCTACTATGACATTCCAGACACTCCCTACAGGATCACGGTTCCTGACACCTATGAAGCCAGAGAGGTGAGTCCTCAAGTATTCTGGCCACTGGGAGGCAGCAGAGGACCACTATGTTCACAGAGTGAACTTCTCTCTTTGCTGGAAGATCAAAGGGAAATGAGAATATTTGACCTCTTTTTCAGAGCATTGTGAAAGATTTTGCTGCCCGCTGTGGAGAGATCCTGAAAGAAGCAATGAAGTGGGCTCCTTCAGTCACCAAGTCTCACCTACAGGTCAGAGCTCTTCCTAGGTGTCCCAAAGCAACTGTGCCAGCTTCCAAAAACGTGATTTGATCCCTTCAGGAGTACTTGAACAAGCATCAGAACTGGGTCTCAGGACTGACCCAACACACCGGACTGGCCATGGCCACCGAAAGCATTCTGCACTTTGCTGGCTACAACCGACAGAGTACCACACTGGGCGTGAGTCTTGAGACCAGGACACACTGATACTGATGTGTAACCATGGATATGTAAAACCACCAATATGCTCTACTGACCATTTCATAAGATAGTAAAAGTCCTGCTTCAGGTGTTCCTTACTGTACTGGGCAACATTCATCACACGTTCCGTATTTTAAGGGGCCTTATTGCGTATTTGTGTTCACTGCGGTATCCACACTTAACCTGTAGTAGTGTCTCTCTAAAGGTAAATGTTTGGATGTGTTTCAGGAAGTTACATGGGGTTATATCAAAATGGCTGTCCCAGTTTTACATCGGCAGAGCTACATGGACTGCAATAATAGCTAATGGAAATGGTGGCTAATGAATGGTGTCTGTGACTCTGTTCCAGCTTCAGCCTACAGTTGGTTAATATAACAAACGTCATCTTGGCAAGACATTCAACATTTGGACTAGAAACGATGTGATCTCACACTATCTCCTGACTGAGGCGCTGATTTTAGGAGCGCTGTCTCTAAGCTGAGATGCTCTTTACCTCCCTCAGTTAATACGGGTCTCATTTACATTGTATGCATTGTGAGGTTCAGAAGTGTATTGATTCCAAAAGTTGCTCTTCAAGTCAGATGGAAATAACCTAAAAGACAAAAAGGCAACTCTTGTGGTCTACGTGTACTGAAGCAGGACACGGCTTGGTAGGTTCAAGTAATGACGTGGTCAAGAAATGGCAGCTCTTTTACCTTCGGAGTGGTCAAGTTGTTTAGCAGGCACAAACATGACATCTATGGAAGGCAGCTGGTTACATTTGTGATCAATTCTGACTAACACAGGTTATTAATGGGCCATTTAATTGGCTGCACTTTCACAACAGACTCAATTTTTTGTGTTGTATGTCATGTAAACTAAGCTCTGTGATCACAGCTGTTTACATGGTTGTGCACGCTTTACTCGTGCGTTTGCCTGCTCAGTGTTCTGCAGTGTGTCTCTGACCTCACTCTGCTGTATCTATCATTTCATTTGCTTCATTTGTTTTGTGTTTCTGTCTTCATTTAACTGCGTGGAACTACCTGTTCGCTTGGCGGGTTACCTGGTTACTTACCTGCACTGGCTGGGTGTGTTGGGTGGCTGCCCGTGTGGTTAACTGGTTTTGCTGATGTGCTCCGCCGCTGCGTGGCCCACTGTAGGCTGCTTTCCCTCAGGTTTGTGTGACCACAGACATTGGGGGCGCTGTGGAGACCAGGTCTTCCACATTCTTCACTTGTCGCTGATGCTGACCTTCTTTTCAACAGACCACACAGCTGACGGAGCGACCAGCATGTGTGAAAAAGGATTACTCCAACTTCATGGCTTCACTCAACCTACGCAACCGTTATACTGGAGAGGTACAACTGGACTTGCATTTAACTCTACCAATCTTCACTTCAAGTCTCCTCCTTCTTTCATTTACCATCAGGACTTGCTGCTGCTGTTGCCTCCTCCTCTCTAGATCATCCTCCCTTGTTTCAGCTCTCCTCTTCATGTCCTCATTCACTACATCCATGAACATCATTGGTTTTCTTCCTCTCCTTCATCTCCAACATTGTTGGTGCTGTGCCGTCTCTCCTCTCCATGTGTCTGAACCATCTGATCTCCCAAAATTTATCTCCAGAGCTTTTCACATGAGCTGTCTCATTTCTGATTGTGTCCTTCTTAGTCTCTCTTTGTTTTTAATGTGTTGTTTTGAACGTTCAGGTGGCTGGTATGATCCAGTTCTCAGAGGCGACCCACAGCCGGTCAGACCTCAATAGACTGATGATCCTCCAGATGACCAGTGCGCTGGATAAGAAAGACCCCGATGCTTTCACCCAGTCCATGTTCAAGATGGCCGCACTGCTCATCACTACCAAAAGTGAGTACCTCCGTCTCCATCATCGTGTCCGTTAGCTAAAAGTCTAATGATCCTCTTTCAGATTGTGACCCTCAGCTGCTCCATCATCTGTGTCGCTCCCCCCTCAAGATGTTCACGGAGCACGGGATGGAAACTGCTATTGCTTGCTGGGAGTGGCTGCTTGCAGCACACAATGGCGTGGAAGTACCAGTGCGTATCTTTTCACTGAAAACTTGATCCATGCAACTGTTTGACATGAACTGGATTGGTGTGATAGTTCATGCGTGAGATGGCTGGAGCCTGGCAGATGACCGTGGAGCAGAAGATGGGCTTGTTTTCTGAAGCCAAGGTAGAAACAGGCCCCCTAGCTGTTTCGGAAGAGAGTCAGCCAGCGCCATGTGCTCCAGATGTCGTGCCTCACTTCCTGTGGATTGAGGTGTGTTCAATCAACTTACTCTACTTTTCTTTCTATTTCTGATCATTATGGACGTCATTGTCCTGTGATGGTGCATCTGTGGCAACTGAGCAGAAGAGAGAATAGAAAGAAGTCTTTGTTCACTGTACCGTTATTTTATTCCTATAGTATCAAACAACAGTCGTCTGACCCTGAATCACACTTTTGCCCTGAAGCACAAACTCTTCATCTGTGTCGCCTCCTGTTTCAGTTTTTGGTCCAAAGATTTGAAATAGCCAAATACAGCAGCGCCGACCAGGTGGAGATTTTCACCACCATCCTGCAGAGATCTTTGTCTCTCGATGTGGGCGGAGCCAAAAACAACATCAACACTCATGTGGCCGCCATCGGCCCACGATTCAGGTGTCACTCGTGCCGTGTGCTGGAACATTTAGATGATCCCTGAATTAACAGTCGCTGTGTTTTGTTGCAGACTCTTGACTCTGGGGCTGACTCTGCTGCACGCTGATGTGGTGACCAACGCCACGATCAGAAACGTGCTTCGAGAGAAGATCTACTCCACGGCCTTTGACTACTTCAGGTGGGTAATAGTTCAGTACAATCTTATTGTGGGAGGCAGTGAATTAAAGAGTTATTTTCCTGTTCCAGTGTGAGTCCCAGGTTTCCCACTCAGACTGACAAGAAGCTGCGAGAGGACATCAGCATCGTGATCAAGTTCTACGCCAGCCTGCAGTCTGACAAGAAGTATCTGACTGCCAACCAACTGGTTCCACCTGGTACTCTCCCACACCTCACATCTTCTACTTCTTTAGTCAAGTGCTGTCAAGGATGTGCATATCATGTGTTGTGCATGTTTGACTAGCCGACGTGTCTCTCCTCTTAGATCCTCAGGACATGTCTGTCAACAGCCTGTCAGTCGTGGCGGTGAACGACAGTCGCAGCAGTCTGGATGCAGCTGTGGGTCAGAGGCAGCAGGTCGCACAGGGGTGGATCAACACATACCACCTGTCCTCTGGGATGTCCACAATATCTAAAAAATCAGGTAAGGTTGGCATGTTGAATGGAAACATACTTGGATCATGTCAGTGAAATTAGGTTTTGTCATTTCAGGACTCTCCAAAAAGAGCAACCGTGGCTCTCAGCTGCACAAGTACTATATGAAGCGCCGCACCCTTCTGCTGGCTCTGCTGGTATGCTCATCGTCACCACAGCTTTAGATGAGATCTCGCAGCTGACCTTTCTGTTGGGGCGATTCTGGTGTTTCCTGTATCTGCGCAGGCCAGCGAGATCGAGCGGCTGACAACGTGGTACAACCCCTTATCAACGCAGGAGCTGGCTATCGCCACTGAGCAGTCTGTGGAGACCAGCATCGCCAACTGGAGGTCCAAGTACATCAGCCTGAATGAGAAGCAGTGGAAGGACACTGTCAACCTGGCATGGAGCATTGCACCCTACCTCGCACTGCAGCTCCCAGCCCGGTACGCCCAGTATAGCCTTGTCCACACTAGCTTCAGGTCGCCGTCCAGATACACAGCTCGATGAAGAAGCAATCACATGTTTCCCTTGTTCTTCTCCATTCACATGTTCCGATTCCAGCAACATGCAGTACTTCAGCGCAATATCTTCTAATATAAGTGTAGACTGGAAAAGATGAGTGGCTTAGTGACAAGGATATTTTTCAGATTCAAGAACACAGAGGCGATTGTATCAGAGGTCACAAGACTTGTCAGGCTGGACCCGGCTGCCGTGTGTGACGTTCCTGAAGCAGTCAAGGTCAGTCACCTGACTGAGTCCCAATTCACTCTCATTCGTTTTCTCTGTCAATGACTGTTGAGATTCATGGATGCGGCGTAATGTGGGAGGTCACCCAGGATAGCTTTAGCTGGAGGAGGCTGGTTTGCTGTTATAACGCTGTAACAATGGAAAGCTGCATCCTCTAGTCCTCTAATATTTGACTTGACATTAATGTTCGGTTGCATCTGACAGAGTTTCAGCTAAGCTTCCCTACACCGTCCATCCTAATTTCTACCGAGTGAGCTGCTCAGGATGGTCTGTATAGGTGGAGCAGGAAGCTGCCCTCAAGGCCTGGTGCCAAGCTGAATGGTCCTTCTCAACACTGACAGCTGTTTGTCCCAGTAATGTTTTGACATCTCATGTGGCTTGTTGCACTTGTCTCTCCTCTGGCTTCTCAGTTTCTAGTGACGTGGCACACAATAGATGCCGACTCTCCAGAGTTGAGTCACATCCTCTCCTGGGCTCCTGCAGATCCCCCGACCGGACTCTCCTACTTTTCCTCCATGTACCCCCCACACCCACTCACCGCGCAGTATGGCGTCAAAGTGCTCCGCTCCTTTCCTCCCGTAAGCTGGCACCAAACACACAGGGCGCTGGTTGTTTGTTGTTTACGTGGCTCAGAACCAACCCTATGATGAAATGGAGATTTATGACAGTTCCTTCCTTCCTACTCCAACTACTGAGACATTCACAACAATACTAACAACCCAATTCTATTGTAAAGAACAACTAAAAGCAGATCCAACATCAACACAGCAGTGACGCTAATAATATCGCCACTATATATACAGTTAGAACGACAAGAAGTAAAACACAGTAATTACAACAATAATAGAGCCCAAGATGGCCCAACTTTTATGACAATTCAAACAGCGTTAGAACACCAGACGGTCATATTATTATTAATAACAACAGCCAATGACAACAATGGCAGCACTAAACATACTTAATAGTAATAATAATTGCATCACTGAGGCGGTGGCTCCTGTTATTACTGTTATGGTAACAAGACAATGATCAGATGCAACAGAAGTGACAACACAAATTAAAATAACATCATGACATTTCTTTATTGTTTATACATCAAATATTTAAGCAACCATCTCAGAATGGTGCTTTACATTTTCCCTTCCTTTTGGTCCTGGCTCATCATGACTCTTATTTTGAAGGTTCAATCTGAGCTTCTAATAAACACATTAACAGTTGTTTCTCTCCCAGGACGCCATTTTGTTTTACATTCCTCAAATCGTCCAGGCTCTCCGATACGACAAGGTAATAGTTTTCATCCAGATGCTTTTCCACGGCTGACACTTTCTCACTCCCTAGATGGGCTACGTGAGGGAGTACATCCTGTGGGCCGCCCAGAAGTCGCAGCTGCTGGCCCACCAGTTCATCTGGAACATGAAGACCAACATATATCTGGACGAGGAGGGGAGCCAGAAAGACCGTGAGATACCAGACTCTTTATCTCGGGAGCAGAGGTAGAAGCAGTGACACAACAGTGTGTTATCTCTGCTGCAGCTGATATCGGGGAGCTGCTGGAGCAGATGGTGGAGGAGATCACTGGATCTCTGTCCGGACCGGCCAAGGACTTCTACCAGAGAGAGTTTGACTTTTTCAACAAGATCACCAACGTCTCCGCCACCATCAAGTACGAACCCTCAGACAGACTGATGTTTGAGCGAACACAGATCTTATGCTTTCTCCAACTCGGTCTTCATAATGAGGTCCACTGTGATTTAGAAGCTGTGTTGATGCCATCATCTCTGGTGCTCGCCGTTACGTCTTTGGGATTATTTTCTGGAGTGGAAGGGAAACCTGCTGGTGCGGCAGTAGAAGAGTCTGACAGGTTCCGTGACTGCCTGCCCGCAGGACTCCCTACATGCTCATTAGAAACATAATTACAACTGTCTGGAGACCCTGTCCTGCCCCCTGGAGTCTCTCCATGCCACGGAGACCTCTTCAGAGAGCAGCTCTGACTGTCACCTCTGTTGCCAGAGTCCCCGAGTCTCAACTCATGTGATGCTCTTTTTGTTTACAAACTTGTTTTCATTTGTCTGGCAGACCATTCCCCAAAGGCGAGGAGAGGAAGCGCGCCTGTCTGGAGTCCTTGTCTCAGATCAAGGTGCAGCCGGGGTGTTATCTTCCCAGCAACCCCGAGGCCATCGTCCTGGACATCGACTACAAGTCTGGAACTCCAATGCAGAGGTGTGCACCAACTGAGTGATGCACTCTCCTGTGTCTGTAATCTCAAAAGCTTCTTCCTTCCTTCCTTCAGTGCTGCTAAAGCTCCGTATCTGGCCAAGTTCAAAGTGCGCAGGTGTGGAGTGAGTGAGCTGGAGAAAGAAGGTGAGTGTGTGGTAAGTGTGTCCAGATGCCTGCTGCCTCATCAAGGCTCACACGTCACCTGGATCAGGTCTGCTCTGTCGCTCTGACTCACTGGATGAAGCCAAGAGTGAAGAGGAGGCCAAGAAGATCTGCTGGCAGGCAGCCATCTTTAAAGTGGGCGACGACTGCAGACAGGTTTGATGTTTGCTTGCTGTCCGTCTCTCCTCTGATCAGTCTTCCAAAGAGTCCTGTTGTGGACTAAGTATGTTGGCGTGGTCTCCTCAGGACATGCTGGCTCTTCAGATCATCAGCCTGTTCAAAAACATCTTCCAGCTGGTGGGTCTGGACCTCTACGTGTTCCCCTACAGGGTGGTGGCCACAGCCCCTGGTGTAAGTTCTGACCCGCCCATTCTCAAAACAATTTGTCTCCTCAACTGAACTCTCTCCGTCTCTCACAGTGCGGTGTCATCGAGTGCATCCCAGACTGCAAGTCTCGGGATCAGCTGGGACGCCAGACTGACATCGGCATGTATGAATTTTTCAGGAACCAGTACGGGGATGAGTCCACGCTGGACTTCCAGAAGGTAAACCTTCCAAATCTGCTGCGTGACCCTCGTCCTGATCCACCTCCCCCTCCCCTCGCTGTCTCTGCAGGCTCGCTACAACTTCATTCGCAGCATGGCGGCTTACAGCCTGCTGCTGTTCCTGCTGCAGATCAAAGACCGACACAACGGCAACATCATGCTGGACAGCCAGGGACACCTGATCCACATCGGTACCCGTCTCGCTCTCTCTCCCTCTCCCTGTTTGTTTGTCTCAGCAGTGTTAACAGTTGGTTTATGTTCACCAGAGCAGTTTTCTTGTTGGCGCCACTGTTGTGTTGTTAACTCATGGCAGTGATGGCTTTACCTTCCAGACTTTGGCTTCATGTTTGAGAGTTCTCCTGGTGGGAACTTGGGCTGGGAGCCAGACATCAAACTGACTGATGAGATGGTGATGATCATGGGCGGGAAGATGGAAGCCACACCCTTCAAGTGGTTCATGGAGATGTGTGTCCGCGGTTACCTGGCTGTGCGGTGAGTGACCAGCACCACAGAGGTGAAACCTCTCGATGAACTCTCCGCTGTGCTGTCAGGCCCTACATGGACGGCGTGGTTTCTCTGGTCAACCTGATGCTGGACACTGGACTTCCCTGCTTCAGAGGACAAACTATCAAACTCCTCAAGTGAGCGGTGAAGTTTCCTTGTGTTTGTGTGGCGGGTTTCACTCACCTGCTACTTGCTGTGCTGCAGGCAGCGCTTCAGCCCGGGAATGAGCGAGAAGGAGGCGGCGGGCTACATCATCAAGGTCATCCAGAACTGCTTCCTGAGCAACAGGTGTGTCTCTCTGTCCTGACTGATCCTCCTCCCCCACCATGACAGTCACACATGTGCACAGAAGTGTACAACAAAAATGCGCTTCAGCTACTCTGTGTCAAGTTTTTAACCTGTTCCTATATTGTCAGTGTCACTACTCTGGCTGTTTCTGTGTTCCAGGAGTCGGACCTATGACATGATCCAGTATTACCAAAACCAGATCCCCTACTGATCGTCTGTGCCTGGCATGTGTGTACCAGCAAACCAACAGCATGTGTGTATGTGTGAGTGTGTGTGCGCCTTAATTTAAGATTCTGATTGTCAGCCATCATTGGATGTGTCTTTATTTATTGGGATGAGATGTGTCTCATCGTCACTGCACTGATCCTCTGCACGTCCACGTTGTCTGTGCCAAATTTGGACTCCTCATCTGTGAATGTGGAATTTTCCAAGTCTTAACTCGAACTGCCAGGTTCTGGGACGTTCAACTGTGCTATTTTTTTAACTGATCTTTGCTGTGGACACGTTTTGTACTCTGGGAGGAAAGAGGGGGCGAAGTCAGCGCTCTGTTATTTTTGGATGGAGTCCCAAGTAGCTTTGTCTCGTGTGGGTTTTTGGTGTTCTTAAGTGCCGTGCCGCATGATCACACGTCCCAATATCGTGCTAATGTCCCTCTCTTGCCTCAAACTGTAAATTCAAAGCCACAAGTTCTGTGTTTTAATGCCTCAGAATGAAGTTGCACATGAAGATTGAAGTGAAATAAAGATTTATTAATTTACGAAATGACCGGGTGGTGGTTTTTGATTGGACGTCCAACGCAAGGTCCGTAATCTGTGGCTGCTCTGTGTTTTGCTAAAGGGAATTAGTGGCCACTGAACAGAGACTCAAATCCTGGACCCTCTGATTAAAGGTCGATGGCCTGCTTGATTCAAATCTGAAAACATTTAACTTTTGCTTCCACTTTTGCTCCAACTGGTGGGGTGGCAGGTTTTGTGTTTTCTTTGCTCAAGGATGAGACATCTTAGTCCAGAGCTTGTGTTCCAGGAGCTTCTCTTCAGCAGCTACTGACAGGCAAAACATCCGCCTGAACAGGGACTTGAACCCTGGACCCTCAGATTAAAAGTCTGATGCTCTACCGACTGAGCTATCCAGGCCCTGGCGCTAGGCTGCAGGTGAACCACCAACCTGGATGAGCCGCACACCACAAAGACTGAACATTTTTCATCATCTGACAGTAGCTGTGTCACTAGCAGCGCAAGGATTTAACAAAATAGGTGTGGAGGAGAGTTGTGCCTTCATGGGACACTCGGGGTGAGGCCGTTTCTTACCTGTCATGCAGTCCCTGCCCAACAGAGGGAGGCAGAGCACTGCACACGAAGACAGGTCCAGGACTTCTGTGGACAAGTCGATCGTTTTAATCTCTATTTGTTACCATTTCGTCGAGTTAATGGGCTGGAAACGCAACGTCAAATTAACGATAACCATCCATAAAATATGGCTATTAAATTATTATTGAGTACGCAGCAGTTCTCATGAACCGATCCCAGAAGTGAGCGACTTCACGGCTGGTAGTTGTGCACATGAAAACGAAGCCTCATATCAAAGGGGCCTAACAGGGAGCCCTGGGGAACACCATGTGACACTAACTGATTCGGCTAAACTTGTGTCAGCCATTAACTTGACGTGACCATTGTTTTCAAGATGCTTCACTAACTTCATTATCTTCAGTTCACACCTCTGTCAGAGTGCAGGGATCAAAATCATGTCCCGGAACAGAGAAACCTCAAAATGTCCTGAGCAGCAGAAGCTGTTGTTTTAATTAAGGAGAAGGCATTGACGATGTTTGTAGACATGAGTTTAATATTTCATGATACACCTTGATGTATTTTTGATGAGATCAGATCAGAGCTGCTCCCCACAGCCCTGACTTCTGCCCTACAGGAGACGGTGTGTTACTGCCGCAACATAACTCACCAGCTGATTGTTCTTCAGTCGTTCCTTTACCTTCCTGCACTATTTAAAACTCATTGTAGGATTACATTGAGATTTGAAACTGAGATGAAGGAATGCCAGTGAACAGTGTAGCAAGTGACCTTCAGACACATGATTTTTGGGCCACCATGTCATATTTTTTAACCCACAGGCAATATAAATACAAGTAACTGAAATCAAATTCAAAAATATCTCAGAGTGCAGCAAATATTCGATGGCAAAGTTGGTCGATGTGGCCTATAAAGACTGGGACTCAAGCTTTGCCCATCGTCTGCTAGCCAGTGGAGATTGTAAATGTTAATAGTTTGTTCCAGTACCTGGAACATTCCTTAAAAATGCTGCGACCAAAAGCACATTTGATGAAGGATGGGACAACGGATGTTTGATTGTGCTTCAAGAAGAAAACCAGACTGCAATTTATGTGTTGTGAGGCTAAGCACTAAAATTATGCACATCTTCCTGTCAAAGAGTGCCATTCACAGACTGTCTAAGAGGTATGAATCCTGTCCAGCCTGCGACTTGGTCTGTCAGAACCTTTTTCCACTATCACGACCGGGTTTGAGGCTGTGCCGTCAAATACCGAGCCTTCTGGCTCAGCTCACCTCTGCAGCAAGCCTTCACTGCTTATGAACCTCATCTCCAACACAGAAAACTCCCCACCTCAGCCGAGGAGTCCAACCATAAACTCGGTCGACTCAGAGGTGGTGACATCATGGTGGTATTTCAGTCAGGGTCGAGTCTTAAACGCCCAAACAGTAAACGAAAAGTTGCAATATTCAAAGGCATGATGATCCTGGAGGAGTGAATGAGACTTTGTCATCACACTGTGCGCCCACTTGCCACTGCAATATGTGCAACACGTGTGACTCGGTCTTGTGACTGTCTGATGCAGCAGGAAGTGATGCTGGTGGCGGCAGCATGCCAACCATGTGCTCCACGCTCATTAGCTCCTCCGCTGTTTCCAGCCACTGAAGCTGTTGCGGCGGAGTTGGGTGAAAAGGCCATTTGTCCAGAAGAAGCTGCAGACAGTGGAGTCCATTGATGATCACACGAGTGGCTGCTTTCTGCCGTCGCACTGATGAGGTTTAAAGGAAGTGGGACTGCGGCAGCATCAATGACGTTTCACAACATGCAGTTTATCATGGTGCAGCTGAGGTCAGTACCTGGGGCTATCTTGGGCAACAGAACCTTCACTTGACAGACCAGGACCCAGACAGCCAGCCTTTCTTGGTGTGTGGGTCGTTTCTTTGGCACCATTAATAACAATGCTACAGGAGTCCTACAGACGCCGTGATTTGTCCTGTGCCTGTAGGACTCATGCAAGCTTGGTGTGCATGAATGTTCTGTAGAGTTTCATTATCAGGCCGTGAGGTGACTCAGCAGACAGCCAGGCCCGGAGCTGCAGCCAGAGCTGGTCACTGACGGTCGTTCGCTGGTGGACGTGTGTTGTACAGTGCTGGCCCTGGCTGCTGAATGGGCCCCTGTGTCCAGCCGCTCCTTATCGTGTGACCTTTGATCTGTTTGGACAGCCTGACCGACCGAGGAGACGTGGGCCGGGTCAGAGCAGGAGAAGCAGCGTACAAATCAGGCTCACATGTGTAAGGCATGACAATGAAACAGCCACTTGTTTTACCACACGCAACAATGATAACTCAGCATGGTCCGGTCACATCTCAAAACTGAATGAAACAAATACTCTTGGTCATTTGAAGGTTCTTCCTGGGGTTTGGCGCAAGTTGAGGAGGCACACATCAGTTCAGAGGACGTCATGTGACATTGAAAAAGAGAGGTCTCGTCACATGACTGGAATTCCACTGTAAATGATATTTGTATTTCCTCTAATGGTCAATGTATTGACCATCGTCCACGACAACCAGGCGTCAACTAACAAAAAAAAAGGCTCTGCCACTCTCGCAACAGTTGTAAGCACTGTTGCCACGGAGACCCATTCAGATGCCCGGTGGTGACCCCTGACCCGTGGGGAGGCTGGTGAATGCCGTATAAAGGGGGCAGCTGGGCCGGGGCATCTGGGGTATCATCTGGCGCCAAACAAAGATCCTCGCCAGCTGGGGAGGAGGGCAGGAGGGTGCTGCAGGACGGGGCACGGAGGAGAGAGAGAAGAGCCTTTTCTTCCAGCCCTCTTCAGAGAGAGTGGCCATTGACACTCTGCATCTCATTAGAGTGTCCGGCCCCCGACGTCCCCCCTCGCCCCCCGTCCCTGGGCAGCTGCCTGTCCCGCTCTGACCATTCAAGCTCAAGTGCAGAGCAAGCAGGACGAGGGAGAGGAGCAGACGGAGAGAAGCTTGGTGGGGGGAGAGAAGGTGGACATATGCCACCGACACCACCGGGACTGAAGATGCTGCAGCTCTTCAACACTTCAAAAGTCTTGACATGGTCGCATCTTCCAATATCTCTCACCAGAGTAACCACTTGTCAACGACAAATCAAATGCAATAGACTTCAGTTAAAATACATCAGATCAAGCAAAACTAAACAACACAAGTGTGTGATTTCCTTTCTCTTTATTTAAAAAGCAAGATTTTATTGCAAATTCATATCTTATAACATAATTAAATAAAAATCTAAATGTATTTTAAAACTATGCTAAAATAATTATAAAAAGTATGTTCTAAAATGTTATTAGAACATATTTTTAAGAATATTCAACAAACTCATTAAGAATATTCAACGTACTCAACATGGGGCAAATCTACTGAACCAATTTCCCGTGGTTTTGTTGACAAAACAAAAATAAAGTCAATGCAAACAGAAACGATGAGGAGGCGTTACGCCCCTACTTACAAGTCATCAGATCATTTTGCATTAAACCAACTAAGGTTGCGCTATTAGCATAATAATTAGCTTCTCCAAGTCATGTGACGCCACAATGGCAGCAGGCTGCGTCCCCGGCTAGATGGACAGCAGGAGAAAACAGCTGCCGGGTGGCAACATGCGTAATCACACAGCGCAAACAATGACTCGCACACGCACCCTGCAACCTCCCAGGACCCCTCTGGTGTCCTTGCACCCCTGAAAACATTGTGCTTATGCATTAGGAACTCTGAAGGTCATGGCCGTACATGCGCACGCGCACATGTGTGTGTGGTGTGTGAAACCCGGACAGCACAGCAGGGCTGCTGTCAAAACAAAATAATCTGCCATGGGGCGCGTAAAGTGGGGTATCAGTAATAAGACAGAGATGAGGGGCGGGGCTATGCAAATGAGCCACAACAGGTGAAGTAAATGATCTGAAAAATGAACGTTTGTTTACACTCATGATCAAGAGAATATTCATCCCACCGAGTTCGATATGAATCCAACACTGCGCAGCCAAAGGCAAAGCCGGCGCTCCAGAGCTGGTACCCTGATGCCCCCCGCTCTTCTCAGCCCTCCTTCTTCTTCTCTCTTGCTGTCATCTCCTCTGATGAATGGGCCTTTGCGTGTGGATTTTAATTACTGCTCCATGGAGGTGGGGATTGACCATGCATTAAATTGGAATGAGACACATTTTCCCCTCAGCGGGTGAGTTGGGGGGCGGCAGTGATGGAGGGGAGACTTGTTACTGTATATTAATTGAACCCACTAGCGGCACCAAGTTCTCACATCCCTGTTGAGGTCAGATAAAACAGACTGACAGAGAGGACAGACGAAGCACATTCAGTTCCAATGAAACAACTCCAACCTTTTCACAACATTTTTTAAAGGCTTGCTTCAACCGGTGGTCAGAGGCGACGCCGTGCTCGGCAAGGACGCTCATGAAGGTCTATCTGTGTCAATTACTGGTGATTAAAAAGGACGTTACATAGGTCAAATTCCATTTTACAGTCTGTCAGCGCAGCTTAACCCCATCACAGGAAATTAAGATCCCAGTATACGCACACACACACACGAGCAAGCACAATGTTCTTTCAAGTGTGGTGCAGCTGTATACAATGGTACTAGCGACCAAATCTTCAGCGCTCACACTCTCCCCACTCCTCAGTGACGGTGCATCTCAGATGGAGCTTGGTCTGATCTTCAGGGTTAATAAAGGTTAAAGTAAAAGTGTGGGGAAGAGAACCAGCAGGAGCACAGGGTCCACCACAAACACGCACCTTGTCCGACTTCCGTCTGGAAGGACAGCAACAAGACTGGATGTAAGGTTTGCAGTGACCAAGAGTAAACAAGCTGTGAACCACAGCTGCACTGCCTCCTACTGAAGTTCAGAAGTGCCCAAATCTGCACCCCTCTAAACAGATCATGACAGACACAGAATGCTCCAAAATAGTGAGAAGATTTGAACCACTTTGCTCAAGCTTCACCTAAGTCACAAAATGCCCATCATGCGTTTGGGGCGAACCAGCACATCACATGAGCTGATGTGAAGTTTGAGAGGTCAGCCCTGGGTCACCTGGAGTCAGCTGAGAGGCCACGGCAATTGTGTGATAACAGGCCAGACGGGCAAAGGACAGGAAGATCAGGACCCCACAAACAGCACATGACCTGGGACAGGGGTCTTTGTCTATTTGTCCTATTTTGTTTTTTACCCTTGAGCGTTTTAAGTCATGCACTCTGCTGGATTTCTTCAGAGCTCACTTAGGTCTTTGAGTCCTCAGGATTTGTCATAGACACCAGCGTTAAAACTCAGATTAAAGCTCAGATCGCTCAACTTTCTTTTTCTAATTCTTTGCACTGAGACAATATAGATAAACACATGGGAAACAAAAAAAACAGGATTGCTGACACCATTCCATCACAGGTTCCAATTGTTAAATGCCTCGGGACAAGGAGCAGAAAAAATGCTTGTGTTGTCTGTGAAAATGGAGGAAAAAAAATTGCATGTCCAGTAGAAGTCTGGATCATATGACTGCAGGTGATGGATCATTTTCTGGAACTAAAGTAAGGGTCATATATGTGCAAAGAAACATCACAGATGTCAGTGTGTGCGCCACCATGTGGTCTACACAGACCATCCACACCTCCGAATTCCTCCACGTGTGTTTAGTCGCTCCTGCACATGTGTGAGCTCCATGCCGGTGGTGCTTGGAGCCAGGATAGGTTGGGCGGGCGGGCGAGTTCAACTGGAGTGTGCACATGCTGGGCAGGTTCTGCCGCAATGAGCATGAGCGCCAATCAAGTTCCTCCAAGAACTGTACTCCCAGCTTGTCGGAGCCATTCTCATAGCAGGGTGACGGGGCCCAGATCTCTGCCATTGGCTGAGCTGCCTGCACAAGTTACTCTGGTTCAGAGCTCTGGGCCTGAGTACAATACATGAAACCAGACCCACCCGACTGCTTATCCCAACATTGAGGCTTGTACCTTGGGGCGACAGGGCACCTACCAGATGACATCCAAAATGCAACAAGCGTCGGTTTTATAGACTTGTATTTAGGCAATATTATTATCTGTTTTTGTTTGCTTACTTCAGCTTTTGCTGAGATAATATCTGACCACATCCATGTGTCTGAGCATGTGCGTGTTCAGCTTTATCTGTAAACAGTTTGAAAACATTGCTCTGAAAGGTGGTGAGTAAATATGTAAATAAAGCTGTGTAATTTATTTATTAAATGACTATTTATTTATTCTATGACACTGCAAATATGTGTTTTATCATCAGTGTTTTTTCTGAGGAGGAGGAGCACAAGACAGCAGGTTCTCTTGCCAGTCATTCTGGAGCAAGAGTATGAGAAGCTGCAGTTTCAGCTCACCTTCTTTTCTCTGCAGAAAGAAAACAAAAGTTGCTCCAGTGTTTGATCTTATCGCATTCTACTTTCCCACATTGTGTCTTCTGAAAGTTAGCAGTTCTGAAAGTTACTATCACATACCACATATTTCCAGGCTGAAAAATCTTGTCATAATAAATCTGTTTGAATTAAACAACAACTACACTTCCACTTGAAAAAAATGACCTCTCTGTCACATTAGAATCAAGGGAAGAACACTCTTCATGGAAGACAGAGGCCTCACACCGCGGCAGCAAGCAGCTACTGAATAATGAAACAACTGGACCAGAAGAGGAAATGAAAGCTCACTTGTCCTACAAGTCAGTGCAGTACAGTACATTTTGCTGAATATACAGTGCCGAAATAGACTTCTGTTAAAATAGTCAGCTCTCTGTGAGTAACACCGACCACTCTGTTGTTTATCACACTGGATTATCTGTTTTGGAGCATCATAAATAATCCAGTATCAAAGTAAAGTGGTGAGGATGAGGCTGTTTGGGTCTGTTGGCATTTCTTATTTCAGCATTTTACCATTATGTAGGAGTAATTTAAGCTTTATAGTCATCATAAAACTAGCAATGTGCTTCATGATATGAGTGTCTGAAGAATATGAAAGCCACTCCGAAAGAAACAGAGTGCAGGAAGGCTTCAGTCTGATGGATATGAAGCAGGCTATAGGACATTATATTAAAGTCATACTGCTGTGCTGGCATTGTAAAATTGTGAGTCACATCTGTCAAGGCAACCCTAAAACTCTCTGTTTTTTGCTGGCTTGTGGCCTTTGCCGACAGGAGCGTGACACACTTGACTGTTAGATAACTAAATACACAGCAGGCAGCAACTTCAGACTGAAGTTTCCTGCTAATATCTTTACTTAGTTTGGTTAAATAAATACAACCGAGGCTCCTTGTGTTTTTGGCTTGTCAGTCTCTCATCCTCTCTCTGCTAATGGAGGGTTGGCAGCTCTCCAGAGTAAAGCCTTACTCAGTAGGTCTTTCCTAACTGGCAAACTTCCCAGTATGTGTGTGCGCGCGTGTGTGTATGTGTGTGGGTGTGTGTGTGTGTGTGTGTGCGTGCTGCAAAGCTTTTCCCATAATCACAGCCATTCAGCACCTCGTCGGAGTGTGTCCATGTTTACACGAACAGGGTCAAGGAGCAGGCTACTACTCTCCCCACCCTCTCTGAAGCGCACACACACGCATTCTCACACATGCACTCATGCACGCCCACTGCGGTTGGTTTTTCAGAGTGGCACGTTCGCAATGTAGATAGATTTCTGTCTTCAGGACTGGACAAGCATGTAAACACAGAGCTTTGAAGGATCAGACCAAAGCTGGAAGGTGGGCTCTGTGTCAGGCACTAGATGTTGCACCGAGTCACACACACACAAGAATGTCAGTGACGTCATCAAAAAAGCACCAGATACAAAGTGTGTTCGTCTTTAAATAAGTCGAAAGGGGGGATATCAAATGTACAAAAATGGATCAGCCCAAATGGTTGGTAGGTAATTAAAATAAACAAAACAAAAAACAAGACAAAACAAAACAAAATAAAAACATCAAGCCACCAAAAGGTATTAAAATGGAAAAAACAATCAAATTCAAGAAGTAAAAAATTGGAATGTAAAAATCTACAGCTTGTTTTTAACAGTGTGATCAGTGGCAAAAGTTGAGAGAATAAAAACTGCAACAATATTGGAAAACAATAAGAATAAATAAATGAACAAGAAAGATAAGGCAGTTGACAACAAGCAAACTAAAATGATCTTGAAAGGATAAAAAGGTACAACAACAAGAATGGTAGAAAGACACGAAAGACTGAAGAATGATAAATGGGCAGATTAAAAAAATATTTAAACCAAATCACAAAACAATATTGATGTTTACACAGTGTACAAATAATGAATGAAGTGGTCAGGAAAAAGATGGAATACACTTGAGTTATAGCATAACATTCTGAGAACAAATTGCTTTGTTTAGTCGATTTCTCAGCTCAATGGAGGAAAATAACGAAATAAACTTTTCCTAGTGAAACAGTAAATCAGCCGTGGCACCTTGTAGATGAGGATTAAGTCTGTTTGCATGGACACACAAGCCTGAATGATGCAAATGGGTGAATCAACATGTAAGTAACAGCTGTCTGAAGGAGGTTTCTGCAGCGCTGAGAGTTTCGGCCAGCGAGGGGGCAACTGGCAGCGCAGGTTTGAGGCCCTCAGCGCCTCACTCTCACGCATCAGCAGTCACTGTGAGACAGCGGAAGATTCCCCGGGCATGGAGGAATGCTGCTGGTTCTCTCGTCCTGTCTGTTTGTAATCTGTTATTCTCCTCTCTAATAGCTACTCTCCTGCTCACCTCTCCCTCGAGGGCCTGTGGGCCATTCACTTAATATTTGCATGTTAGCAGTGGGTGTGTGAGCAGTCCAACTGACTGTTTGAATCTCAAACAGCCCGGGGAAGCGGGGCTCATCACAGGATGGCAGAGCGACACTTTGGAGGAGATGATGAAACGTCTCATGTGGAGATGGCGACTACCTTTGGGGCTGTCCAAACACTATTACCATCTGAGTGTGCAAAGAGTTAATATTCATGATCCTGGTGCATGCTTTTATTGACGGCTGCAGGACCAGTGGTGCCTCTTTAACCGGTTCCTGCCAAAGTGAATGTGTGTAATGTGTGTGTACAATACAGTTCTGGGTATATAAGCACACGTGAACAAATATGTGCCTGGAGTGAGAAGAGGCACATCAGCCACACACTCAAGCATGGGAAACTGCCAACCAGCTCAGCTGAAGCTGCATGTAGCACTGTTTAATGTCATTTCCTCTGGACTCATTTGTGGGGAACACTACGAGGTGTTCTCAACTCTGGCTGGCTCACAAGGCTAACCTGTTTGTGCATATCTTCAAGACGGCTCAGGCTTCTGCCAAACTTCTCACATCAAAAGGTCTTGCTGCTCCAATCCAGTGTTTTTTCTAGAGGCACGTGTCTGCTAGAGTGGCTCCCATGCTTACCCTACACAAAGATAATTACAGAGCGGCTGACATGTCTCCTGAACATTGTGTGTCGCAGTTAAGGAAGAAGGACTTGGCATTGCACAACGTTATACTGCTACAGTGTTGATATCTTTGAACAGAAACTGAAGACCCACCTTCTAGTGATGCTCTTTTCTCAGACTCTATTCATACAGTTTATGAAAGTTTTAGGTGCGACTTTTTAAGCAGAACACTACTGTGTTTCCTCACGAGAGGGTCGTCCAACCTGGGACCAACAATAGGGGGCACTCAGGTGAATCTGCCCTCACGTTTCACCTGCACACTGTGGCCCCTGACTGGACTGTCCCGCCTAGTGTAAAGTGCAGCAGATGCACGCGTTTGCTGTGAGTTATGTGAACCACTGTTTTTAAACAATAAACCAAAAATGCTGCAGTGTATGACAGAAACATTCTGTCCACCTTGTGTAGCAAAGTACCAAAACAATGATCTGTATCAGAACAGCCCATAAACACTGTCCTGGAAGCTAGCGGCGCTAGATGCCAACATTAATCTTATTGCTTGATCTGAATTCAATATAGAGGTAAGCAACAACAGTCATTGTGTCATCTGGATTATTATTAGGATTATGTGTGTGAAGTAACCCTGCCTGGATTACTTTTAGACAACTATGATCAGTGTGGGAGGCTCTTCTATCCCAGCATTCCTTGAGATGGGTGATGAGGTCCTGTGAGTGAAGGGTTTTATTAAGTACCTGGAGTAATCTACTCCCCATCAAGCAGCAACACGAGCTCACCAACTCATCAGCTTATGCCAATTGGGTCAGCTGCAGCTAATGAGATCACTGAAGGCTTGAGGTCAGTCAGCATCTTTCTAACTCCAGTACCAGTGATGTGTGTCAACACAACTGTAGCCGTGATGCACCCGCCATGAGTGGATGGATATGGACACACGGGTGGTTCTATTTTTATTTTTGTAAATACATCACCATCTCAGAAAAGCTTCCCTTCATTTCTTGACGTTTAACGTGACGCTACACACTTGTTGCTCTGTTCTACTCTGAAACCACAGAGCTGCTTTAGAAACTCTCCAAGCAGATTAGGATGCCTACTGCATGTGTGTGGGGGATTGGGCACATGCGTCCAACAACACCGCAGATTACCGCCGTGGCACTTGGCCGACAACAACGACAGGAAAGCTCCAGCTGCACATGCAACCCACACATGTGAACGCTCACAACAACAAGCATGCAAACTGTAGCCACATAGAGGAAGTCGCTGGAAGTGTGCATCAAAAGTATTAGTCAAAAATGTTAGTACTTTCCCACGTGGTGTGTGACGTGTTAAACATCTGACAGGGAAAGCACTGATACTGAGAAAAGAAAAACAAGAAAAAAAGTCAGCCACGAATCGGGGCAGGTACAACAGTATGTTGATGCGTACATCAACCGGCATAAATGACCTTAACTCCTGACTTGATCACTGCAGCGACTGATGTTTATCTCACACACAATCATGCCGATCACTGTCTCTCAGTCAATCTCTTGAACTTCACAGCAGTTTTTTAAGAACAGGAAACCTACTCAAACACGTGTGATTTCAATTGCTTGAATATAATTTCACCCAAATGTGACACACCACCACTGTGTCCAACCATTCTAAGGTGCTGGAGCTTCCAATCGTGGGAAAGTTCAAAGTTGCCGACAGCAAATAATAATTTTTAGCACTGAAACTATGTTCCAGATTTCAGCTTCATATCAAATTTGTCAATCTTTTTCCCACCAAGGTTCACATTAGCATTCAGGGAACCTGAATGTAGTCCATTCAATGCAACACCATATTCTCAAAAACAAGAGGAAAAACTTGCTACTTGAATGGCCAGAACAGTAGCATACATGCACGGTTAACAACATCAAACGTGTGATACATTACTAGCCATATTATTGACTGAAACATAAATGTGACATCACTCTCATCCTCACTGATCTAACCAAAGGTGTTGCTCCATCCTGCTCCAGTATTTTGTTTTGTTTTGATGATGCATCAGGTGATGTGACCGGCACCGATCAGCCTACAATGCATTGTGGCTGGTCCAGAATTGTTGCCATCTATATCTCAAGCAAAACCCTGTGGGCAAGGCAGTGAGCCAGGCACCTGTAGCTGGTTCTGACCCACTGCACATGCCTGGGTCAAGTCAAACACACCAGTTGTTGGCAGATTGGATGCTGTCCTTCTCAATATTAAGCGCTCCTTATGATGTGAATGCTAAGGAAATCTGGTAGCCTATTTAACGTGGTGAATTATGCTCCGGTCCAGTTGTCCTCGGACCCCACCGATGACGTCAGTCGACGTTAGATTTCCCAGTCGGAAGGGAATTCTCACCACCTTGAGTTTGGCTTCTCGGAACAAAAGAAAAGAAAAGGAAAGAAGGTTTAGAATAAATGAAAAACGGAAACAAACACATTCAGCAAATGTGTGTTTCCTCCTCATCCGGCAGGTTTTCTTGTAGTACCCAGAAGGCATATTTAAGTAGCTACTCATTCGAACAACACACACTTGAAAAGATCATTTACTGATGCTACCATCTTCCTTTCTGAAGTAGGTAACTGGTACAGACTGAACTTGGCTGTGACGTCTTGTGCCAACCTCCGAGCTACCTGGAATGCATCAATAGATAGCGCTACACAGATCACAGAGACCAGAATGAACACGTTCACAGTTAGTTCATCAGAGAGTTAGAAGGAAGATGAGGGTTTGAAAAAAATTGTTTCAGACGTGTGTCTGATTTATCACTGATCACAGCTGGATTCCAAAACCTTGTCTTTGATGTCTCAAAAGGAACCACATGAAGTATAAGCAGCCAAGTATTTATCCAAGTGGCCCACCTACACATGAATGTTGATAGTGAGAGCTCCATTTGTGTCCTAAAGCAGGTCCGACCGGGGCTGGGAGCTCCAAGTCCCGAGGGGCGATCGGGGTCTTGGGGCCTTGGTGGTGGAGAATAGCTGGGTGATCTATATTCATTGGCCAGCTACAGAGAAACCTGCTGTCAGGGCCTCCTCCCCCTTCACCTGGCAGGGGAGACAAGGCTCCCGTGTGTGTGTGAGCGTGTGTGCGTGCGTGTTCCCTGTGGCACTAATGCAGCCTGACAGAGATGAATGAAGCTGGACCACACAGTTGCTGTAGCCAAGGTTTCAGAGAGCAAAGCGGTGTAAAGAGATAGAGAAGAAAGGAACATGCAGGTGAGGAGGAGATGAAATTAGGCAGAGGACGGTCTTAAAAGAGGGAGATAAGAGGTGCAGCCCGCAGGTGCAGCTGCTGTGAGGAGCAAGTGAATACAGAAACAGGAAAGACAAGCACGACGAAAACGCAGGAGACGATACATAGGGGGAGAGAACCTGAGGTAGGTGATAGGCTTTCAAGGAACATGAGACTCGGGGGGAGGAAAGGGGAGGGTTGAGAGGAATGGGGGCGGCGCCTGCTAATGCTAATCTAACATCCTTGACAGACTCTAATGAAGGTTTCATCGGAAGGTTATTCATGAATTTCCCAGGTGCTCATAGGCCCTCAGTGTAACTTAACACAGCCAGTAACTCACCAACAGAGAAATTACAGTCATTATAATAAAATACTATACTCATAATGCATCTGATGAGTAGAACATCAAAATGCGGTTGCTTTAGTGCCACAGCAATGCATTTCCTATGCAAATGTTCTGTTGAAAAACTCAGGAATGTCATTCTTCAGTAGTATTTTTCAGCTCTCGCCAGCGCCATCTGTGATCATTTAACCCTTGGGGATGCTAATAAACCAAGTGAAGCCATGTGACTCAGGAAAACCATCAAAAATGTGTTTTTTTTTAAAATATATATATATATAGATATCGACATTGTAAGGTCTGGCTCCATTTTCCTTGTGATTCCAGGATTGGATAAAAACCCCAAATACATTTACATTAGCCTAACTACATGACAAAAAAAGACATAGTGATAAAAATAGAGACAGCAGTAAGATATGCATTATTAATAGACCAACTAATGAACGTGGGCAAATGATTGATGAGGCGATTTGCCCATCTGAAAAGATAACCTTTCATTTAGACACATTTTAACTGTGCACATAGCAAAACAGTCCTTCAAAATAAGAGCATGACGGAAAAACCTGTCAAAAAGTCACACTCGTATTTATTTCTTTGGGTTGTAACAAGAGTAAATGGACAGAGGCTGGTTCAGAAAAAGTGTATTTGTACTTACCCAAAAGGGTGATAAATCATTTTCACTTTCACAGTGAGCTACTTCGTACATTTTTTACTTATGTCCTCCAGTGACAATTCCGTATTATAATTCAACCTCACTGGTTTCCCAGCCCTCAGAAACAATCCCATTATCTAATGAAATGAATGAATATTAATTCCTCAACTGCACACTGATAACAGGACCGACTCTGACGATGGATTTATTAAATACGGCCGGGGTTTCTGTGTCCGGGAGCTGCGAGTCAGGTAAGCCTCGTACCTGTTATGCCCTGATAATGACTGTTTTGCAGCCGACATGTAAACGCTCTCCTGCTGCAGGGCATCCATGCTGGCAGCCATGATGTGTTTATATACCCGATGCACCATGCTGGCTCCCATTATGGACCTTGGGCTCATTCAGCGTCCTCCTCTGCTGACTGCGACTCTGTTGTCAGACTAATGAACATGCCGGAGCCGGGCAGAGAAAAGAGGGGGTGGTTATGGAAGGGACAGAATGAGATGGTGAGATATGAGGAAGGATATTATTATGGGGGAGAAGTGAGACGGGAGACAAGGGAGGTGATCACAGAGCATGACAATTTACCCAGTCGACCATTAGATCTCCGGCGCTTTTATTGTGACAACACGGACGAGGACATTAGTGAAATGATGCAGTGGTCATTATGGATGTGATTAGTGAAGAAATGCTGCTCCTTACAGATGCAGTCTGTATTTCCATCAGCGAGTTGTGGACAGTAATCCAAGGAAAGGACTGCGACCACATGACTATGTGAGCGCATTCTTTGGACGGCATCTCATCTCTGGTGTTTCTGATCCTTCACTGAAGGGCACCAGGAACCAGCTCATGTTGTGAGCCGTCAGGGGAGTCGCAGCACAACTCAAGTCACACAGCTCTTGTTGAATGGCATCTCCTGCCTCGCCATACTCTACACCAGCGCTCGGTCAGGAAGCTGCTTTCAATGGGTCACTTTTCCCGCTCAAGATAGGCCACACAACATTAGCCTGGATGTAAACTGTCCTCATGCAATATGAGATGTTCAAATTGTAACTTTAATATTAACATTTTACATATATTTTTTATTTTGATCTCTGTCATTTAGCGGTGACTGAGCAATTGAGAACCACACGACCTCAGCTTTACAGGCGATTGAAGTGACTCCTCTCGGTCCTGACAAGGTTGTCCCGAGCAATTCTCTCGACGCACGACACCGACCCCCTCACCTGTCTGGAACCATTTCTCTCTGCTTTTTGTTCACCTGCTTCAGAACCGAACAACAAACTGCTGCTTTGTGTTGCTGAATAGTGCGTTCGGGTTTCTTGTCTGTCTCCCTCCTCACTCACATTATAGTCCCTATGGAAGGATGTTCGAGCACGTGTGGGCCGGCCCAGATGCCACAGCTGAATGCTTCAATCATAGACAGGACCAGAGAACAGTGAGTGAAAGAGAGCTAAATGTGCTGCAACAGCCAAGAGACTTGCAGGCTTCACAGCAAACCTCTCCAAGGATTGGCTAAAATCATGCAGCACCGACTGAGGCTGGTTCTCTGCATGTCCTGACAACACATCGCCAGTCCTGTGGTTTAATATATGACGTTGGGAAAGTGGACTTTTGAGTCCTATATTGAGGCCGAAGGCAGCCTTCAGTGTTGCATGTTGACACATTAGGCTTTTAATTGAAGCACATGTTCCACTGTCCCACGTCACGTGAAAGAAATTATTTCATGTCCCAGAAACGGCTGTGCAGTTTAGTCCCGGACGAAGTGACATCCGATGTAATTCAGTGAAGAGAGCTTCTGAATGTGGGGGGACATGTCAACAGGCCGCCTTTGGCATCAGCATAGGACACCATATAGTACTTTTCCAACAGCAATGTATTACACCATGGGAGTTACCATTGGGTTGCTCCTCAAATAGTTAATAAAATACATAATAAAACGTCAAAAATATGGTGGAAAACTTCAAACAAACAAACAGGGTGATCAACACAATAGTCCAAACCGGAAAAAAAATTAACTAGTACCAGGCTCTTGCCTTCATCTTTGAAGGAAGAATCCAAGTGCAGGATCACAAGAGAGAAAGAGGCAAGAAAACTGAATAATGAGATGAATTACATCATGCATACAATGCTGGAAGTCTATAGTGAATCAGTGAACAGCCGACTGTGGGAAGTGTTTCAAGCGCGCGGTATTGCCTGTGAGTGAGAGGGGAGGGGCAAGAACAGGTTGCCACAAGATAAAGCCAAAATATAATTGAGTGCGGTAACAGTAACGTTCAATGTTTCATGTTTTTACAGAGACATAGCTAAAATGATGACAGGACAGTTCTGAAGCGGAAGGACAGAAGCGATAAATACGGCGCCTCGCTGGTGTCCAGCGCTCGGCTCCAGTGACTTGCTGAAGACCCAATTATGAAAGCTGGTGGAGGCTCAGGCTGCAGCGGTCCACATGACAAAGAAGCACGGCGCCACGGTAACGATGACCCTGGTAAACGTCCCAGTCGCAAACCTCTATTTGTACGGCAAATGAATGCATGTCGAGCGTCACATTTAAGAGCTTTAAAGATGAATGTGCGTGAATGATGATCAGGGATAATCCCGTTGGCTTGTTAATAAATCAGTGAGGCCTGTGCCTGGGCTGCATTAGTGAGGAGAAATTCATAAAATAAGGAGCGGAGGGGGCGATGGAGGTTGCTGAGGCAACACTAATGACTCCCACCTCCTCTGTCTCTGCACCAGCTCTTCTCCACAAGACACTGGAGCTAATTGGTGCCGGTGAAGAGTCCACTGGTCAGGCATGACGTGGAAGCTTAGATTTCACCTGGAAAAATCTGTCAACTATCAAGCTGACACTTCCACAGAGGGAATGACGGTGGCTTGAACTGTGACCTTCACACATCACTGAAATAATGATGCATCAAAAAAAAGAAATAACGACACACGGTTGAGAACAAAATTGAAATTCATGTTGTGTCATGCCAGGATCGGGTCGTGGGGCAGCATCCAAAGGAAAGAGGGCCGGCTTTTTCATTCGTTTCTAAAAATACAACTCAGCCGTTGGGTGGATGGTTGTCGTCTCGCTTCTGCTCTGGGGTCCTGATTTGTTTCCAAGCAGGGCTTGAAGATGTGACTCTTGTGTCTGTGCTCCATGAAAAAAAAAGCATAAATAGATAAATATTTAAACAAGAAAAGCACTCAGAGAGACTCACCTTCAGTCTACCCCCAACACAGTGACAAAGAATCCTCAAAAAAATCCCTGGATCACATAAAAAGTGATGCAGAAAAACAATGGGCTTCATTTTTGGGGGGGGCAGGGCAACTCACTTGGTTGGTAGAACTAAAATCACTGAGTAGCAATTACTAGTCAAAGTGTTTTTAATGAAACGGAAAAAATATTGACGCTAGAAATGCACAATGAAATCATATGTATAACATCATATGAACAAAAAAATGAAAGTGACATAGCAGCTATTAAAAGACTAACTATCATGTTAGATCATTTATTGTTTTATTGATGTGCTGAAACAAAGACGGTATTATATATATATATATATATATATATATATATATAACCAGAAAATTACTGAGGAAAGTTAATCATTCCGATAAACATTTTTTTCTTCCAAAAATTAAGAACCGATTAAGCTGTCCAGGCCTGACTCCACTTCCACATCAAGAGAAGATTGTTTCTCCTGTCGGTGTTCTGAGAGGGTCAGACCCTGGACACACTGGAGACTGTGTCTCACGTGAGTCAGAGGATAGTCTGGACTTCTTCACTTCAGCTGCTGCGCCTGCAACATAGCTTTAGATTCGAGGTGGCAAACGAATGGATGAAGAACCATCAATTACAAGTGTTTCAGCTTTATCTCTTTACACTACTCAGTCCAACTTTTTAGCGGAAGATCTGATCAATTAATTTCCTCTTTTTGTCAAATGTGTCTTGCTTTCCGCGTTCAGATGGAGACACATATCAAACATATAGGACAGGATATCTAGCAACAGCGGGCACGGCTCTGATCCAGGTGAGGTGGTGGGCAGCTTAGAGCAGTAGGCTGATTACTGATAACCACCAGACCGCTGAGTCGGCTGAAGAATTCAGGCTCAAGGTGGGCGCGTCACCCGATTAAGGAAGTGTGAGTAAGGGAGAGGTAAAGAGGGTGACAGGGCAAGCAGGGCCCTGCAAAGGGAGATGCCTGCTGGGGACTGAGTCGATCGGAGAGAGACACGTGACATGACGGTTGGCAGGTTGGTTCATGCTCCAAATGGTAAATGGCTCTTACTTATATAGCGCTTTCCATGCTTATCTAGCAACTTAAGTGCTTTCCACTAAGTCACACATTCACCCATACACACAGCATTAGGCTGCAATGCAGCGCGTGCAATGTGATTTTGTTTTATATACTGTGGTATTTATTGAGCCAACTCTGATGACTGTCTTGGATGCTGTGGTGAGGCGGTCCACTGGGAAACCAAAGCAAGACTTGTTCCTCTCGATCCTTGTGTGCCATGTCATTCTTCGACGAAGAAGAGTGTCAAATTTTTGCATAAAAATAATAAAATTTCGACAGCATATTACTATAATAATAATCATAAATTACTCGACTAATATTTTGGTCAATGAAAATAAAATACAACTGTACTTTAAACTCATTTAAAATCATTTGTTTTGGATAAAAAAAAAGATGAACCTAAAAATCAATCATTGTCAAATGGTGACTGAAAAGCAACTTTCCTGGCTCCGGTCCTGTGGTCCAGTCTGCCACATGAGAGGGAAACATTTAGCTGTGTCATTACAATGACATACACTAGTATGAGGAGTCACACAGAGCACTGGTGAGTCCTCTCTGTAATTGATTGAACAGGTGACCCGCTGTCATCCTTTGTGATCGTGCTGTCACAGATGTTCATCATCCACACTCGATTTGCACACATCTGGAGAGGATCGCTGGCTGCATGGATTAGCATTTAGAAAGTTGGCCTCTTGGGTTCAAACTGGAGTCCATTTGCAGCCCTGCCACACACACACACACGCACAGATCGCTGCCAGGCAGGGTGGACTCACCAGAGATGTGCTTCAACTTGCTCAACAACATTCCCCAGAAAACCATGACAACCCTGCAGGAGCCGGTGTGGTGTGTTGACTTGCCTGCGAGGTCTCTGGTGCCCAACGGTTTGAGCGCGAGTGGCGCGGCCCTCGCTGGGTCCACTCCACCTCCTTCAGGAGCTGAAAAGGGTCAAGCCTGCATAGCAACAATCTCCCCATCCTTTGTGGTCGACAGGATTCTTGAAAGAAAGCAGGAGAGCATAACACCCTTTCAGAGGTTTTTTTCTCTCTCTGTCTATCACACACACACATGCACACCCACAGACACACAAACACACAGCACACTACTGGCAGGAAACTTTATATTAGATGAAAGGTAAAGTTGCATTTAAGAAAAGTCTATATGAGAAACTCCCACATGCACAAAAGGTGGCTCGGGGACCAAATTGAGGAGGCCATTTCATGTGGGCTGCCGCAACTTTAAACATGTGAGGATGCCCTCTTCTTGAACTAAATAGCCCTTTAGTTAAGGGCACCAAAAACTAGACCACCTCCATGTCATGTCATGACCTACAAAGAATGGTCACGCTTTGGAGAGAGTCAGGTTGGATGGTTGCAAGTGGAGATCTTAAAGGGCAACTACGAATCAGCAGGGAAAGAAGGTAAAGTAGAAATATATTTTGAGAAGATAGTCCAGTGTCTGTATTCAGTTTTGACAGTATGACTATGGAGATAACTCGAAATGTATTTCAATTAAAACCTTCAGTTGATAACAGCCAAAAGAACAGATAACATGCTTGTGGTGTTCTGTTGTTCCATCTGGATGCAAGAAGGTTTTGAAGAATTTGTCATTGAATTGTATGGCTACCAGTGCTGAAGTTCATGTGCTGTGCTCTGTGCTCAGTCCGGGCCAAATGTTTGGACATGCCTTCAGTATTTTTTCTTTATTTTTACTACTTTCTGTATTGTAGGTATATACTGAAGACATCAAATATATGAAGCAAAATATAAGGAATTATTTAGTAACGGAAAAAAAGTTGAATAATTCTAAACATGTCTCATATTCTAGATGTCTCAAAGCAGCCAGCTTTTGCTTTATTGGCAGCGCTGCAAACCCTTGGCCTTCTTAAAGAGCTTCATGATGGAGTCACCGGCTGGAAAACCTTATCAGGTGACTCCATCGTGAAGCAAGAGTGAGCAAAGTAGTAATTAAATCAAAGCATGGCTGTTTTGAAGAACCTAAAATATTGTATATGTTTTGGGTAATTACACACGTCTTTGTTTACTACATATTTCCATATGTGTACATTCATAGTTTTGATGCCTTCAGTGAGAATCTACAAGGTAGACAGTTGTGGGGATTAAGAAAACACATTGAATGAGAGGTGTGTCCAAACATTTGGCCTGTACCGTAGATAGAGAAGAGAAGCTGTGTGAGTGGATGGGAACCCGGCAAAACAAGCTGTCAAAGGCCCCAGCAGACATCCTAAAGTATGGGACTTCAATTTCCCTCATTGCATGTACTACAGTAAATGATCCTCTCTCCTCAGTATACTTTATAAACAGTATTTTGCAGGAATTTGCTGTTGTTTTAAACCTTTGACTCTTGGCTGCCTCCCGGTTGGATATATTGGTGAACAACAATCCCAATGTAAAGAACGCATGGGAATACGTGATTCTTTGAAAAGGACGGGTACATTTTCGTATGTGAAGGGAGCATCAAAGGGCCACATTTTTCTGTGGGTCAAAAATATACATAACGTATTGTACCAGCACAATCACATATGAGCGTATTAAAATGTCATGTGTTTATTAATTCAAACTTACCCAACGCTATGTATTTGTGTCAGAAGGCAGGTCACCTCAGAGTAAACATATTTGAGTATTCCTGAGGAAGTGCAAAGACACCGAAGGGTCAGTTTACCCCCCTTACCTCTCTCTTTCTCACTGGCTCGTCAATTATTCATACACCATAACATCCTCCCGTCCTGCCAGCCAATTGCCATCATCCGAGGATGTGGAGACAGGGTTTAGAAAGGGGGAGGTGGGGGACAGCAACTTGGAAGAAGCTGATGAATCTGTGGAAGCGCTTGCCACTCACCGCCTTCCACACCATTACGGGCTGGAAGGAATCTGAAACGGAAGTATCTGGTTCCTCATATAGGAATACACACATGCATGTACGTACACATGTCGTACACACGGCAGCCCTCCTCTCATATCCGCACGCACTCGGCAGAGGAAGCTTTGGTGAACAATATCAGCACAATTGCTGTGTAAGCATTAGCATAGTAATAGGTGTGTTGAATGGAAGGTCTGGCTCGGCGCACAGGTTATTAGAGATACTCCAGCGGCCCTAAATCTAAAAATGACCCCATTCAACAGCGACTGACGGCTCACTTAATGTCTCAATGCGACATTTTTCTAAGCCTGCGCTGATATTCATGGAATTTGTGCTACTAAAGGCAGGCGGTCAGCGGCATAACACGCGTGAAAGTGCAAAGGTTTCTCAGACAGAGTGGACTGGAATTCTTGCCTTCACCGGGAGAAATGAAGTGATAGAATGAAAATAAAGGCTGCCACTGAGGCCGATACACACTGTGGGCTCGGACAAATGATGTTCCTGTTTGAAGGTGGTTGCACTGTGACGCTGGAGTTTCTGTATGAAAAGGTGGAAGATTCTTTAAGTGTCTCCCCAAAGACACAATGGTGAGTAAAGTGTGGGTCTTTTCGTAGATCTTTATTTGAGATGTCTGCCTGCAGAGGGGGTTGGATCTTTTTGCACACTCAGGGTGATTGAATTCTGAACCTGAATTCATCACTTTTTCAGCCTCAGACTGGAAACCGAGCTGGGAAGCCTCATGTCAGCATTTGCTCTGGCGAGTTGAATTGTGACCTGAGCGTGTGACACAGGTGTGTCAGTGAGAAGGGGTTTTTATGGAAACCATGGTCAAGCCAACCTTTCCAGACTGAAAACTATTTTCTCAACTTCTAGTTCAGTCATATAGATCATTCGGCTCCCTCACATATGCATAGCTGAAATGTCAGTTAAGTCTGACGGTTATTTACAAATTCATTTGTTTGACTTTGCAAAGAAAATAATCACTGTTCCTCCCCCAAGGGTGAAGTTACCACTGACCGCTTACCCACAATGCACTGTGGTGGCTTCAAGGCAAAGGGTGTTGCCCGTCGGTGTCGCTCGGGAGCTTCACTTCAGCTCTCCAGCACGCAGTGCTCACCTTCTTTCCACCCCTCCTTTCTTCTCTCCCTGCGCTCACTCCTCTGAACACAAAGTAGCGTGGAACAATGAGACACCATTAAGAATCTGGACAAACAGTGGAAGAGACAAAGAAGCAGAGCAGATAATGAAGCCAGAGCATCAATGGATGACATGAAAATCTCTCTACAGACCGGCAAAGGACAGGAGCGTCTTCCAGGAGTCACGCAAACATATGGAGATGGCATTAGAAGCCTGTAAATGCAGCCAGAGGAGTTTAGAGTAACACACTCTGTTGGTCACAGAACCCAGTGGAAAGAAGCAAACTGCCATCAGTAATGTTCCTGAAGATGTAGAAGGAAGTGGACAAATTGGCAGTTTGGCTGGATCCAAAACTGATGCTTCCAAAGCTCTTGTAGTGTCTCACCCCTCTCATGGGGAACATGTGAGTGATGGCCTCATGCTGCTGTGGAGTGAACAACCCGCACATCTTCAGAAAATACAGAGCAGCATTTAAAAGTATTGAATCTAACGTGTCCATGAGGCTTTTATGAGAAGTGAACGTCCGTATGAAGGACACTCTCTTATCCACCTGGGAAAGGAACCCTCAGTTTCTCCCTCCATTTTAATGAGGCGCAACAAAGCGAAGCTTCATCCGTGCGCCATGCACATCTTCAAGGCGATGCTGCCATCATCTTAAAAGCTAAATACTTCTCGCTGAAATCCACTCCTCCGTTTAGATGAGGCAGCAGGATGACTAAGGAGCGATAATCATTAACAAACCCACTTGAAACCGGCACTTCACTGCTCTCACACTGGCACTAAACGTGCCTCTCTGCTTGCCAGCTGTTGTGTTTTACGAGTGCGACCCTGCGCAGCGGAGAAGCATGTAAATAAACGTGTCGTGCTGGTGTTCGCTGATGAATATTTATACCTGCGCGCGTTTGTGTGAGTGATTTAATTTCTCACTCACTCGCGGTTTATATGCAAACTCTGATTACCGATCAAAGTCAGGCTTTACATGATGAATTAGGAGCCACTTTCAGGGGCTCCACACACACACAGCGGGAGAGGAATAAACAAATTAGTGCCGAGGGGAGGAGATTAGCAGCAAATGAGTTGAACCCAGACGCAGCGCTGTTGACTACTGGGCCAGACAAAATACCTTTCCCCTCATTATTTCCGCCGCTGTTTATGAGCCAGTGTGATGGCTCCAACAGAAGCTCCTCCTTAGAGGACCACAGATGAGTTTCATCGCTGTCATAAATTGGGATTTAATAGCTCACTTGGTTTAATTGAATGGAAGTTAAATACCTGAGGTTTGAGTTGATCGTGGCTGGATTTACTGCATCATCAGTTTCATCATGTAAACTGCTAATGAATATAGGGATGGACCGGTGGATAGTCCCTGTTTTCCCGTGGAGGTCAGTGAAATTAACCATGAAACACAAGACAAGAAAAGGTCCTTCTTTTGTTAACTCCTGAATCCATTGGTGGATTTATTTATGAGTGATGAGATTCCATCTCAACAGTCAGAGGAGTTTCTTGCGCAGTGAAGGCTGTGTTGTTTCTTCAGAAGAGACTGTAATAATGTTTTCACAGCACATTTAGGACCGAAACACTATCATAGGAGCATCATGTTCATCATGGAGCTGTCATTGTTATGGATTCAGCTTCGTCTCAGTCTTGCTGTGGCTCTCTTCATGCTCTCGTATTGACACAGTCCTGCCTCACGCCAAGCTGAACGCTGAAGGCTGAATTTCTGCAGATTATGAACCTGGAATATGACTCAATAGGACAGGAGTGTAGCAGCTCAAGCTAGCTAGCAGTATCTTATTCACAGATGGGACTCCCACAAACCTGAGGACAAAACATCTGGCGAAGCGTCATATCTGTGGAACCAACTTCTTTCTGTTCGCTGTTGACTGTTCCAATCATCACTTGAGTTCCTCCACTTCTCCATAGCATTTTCTTTCAAATGTGCCTGTGGGCCTGTATGCTGCAGAGTGTATGGATTTGTGGTGTCTTCTAAGTCAGTTTTGAACACTGCTTTAGTTGTCAATGCTTCATTCTTATAATGTAAGTAAAACGCGTTTTTTCAAGTTGAAACTCTTTTATGAAGTCCATTTACTAGTTTGGAAACACAACACCAACTTAAGCTGAATCATCAACATTTTTTACAGATAAGATTTGCTTTATTAGTCCCACCTGAGGAAATGCCAGAACAGGAAACAAGAAAACAGAAATACAATGTAACAGCAAAGAATGTAAATATATAATGAGTAAATAAATAAACAGTAACATTAACTACAAGATATGAATTATATTTCCAGTTAGTGCTGTTAGAGCTTCGAGAGCAGGTGTGGCCAATTCCATCCACAAAAGGATGCAGAGGATGCAGGTTTTTGTTCCAATCAAACTTTTCACCAAGCAGAATCGGAAGACTGTAACATGTAGCTTGCCAGTTTGGTGCCGCTTGTTTCAGCTGAAACTTCATTGGTTAAACTGTGTGTGCTGGACTCTTAGAACAAAAATCACCACCCCGTCCCTTTGAGGAGCGGGTGTCCCCTGTCGGTGCTGGAGTGTGAATGTGAAAAACCTTTACGTTCCGACCTGTACTTGCAACTTTGCAGAGTAGGCCAAAAGTGTGCCAACTTCCTGCTTCTCATTGCCAAGCTTCCATGGGTTCATCAAGTGGCCTAGAGTGAGACACGGTGACTTGGAATTCTAAAGTGGCACTCCCTGCTGAATCCTGTACTCAATGAGGCATCGTGAAGCTCAGGGTTTCAAGGTTGTGGCTCAATTTTGGGTGTATGGAAAGAAAAATGGACCAAGCTGTCAAACAATTCCACCAGTCAGTGTGAAGTGAAGAGGTCTGCAATGACCCCGTTCAAACCCCCCCAAAGAATCCTTTTCTCCTGCACAGGATGGAGCTTAGATAGATGGTTTAAACCTGCGGGAAAAATCTTATTGACTTCAGTTTCTTACATGCTCTCTGAAAGGTTTGTATAAAGACAAACCAAGGAGGGAGGGAATTTAAAAAAGGGCACTAAACACATTTTCAAGTTGATTTTGAACACTGTGGGGGAAAAGACGCCTCGTTTCCACCCCTGAATCTTCACAAACATAATCCACTTACTGTTCTTTCATATCCCCTGAACAGTTTCCAGTCTGGCAGCGTTGAGCAGGTCTGGGCATCAAGGCAAATTAAACGATCACTGATCTGCTTGCTTGCAGAGGTGACAGCTAAAGAGACATCTCCGTCCCCCTGGACGCACATATCCAGGTCTGTTAAAACCTTTGCTCATGCTAGATGTAATCCACGGAGCCACCACTTCGACTCTCGATGAAAATGGAGACGGAGCTCAGGCAGAGTGAAATTCGTATTTAGCTGTGAAAATGGCGTAATGATGATAATGAGCGTCATTACTGGAGACGCACAATAATCTAAACTGTCCATCACTGCTGTGTGAGCGTGCGTGTGTGCGTGTGGCGCTTACAGTAGCACTCTGGCATTAGCATCCTCTGAAAGAACCAGAACCGGGGTTTGAAGGGAGCAGGTGAAAGTCTCACTTTGAATCATTTCCCCTCCCGGTCCCGACCATTGTTCCCGCGCTCACACATGGCAGAGGCACAGAGAAAGGATCCTATTATTCCGGACCCAAGCCTGTTCTCCTCATTTATCGTTCCGAGCGGGGGAAGAGGGGGGAATATTCTGATGGAAAGCAGGGCCTCAGTGGCAGCCGAGCAGTTGTGTGCCAGCTGAAAAGAGTCGGCGGGCTGAAGCTGCGCTGGTGCCCACCACCTGCCGAGCTCTTTCTCCCGCTCGCTCAGCTCTCTTTCTCTGCCTTTCACTGTCAAGCGCTCCGTGACTCAGCAATCCAGGTCCAATTCAGGCAGAGGCCTCGCCGGGTAAAGAAAAACCGCACACAAAAAGAGACAGAGAAAAGATTAATTTCTCGAGTGGGAGAGTGAAAGGAGTGAAAGGGAGCAGGCAGATACATCACTACTGTATTTTGCTTTGCCCTGAAAGGTTTTGTTGGGAGGGAGCGCAAAGCAGCACCTGGGTCTTGAAAGAAATGCTGAAGCGTCGCCACAGATGCAAACAGAGGAAGACATTTATGTGATGACACAATCGTGCAGAGAAGACTCAGCAACGACGGCGGTTTTACAAAGAAGCATTTTATTCCGAGGGACTTTCTAAATAGTGCTGAGGCGTTGTCTGTCACGCTCCTGCATCATAGCAAACATGAAAACAAGTGACAGAATCTGTAAACGGAACACTGGAAATGAAGCACACGTCTCCTTCTGTACCTTTGTAAACACGCAAAAAAGTCTCTCCTTTCTGCAACCTGTGTTAGTTTTTCACAAGTAACAGTGATTCCATGCATTGTTTTAGATTGTATATTTGCATTTACTTGTGGCAGGAGCATCCTATTTATTCTAGAGAGGGCGAACTTGCGCCCTACAGCAGGGGCAGGTCCAGAGCTGCGGTGGAAGCAGAGTTCATCATCACTGCAGGGGCACACAACTTTGCTTTCGTTTTATGGCAGAGCTGAGGCCATTTGCTTACCTGCAAAGACACAATTCATTTATTTTTATCTATTTTAAAGACCCTTTAATGTAATGTGTTAGCAGGTTAGCGCTGATAGACATAATTTAAGGCAAAATCCTCCTACGGAATTTTCTGTTCACACATCAACAGTGTTGGGGAAGGAAACCTTGGATTGTATTTTGTGAAACTACATGTAGTTCAGCCAGGCAGTAGCTTGAACAAGCAACTTTTCTGTTCCAGGTAACATAGAGTAAGTAAAACTCCAGGTAAGAGGTCAGCAGGAGCAACTACTTTTATTCATCATGCTAAATAAGTTTTCAATAATTCAACACATGATATAATAGTATATATCATGTAATAGCCAACAAAGAATTGACATGTACATGGAGGTCATGTTGGAGAACACATCTCTATCCACCTACATAGGTGCGAGACTTCTGTTCCCCTGAGGCCCCTGTAGTTTGAAGTGAAATCATAATCCTAATTATTATTAATAAAACTACAAAAGTCGATTTGCACTTTCCTTCCAAGTAGATATTGACTTCCTGGTATCATTCGAAATAGCAACACAGCATAGATTGCTAAATTTAAAAACACATCATGTAATCACTCAGTGCGAGTCTTGTCTTGTTGAAACATGGTGCTCTGCCACAACATGCAAACTCGACACAGAAAGGGCAGAGGTTTGCCCTCGGGCTTGGCTTGAACTGGGGACGCTCATGCAGTCAGCACAGACTCTCCATTTAAATAGAAAAATATTAATGACAATGAACTATTTTAATGTATTTTTCCCAAAGACGGAAGAGTAATGAAGACATTGGCAGCGCCGTAAACTAAAAAACATGTCCGTGTCTCTGCCTTGTCTTCCTGTCGCTCCGACAGTCGAGGCCTTGGACCTTCTCTCCCACAGCTCCACAAACTGAAAGCTGAATTTAAAATCAGGTATTGATGCCGAGAGTACTCAGGCCTCCATCAATACTGATGGGTTATTGATGAAGGAGTGAGTGAATCCTTGTACCAGCGTAGCAGTTACTTTCAGGGAAGCATCTGTGATGAAATAATGAGACGGGGTTAAAGCAAGGTGTTGTCATATATACGCACGGCAAAAATCAATGAAACCCCACACAAATGGAGATGTATACATTGCCTGCAGCGCTGCACTTTTGTACTGACGCACCAGTCTCCCCAGTGGGACCGGATCCTGTGCTCTTCCCTCAGGAAGAAGAAGGGGAAGATGGAGGTTTGGCTGAGTATGTGGATGCAGGCAGCAGCCCCACAGGCAGCAGATGAAAAGAGGGAAGCGAAGGAGAAGTGTTGCAGCAACACAAACAAGACAGCAGCTTTTATCCGAAGAGTGAATCAACATTTCCCAGGATCCTTCAGGTGGAGAACGCTAGCATGGACGAGCAGGAGTGAGAAGGGATTAATTCAGCACGCGCTTAATAATTGATGGGAATGAAAACACTGGAGATACCCATGATCAAGATGCTCACATCCTACTTGTGGGGGCTCCTGTGTCTCGGGAGGCCAGGGGGAGGTGGGCTTCCAGCAACTTTTGACCAATAAAGAATTCTGCATAGCGATTGACTTCAGCCTCAGAATTAAAGCTCCATTCCGTGTAATCTGCCTGAAACATTGTTTTCCTGACTAGTTTAATAGAACACATCAAACTTCCAGAATTTGACTAATACAACTCAAACTTTTACATCATTAAAAATCGTGCAGCATGGCAATGGTAGCAAGTAAGCAGCACCGAGTAACCCTTCCGAAACCAAAGGTTTTCAGTGTAAATGATGTCTGGCTGTTGTGCTGTGGGTAGTCAGAAGCGGTATTCACCTCTTTCAGGGAAGTAACTCAGAACATTCATTGATATCATACAGGTCTGGGATCCCTAGGTGTTTGCAGTTAATATTTTTGATCTTTTGTAGGTAACCCTCTCACATGACTTGACAAACAACAGTACGCCGCTCCATATTCACAACTGTCTTCCAGTGCTGAACGGCTCTACATTATGAATGGAAAGCAGTCTTTCGTGTTTGTGTGTATATGTACTGTGGATCACACACACTTCACTGTTCACTTTAGATTGTATCATGTATGCAAACAGGCTGGTGCTTTCTGATATTCTACTTCATATAGCTTGGTAATATATGAGTACTCACTCTGAAAAATGATCCATTATTTATCACTGTCATTTAAACATTTGTCAATACTGAGACAAAAAAACAGTAAACGTAAAGTGGTGAAAGAGCATCCATATTCAGTCTAAAGAAAATATTGACTGGGAGGTAAAATTGATGCTTTAAATCTTTATGATTTCCATTTGCAGTTTGCTTATCATTTGAGATTCATGGCTTGATTCTTTAAATTATTTGAACTACAGCTACTACGATGCCAGATCCTGCTTGTGAACGCGGTGTGCCTTCAGGGCGTATCTATTTAAAGCCTCAAAAGTGCAGAAACGCTTATAGATAATATGCTGATTGGCATCATTACAGTTGGAAGACTTCTGATTCCAACACAGATAGGGGCCATGCTTTGCCGTTAATCTCTCAGAAACAAAGCTTTGAAAGTGTTGTAGTGTGTTCTGGTGGGCTAGCACAGAGACACAATCTGCTCAGAATCAGCTGTGACACCAGAGGGTCATCTGGTCGTTGAGATAAAGACGGCCGGGGGTCCTGTCTGTTGTGTGTGCGTGTGTGTGTGGACCAGTGAGAAGCAGACTCTGTCCATCTCCCTCGCCCACCGTGGGCAGGCCAGGCACATCTCTTCTACATTCCTCAGATGATAGAGAGCCACCCCAGACAAGCAAGGGCAGGTCTGGACCCACCTGGGCAGACCCTGGTGAATTCCTCGCCTGCTGTCTGAAGTGGGGGAGTAGAGGAGACCATGAAAAAACAGAACACTTCTTCTCCTCTCGTGTTGTTTTCAATATTTGCAATTCAATTCCAACAAATGTTACCAATTGGTCCTGTTTGATCCTTGAATGCTTATTTTGACATTTAATTACTATACTGTACTTCTCCACTGTCTAGACACAAGAAGATTTGCGGATTGTGTCGAGTTACTGAAGAACGCCAGCCGGTCTGAGGCCTTCTTCAGTGTGTTGACTCCAATTTAACACCACGGCAGTCTGATCAGATTAGATTGCCTTCATTCTTGTTGACATTTATGCAGCAATCTGGTTCTGCTGCAGGTTGGTTCCGTATTTCAAGCTCTCCAGGGCCGCATAAAAGGACTCGGCTGGCCGGATTTGGGCCCCAGGCCTTGGGTTTGACAGAAAAGCTATAGGTATAGATGAATATTTTGTTCTGCCCCACAGGTCCAGGCTATAGGTGACACCCTGTTTGTACCCATCACCCCCTCCCTTGGCTCATTCTATTATGTCAGCTTGGCGCTGACATTAAGAGAGGGGCTCTGGCGGGGGTTGGGGGGCATGGGTAGGGCTATCGACACCAGGGCTATTGTGTCTCAGCAACCCCCATTCAGGGTCATTTAGCATGTGACACCTCCAGGGGCACAGCGCATCACTAATGGCACATAAGAGCCATAAATGTACCAGCTCACCGCAGTGGGAGCAGCACAGGGAGAAACATCACCATGGAAGTGAGAGCGGGAGCCCATCTGCATACCTGAGGCGGGTGTGTGTGATCCGTCACAGTGTGTGAGAGGAGCCCGCAGCCATGGGCATTCCAGCCTGGGCATCAAAAGGAAAAGCAGGAGACGGAGCTGGGGGAGGGGCTGAAGACGAATGGGAGAGGCCCATTGATGACCACAGCTGGCTCTGCCCTACGCTCAATGGTCGCAGGAGATAATAGAATCACCTCAACAACCCTAAAAGCATTATGGCGTCTGCAGTTTGAACGACACTCTGACAGCCTTTCCAGATGCGACTCATGATTGAAGTGCATTCCCGGCACAGCACAGTTAACAGAGACGTTTTAAAATACAGGTGAAATCGACTTCCACATTAGAGGAATACTAAATGGTGCAGTCATGCTTTGACAGGAAACTTCATTGGCCACGACTCAGTTCAATACTGACTCAGTATTGACTCATTAGCGGGGATGCCTCACCATACCACTTTTCCCCGACCGAAACCCATAGCAATACTGGGGCCTTGAGGACACCTTCAATACTACTTCAACTTGTCACTCAAAAGTTGTAAACTGCTTAATACAGACAGCTAAAACCTCCATAGCACTGAAGCTTTTCACTGCATGAATACATTTAAATAACTAAATACAAAAATACTAGGGGATACACACTGGTTAGATTTGTAAAATCAAAAGCACATTGCAGCTGAGACTGAGGATAATTGGACAAATAAAGCAGATCAGACAGGTTCTTGATAAAGTATTTGATATAGCCGTCACAATGAGTCCTTAAAAGGTTGTGTCATCTTTCCCCTTGTCCATCAGTTCTTAGTTCATTATTAAGAAAATAATCGCTCACATCTGATGCCTCAAAAAGAAGGTAGGGATGAACCCAAATGAATGTTTAAACTATCCATATCCATTCCTTCATCAAGGGGACAGCAAAGTGATGGCACGCAGACTTTCCTCTTACCAGTGACCTTGTCACGCTCTTCTACTGAAATCCAAAAGACCGAACCGCTTGTTCTGTCTCACAGAGCACATGACCATCATTCAAATGGCCAATTGAAGCTTCATTTTAGTGACGCAGATAATCTCCGGGTTGAAAGCTTTACAACCGTGTCGAGCCACGCGCCTTTGACTTGGGAAAAACAATTCTAGAAAATTTCCAAGACTTGTGTCTCACTGCAGAGATTACTGTCATTACGGCCAGTCTAGGTTCACAGAAATGAGCATATTACACATTAAACACCCAGTCAGTTAACCTAAGAAATTACTTCAACCCATTGATCTGGTTGATGTTGTTCTTTGGAGCCTCAGTTCAAATGTAAAACATACGCTACCAAGTATCAGTCAATGCCTCTGTTGTCAGACAGGGAATGCTGAGTCAGCTCAAAACCAGGCCCTCATCTGGAACAAACAGTATTCATCTCCACCAAAACATAATGACAAACCCCAGGAAACAGCATCAGCCAGGCCTTGAAGCTGCTAATCTCTGGTCTGCTGCGTCAGATTGGAAACCATGACTACAAAAACAACCATCTGAGGGAATCAATATCTGCCACATAAACATTTTGGTTCTTCCCAGTGGCGATTTATGGCAGGACTAGGAGAGGTCATGTGCTGCCCCTTTTGACAGCAAACGCCATTTCAGTGAAATAGTGTCGTCGCAAACCTGTGTTACAATCGGGGAGAATGAAGCCGAAAGCCATGGGGCAGGAGTCAGAGGGAAGATGTTTCATAGGATCAGCTATCGACCATTACATTATGACGACAGTTATTACTAAAACTTCAGCTTTTATAGTTGTTGCTGTTCCTTCCCAGGGGACACCATTGAATAGACAAGTGGACAGATGTGGATGAAGAATTGGGTCTCCACCTCACATCTAATCTTTGTGTTTTTCTTGTGCTGTTTCAAAGCCATATTTGGTCTGCAACGTTATATGGGTCTTGAACTTGAAATGTTACCAGTCCAATCAATGGCTGTTCTCATAGTACATGCCACCCAGTCACGTTACAGTAGGCTCATTCTCCCATAATACTGCGGCTGTTATGAACAACCTCAGAAGAGGATTGCCTCTCAAGAAGAAGCCACTGAGCGAACCCCCTCATGAATATGATCCCCTACATGTTGGGTTAGAAAATTCAGTTGTTAGCCAAAAGCTTTAGGAAGCAACTGCTTAATGAACATGTAATAAAAGCATTTGAAGCACCGTTTTGACGTATATGTCGATCTACCCTCTTTACGTAGTCATTATCTTATGACAGATTTAACCCCCCCAAAGACACAAGATCAGGACCAGTTTCTCTAAAACAAAGAAAGAAAAGTCACAGATTTGGTTTTCAATCAAGCTTTTAATGAAAAGATCATAAAATAACAGTTTATTTCTCCTCACTGCTGTACATTAAGACTGCAAAGTTATGAGTGCTGAGGTCAGCTGTATTACACTTTTATGACACTTTGAATTTCTGCGAGCCTCATCACTCCACGCTCAGCGGAGACTCTGACCTGAATACACGTTTTTCAGAGGAGTGGAGACCAAGAAAGCCCTGCCTGGGTGCTGCCAAAAGCCACTCAGAGTCATCACATGCCAATACTGATGCGCATTTAGTGTCTAGACGCTGGCATCGCAAGGCTGTATAACAAGCGCTAACGATGGGCGTTCACAAAGTGTGTTTGACAAAAGGGAGGGCACCTCGCCCTTTCATTATTCAACAGCTAATACCCTGCATGCCCATTCCGGAGCCTCTTGGATACATTATTAAGCAGCTTGTCCTCAAGAAAACAGAGCAGGTTTGTTAGGCCCGCCTTGGGGCCTCGAAACTAATCCCAATTTCAAGTAACTTTTCCTAGCAGCAAGTTGTTAATTCGCAGTGAAAGAGTCCTGCACGTTAGTGTGACACACCGGCTACGTTCACACGGACAGTTGTTTTGCATTTCATTGTCAACAGGAAGTGAAATTGTACATGTTGAAAAGATGAAATATGTAGTTTTTAGAAAATTCTATACATTTTACAAATTTCCCACTTCAACATCCGTGTTTTTATTTGAAATGAAAGTCTGAAATATTGAAACTGCTACAAATGAAGGAGAGTAAAAACTGCATGATGTTGCCAGTTGGTTTCCATTTCAGCAAGTGTCTGTCCGTGTCACGTAGCCATGACGCCCATGTTTAAACCAAGAGCATGCTTCTTCAGATATCATGGGTTAGAAATGGACGGCAAAAACAAAGTAGTGTGAATGTTGAGGTAATGGCATGGTAGACTGTAAACACTGAAGTTATTCGAGGTAATTTGCTGTTTCTTTCATGATGCAGAAAGGCGTGGGCTGCCAATCAAGCAGGATATTTGAAGAAGGGGCTGTAAGAGTGAAGAGACAATAAAGCAGTTGATGGCACCAAGGCCATTTAAAAAAACTGGCTTTGGTAAGAAACTGGACAAACCAGCCTGTCTACAAGTGAAAATGCCTGGAAGGGTATGAGTAACAACAACTTGGAGTTTGTACAGTCATCTTAAAGCTTTGTAACACTGCATACTGATATGATACAACAACTAAACACACAACATGAGGTAAGTCGAGAGAGAAAAGGGTTAGGAAGTGATACGAGTGCGGCCCCCATGGGACCCCACCTCCAAGGAGGATTTAAGAAACATACAAAGTGCACTTAGTAAAGCTATCTTACTCAAGTGTTTCTAAACCCAACCGACTCCTCCCACATCGAGAAAAGAGCATCTACTCATGGAAGAAGAGGTTTAAGAGTAACACTACATGTGACAATGAGGCGATATGTACATATTGATCAGAGTGAATATGTACTTTTGTAGAAATGGCAGCAGCGTGGCAACACCCAGGCAGAGCAAGCTTGAAGAGATACAGTCTGGGGCAGGAGGGTCACCGTCCAGCCTGCATCTACACGGAAGAGGGTTGACATGCTCACCAGCAAACCCACCGCGAAACACATGACGTTTAATTCATACAGCGTGAAAACTGAGTGGATATTCAATGCCATAAACCATTTTATTGAGATTTAAAAAACAGTTATCCCGCGATAATTAAAAAGATCCACAGATTGAAGTTGATCTGCGTTTCATTTGTTCCATCAATGGAGACTCAGAGTTTAGTGAAAATAACACGCAAATAAAACCAAAAATTTTCATCGACAGCACAAACGAATGTAGAAGATTTTATGCCAGCTGAGTAATGGCGCAACAATGGAACGCACAAATGTGAATTTCTAAGTGGTAAGAGGTAATAAAAGTCAGATCTAGGATGACAGTGAGTTCACTTGTGTGTGCCACTCGGACAGAAAAACCAAGGTTTCTTTAAAACATTAACTAGCAATTAGCATGTGGTCGAAAAGAAATGCGAAATATTTGTAGGTTTAACTTCACATTTAATTTAATGATGCCAAATTAATATACAGACAAGTCTGATCTCCATTGAATGAACAAACAATACACAGTCAGAGGTTAATGGCTATGTTTTTTTTTCTCATTTTTGATTCTCAGCTTGAAATCCTCAAAACATAACATAGAAAAAGGGTTCCTGCTTCCACCTCAGTCTCACACTCTGAGCAAATTCTTTGTGGAGGTGCCGGCAGGACCAGAAATAAATACATTCATCACTGACAATAGACATTTGATAAAAAAAAAAAAAAAAAAAAAAGGAACACTGTCAATAAGTGTTTGCACCAACTTGGTTTGAGGCTCAGCCAGACAGGTTTGTGTTTTGCGCAGCCAGAGAAAGAACACAGGACAGAAGGTATCACCGAAGAAGGACGTTCACAGTTAAGACTACCAGGCCGTTTACATGCAGAGGACAATTCAAAGCTACATTCTCCAGATAGGTTTATACGAACTGCCAGCATCAGTGAAAGAAGACAACGACCCCCTACCATTCAAGAGTTGCCGAGCCCTTGGACACAAGAGACGTCCTCAAGTGCATTTGGGTAAACACAGATAAACATTGAGCCAAGGACCCTGACTAACAATGCCTTTTGAGTGATACATCAAGGACGCACTGCCCACCCCCATCCCTGCACTCACATCTTAAGACAGGCCAGAGGGCAGGGGGACTGGGGCATGGGGTCACCCCAAAGCCAGCTGGCAAAGGGTGGGGGAGTGCACCTAAACAGCACACCCCTCCCCTTATTGAATATGCAGCAGTTCACCCCACGTTAGGTTAGCTGTGATGCTTTTGTTTTGGCAGCAAGCTCTGTGGACACAGAAACACACAAGCCCACCGCCCCGGCTGGCTGAGCCTCCACTGAGGTCTGTTAAACTGTAAAAGTTTATGTAAACAATGAGATAAATACATGTTTCTTTTCTTTTCAGAGCCACAAATGGTTCCATAATCATTCAAATGTGCTTTGGTTTAAAAAATAGTTTGTGGATTTGGGTAGGAGCTTTTTTTTTTGTAGTTCTTTATACAAGCATTTATGAATGTACTGTTGCCACTAGCTAAATGTAGACATGGTTAGAGCTGCCTCACCTTTGTCAAGGCTCTTTGTGTTAGTTGAAAAAGTACCCCCCTCTTTATTTTAAATATGAAACTAGTGTTTTTGCTTCTTCCCATGATTTACAACACAGAAATCGATACAATACTATGTCATACAAATGTAGCTGAGAGTCTGCATTCACAGATGCAGAACGATCCCTGAAGTATTTGTATAGTAGTACTAGAAGTAGTAGTATGGTCACAGTTTGGAGTTTTCTTCAAACAAGCGAGCATTCAAATGCAGCTGCAAAGTCTTTTGCAGTGATCTGCTTTTGCTTTCTTTTACAAAATTAAACACCATTTTGCATGAACAGACATTCTGCTGTAACTGCATCACGTGCCCACAGGTACAATAATGTTTGAAGGCAAAAGCATTGTGGACCCCGCCGCACGCCCAACAATGGATCCGGTGATAAATAACATCTTCGTGGTTGAGGGGAGCGTGAACAAATCTACTTATGTACCATGCAATTCAACAAAAAAAAGACACCAATATCCAACAAAACCAAGTAACAATTCTAGGAGTCCAGGATGAAGGTACCTTGGAGACAAAAAAGTAGTGATATTTGTAGAAGTGTAGCTGCATCTATATGATAAATATTTCACAGAGCATGAGGACAAAAAGAGGAATTTTAAAATTAGCAACAAAAGTAGTTAAACATAATAAAGGAATGCCTATATCCAAAATAAATCTTGCAGTGAAGGGTCATGCTCCACGGTGTAAGTGGCAGGAGTCGATACGCTGGACACGCTCAGGCAACATAGACACTGCAGCATGCTTGTCTTGACCAGGCATAAGGGGCACTAACAGAAAGCTAAACGCTACCACTTGTTTTTAATACTGTGAGTGAGAGTATGAGCGGCATGCACATAGGGAATAAGGAGCACTTGCAGGGTTTGTCGAAATGAAACTCAAGCAACAAGGATGTTGCATTTGAACGGCTTCAACAGGGTAAATGAGTGATACAGAAGTGGAATATTACCCAAAATGTTGCCTAATGAGCAGTCCAGTGCATCGGTGCCCCTGCCGTCAGATGACAAGTTTCTACACGTCTGGCTCAGAAATAACGAAAAGAAACTAAACAAGCAAATTCACATTAAAATTTTGATTATAATTCTTATTTTTAAAACCTTTTTTCTTGTTTTTGGTCTGAAAAGAACGCATACAAGTCCTCCTTTTAAAGTCAAGGAATATAAAGTGATAAGGACTCAGGAAAACAAACAAAACAAATAACGCCCAGCGAACTTTTTAACCTTTACCGATTTCTTTAGCTGGTAAAGCCTGACGTCACACCTGCCCACCAATCAGCACAAGCTTTTCCTTGCAACATAAAAACCTCAAGAACCATCTGGGTCTCGGATGCCAAAGCTCCCTCCCACAGGTGGGTTTTCTTTGTAAGAATATAATTCATATTTTTTACAGCAAAAAAAGAAATCAAAAGTGAAATAATTTAGTATGCTAAATATCTTAAGTACATCTTTTTAAAACTTTGGTTATGAACTTGTCTAGCAACACGCGTTAGTTAGCTCTGTTCTCCTCAACATTCATAAGATCTTTGGAACGCTATACATCTAGAGAAACTACTCTTTGCACCATGGAGGAAACTGTGGTATGTTATGGAGGTGGCTGCCACGCGAAGTCGGCGGCCCGGAAGAATAAAAAGCTATTTTCGACAAGCCCGAAGCAACGTGAGCATTAAAAACCTGTGTTGAGAGATGGGCGGGTTAAAGCATTAAGGTGAAAAGTTACCATAATCTACACACTTTTTACATTTAATTACATAGAAACTTTCGACTAATCAACAGAGTTCGTAAGAGTAATCAGAGGTAGCGAGGTCACAAGCCCATATAAATAGACTTTCTTTTTTGTAATGGGAGGAAAGCTATACAGGCAACAAAAAAAATAAACGTACCGACTGATCGTACTGTTCAGTCCAAAAACACCCCAATTTTAAACTACCCCCCACCCCCCACTCACCGGCCCTATCCCTCCACAAGTAAAATCCAAAGACCTTCCAGTTTAAACATTCACCGAAACATTACAAGCTCTTTAAGTAAAACAAGTACCTCGAGGGGGTTCTGACCAGGCATAGCTCCCCCAACAGGCAGAACTAAATCCATCCTCTTTAGAACAGCAGAGAGAGGACATTCAGTATGCATAATCCATGAAACTAAACATTACCATGTCAATCCTCCACAAAAAAAAAAAAAAAAAAAAATCAGTACTTTCAGTTAAAGCATGAAGATGGTCCCGAACCCCTCATCGTACACGCAGGTCCCCGTCGCTAACATTTAGGATATAAAGCTGTAGGAGTAAAAATACTCTGTCTGAATTATTGCCAGTATTGGTTCATGGGTTTTTGGTCAAAATAGCATTTGGAGCACTGAGCACTCCATCAGCAAAAAAAACACTCACCGCCCAAAGGGTAGAAGTGAGAAAGGCTGTTGAGGGGTGTGAGGTGAGGGGGCTTGACAATACATCAGTACCCACATTCACATTAAACAGACTTATAAAGCAGACCAGAAGTCGCGCCACTTCACCATGGCTTTGTGACTTTGGAGAGGGACAGAGTCATCGGGCGTCCCTCTGAAACTCCTGAGAGGTAAACGGATGTCACTTGATATAAATGACGACGGTGATTCCACCACCACCACCGGGAGCCCATGGTGGCGACATCATCGCCTGGGCACTGTAAACTGGACTTTTATCAGAGAGTCTGCAGGTGACTGTGTACATGTGTGCATCTTTGTTTTTCTGAAGAAAAGAAGGTAGAGAAATGTTGTTTCATCTATTCCCAGAGTTCTTTGGCTTGATGCATTTTAAGAGGGTGAGGTGTGCATTCTCAGGTGACTGATGAGGTTGCGCTGTTGGGTGAACTTCCCCCCACATAGCTGGCATTCATAGGGCTTTTCTCCAGAGTGAACACGCATGTGCTCCGTCAGGCGATACTGGCGTGTAAAGCGCATACCGCACTCCTCACATGCAAAGGGCTTGAGGCCAAGGTGGCTTCGCATGTGGCGTGTCATGGTGCCACGCTGGGTGAACATTTTGCCACAGATGTTGCAGGGGAAAGGCCTGGTGAGCCAGTGGCTCTTTTCATGCTGCCTGAGCGTTGCTGGGTCTTTGTAGCTCTTACTGCAGACTGTGCACTTGAATGGGCGCGCTTCAGAGCCAAAGTTAGAAGGACCTACGGGCGCAGAGAGGTCTTCTGCCTCTTCCTCATCTTCCTCTTTCACATACGTTCCCTCCTCTTTGATGAAGAGCTCATCCTCTGTGTGTGTTTCGACGTGAGCGTTGAGCTGCTCTGAACTGGGGAACCCTTTGCCACAGGGAATGCACACATAGAGGTTGTCTCCAAAAGCGGGTTCAAAACCTTCCTGGCGGTACACGTAGTTAGCGTTGCGGCGACCAGCTCCGGTGACTCCACCGCCCCCGGCAGTTTCTCCATCGCTCTGTCCACTCTCCTCACTGTGGTCCTGGCCATTCTCTGCTGCCTCTTCCTCATCTTTACAATGCTCAGATGCAAAGTTGCCACTGCCCCCTCCGACGCCACGGCCATCTTTAGGGCCCACTATAACCCCATTGACAAGAGGCCGATCATGGTCTTCAGACTTCAGGCCAGATGCTTCCTTCTTCGGCCACTCATTCTTCCGTGCACACTGTCGGGTTTTTTTCTGAGGCGGCGGGCCATCTGACTGGGCTTCCTCAGCTTTAGAAGAGTTCAGTTCAAGGGGATCTGAGCCACAAAGATCTGCACCTGTTAATGTGGTCGAGGAGTCGTCCAGAGAGGCACTGTTGGTTGTGGATACTGAGGCAGATTGAGGGGATTCTTGGGAGTTGCTGTGAGGGCTGTGAGCATCAATGCCGGCAGAGGGAGGACTTTTCTTTGTCAGGTCTAATCCAAGATCTGGCTCGCCTGCACTTCCTCCACTGCTGAGGTTACCGTTGCTGCTGCCATTGCCCACATTCTTTGCAGAGCTGCCGACAAACATTTCATCATCTGAGAGCTTGTCCCGAAGGCCTTCGTCCGGCTGTGTCTGGTCAGCTTCAGAAGGAGTGTGAGGGTAGTGGTTATTTGGGCCAGCAGGAGTGGACGAGGAAAGTCGCTGGTTGCTGAGGCGTAAGCGGCTAAGGGGGCTTGGAGTGGCAGGTTTGCCTGGCAGGGGTTTCCCACCATTGCGCTTGAGCTTCTTTCTGCACAGAGCAGCGAGGTCGTGAAGCTGGAGGTAGCTGGCTGCGGTCAAAAGGGCACTAAAGTTCTGCTCACTGCTCTGGTCTGACGTGGACAAAAGCTTTCCAGTGTAGATGAAGTCCAGAACTTGCCGGAACACAGAGGGGTTCACCATCTCCGTGTCCAGGTTGATGAGATTATCATGAAGGACCAAAGACTTGAAGTAGATGCTGCTTGCGGCCAGAATGTTTTTGTGGGCACGGAAAAGGGCGTTTTCCACCACGATGATGACATCACACAGAAAGCCCTTGGCTCTCTGCTGGTTGAGCTGGAGCAGCAGTTGTTTGGCATGATTTGGCAGTTCCATTTCCACTTTCCGTCTGTCCTTCCGTCACACACACTCTCTCTCTCTCTTCCTACACGAACGCCACCTAAAGCTGGAACAGAAAAACATTCAGATACAACACATTAGGTTCCAAGACATTTGAATTTAAACCACATTCTGAAGAGCCAGTTTGAACCTGGAAATAAATCACTGACACCTGGAGTTGAAATGGAACAAAGCCCTAAGCATTCGCTTACTGAGCTAACAGTTCACTCTGTGACAGTATTTACCCTGACACACAAGACAAAAATGATAAAACTGAATGGATCCTACAATTTTCTTTAAAGTCATGTATTCATCACATTGATTAATAATGATTTAGTGAGTTGAGATCTAAACCCTTGTGACTTATGAAGCTTTTGTATGTGAAGTGACCAAAAACATGCTCTACAAGCAGAACCGGAGGTCAATATAACCCGGTTATTTTCAAGTTAGTGATGCGACAGCAATATAGTACGCAGTTTTGCCATGTCAAGTGACCTGACTGAAGTAGCCAAAACACATTTCCATGTCACTCAAATACAAGTATATGATCCATCATCAGGTGAGTGATGAAGGTCACAGTAGCTCTGCGTCAATACACTAATAAACTTAAAAACCAATCAATATCAAGTAATTTCTATATTTCATACACTTGTATGCTAACATTTTTAGTAACAAGGAGGTGAAACATTGTAATTTGCTGACTGTTAGCGCGAGGTGCCACATTATCACATGGCAGCCTGGAAACAAGAACCTCTCCCACCCTCTCATCTTCCGTTTGAATAATGACCTGCAACCCCACATGGATCATGTTCTGGTTGGTCACATTGCGACTGTTCTGGCACAAAAGACAGGAGGGGTGGAGAGCAGGAAAGGGTAAGGTAACTACATTTCTAAGGTGCCTCCTCTCAGCTAGTCTATCTCTGCACAGCAACTTTAGTTTCACTTGGTGCCCTGCTTGGAAACTTGTACTACTCCTCATTAGGTCATTGTAATGTCAGCCATGCCCCATTGTCTGCAGGTGGGGGTCTGTGGCACTGGAGGGCCGGGGGGATGGATTAGATGACACCTGAGCAGGTAAAGCTACACAGAGGAGAGGGCAGACGAAGAGGGGGGCAGGAGGGTGTGGCTCAGCACCACCCGATCCTTCCTTGACGCCCTCATTTAGAAGTAGGGCGGTAGAAACCCATTCACAACTACACGCTCATGCAGGTCAACACTATTCCACGTCTGGATACACATCTTCATGCCCCTGAACTGGCAGGGCTGCACAATAGCAGATTATATAGTAATGCTAATCTTACATCTGAATGAGAGGCCCGTCAACCCAGAGCAGGATTAACACAATACAGAGTCAAATTAAAAGTGTAGTCAGACTACTGTAAAGACAGCTCATGCCACTGTTCCACAAAACGCACAACATTCTTGTACAAGCACTCTAATGTATTTGTTTTTATAAATCTCTCATTAAATTGATATTGTCAAACTATGCAATGCCTTGCCTTCAGCATGTCAGTATTATTCTACAAATGAAGAGGAGTGGCTGCATAGGAACAGCTTTGCAGTTTGGTAGATAAAATCAGCTGGAGTGATGTGAACACCCGAAAAAGGCCCAGGTCTGGGCTTGCCTCTGCTGCTTAGACACTCTCCCACCCCCCCCTCAGCAGTTACTCCCTTCGCTTGATCCTGCCAACCAACCTTTACCATTCTCTCAATAACCATGGAGAGTTCATGCTCCCGGACGTGAATCGTAATGAGCTACACAGAGATGCACAGCGGAGAGTTGTGGTTAATCGTACAATGTGCTAAAGAGGTGTGCGGCGCTCAACCCTGCAGGCGGCAAATGGAGACGGAGCCTGCTGGAGAAAGAAAGGCCTCTAGTATGATGCCAGCCAGGAAGCCATATATCAGTCAAGACTCTCTCTTAACATCCACACACACACACACACCTCTGTAGGCTTTATGGGGGGATTCAAGAGGCTTTTCTAGCAGACCAACATAAAAGGGGGCTGGGCTCCGAGTAGAGAAGCCAGTCCAGGAGAGAAAAAAAAAGACCTCACCCCACCCCCTCCTCCTCTCATCCTTGGTTGTGTCCCCCCCACACCACCACCACCACCACCACCACCACCACCACAATCACCCACACAGCTACCCTCTCCCCTTGGCCCCTCCGGTGCTGTGCAGTGCCGGCTGGATTCCAGGGAGTTGCTAATGGATTACGGCTGATCTATATGCAGCCAGGGTGGGACACGTGTAGGCCAAGCTCCCTTTCCAACAGTGCTGCCGAAGAAAACAGGCCTAATATCACAGGGGACAGATAGATCTGCAACATCATCACAGCTCCATCTGTGTGGCGCACATAACACTCCCTGCCTCACACGGCTGCATCTTCCATCACAGTTGTGCAGGAAGCATTAGGAAATGACCCCACAAGAATAGCAATGACTTAAAAAGATGTAGCTAGTTTGCAGAGCGAGCGACTCCGGGGGATAATGTTACATAGGTGGCAAGTTGATACAGGCATTTAAAAGCAGAGATCTGCATGTGCTGGCCGGACCTGGCAGGGAGGGTAAGAGATGGCAAGATAGCTGGTCAGCACAGCCATAATGAATTATTGAGCCTTGAGAAAACAAGACATGCTCTGACCAAATATGGCCCTACATACCAACCAAAGGCAGCTCTGGGCTTGGACAAGAGACTAGGGTGGATGTTGCCCTTCAAGCACAAGAACAGGATCAGCTTACCTTGCCTGCAGTGTTAACCTTTTCAAAAGCAGACTTAATGATACGAGCGGCAACCTCATTTTTAAAGAAACACAAAGGAACCCTGCTGGTTAGTCTCTTGCTTCTATCCGGATCCTGCTGATGAGCAAAGGCTTGAACAGGGATGTTTACTCAGACTTAACAGATTCACTCAGGATAAAATATCCGTGTGCCGGAGCTCAATGCCCAGAAGAATTAACACAACTTGTCCAATTCACTGGAATACTGCAGCCGCAATAGAATTAAGGTGTCCATTTCTGAAGAGTGATTTGCAACCAACCTGTATGATGACTTCTACTGCCTGTAGCCATAAAACAAAAATTAGAACTGCAATTACAAGTAGTAAAAAATAAAATCTGATAAAAAACAAAATAGGTTGATGTGCAGGTAAAAATGTAGTTGCAGGACAGGGCATTGTTTCATGAATTGCCAGCTGGGTGTCCAATCGCAGGGTTCTCCCCAGTATTTCTTCCAACATTGGGGGTGTCTCCCAATATCCTTTTAAGTCCCACCTTAACAAGCAGAGTTGTTAAGGTGGAGAGGAATCAAAATCCCAGTGTTGGGGGGCCTCTCTGCTTCTAAAGAGCTGATAACCCCGAGTAGCAAGGTTCACAATGTTGAAACGCCAATCTTTGTTTTAAGCAGTTATAAAAGTCCTCTTAGTAAAGTACTTCCTACGATGCTTCCTAAGATTGCAAGTAGGAGTTGCACTAAACATTGTGCCGGTAGCATTCTCTAATCTAATCTGAAACAATATATGTGTCTCAGCTTGGCCCAATGACGTCCCTACTCCACCTGATGCATGACAACAGAAACCCTGCAAGCCTGCTATGAACAACACAAAGTAGCACCAAGATCATTTCAGGAACTCTGTCCATCAGTAGTTCATACTTCATTTAGTTCATAAAGCACTAAATGAAGTTTGAACTCCTCTTTTGCAAGATTTACCTTAGTAGACTTGGTGTTTTGGGAAACAACAATTCAATTTTGTTGGAATGCAAATGTGACTTGCCTTTCAGTTGGTTAAGTCAAAAGGTCGCATGAACAGAACGACTACATCTTTGTAAACACCTCACTGAGAAGCAAAATCATCCTACCTCACACCTCTTGTTTGTTTCTCATCTATGAATTCATGAGATGAGAGCATGGGATCGCCAGGCAAGCAGCAGACAAGTCTCAAGTCCTGGAGTTGCAAATCCCACCAACCCAGTCTTGTTAACTTGCAAGTCGGACCTCAGCGTACAGCTTAACCAGATGAGAGTGAGTGAGTGACAGGGGTCCCGAACGGTCAATATAATACACTGCATTAGAGTTTTTGCCCACAACTGTAGTTGTTCAGAACCACATGAATACAAGAGTAGTTTATTATATGCAATGAGGAAACACATTTTTTAAGATATAAAAGCCTGTCTGTCACCCTGAATGTAGGCTGCATCATCTTAACACTGAGGTTTGGGATAAACCAGGACCTATGCCCGGCACAGATCAACCATTAACAGCGTGATGGTTAACTTTTGTTAACACACTCAAGGTTAGCAGGAGCAGGGGGATGTGGTGTAATTTCCAGAATGGAAGGTAGGAGAGTCTAGAGTGAGGGCAGAGGTGAGGCAAAGTCCTGTGGCGCAATAACAAAACACACCCTTCTACCACGCAGGGTCACGGGCTAACAACCCAAATATGTATTCCACTGCATCACCACGATATTCAACCCAGCTGCAAACAGTAACGACTGAGGAAAGGACGAATGCGTGTGCAGGTGAGGATGACAATGAGAGAAGAGATGATCATTGTACACAAGGAAAAAAGACCTTGCAACATGGACACACACACACACACACACACACACACTCGCATATAGACAGTGCACTTAAACACATGCACTCAGAACACACACCCAGAGAGAGTGCTGGTGGGCAGAGGGAGTGGGGGAAGGGTTAGGGGGATGGTACAAAGCCAGTTTGAAATACAAACACCGAGCAACCACCTCTGAGCCGTTCCAACATGGCTGACAGTGCTGCATGGGTAGAAGCTGATCCATACTGGACTCGCGGGTCCAGCAATTATCCGAGTTTTAGTCCTCTCCTGAGTGAAAGGTTGGCTCACTACACAATAAGGAGATTAAAGACACGGCAGCTGTGCCCTCCACCAACACCCTCAATAGACAGTGTGCCTGTACACCTGTGTATTCCCGGCTGCAACGGCAGAAACCACATCAAGCTGTCTGAAGAAAAAACAGCCTACATTGAGTAAATATTGATCTAGATATTATCAAACCAGTATCCCTTACCTCTGTACCCACAGAAGTGACGAGCAGCAGTGCGCAGAGAGACAACACACAGCCATTGCTCGACAACTAAAAGTACTTTTTGATCAAAGGGAAAACCGCCTGAGCAACACGGGAGGCTCCTTTGGTCCTCTCATGCAGCTGTAAATGAGACTTTCACATGCAAACGAGGAAACAGCTCTTGTTAAGAGCTCTACCCATGAAGGGCAAAGAAATCTAGTATCTCTGACTGTTACAGAGTAGCATCCTTAATCCCACAGCTCATTAAAAAAAGCCCATTCACAGGGTGTGCAGTAGGCAATGCAGCGAAAAGTGTGCACATTCTGAGTTAAAAGCCATTGTCGATTGAAGAACATCAACATCTTCTGCCTCTAATTCAGGCCATCATTAAGAAAGCCAGACTTAAACAACATTTAATAGCTGATGTGATCTAGTGAATGTTTCTGGCTCCTCAAGTCATTTGGTTGCTAAATGTAACTTGTAAAATACTACCAGAAACATCAAGCTAGGTCTATGTTCAGAATAAGAAATTGTCTGTCAACAAAGCTACTACAGACAAGCCGTAGGATTCACAAGCAAGAGGATCTAGATGCTTCAAAGTGCTTTTCAAAGGCTCATACCTGACAGCCAAAGAAGTTTGACATGTGAAAGTGCTGAAACGACACATTTTGGAATATAAAGTCAGCACACCAAATGTGCCATGCAACATGTCACCACACATGCTCACTGCACGTGTGACCACGTCCATCTTACAACGGTCCCAACATTCGTCTTCAGTGAGTACAATGAGATAAGATCTGTATGTGTTGACAGTTATTTGTGCAAAAGCGGAACGTCACCCCCCCCTGCATGTCCACCTTTAAAATCAGGAATGTTTAATTATTTGTTAGATAAATGCAGAAAAGAGCTTACTTTCTCTTTCTCGCACGTGAGGTGACCAGGCCACAATGCTCTACAGAAAACCAACACATTCCCGAGTGCTGGTGGAAATATTTAGTTCGCCTTTAATACTGTACATACAGGCAGGTTTTAGATTCATGAGCAAACCAAGAACACAGATACTCAACGCTTGTTGTTCTTATGAGATCAATTACTTCAGCGTCCATGAAGCTTCAAAGGTGTATTACGTTTTTGCATAGGTGACAAACACACACATCAGTTTGATTCCCGGGTAATAACTAACTGCAAGGAATTGAACACCAGTGCAACATCATGGTACGGCTGAAGCAGGCAAACAGCAGTTACAGTGTCGCTGCTGCAGTTCGAGCAAAGCCTTCCAATTAGGGCTCATTTTGTGTCGGGCAGTTCAGCCGTGTTGCAGACAAACAAGTCCTGCCCAGGGTGCAGCGGAATGAAAGGAGCCCTGTCCATTACATCACAGAAGGGGGCCGGCGGCTGCCGCGTACCCCAGATGTGCCAGTGTGTCACAGAAAGGAAAGAGAGAGGGACACGCTCTTAAGAAGTAGATGAGAAAGCTGAGAAAATACAGGTTTACCTGTGACAGCGTTAGAATGTAGGTTACTGTTCCACACACACAGGAGGAGAGTCGGTATCTGAAGCTGACATTGCAGCAGTAATGCATCAGACTTCTAACTAAAGTAATTAGGTATATGGCAACAGTTGAAAGTTCCAAGGATTTCATTACACACTGTTCTGATTTAAACCATCACACTTTAGAGAAAGCTCTATTGTTGACCATACTGTAATGGTCAAGCTCACTGCTGGGATTACACGAGCATAAACAAAGAGATAATAATCACAATTGATCAATTATTTTTGTCATAATTAAAGTCCATATCCTCACATTCTGTTTCTGAAATATATTTCTGCAAATCAGTCACTTTTTCATAAATGGTCCTTGATGTGGTAAAGGGCACCGCTCGGTCTACTTAGGAGATGGCTGGGTTCCGAGCCGTGCTGGTGGCAAGAGTGAAGCCCACTCTGAGGTAGGATTGCGCTGGACTGTCATAACCTCCCATCAACTAAGTGTTAAAAAAAAAAGTAAAAAACTGTAAAATATATATATATATATATATATATATGCAACAGAAATCATGCAAACAGCACACTACGATAGTCTTTTCCCGGCTTCAAAATAAACAAGGTACTGCAGGAAAAATATAAATTTGGGAATTGCGTGAGTGCAAACATATCTGTAGTGCAGCCAGCATCACAGGGTCTGATGCTGCACGTCACGTATACATGGGCAGTGACGTCATGACATTGAGCCGTTTGATTCATCGTTTCAGCGGCAGAGTTGGGGATAATGTTCACAATGTAGAACAGCAGCATGTGGCACGGATGACTCTGACTGAAAGTTACCAAAGACTCTTCCGCGATCTGATCCTGTGAATACATGCAAAATAAGTCACCAATGCTAGGAGGCCATCACAAGCTCATATAAGTGAATGAATGATGAATAAGAGCTTCCACCTTCACATGCTGGTTTGGTTTTTTTCATGTTAATCAACAGATGTGACATTTCTGTTGATTCAAAATCATATAATTGACAAATTTCATGATGACCAGTTGAGGAGCTCCTTGCAGTTGCAGTCTCTGCCTCGGTCGCCCTTCTCACTCTCACCATAACAGCAGCGCAACCCGCTGCTGTATATATATATATTCAATAAACTAAACTAATGGCTTGAATAGCAATATTTTATCATTGCCGCGACACTTTTTCATGAGGCAATCTGACTTTAATATTAATGTTGTTAAAGGATTACTTTTATGTTAAGATTTGTATTATTTTGATTATTATTATTATTACTCGTAGTGTCAGTATTACTGTAACTAAGTCAAAGGGAAATAAACATAATGCAAACACTAATTTACATTTTACTATCATATTTTATGAGTTGGAATAATATTTGCTTTTAAGTAAATTATTTCGCAAATTATACTAAATACACAAATTTGGAGATTATTCAGCAAAACAAGCGTAAACAAAGAGTTTTTAAAATGATTTTGGAGCTCTTTAATAGTGATAATAGTAGTAGTAGTAGTAGTAGTAATAATAATCGGAAAGAATCCAAATACATGTGAGAGCAGAATATCTGACACAAATCAGAGAAGATGAGGAAAAAACGATCACAATTATTCCACCACTGATCTGATCTGATCCTGAAGTATCATTGTGCACACAGATAAGAGAATATATGGCAGACAAACAGCAGAGCCTGAAAATCCCTTTCAGCCTAATGAGAAGGGGTGAAAATTAGCCACCAATTTGCATGAGGCCAGCACCCCCCACCCCCTCCCTGCACCTCCGCCTGGCCCGGGCCACAGTCCGTTTGCATCTGTGATTGTGTTGCATTTGTGGCGTTATTGAGGCGAAACTGGCCCCCGGAGAAATCAGACAGATCAGCCTGAAGACTGGGCTCTCTGGAAACACCGCTAGCATCTCTCAGTGCTACAGTGAACTAATCAGCCACCGCACTGAACATGTGATCGGCATGATTGTGTCCTCTGTTCTTGAGAGAATGATCTTTGCTGATGACATCAACCCCCTTCCACCCACAAACCGGTTAACGCTTTAGCTCTCAGGACAGAGGGCACGTTGGGTAAAGAGCTTGTAAGGGTCCAAGGTTTTACAGAGCCCCTCCTCCTCCTCCCTCGGCCTTTAAACGCTGCATAACCTTCTGGCTATCAGCACAACATTCCACAGACTGTTTCTTCTTCTTTAAGAACAACAAGCGTGCCCTGAGGCGCTTTGGCCACAAACTTAACTAACTGGCAGTGCAGAACAGCGCGATCTGCGCACATCCAGCGAGCCAAGCACAAGCTTTAAGTCCTGGGCCAACATGTCAGCAGAACACATAACCTAAGTAACCTTCTTACTGCATTGTGCTGCCTACACACGCCACTGTAAGCCATTAACACAATGTACACAAGGTTCTGTGCGAGTGTGCGTGTGTCAATATGAGGGACGGGGAAGGGACAGGCAGGGTGAGGCAAGACCAACTAGCTGCTCATGAGGATCATGAGGCCAACTAACACAGACCTCAAATTAACCTCAGGCCTTTTTTATTCACACTAATCAATGAAAGGCGTCATACTGATCACTTGACTGCATGACGGCATAAATGTCACATCCCAGAGTGTGTCATCACAGTTATCAGCGTAATGACACACGTGTATTTACAACATCAGTGACTCATTACATAGAAGTTTGTTTTCTTGGAGGAGGACGTCTGCAAATATTGAGTATATATAAATAGCAAACACCAGTCTGTGTATTGTGAGGCATGCCTGAGGCCACACAAGCGGAACGCCCAGCTTCACAGGCCTCGCCCGTTTAGCCTTGTGATGCAATTGGGACTCTATTGTTGAAAAATAATTAGCTTTTAGAGTTTTGTTTGTTGACACACAAAGCCCATGCTGACACAGGCTGCCTGGGAGTAAACAGAAATAATCATCAACAGCGACTTAAACATGCTGCTGAAATTCATATTGAAATGTAGAACGGTAGAATATAGTGTGTACTCTACTGCAACGTAATCAGTTGATCCACATGAACAGTTCCAGCAATGAATCAATGAAACGCCACTTACTAGTGCGCAACAGAGTAACACTGGAAGTGTGACCAAATTCAGAACAACCACGGGTCAAGAGAAGCCACAAGCCACTGACATTCTTGTGCTACTTTACCTCCGTGGCCCTTCAACAACAGTGATCACCTGAGAAGCCAAACTCACCTGAGCGTCATTTTAACGAGATTACAAGGTGCCTGACCAAATAACAGCTGATAAAGGCAGTAGTTGAGGATCGTAGTGCAACACCTATACTGTTGACACAAAGATGGTGGATGTCAGGATGTGTAACAGCAGCAGCAGCAGTCCACCTCCTGTGTCGGCTGGACGCACTAAGGCACAACAAAATAGCGACATCCCATTTCTTGTCAAGAGCGGTTTATGACGGCACTTACATGGTCCAAGCGGACACCGATAATATTTGTTTCGACGGTGGCATCCGACCACTGAGCAAATCCCCATCCAAATAATTGCCGACTCCTCGAGCAGATAAAAAGCGCACCGTGGCGCACTACAACAGCTGTTATGCGATCTGAAGGACGAAATACGTTGGGTGATAGAAATCGGCTGAACGGTTTGAAAAGAAAAAAACGAAATCATGAAGATGTTGAGCTTTGCTGACGACTGTTGAGTGAGAACAACCGTGCGTTTTGCGAAGGTAGTTCGCCCAGCCTGGCAATAATTGGCTCATCACAGATGCATGCGTAAATAAACAGCATCCAATGTGGCACCGCAGCAAGCGGAGCAGATTCTCACTCGAAGCGACGAGTGTAACCAGGAATGCCTCTGGGTAAGGCTGGTAGAGTCCAACTACCCTTTTTGTTGGCACGCCGTGTAAAAACAGCAGCCCTTGCAGCGACCAGCGGAGAGGGGGAAAACACAAAATAATCGCGTCCACGATCGCCTCACCGACACGGAATCGGAGCCGAAACCAAAGCAAATATAAACCAATAATGAATACGAACCTTATCACATGGGTAGGGTCGTTCTCAAGCGTTCGTTTCCATCCTCTTGCTCATCTCACAGCCTTCGGGACGCCATGTTGCAAGCTTATGACGTTAGGCTTCCTCACCCCTGACCCACATTTGAATAGGAACCAGCCCCGAGTGCAGCAGAGAAAACAGCCCACTGTGGGAGGTGCCAGGACACTTTCTCGCACCACGACCCCCCCACTGGCACATCTACCTGTAAGATGGCAAGGGCAGGAAAACTGGACTTATCGATCGTATAGGAACTATTTTGAAAAAAGAAATCTGGCAAATACAACAACAATAACAACAATATTTATAGGGGATTTACACACACATCATGAGCTGTATGCGTATAGCTGTATATCAAGACGAGGCGTTTGTGAGCGTCTGTCTTTGCATCTGTCTCATGACCATGTTGATAAATCAGTTATCGGAAATGCATTTTTCAAAAGGAACAATTGTATTCTGTCAAAATCTTCTTGTTGATATTAATCATGATAATATACTATAGAATGATGAATCGGGGTATAATGTGGTTGTCTATTGAAAACCTTCCAAACTTGAAAAATGTAAGTGAAAGTGAACTTTCTGCAGCCAACTTTTATATTTAAACGGTTGAACTTCCTGCTCAAGGATGTAAACAAAATCCACACATGTATTTGACGGTGCAACCTCGCAATGAGATTTAAAAAATAAGACTGCATTTTCAAACTATTAAGGTGCCTAAGTATCTGCGCCAACGGCACCCAGTGGTGAAGTAGTAGATTGCAACAGTTACTTCGTTACCTGTTTCCTGCCACTGTGCCGCAAGTGTGTTGCAAAATCATCATGAGTGAACAACGGTGGACGACCTACTGCGATCCACTTTGAGGACAATTAAAAGGGATATGATGCAAAACACGAAGCGAAATAGACAGAGAAATGTAAAAAAAAAAAAAACAATGCCCTTTAACGTGATACGAAACTAAACGTGTGGTGAAATGACTCGACTGACACCTGGCGGATTCAATGACTAACTGCATGCGGCTCAGCAGTAGCAGCATACGAAACTTGAAATACTCATTATGTTGCCATGTAGCCAGTGCACTTTTGTTGGATAAATAAAACCGCCATACTGTTGTCAGACTTCAACTTTTATTTATTTATTTTTACAATGTCATCCCGACCGTTGAGCTAGATTCCCATTGTCATATATGTCTTACACATGAAATAACCACTCATCATACATTATAGAGGCCGAAAAGGAGCAGAGAGATGAACATTTCTGACAACCAACAGGTACGACCATAAGTTAAAACAAAGTACACACGAAGTTCAACGAGTCACACGGACGATATTAAATCTCACAGTTTTTTTTTCCTATTCTCGTTCAAATTCAACCAGCCAGTGGTCTGCAGCGACATCCAGGACACGCGCTGCAAGCAAACAAAGACAACATGTGTGCTTTGCAATAAACAGAATAAGTTAGCAGAAGAAAAAAGGAAGATCAAATCACCACACAAAACATATATATTGAAGCAGAATTGATTTTTATCTTTCAGCTTCTACAGCCATTGTGTTACTTCAATGTTAGGGTTTACACTATGTTTATTTCCTTTTGATTTAGTTACAGTAATACTGACACTACGAGTAATAATAATCAAAATAATAAAAATCTTAAAATAAAAGTAATCCATTAACAACATTAATATCAAAGTCAGATTGCCTCATGAAAAAGTGTAGCGGCAATGATAATATATTGTTATTCAAGTTTTGTCAATGCCCTTGCTTTGATGAGCAAAATTCACATGATCATTATGTATAATAAAATATTCATGCAATTGAGCGCAAAATCATGGTGATAATTTAAACTAAAACGAAATACATGGATTCAAATATTATTATTTTAAGTGTCTAATTTTTAGATACTTTTCTAATAAAAATATGGGTGTGATCCTCTTTAAATAAAACTTTTGACATAATTATAATAATAATCTATATAAATAAATCAATATTTGACTTCTCTGTTCAATGACATTCATGCAATTGTATTATTTCAATCATTCAAATTTCTCAATTTTATAAAATACATATACATAATATTTATTATTTCACTGTGGCATGGCTCCTTCATCAATTGTATTCATGTTTTGCTTGAAGATAATGTAGCACTTTATACTGCATATTTCACAATACAAGTGTGACTGACTGTATGTAGCTAGTCTGAGAGTTTGGGTTAATTTTGTACTTTTTATTTTGTAAATTTAAACAAACAGGTCATGCGCACAGACACGTCTGAATATTTGCTCAGCCATAATTTCATCAGTAGTTTCAATATCCACTCCGTTGTTTGCATGTACAAAGGGATGGTGGGGTTGATATCAAATCAGATTTGGTCTATGGGTCAGGATTAGGGCAAAGGGTTTAGGGTTTCTCACCTCCTCCAGCAGGGTCTCCAGACTCTGCTCAGCAGTGCAGCTCTGAGTGCCGAGCAGCCCCGGATGTACAGGATGGGAGTCAGGGCTGCGTTCACTCTGGGCAGAATACGAAGGGGGTCAGTACCTTCGCTCTTTGTGTAGCATCTGGCGCGTAGAAAGTTGCAGGCAATGACATGACAGAATATTGGGAGCCAAGTTCCTAAAAAGAACATGACGACCACCAGGATGAGCCGCACAGAGGCGCGCTTGTATTCACGCTCCTCCGAAGGCGGCTCTCTCTCTAGCTGGACCTTGGCTATAATGAAGAGTTTTATGTTCAGGCCGATCATGATTATCACAGAAAAGATGTTTGCCACAAAGGAGCCGATGCTGGTCACCTGTCCGGCCACGCCAATAGAGACCAGGTTATGAACTGCCACCATCAGAAAAGCATAAACCCAGTAGGAGACGATGACCAGCAAAGTTCTGCTCAGACTCATCCGTTGAGAATATTTGAAAGGAGACACGACAGCGTGGAAGCGGTCGGCTTGGGCGGCTAAGATAGCCATGTAAGACAAGCCAAGAAAGGTGGGGACGATGAAATAAGTTCGAGTAGGGGAATCAAAGGAGTCCTTGACATCCAGGATGCCAACGTAGTAGTAGGAGGCCCCGGTGCAGACGTCACTGCAGCACGTGCTCAACATGTACATGAAGCGGTTCTCTGAGCGCAGGTGCCTGTCCAGCAGGATGGCCAGAGACACGGACAGGTTGAGGAAGATGATGGCAGCTGCCAAGCTGATGTTGAAGAGGAAGAGCAGGACGTTGCCAAAGCTGTTGAGGGGGAGCGCTAGAAAGAGACTCTGGCTGATGTTCATGGAGGCAGCGGGCATGACAGCCTGGGGAGTCTGCCGCCTAGGTGGTGGAGTCGACTCTGCTTTATGAAGGAAGACAGACGAGCACTGGGACCGACATCCAGTCACAGGAACAACAAGTCACACATCAGCACACATTGGCATCACAATCACCACTCAGCCGTTCATCCTCCTCTGATTACCACTGTGGTTTGCAAGTCCCAATGAAGACACTTGTTTTGTTTTTCGTATCACACTCTGATCCCATTACAACTCTCACAACACTTAATCACCAGAGGAATTCACATTGTTTCTCATGAAGAGCTTCATTCACTCAGAGGGAAAGAAAGAGAGAGAGAGTGAGAGGAGAAACAGAGATGGTCATATCGGATGAAAGACAAGCACAGCTATTCCAAATACTGTATTGACACAGACTGACTTCCTGAAAAAATATTTGACTTGATCTTTTTGGTCTTGACAAACTGCAACCTGAGACATGTGGTCCTCTTGACACTGTGTCTACAGCACCGGCTGAGGCTGAGGCCCGCTAGGAAGCCAACAAGAGCGCTGAGAACTAGGGGCGCACTGATAGCCATTCTTTTTTTAAAGTTCCAATAGGCTGGTACCAATTAATGACGCCCCCGGAACAAACAAAACTCAATATTTTTTTAATTAATTAGACAAATATATTGAATAACAATAAGTAGTGGATCTTAATCCGCAAATTCGTGACTCTCGCCAAGTGTCGAGTGTCCCAAAAATACGTCACAGATACCAGCGGCGAATGCGTGTACAGTAATTAGTGTATCACAAATGTGAGTCTCATTTCACAAACAGAATTTTAAGTTTTACAAATTAATTTTTGTTCTGCAAACGAAAATGATATATTTACCAAAGCACATTTATTTGGAAAGACCAAAATACACGTTAGAAATGTTACATTTTCCTCTGGGAATATCAAAATACAAGTGCAAACCATTGACTATTTGTGGATCACCCCCTGTGCATTTACAAATATTTTTGGGACAAATGTAAGCCCATACCTTATAAACCTGACAGAGTGCTCCTCTTTTCATCAGTACAGGAAATGAATATCTGCGGTCTGCTGAAAGCTCCACAGAAGAAGACTCCTCAACAGAAGACGGCATAATCGGTTAGCCTCTTTGTAGCGCTCGAAATCGGTGCGGTGGTTTGATGCCAAATGACTCATCAAATCCGTGGTCTTGAATGTTTTTGGTGTTTTTCCTCCGTGACTGCACATCATGGCTGTCAGGTGGGCATCTCTGCAGGCTCTCTACAGGCAGTGTGATTTTCCAGGGAAATGCCAGTAACCGTTGTCTTTTGTCATTGTCGCATCCCAATGTACAATATAAAGGAGTGGTAACATTACTCATAATGTGTCAATATAAATAGTATCTATATTACATATGTATATTTGTCATTTGATGGCCGATTCTGATGACATAAATCGACGATCGATCGGTGCAGCCCTACCAAGGGCATGATGATTTATGTTGTGGCAGAAGATATGGATGCTGATGATCTCAAGCTCCTTCGAGAGAAACTTATCACGGAAAAGGTGAGAAATTCTGTTATCGATTCTGCACAGTGCATCGGACAACAAGGTACAGATCATGGCCCAGCAGGAAGTGAGGAAATTCAAAGTACTCAGAGCAGCATGGTAGGCTAGAAACGTCACCCTTTTACATTCGACCATGGCCTCAACATACCCTCAACAGGTCTATAAAGACAGAATTGTCATGATCGTGAAGAATATTATATATTCTTTATGCCGAAGAATTTGTAAGGTTTCCTTGATGTTGCAAAGCTTACATTTTACTCACACACGTCCTCTACATCACATCCATGAACCTCAATCGCCGTCTTCCTCTCCTGCTTTTGCCTGGTAATGTAAATCATCTAAGAAATGAAATTTTGTAATGTGCTTCATCCGACATGATCCCTGTGTGTCCACACCACCCAAGTCTGGCCTCCCTATGTCTCCAAACTTCTCTATATGAGCTGTCAGTCTGTCTGTCTTCCAATCTGGTCTTTCACAGTCACTCCCAGTAAAAAAAAACCCTTAGCATTTCATATGTGCTTCCTTTTTGAGCTACACTCACTAAGCCACACACCATGGGCTCAGACTCAGAAGTGTGTGGAGGCAAATGGTCAATAGGGGGCGCTGCTCCACACCTAATCTTCATATTTCATTTCTGTTATGACTATGAACATGTTCAAAGGGCACTGCCATGCCACCAATAAATATAAGGCAAACAGATTGGAGAAAACAGTTTTCTCTTCATTACATACTACTTCAGGGGCGCTTGACAGAAGTGGCCCTTCAGCCCAGTGACGCAGCAAATCACAGACATGGATAAATGGACACATGGCTCCAAAAATGCTTCCAATCAGCACCCTAGGATCTGTTGCCTGGGGGCACCTTTCTGCAGGGCCCCAAGTTTCGTGATGCTAATGCCACGTAAATTCAGAGAGAGAAAGGGGGAAAGCAGTTGAGTATATCACTATCCAATCATTTGGACCGGGTTGGCTAGTTTGGTAAGATCATGTTTTTCCAGCTTTGGTGACTGAAACGTTTGGTTATAGTGAGACAACAATTACACTGCCTGGCCAAAAAAAACAGTCACCACCAAAAAAAAGGGTCATACACTGTAATATTCCGTTCGTTGATTACAGCATGCATTCGCTGTGGCATTGTTTCTATAAGCTTCTGCAATGTCACAAGATTTATTTCCATCCAGTGTTGCATGAATGTTTCACCAAGATCTTGCATTGATGATGGTAGAGTCTGACCGCTGCGCAGAGCCTTCTCCAGCACATCCCAAAGATTCTCAATGGGGTTAAGGTCTGGACTCTGTGGTGGCCAATCCATGTGGGAAAATGATGTCTCATGCTCCCTGAACCAGTCTTTCGCAATTTGAGCCCAATGAATCCTGGCATTGTTATCTTGGAATATGTCCGTGCCATCAGGGAAGAAAACATCCAATGATGGAATAACCTGGTCATTCAGTCAGGTACTCATTCTTTGAGCACATAATGTTGCTAAAGCTATGTTACCTATCCAATAGGAGGCTCGTACCTATTTGCTTAGTTAAATCCAGGTGGCGACTTTTTTGGCCAGGCAGTGTATACGGTCACATTGTTGATGTGACTGGATTCTGGTAGTATAAACATTCTAAGTTGCCTGACAGGGCTTTTCTATAGCTGTATAAATATTATGAATGAAAATGTAAAGAACGTTATTGGATAATTTGACTTTAATAGTGTTTACAGCTACAACATATGCTGTAGCTCTCCTCTTAGTGCTGGAGTTGGAGCAATGTATGACTTGTCAAACTAAACAGGCCAATCAGAAGTTTGACAAGCCAGATGTCTTAAATCAAATTTTCAACCCAGTAGCAGTTTCCTGATTGAGATGAGATGAAGTTTGATCTTCTAAGTTCATCAGCAACAATTACAGACCTGTAGAACAGTAGATACTGTGGATAAAACACTTTGTGTTCAAGTTATTTCTAAGGATTTGTGACTTTTGAGAACATAATTGCAGCATGGTTTCTGTCATAGTATAAATGCAACATACTGTATCCTCATTTTAAGATGAGTTGTAGGGATGGGAATCGTTTTCTATCTCACTTGCATGTTTCAATCCCACATCATATTTTGGATTCATAGCAAAGCATTTTATTAGTAATGATTCTGGTTATGATTCTAATGTGATCTGCGTTACAAAATGAGAAACAGCGACATTAAAGTTTTAAAGATTTGGACATGGTTAGATGGAATTGCTGCAACTGTTGCATGAAAGAAATAACAAATAAGAAGTAATAACATAAAAAAAAATATGATATTGCCACTTCATCCACTGGCTGACAGTGCACAGCGCATTGGTGTTAGGTTAATCCAGTGATACACCAAGATGGAAGCTGTATTTGACCCGCTTATGAGAACCTCAGCAGAATCACAGTGTATTTTATGGTTGTGTATGCAAACAAAATTTGTTGCAATTTCTTTGTATTCACAGAATGATATGCCGGGACTTTCAAATTATTCAAATTATGTATTGGTTCGTGTTGGTCTCTGTGACAATTTAAGTAACAAAAATGTTAATAAAAAACCACAAAGTAAAACCTGTTGTGTTTTTTAATTCTGAGGAAAGTCTTTTCCCGGTGGCCGTTCTTTTAGTCTCTTGTTAAAGCTGTGGCACAGCTGTCTCACACTCAGGCTGTGTGTGTCTGCTATCACTGGGAGATTAGATTAGATGGCCTTTATTGTGCCTCACAGTGCAAGAAAACACATTTGTTGTGTTGTTGGAGTGTTGATCTTAGTTTTGTAATGCCTGGACAGTTTGCGTCACAGCAGCTGTAGCGGGTCAGGAATCAGCTGCTCAAAGTCAACAATCTCTGCAATCTCACCGGAGCAGACGCACTGGTGGATCTCATCACATCAACAGTGTGAACTGTTGAGTTTCTTGTGTAAAAAGTACAATTAAAAGTACAGTCATGAACTCCAGTACGCTCGGGTTTTGTCATGTTTACATTACTATTCAAACAGACAATTCAAGCGTGACAAGCAGATATATAAAATGAGATACATCCATCATGGATTGTGCATTCATGTTTTTAAATTGTTCACAAGGGCCAATAAAGACCTCCGTTTTAAAGAACTGGAGCTCTGATCTCAGGATTCACAAGGTTAACACAAACTCCAGTTGACACCTGACAGTTTCACTTCTGATGCGTGCTCATGAACCAAGCATGACCCACTCCTGTCTCACTGCAGTCAACCCAGCGCTTTTGGAACTTTTTGAACTTAATGAACTAAATGACAGTTTGGCAGGGGACCTAGTAACAACACAAGTTGGTTACAAACCTGTTACAGTGAGCACAACCATAAATGGAATTGCTATTTCTAAAGTCATATGCAAATCTTTTTTTCCCACCATTGAGAATCACTAAGGGAATTGGTATGGAACTAAACAGGGTGGAAAATGGAATGAGAATTGTTACATGGTGCATTTGTATGGTGTTTTTTTCCCTCTTCAGAACTCATAAATCAGTAATAGAAGAGCTTGAAAAACATGAAAAATGAAATGTCTATGAGGGTATCCCCACTCAAGTCTAGCAGAAGTCTGGCCATGGACAAGTGCTGCCATCTAGTGTTGATAATCAATTCATCACTGAATAATGATAAGAATCATTTCAATGCAGCAGCAACCTCCCAGCAAGTGAAAATTGTTGAGTTTCCACGACGGCAATGAACGAGCACTGACCTAACTTAAGTGAAATACACTTTCAGTAAGAAATCATCACCTCATTCTAATATCAATGTGGCGTTTCTAGAAAGGGAGGTGTATTCACCAGGCTCATTTTTCAGATGGAAAAGCCGAGTTTGTCGCAGAAACAACACGGCCTGCAGTTTCGCTGGGGAGACATTTTTGTTTCAACATGATGATACGTTTTCTTCCATGAAATCTGAGTCAGATGTGAAGAGTCGTGGCACCACACCATGGGATAGAGAGCGGCAGTAATGGCTGCAGTTCAGACTGAATAATTAAATCCGCTCGGGGGTCAGACCACAGCAAACGTTTATCATTTTAATAGACCTAAGTCACAGAACTGAAGTTGTGTTTGCAGTGTTGTGAGACTTGAGTGGTTTGCAAGCACCAAAGATATTAAGGTCAAGTGTTTGATGGAGCAGAACCACAAACAAGTCATCGATTAGAACCCTCACGAGGTTCTGCAGCGGGGCCTCATTATCCCGGCCACACATGAAAACACTTGTTGAAGTGAAACCCCGGGAGACGTCGGTGTTTGTTTAACAACTGCATAAATACCGGAGCTGCTCCTGTCCTCTGCTGGAGCACCAGGATGCTCCGCAATTGCACCGTCCCTCTGTCGGTGGACTTTGACACACCCGGTGACTTTTTCATCTTCACCTTCCACATCCTGTTTGCCACCAGTGCCGTGCTGGTGGCCGGTTCTGTGGCCCTTAGCATCTCCTGCACCAGGTCACTGCGCAACCAGAACCGCTTCATCTTCATGCTGAACACCAGCATCAGTGACACTCTGACCGGCTTCTCTGTCTACTACCTGGGGCTCTTCGACGTCCAGGAGGGCTACCCGTCTAGAAACGGCACTTTCTATATCCTGCCTTCGTTTCTCGGTGTTAATGTGCTGACCTTCCTCTTTGCTCAGTTTGACCGCTACTTTGCAGTTTGCCACCCGTTCTTCTACAACCGCTTCATCACCAGGTCGTTTGTGATTAGTGTGTGTGCCTTCTGCTGGATCTACACCTACTCCATCCTGACTGTCCAGAACATGGTGCCCATCTCAAAAGCGGCTCAGATTAACGCCTTTGGGGTGATGACGCTTCAGATCATCGTGCTCATCAAAGTCCTGATGACCATCAAACTCTACATTATCGCTCGCAATCATCTGGTCAGAGAGGTGCCCAGTGCAGAGAGAGACAACAAGAAGGAGTCTCTGCGCATCATTGTGTTCGTGGTCATCTGCTTTCTGGCTCTGTGGTGTCCCTCTTTCATCAACATCATCGTCCGCCAGCTGACCAGAACAGGACTGAGGTTCAGGAACGAGGCCACCAACCTGTTTGCCATCATGGCTCGCCTGAACGCTCTGGTGACACCGGCCCTGTACATCTGGGGCAGCCCGGCCCTGAGGGCGGCCGTGTGGAGGGTCATCTGGCGCTGGATCCACCCCAGGAGGAGAGTCCGGTAACAACACCGCCTCATCCAAATCCTATAATAACAATGTGTCAAGCTTCAACTTCTACCTTTCAGGGTCCGATTCAACTTCGATGACATGAAAAACAAGCTAAAACTGAACCGAGCAAGCAACAGGAAGTCGAAAGAAGAGATGAAGACGTGAATGTGAGTGTATGAATGCAGAGTTAAACAAAGCAGACCGATGTTTTGTAAATGACTGCGACAATAGTGAAACACCTTAATTTGTTCACAAAAAATAGACTGAAGAGTTAAACATGATATAAATGTTTTAAACCAGCGTAAGCTGTGAATAACTGGTCAGATCATTATGGCAAAATGTTGTGTTCATTGTTGCACTTCCAGCTTCACCTGACATACTGCGGCAAACAATAGTGGCTGCTGTGCGGTACTTAGACTTCCGAAAGACCGACCGTTCAGGGCGCTTCTTCTTTTTTAATCATGTCCGTACTACCTACAAACGATACGCCTCCCGCCATACACATGCGCATTAGCGTGTCCATTAGTCGTCACAACCACAATGCTACAGAAATGTAATATAAATTACCTGCTTAACTTCCTCAAACTTTATGTAGAGCATTAATTTCAGACTGTAGAGTTTTTGTCTCATTTGGCATGTCAGTCTAGATGGGTGTAATCCTTTTGTAGGTGACAGCAAAGAGGAAGAGTTTAGCTGTGAACGGGAGCACACACTTTAGATATATGTTTGTGTCTGCACGGCGCTTGGGTGTTTCGTTTGGAGAGAGACAAACAAACAATTAAAAAAAGGTCTTAAAGGTTTCAGGTTGTCTTTTGGCAAATTTTACAAATACCACAATAATTCAAATATTTTCTTGACAGCAACAAAGAAAATAAATAAATATTTCTGAAGAACGGCAAAACAAATCTCTCAATCATGATGTGGTGTAACAGGAGCTAGTTTTAGTGACGTTCCTCAGGCTTCCAGTTGATTTTTTTGCTTCATCTGGCAGCGATGGATGACCTTAGGAGTCAACTCTGGGCAGCAGAACTTATTTTTGTTCATGCACCGACATTGCCTCTTGTTTCCTGTGTGAATCTGTAACAAAATTGTGACACATTAATCCAGGTCGTGTCCTCACGTCTACAGTTGTCATATGCTGTGGTGGCCAGGAGTCAGCATGTGACCAAGCCCCGTATGAAACAAATGCATCACTGTTTTATTCAAAGTAGTTTGTGCTTGCATGTGTGGAAACTAAACATTCATGTTTAAGACAGGGAACGTTTCAGTTCCAACATGACAATGTACACGAGAAGAAAGAAACTTATGACGAGGAGGTACATGCAACACTCTTTAATCGACATAATCTATACACACCACAAACACGGAGAAAAAACAAGACCACGCTGAAACATCAACTCTTCAAATGACAAACTCACAAGGAAGAATAGATCATGTAGAGCTCTATCAGTAAAGTGACCCATCTGATCACTGAGTCATGCAGTCATTGAACCATATGAATCATGCTTCATAAATAAATAAATAAATAAATGTTATGTTATGTTAATATTATAAAATAGGTGTGAAATATCTTCCAGGGATTATGAGAAAAACAGGCATGTTGTGCGTAGGTGTGGGTGTGAGACCGAGCCTAGTACACACAAAGACATGAAATTCTCATCAGACACATGACAGCGCATCAGTTACGTTTTTCCATTTGCTCCAATGACTCCAGCGTGACATCACTAGCGGGTCTCTGGATCGGACCCTCAGTCTGCTGACTCCCTGTGGTATCAGAATTGACGTGGTTGTGCCATGCTGATTTGAGAGAAGCCACGTGGTGAGAAGATGTGATGGATGGGATTTAAATTTGTATGATGAGTCAGTGAAGGAGTGCTCACCTCGCCGTTGTCCCTGGACACGTATTCGATCTCATGCTCGAGCTGAAAGAAGCTGTGAGGTCTGGACCAGCTAGAAGGAGGTTCGATGGTCACATTCAGAGCTATCCCTTCCTCCTCACATTTGACAATGTCAGGGCTGTCAGGTTGAACTGGACCAGAAAAAAGGATCATTACAGTACATGATAAATACAGTTACTTCAAGTGAACAGGTAACACTTGAGAAATTCTATGCTACAAACCTTATAATTCAGATTTTTTTAATAACTAGCTATTACATCATAAAAAAGAAATGCACATTTCTGCTTGTATTAGGTTTAAATGGCTTCATATTCTATCGATTTGAAAACTTGTTATGGATAACTGGCATGTCTCTTTCTTTTTCGATTTCATATGCACTATGATGTTTCATTATTATTTATATTTTCTATTTTATTATTCACTGGCCTTTCATATTTGAAAGGTGCTCATTAATGAATTGCTTGATAAATATCATTATTATTTCTTGAATGCATTGTGCTCACTGATATCTCTGAGGAAAAAATGCCTCGTCCTCCTCAGGATGGAGTAGTGGTCAGCGAAGGCCTCGACAGTGAGAGTGAGCACGTCGGTTTCCTCGGCAAAAGGAGTGAGATGGTGTGCGACGTCAAAGTGAAGCTTTCCTTTGAGAGTCCTATGTGAGCTCTGCACCCACTGACAGGAGGTCAAACCCTGAGAGCTGCATGGAAAGAAATAAAGAAGGTCAATATTAGAGCCAGTTTTACCATACGTACTTTTAATTTATGAATGATCTACCAGTTTGAGCCGAGTCCGAGACGCACAGTGGAGTACACAGAGTGGTTCCATTCACAGCTGAAGTGGCAGTCATAAGATTTTGCCCAACATCTCAGGAAAGACTCTAAATGGAAGGGGGAGGAAAAATGAAAATTGTGATGTCAAACTGCTCCTGACTGTTGCCTTGACTTTTGCCCAGAGCTGCCACTCACTAAAGTGCTCGTCATTCACTACATTCTCCTCCAGCAGGTGAGTGGATGACAGCTCAACTCCATTCCTCCAGCAACTGTATTCACCCAACATGGGCTGGTCTACATCCTCCACCATCAGATCCAGTTGCTCTTGATGGTAGGCAAAATCCACCTGCTCCAGGTCAGCACCATTAAACTTCCAGGTGACTGGGCCAGGAGAGGTCGTGTCACAGTGGATTTTGACGTGACTGGACTGATTCTGAGTCACAACATCTACAGACACACAAGCATCCACATCAGATATCAGAATATTACATGTGGCATTATATTCATACGATGCATTTGCAAAGCACGTACACTTTTTTGGAAAGCTACCAAGAATGTGAGTTTTTGTCTGGGTGGTCAACAGGACGACAAACAGCAAAACTCTCTGAGAAGAAAAAATGCAATGATTACAAGTTGGTACAAAGATATCTTCGCAATACTTATGTCAGCCACCAGATAGTGCGTGCAACAAAAAATTGGCAATAATCATTATCATTTTATCAGATAGACTAAATGTGCCTTACTAGCAATAGCTATTAGTTCTTTCTAGGGTTTTTCTCTATATAGTTATGAGTAAAATTTGATTAGATCAGTTTTGTGAAACACAACACAACACAGCGTACTTCCTGGTAAATACTTTTAAGCAATTTTCTTAAGCAAAATGTGGTTTTATTGGCGAGGGACTTGTGTGTCCCTTTAACCGTGATCTTTCACTTTAACGCCCCATATTACTGTTTTTAAAATGTTTCAATTGCAATTGAGACGAAAGGTCCATGTTCATTTCTGCTCACACCTGAGCTCACAAGTATTAGATGTATAGTTGATAGAAGCAGCTGGAATTAGATTTTCTGCAGGGTGTGAGAGGCTCAAACATCCAGATGAGACTATAACTTCAAAAATAAGAGGTTACTTTATTCCTCTCCTCTCTCTTTGAAATTGTAAAGAAATGGGGTTTTTTTTAATGATATTTTTTCTTTGAAAATTGACCACATTTATAAGGTGCAATAAAGGACATGAACAAATAGCAGCAATCTCAATCATTTCATTATGAAGCTGAACTATTATTATAAAATATCCAATATTATAAAAATACATGTTGCAAAATTGATAAAAGCGTCAGTGTTCTTCAGTATCTTACCATTGTGGTGAATATGGAGCGATGGTGGACAACAGGAGCGTGCTGGCTGTAAATCTGGTGAGTTATCTCAGCACCTAGAAAGCAGCATTTTATATTACCCTGCTTTGCATCATTCTCAATATTGTTTCGTTCATATTCGTCATCACATCAAGGCTGGAGGTGAAAATGAAACTTGTGTAGTAAGCAGATAAAGATGACCCACACACAGTTCCTCTATACGGTTTTGTATGACAAATTTCATAGACAGACTTCGGTTTGACACCATTGGTTTCGATCAAGATTCTGATAAAAGTGTGGGTGTCCAGTGGGTGTGAGGGGACTGCCCTCCACTCACACACATAATTATTAGACCGCTCATCATGTGAATGAAAAGGGAAAAGGGAACAAAGTAGAGTCATATGCACTGCTGATACACATGATTCATTCATACATACCTGACACTTTTTTTTATTTCCTCTCCAACCTGTCAAAGAACCTGTGCCATTGTCTGATTGAGGACCATGGTCTCGGGGTTAGAGGAAGTGGATCCAGTTTTGATAAGAATATTTTTGATGTACCAAACACCATTATCAGATCAAGATGCAGTTTCAGGGGCAAAATCTGTTCAACAGAGAGTTCAAGAGAGACATAAAATGCAAATTAAACAATGACATTTGTCAATGATAATAATAATAATTACAATAATAATAATAACCATCCAGCCGGTCACATCACCAAGACAGTTGCAATAGATTGAGATGCTTGAAAGATGCAAGGAGCATGATTTGGCCAAGTGATACCATGCAGATTGAAAATAAGATGTGACCTAAAATAGAACCTTGTGGCCCACCTCAGGTGAATCTGGCTGAGAAAGAGAAGTGACTCAAGGTAACTGAAGTCCTGTCTGATATGATAAACGACTGGAACCAACTGAGAGCAGTGTCTGTGATTCCCACACAAGAGGGAGAGCAGTCCATAAAGTTCCCCGATCAGCAGTGTCTCAAAGCGGCACTGAGATTTAACACAAATGTAAAAATGGGGGGTTCGCCTGTGCTGAGACCAGACTGGCATATTTTTCAAAAGAGAATTTTGAGGTAGATTTCTGAGGACATTCATTTTCCTGTGAGCTTAAATAAGATGAGAGGCTTAAAATAATTAGGATCCTTCAAGATTGGGTTTCTTAAAAGGAGGTTGGAGCGTTACATGTATAGAGGCTGAAAGAAATGTACCATCAAATACTGACTGGGTAAGGCTTAGGGCTAACTGATAAAATACTAGGCCAAACAAAATATCTAAAATTGCTTTGAAGAAGACCTGATGACCTTGCCATAGAAAAACTTTTTTTTTTGGATATTCTTGCGGACGCATCTATGAGATTGCATCTATTGATCCCCTTTGAAATCTTAGGTTATTAAACAAAGCCAGAAAACCAAAATCAAAACTGGAAATCCATGAGTACATCAGGAAGAAGGATGAACTGCTCTCTGAATGTCTCAGACAGCAGGAACATGATGAGGAGAAGAGGAAGAAGACATCGCCCATCACCAGTACATCTGTGAGTCTGACAATAAAAGTGATATAAATTACCAGGGACCCTCATTGATTTGACCAATGAAGAATTTCAAGGTGACTCTGGCCAAATCCAAATGCTGTTGTCAGGGTTCCTCTAAGTAACCCCATGAGTTAGTCCCTGAGTTTCCCTGAGTTAGTCATCAGCTATTTGCTTTTGCCAAATGCCATCTATGGAGGAAGAAGTTTTGGTGACACTGTGGGTTCACATGTGCAAATGGGTTCCTCTTACACATGCAAAATGCTTCCCTTGTGAACAGAGCTCATGTAAATTAGGTAGTTCAGTGTCACTGTCTCTAAGTTGCAGATAATAATTCATTATGCAATTCATAGACTAGATATGAAACTGTTAGAAATGTCAGAGGATGACCTGCAGAAGGGGTCAGCTGAGAAGCAGAGAACATCGAGACTTTTATTACACAAGAAAAACCGTACAGAAGCGAGACACTTTCTTTCTACATGAAAGAAACAGTTTAGGTTGAGGAGTGGGAAATCAGCCGAGTTGACCAACATATACTGGTCTCAAAACTGGAAGTATATGGGATGAGAGGTTAAATCAAAACGGGAGCGATGGAATGTGCCTCAAGGCTCAGTTCCGGGACCTAAATTGTTTATATGACACATATGACACAAATGTTATCAACAGTGGAGAGGATCTAAAAACACTAATTAAGAACAGAGAAATGGAAATGAAAAAAAAAAAAGATAGAAATAGACTCCTTTAAGGAGGGGAAAATTTGTCATTTTCTGTCTTTTCCAGTCAAAATACGGACAGTAACTTGCCCTTGACAATGAAACTAAACTAAATCAATAATAAAAACAATAATGATAATGTACACATGTACTCACACAGGCAAACACAAAAGTAAAACACAACCAAACAAGACACATAACAGACAATAATACACACACGTTCACAATTAAATAGAAACAGTTTTATGCACAATTAAATACAGACACTGAGCTAAAAAAAAAAAAATAAGGAAAGAGGGTTTAAGAGGCAGAAATTGAACTGTTCTTCACTCTGCTGCTTTTCAACCTCTGCATCATAAGAGTAGAAATATTGACTGAGTTGTGTGTAATGTGTCAACTAAGAAGCCATGTGATATAAGAGTTAAACAAATGTCATAGCAGCTCTCCTGGAAGCGCTGTCGTAGTCTACGTGACACGCAGGTATACGCGGTCTGGGAAGGTCGGAACTTTCCGTATACGGTCTGAGAAATAAGCGAAGACGCGTAATGACATCCTGATGAAAGCAGGTTTTGAAAGCGGGGTCCAGCGTCAACACCGATTAATGCTGAAAAATAAAGGTCGCCAAAGTTGTAACAGGTCCTGCCTCCTCACTGACGCAACATCCGAGCACCGGCGGAAAAATACGCGCAAGCAGTGCTGTGACGGACGGTGGCGATGAGGTGACCACCGGTAAGTGTCAGGAAAACACGAGCGGTGGTGCGCTGTGCAGCTGCGCCCCGGCCCAGAACTCTACACTGGTGTTGTCCATTGTCAGTCTTTTGATGATGACCAGCATCAATGGGCTCCCAGTCATACTTTTTCACCCATGGAGGTACATCTCAACGGCTCAGAAGCCATCGCTCTGCCATGCAAGCCATGAGTACCTGCTTATCTGCCTTCATCCTGCACTTGTGGTCCATCCTTCAGTTCATGGCCTAAGTTTGACAACAGCTGCGTTCCAAAAATATAAACAAGTGTTCATAGTTTATCAATTCATCGATAGTCATTATGTGTTTCATTATTTGAGCCAATACAATGGCATTCATGGTTACTGTTGGGCAGATTACAGAGCACATACCAATGAAGTGTTTGCTAAAGCAAGAGTACTGCAGTTTCCTGAGCTAGAAGACAGACCACCACTGCTGGTCATGTTTAGAGCCAGAAATGAATTGCTACTGGATCATCTACAAAGACTGTTTAAACTATGTTCTGATGAAGAGGAGCAGAGAAGAAGAGGGAAGTCCTACCAACCATATGCTAGAACCACACTGAGACTAATGTACACTGCAATAGTGGGAGCGAAAATGTGCAACTCACTGACAAAGGAAATGAAAAACCTAAACAACGTGACGGTTTTCAATACAATATGTCTGACACACAAACTGCTAGATTATTCTGGTAAAAAGAGATCAGAAGGAAGTGAAGGGGGGGGGCATGGGATTGAAATAAACATTCATAAACATTGAAGACTGAGGACCTTATCTTGACATAATTTGCTATATCCACTGCAAGGTTATTTCTGCTGTGTCATCGAAGCTTCATGTTCTCGACAAAGACATTGAATCAACAAAACTTCATCCAGCCTTTGGCATAAAAAAGCATTCAAATTGTTCACGCTTGGTCCAAGTTTCTGCCTGAAGGTGTTTTCTACCAGGCAGTTATTCATAATGCGGATGTGAGAGGTGGGTCATGATGCAGCAGAGGCCTCAAACTGATCCACACATGGCTGCAGGTTTGGATTCTAGCTGAACCATAGCACAACACTGGCCAACCGATCAACTGATTACAGTCTTCAGACAACTGCCTGATGGAGCTGTGTGACAATTTAAAGTTGGAACAAAAAAACTTGCAGCCACTGCGACCCATTTTTGGGTCAGTTTGAGACCCCAGCTCTTACATCTGGTACTGGGTGCGCTACTCTATCAGCTCCTCACAATAGCATTCTTCCTCAGCATTTTCCCCAAGCTTTAGATCAGCCTGAGAACACCAAACACACAAACTGAACGACACATGGGTTTCCATCCCCATTTCACCTCGGAGGAAGCAATATTGTAGCTGGCTAACAAATAAAAACCCTGCAGTCACAAGACGACTATGGAACACCATCTACACTGGGTGTGGAGGGGGGTTTACTGGAATGGTCGCAACCTGACCTCTATCTCATAACCATCAAAACTATTGCCCATGCTTGTTGCAAGATGAAAGAAAAACAGTCATTTGTTTTAAATGTCTTTAATAAACAATTCATATCACCAAAACGTGTTTGATGTAATTTCATGACAATGCAGGTGAGTTGGCGTGAGAAAGAAAAAGGTTTGCACGTTGAACTCCATTAAATACTGTGAGCGATGGTGAGGAGCTAAAACCCAATTTCTCATGACTGCCAAGGTGATGGATAAAAAGGCAACTTTAATTTGTAGCCACAGTGCAGCAGCAGAAGATGAACAACTATAAAATGCGTCCACAGGGGAAGAAGCTCAGTGGACAGGGGGGAGCGGACTTAAAGTTACTAGTTTGCTTCGTTCTTTGAAGCCTCATCAAAGTTTTCAACGAGATCTGAAAGAGAAAGTGGGTTACAGTCAGATTTGATTGTGCCAACACGAGTGGAATCTCTGAAACGAAGTAAGAAGTTACTATTTGTACCTGGAACTTCATCATCCTCCTCTTCAACGGCAGCCATCGGGGCTTTGCTCTCCCCGGCTACAACGAGAGAAAACATGCGGTTAGGACACAGCCGACAGGTTGTCAAGGCCAAGGTGTGGAGGGGTCTTTACTGGGTTTGGGCAGATTCTCTGCTAGCCTCCTCAGGCTGGTCAAACTGTCAGCACCCAGCTGGTTCAGGATTCCAGGCAGCATCTCTGTCATCTGCTTGTTCTCAGCATGGCCGGTGATGGTGAAGGTGTTGGCAGCCAACGAGGCCTGAACCTTGGGGTTGTTGAAGTGGATCACTGTCCCCTGGTTTGTGAACATGTTCACCTTTGGACAAAGAGGGAACATAAATGTCAGTCAAACTTTTCCTGTTCTTGCAACTGTTTAAGATTCTTTGAACATGGTCACAAGAGCCCACGACAACGAGTGACCAAGTGAATGAGAAAAAAAATATTTTTGTTGCTTGTTTGTTTATGCACTGAACATTCGGAGGCTGAATATATTCAATTAAAAATATACAATACTCGGTTTTGGTGACTAACATTGTTGTGTGACACGATCATGCAATCAAACAACCTGTAGAGCAGCCTGGACGACGATTTTCGCTTCGAATTGACAATGCGATATCATCAATTGCATTTTTCAGATGCAAAAATGGTGATGAAGGTCAAATGAGCTCAGTGAGACTGCTGACAAAATTCTGGCAACCCACTTTCAGAAGCACTGTTGTGGGACTCTGGCAGCACAGACTCCCTGCTCAGCAGTTCAACACAAGTCGAAATTATTTTGACTATCCAACCAATGAGTCACACGTTTCCGCTTTAGTTGATCATTTCTTTGTTGACCACAGTGTCAAGTATTAAGTGCAGACAGCTCCATTGTTATGTTGTTTCAGTGGGAAGTGTGAATCCAAGTCAGCATAAAGCTGAGCTTTTCCAAAAGTTTGCAGTGACATTGTAAGCCTGTTCATAATGGATAAGCTAACCAAAAAGAATTCATTTATTGAGGGTCTACGTGGTTTAATGCATTTTAGGAAAACATTAAGGATTAACATAAAGAAAAAAAACAAAAGAAAAAAAGTGAAAATTTGGTTGGGATTTTTTTTAGGCAAAGGCTGACTTATGCATGTAAATATTTATATATATGAAAAACATGCATAACAATGTATTCCAGACTATTTACGCAATATAAAAAAATAAAAAGAAACCACATTCAGCCAGGCGTTTTAAATTTTGACCACAATATGAAATGAATGTCTGGATTTAAGCAAAGTCCTACCAAGACCCAAGTGAACAAAGGTGTTACAAAAAGCATGTATTACATGTGATAAACAAGTAAAACCGGTACCTCCTCAATGCCAGAGATGTTGTTGACTCCCAGCTTTTTAAGAGAAAACTGCAGTTTTTTGTCATCAGCTGTAGCTGTTCGGTGCACCACCTTCTTCTTTCTGCGAGCAGAACCCTGCAAAGTGACAATCATGATGGTAGTGACAAACACTCCAACACTAATCTTAAATGGAAGGCTTTTGACTCACCTTGCCACCTATGCGAACCTGCGCCTGCAGTTTGGCAAGCTTTTCCTGATTCATGATCTCCTTCATCTAAACAATAGACAAATTGGACTTGTAGATTATCCAAGAAGAATGCTCACATTTCAATGTTGAAATATTGCTGTAATCCTCAAACCACAGTTTTGCAAAAGCAAATCAGAAACACCAAGTGAAGTGGTGAAATGACAAGAGAGACCTGTGGTGGTAGTAACTGCAGTTCCCACTAGTGCAAAAGTTGTTCATTAAATGAATACATGGACATCATATGCCTGCATTTCAACTATACACATTGAAACAGAAACAAGCAAGTACAAATATAAGTTACATTTGTGAAATGTTTATTTCCATACGTGATTGATTCGAGTGATCAGTTCCAACGCATGAGTGAAAGAGATCAATAAATCATGTAATGAATCTTACTCTCACGATCACACTTCTGACACGGGCTATCAACTAGATGTCACCATTGGTCCGCACAAACTCACGTTGGTTATTTCAATGGTCTGCAGAACGTTAAAAGTCCCCAAAATCTCCCTGAAGAGTGGGACAGCTGCTACACGCCTTAAAATAGCAGCACACCCACTGAAGATCCATACTAGTCCTGGTTAACAAAACTACGGAACTCATAACGTCAAAATTGACTCAAACGTTTCGCTGCACTGACGTTCGGAAAGTCCACCGATGATGATGTTTAGCAGACGGATGGTCATTCGTACTTGTTTCATTAGCGCAATCGTGATAATGCTATTTAGTTAGCAGCTAGCTAAGACTCGAGTCAAAGACGGGCCTCTTCGGATGAAAATAGAGAATTTAGCACATTTAAAACATGTACTACACCTCAAACGGTGTTCTCAGAAAATATCGAAACTAAAGTATAGGCCTGTGTAGATGTTAGGAAAGTGTAAAGACGCGAAAAGCAAAGAAATAAGAGAACGAACCTGGGAGTGTGTAAACACGCGGATCACACAACCGTCAGACGCTTAGAGAAAGGAACGCAGGCCGGAAGTGAGGCAAATAGATTGGCAACTTTTCAAGGTAAAACAGCTAAAATGTATTCCCACACACTCCCTTTCTATCTCAAAACTGTAAAGCTTCCAACTCATTATCGTTTTTTTCTTTTTTTTTTCTTTTCGTAGTGAACAGACAGTTACTCTGCAACACACAGCAAATATTTATTTCGCATACATTTTTTTGAAGCCTGTCACTCTTGGGAACTATTGTCTTGCTATGAATTCTCCCAAATAAATAAAAATAATCAATAATAATATTCATCATAATACATCTCTCTACTTTGCATTCTATCTTTTGACACGAGGATTTCGGAGCGGAAGTCGTCACTGGTACAGTCATGGCGACCTCCTTTTCAAGAAGAGGCAACGTGATAGTTGTGTAAAATGGTTTGATTTTGGTTTATTTAAGTTATAAATCTATCATAATAGACTTCCAACGAAGATTATTTAAGAAGTAAAGACACACCTCTGGGTCCCTTTGTCGAAGGTAAGGATCGTTAATGTCTTCATGAGGTCTTCGTGTTGCCTCTGGAGGCTGAACACGTTGTCTGCTGCAGTTTTGTTTTCAAAAATCGACACTTTCCGATGTTCTCTGTTGGATCAAAGCAGATTTCGGTGTGTGTAAATGCAATATGGACCTATTTGTTTAATTTGAATATATGCCGAATGTTTACATACCGAGAAACAACTTTTTAAATACATCGGGTTTTTGTTTGGAATCTATTCATTTGGACTATTATATTTCGTTTTATTTCCAATTATTTTGATGACTGCTGGCAGATAAAACATTAACAAACATTATAACCGAATATATTTATTTTTAATCATTCAAATTCATTTTTGCTACTACATTTACTACTCTTAAGTGCATCATTTAATTGTACTGCCACACTTTAATCTACATCCCAGAGCAGCCAGGAGAATGTATCTCACCACTGTCTATAAATAATATGTACCCCAAGTTTTGCACTCACAAATATGCAATAACTCTTTAGCTGTCTGGTGAGTTCCTCCTCCTTCTTGTTATTATCTTAATAGTTGACTCATTTTTCTGTTGTTCTGTGCAGGCTAATTATTCTGTGACAAAGTTGCGCCGATGGCTTCCTTCAAGCCCACCAAAATCCCAGTTTACCCTAAACTGGGGGAGAAAGTCACACAGGACACACTTTACTGGAAGAACTACAAGGTGAACCATCACATTGCTTTGCACAATTCTGTCATTTTGTTCTACCGATTTTAATGTTTTGTGTCGTTCATAGGCTCCAGTCCAGATTAAAGAGTACGGAGCAGTCTCGAGCATAGACTTCTCTCCTGTCGCACCACATAATTTTGCCGTGACAGCGTTCACCAGAGTATGCAAACAGTTGTTTCACAGTTAAAGTTTTTCATAACAACATCAAAAATGTAACATTTTATTTGTTTTTCCAGATCCATGTTTATGGACCCTTCTCTAAGGAGCCAGTCAAATCTTTTACTAAGTTTAAGGACACTGCATACTGCGGGAGGTTTCGGTCTGATGGACAGCTGTTGGTGGCGGGGTGTGAGGACTCAAAGGTGCGGTTGTTCGATGTTGACGGAAAGGTGGCGCTCAGGATGTTCAAGGGGCACACAAAGTATGTTAATCACCATTTATTGTTTTTGCTATGAAATATTTTACATGAATTTCTGTAGTTTTTGAATAGGGGATCTTCTCCGTCAATTCTATTACATTATTATTTGCTTGCATAATGACATTTAATCTAGTCAATGTCTTTGTCCACCTAGTTGTGGGATGATTTCTTGAGTGATCCATCGACTGAACCACATGATGATCTCAAGATTCTGACAACACATTAGAATTCAAAGCAGATCTACAAAAATAAGTGGCACCATTTTAATGCTCAGAAATCTGCTCTCAGGGCGGTACACGTGACGGACTTTACCTCGGACCGTTATCACATTATCACAGGGTCAGATGACTACACATGTCGGCTCTGGGACATCCCGAATGCAGCAGAGCTCAGCGTGTACCAGGAACACAAAGATTATATCCGCTGTGGTGTGACCAGCAAACTCAACAAAGATCTCTTCATCACTGGTCAGTTTAGTCTTCTTATATATGTATAATGTAGGCAATGTTTCATCACCCCCTCCCAAAGAAAAATGTCATCGCTAAATATGTTTTATTTTGTGCTGCAGGTTCATACGACCACACAGTGAAGCTGTTTGATGTCAGAACAGATAAGAGTGTGATGATGATGGAGCATGGCCAGCCGGTGGAAAGTTTGCTTCTCTATCCTTCAGAAGGACTCCTCGTGTCAGCAGGTGATGAAAGAGAGGAAAATTTTAATTTAATTCTTCTACATAATTACAGGAGGATCATTCATGGTGCCTTACTTAAATGAATGTTCAGTTTGGAACTGTTTTCTCTCATTAGGGGGTCGCTGTGTTAAAGTCTGGGATCTCCTCAAAGGAGGTCAACCCCTGGTGTCACTGAAGAACCACCACAAAACTGTTACTAGTTTGTGTCTCAGCAGCTGCGGACAACGGCTGTTGACGGCGTCTCTGGACAGGTGTTTACATCTGGTCTTTTTTCCTGTTGCTTGTGAGTCGATTGTAGGATCTAATGTCTAATGTCTGTTTCAGGCATGTAAAAGTCTACAACACAACCACTTACAAAGTCGTCCACAACTTCGACTATGCTGCCTCCATTCTTAGTGTGGCACTGGCTGTAAGTCTCTTTGTAATTTTGGTAGCCTTTAGTTGGCCTAGGATGATGATCTCTTGAGTGATCCATCGACTGAACTTCCTGATGATTTCAAGAGTCTGACATCGGCGCATGAAACAGTGCTCGGTTATTTTTAAAGGAATGAAGTAGAAGTGAATATTCCTCTACATTTCTTTTGTTTCCACCAGCCTGATGACGCGTCCATCGTGGTGGGCATGACAAACGGCATCCTGAGCGTCAAACACAGAAAGAACCCAGAAGATTCTAAAGTGGCCCAAAAGCGTCGACCAACATACAAGGTTTATGTCAAAGGAAAGAATTACGTCCCTAAACAGGTGAGAGTTCTTCAGTGTGCAAAGTGATGATGGTTGTACTAGCAATTTTAAGAGACTGTGAATCTAGCTCAGTCAGTCACCATGCAAGCCCATTCTTGTTTGGTATATGGTGTTACTGTGTCATGGGTGTTGGCGGTGATGGCTCTTGACAATCTTTTTGATGCCTTGGTTTGTAACTCGTTTGTAAGTTAAGTTACGGAGAGATTTTGATGAAACAGAAATGGGGTAAGGAGCAAGTGATTACATTTTGAGGATAGGTATGCTTGGATTTGTGAAAGATTTTACTTTACATTTCGATCTGGTTATTAAAGCGAAAAGAGGCAAAAATCCTGACTTCATAAAGAAAACTGTTCTATCAATTCACTTCCACCTGCTGTCATTGCACTTGAAATGTATCGAATGGGAATTATGGTGGAAAAAGAATGTCGCGAATAATATCCACGTCACGGTTTGGAAACAAGTGTGCAAGCGGAGGTGTGCACTGTCCCAGCATGTCTGTAGTGAATCTATTTTTTTGTGTGTTTTTTTATTTTTAACAGGATGACTTTCTTGTCAGTAAACCAGTCAGGCAGCACTTGGCTCAATATGACAAGCAGCTAAAGAAATTCAACGTGTCACTTGCTTTGGACGCAGCACTGCAGGTATGAACCTTCTGGAGCAAATGTTTGGAAACTGAACTTTCGCTTATTGTGTGTGACTAGACAGCATATCACATGTTCCTGACAGAGATCAGCAACCTAGTTGTCATTTCTGATCTTGTGGTCTCCTGATCTTAAAGGGCCTCAACTGCCAGTCAGTTGTCTGTTTTTAGACCACCATGTTTGAATGTGTTGCAGTACTTCTAGCAGCCTTCTCAAAACACCTCTTTCTCTCTGTAGAAATGGACAAGACACAGAAAACCAGAAATCCCAGTGGCTGTTGTGAAGGAGCTGGACAGGAGAGGGACGCTGAAGAACGCTCTCGCAGGGAGGGATGAGAAGGCTGTTTCTCAGATTCTAAACTTCTTAATTGGGTATGGTGCAAATGTTTAGAAGCTCTGTGTAATCTAAAGAAATATTAAATGATTAACTTTCTGTCATTCAAAATTCTAAATTAATATGGCAAAGGAAGGTTTGAGTCTTTGAATGTAATTCTTACCACTATGTCGGCCCCTGTCCTTCACAGGAACTTGGTGGACCCCAGGTTTACTCCCATCCTGGTAAAAGCAGCTGAGATCATGCTGGACATTTACCAGCCCATCATTGGCCAGTCCCCTGTTGTCGATCGCCAGCTGTTGCGACTCCAGGATCTTGTGGAACGTGAGCTTGACTATCAGTTGGAGCTCATGGAGGTGCTGGGCATGTTGGACACTATGTTTGCCTCTTGTTTGCCCAAAAAGGAGTTGCCCTATGCTGGACTTAGTAGATCTAATGGTGTGACAGAGGGAGAGAAGGGTGTGCTCACACCACTGGTGCAGGCCACCTGATGTGGACTGGTCGCGAGGATCTGCTTTATTTTTTAAAAATTGGAAACCACCCATGATTCACTTCTGAATGGAGACTTGTATGAATATGTAAAGCAGTGTTTGTGAACTTCTCCCACTTCCCATCTGTATATGTGTGTATGACCCTGAGTGTTAAACAGATTCACTGTCTTTTTCACAATCTTCACCAATGACTGCAGATTTGTTGGCAGATATAAATACATTTTTGTAATATTAAAAACAAATTATGTCAAATCTGCATATGTCTTCCAGTGGCTGAACAACAAAGTGTGGTATGAGGCAATCAGGAACTTCAGAGAATAATGTGAGGGCAGTGCAGGAATAATGGAGGGATGAGGGGGGTTACTTCAGTGATCTGCTGGATAAGAGTGAGGTTAGGAAGGAATCTCTATGGATAATGTTTGTTGATTATGTGGTGAGTGCAGATGGGTGGGGAAGCTGGTAAGGTGGAAGTATGAGCTGAAGAGATGAGGGAGGAAAGAAATTAATAATCGAAGGGGCGACTTCAGGGAAAGTTTGGACGTATACGGGTTTGGCAGCGTGGGACGGAGAATGCTGGTGATACCAGGAAAAAGAAGAACAACTAACGAGATGATTGGTATATGGGGAGTGAGCAGATGAACAAGTGTGACCACAATGATCGTGGATGCGGAATTGCTGAGGTGACCGCTCGAGGAAATGACCGACCGTTGAGCCGGACTGTAATGTCATATCTAATCTATAGGGGGTGCCATATCCCCCAACTCGCCAGAAAGAAGGGACGTTGAAGTCACGTTTCACCAGACAGGACGGCAGACGGCTGCTCTGCTGATGGAGAAGTGGAGCAAGTCCGTCCACACATCAACTAAACTACCTGGTCCAGTCAAAGTTTGCTTTATTTTAATCAATTTATTTCCTTCATGGACGCTTAGTCACCGGACTTGCGCCGCATCAAGCTTAAAGGCAAGTATGAAGTCTTAAGTCTTCTCTCATTTCTGTCCACTTCAGCATCCAAGAAATAGTGCTTAATGTGCTTTTTTTATGTTTTGCGATTAGTTTGAAAGGAAATGCTGTTTTTAGTTCAGGCTGTGTCTCCATGAAGTCACCCTGCCATGACAATGGATGATCCTGCAGCAGATGAAATGCTAGTCAAAGCTTGTGAATGCTTCTATACATTTGAAGAACATATATTCTTCGAGGGAGCACACTTTGTACTTTATTCCTGTCTGAACTCATGGTGTTGCATGTCTATATTGCCTGTGGTTTCGAATTTTTTGCCTGAAGGTTTTGTATTTTCTTTCAGTCTGCGTGCAGATGGAGCTGAGCAGAAGGAAGGTGCCTCTCTATGTGAGTATCTGCTCCACTTTTCCAGCGTGAGACCTTGATATCCAATCACGTTTTCATTTCTCCCTCTGGAAATTCTCGGCAAATGAGCCATGAAATCCGCTGAGATGGGTAACCTTATTAAAGAGGACTGGTAGATTCTCCAAACCTTTAAATGATTATTAGCTTGTGGATTTCAAAACTGGCCGAAGCCCTCAGGTCAACAAGTGTGAGGTGAGGGATGTGTATTCATTTCAGCTCAAGCAAGTCTTGTTTGTCCTGCGATGAAGAACGCTTGGATTTCTGAGTCACAGTTTCTGCGTGAAAATAACATCAATCACAGCTTGTATGAAAGCAAAGCCGCATTTGTTTATATAACCTTTGCGAATCATTGACTTATTCATTCATCTGCATGTTTTGCATTTATGTATCACTTTCTGCTTGCAGCAACACATGCAACTCAATAATGTTGCTGCTTTATTCTCTGTGTGTGTGTTTTTGCCGAACTGAACGGGAACAAACTTGACTGTTTTCTTTTGAGAGTAGTTCAAGCAGTTTTGTTGAACGTCACCTCAGACATCTACTTTAACATGCTTAACTCTCCTGTCCAGCACAAACAAATAGAATGTGGTTATCAATGTGTGTATTTTGAGACAAAGGTCCATCGTTTAATTAGATTTTTAGTATGTTGTAAGTGATGGTTTCATATAAATGCCATGGATGTTTATGTGCTGGTACGGAATAATTTTACGCAACAAATAGTTGATCTACTTTTTAATTTTCATTTTTCAAACTTGAACACTAAGAGAAGTTATACTTCCAATTTACTTTTTGTGTATCATTTTTACTTTTTGTATGTATCATCTTAGCTCTCATCTGTTGCCTATTCCAACTCAAGGTGTTGAAAAATGAATGATTTTGTTGAAATGTAATTTGTTATCAATCTTCAATATCTATTGAGTTAAGTGGTTGCTACAGTATCTTTGTTGACTTAGCCTGGCTGACATGCTCATGGAATGCTGATTTCTCTTTACTGTTCGCCACGTGAGGTTTCCATATGAGCTGTTCATCGAGAATGACTCCCAAGAATATTAGCTGTGATGTCCTTTGTTGCCTTTGTTGGTTCTGAACTATCTCTCAGTAAGAAGTTACTGTCAATACTGCGATGAATTTGGTTTTCTCTACATTTTTCCTATCCAGCTTTTAACATTTACTGTTTCACTTTCGGAGAATAGAACAGCTTTTAATCTCATAGCACACACAGTGAAATACTTCGGACTCCACTGATTTAAAAATACATTCGACTTTCCCATACAATCTGCGTGGCTACTATTGAAACACTTCCTGGCACATCATCCATTTGGAAGTTAAAGCCTGTTGTTTCTGTGTTTTGAAGTCCATGCTGCTGAGTCCAGTAACCGCTTGGACATTAGTGGTCAGAATCTGAATGATTATGCAGAGCTAACTAGTTTTTGGCATTTGAGAGGCTGTGTAGACATAAAAGGCCTCATTCTCTTCTGTGTCAACGAAAAGAAGGATTAGTTAACCTGAAGGTGAGTACTTGCTGAAGCAGAAAAACTTGAGGAATCACACTATGTCTGTGAAGCACCATCTGACAACCAATGTAGATGGTTTATAAAGACAAGTACAGACTTGTGTCTTTTCTTTCAGATTTTCAGGTGAAAGATACGGACGGGGATTAGGATAGACAGTTCTCCAATATCAACATCCCTTTTTAAATGCGGCTGCACAAATGTTTCGGGCTCATCTTAGCTGCACAAACAGAACTCAAGTTATATATTTTTTCTATTTAAGAGTTAAGTACTTCTTTCATCGTAACAGTGGTTTAACTGGAGGTGTTTACATGTAATGATGTGTGACCCGTATTTTTAACAGCTCAGCATGAATGTGTTTCATCACACCCAGATTTAACCTTTGTTTTAAAAGACTCCAATTCATCTCACTCCACTGTTCTGTCATGTTAAACTGTTGCACAGCTCTAAACTGGCCCGGCCTGCCAGAATCAGTGCCGCTCTCTGCAGTTGACACTAAAAAGACATTCCTTTTTTTATTGAGGGTGAAGGTTTTATTGTACCCTGCACAGGAATGCTGTCATGGGGATTTTCTGTACTTTGCTGAAATACAGAACACTGCATCTCAATACACTCTCAAATGAGCCTTTAAGTTGAAGGATGGATTTTTGGGGGTTTTAAGTAACTTTTGTCTTTCTTCTCTCTCTCACCTTTTCTCTTTCTCAGGGTCAAGCTAAAGTATTCGCATTGCTGGAGGTGTTGGACTCGATGCAGGAGGATGCCGAAGTATATATTGTTCTGGAAGGATCGACACTGGTCCATGTGACCCCAGCTCGAAATGATGTTATGCTTTACTTCCTAGTGCCTGGTATGTATTCTGTGTTTTTAGTCAGTGACTCCCTTTGGCAAACACGTTCCCAGTCTCACACACATGCACACACACATGCAGCGTTAGTTGATGTCTGGGAAGGAACAGAATCTTATCAGCTTCCTCTCAGGAGGGACACAACTCCATGAACAATACATCAACATTAGTGAGCCCCTGCACAGAGCCTGCTGAAATGACAAGCAAAGACGCTTCACCCTCTTTGTGAGCGAATCGAGCAATACGTTGGAACTCAAGCAGATTTTTGAATGCTTGATGAATGAGCGCCTGTATTAAAATTATTCTTTCTGGAAACTCAGTTAAGTACCAGATTGGTTTGGGGGTGAGCATTGATGATTATATGTTTGGTCCTCCATGGGTAACGTGACTGTTTACTGATGGAGGACGGTCCCATGGAAAGGACAGCGATGTACGACATAACAACGAAGACATTTTGCACTTTATTCAGTATCTGTCACATGTTCCTTTTAAGCTCAAAAGTGTACATGCTGTATGTACTGTGTGACATTCAATATTAAAAGCTTCCGTCCATGTTTTGTATAGTTATTAATGGAACTCATTTGCTCATCAGGCGTCTCTTCAAGAACACGCTCCATTCTAAATAAATGGTCTTTGAATCAGGACTTTACGTGTAGCTCGTTTTGCTACCAATGTCATTGGAGACCAGACGGGTCTAGTTCAAAGACTTGTATTTTTATATACCGTGCCTTTTTGAGAATTAAATCCACACATATGTATCGTACTTGAGCTGCCTCTGTTCTTACACTGGAACGAGGGCACAACTGAGGCTTCAAAAACTGTACCAATCCAAAAGGGCTGATAGGCCATCAAGCCTTTTCCACCGGTGCCTGCAGTAGAACAGGATGGCGCTTTAGCATACTTCACAACCACCATTCTTTATACCCCTATCCCTCACCTCCCAAAAAAAGACTCCACTAGAATTACAAACTCATCCTTTCTTTCATCACTAGCTTTCTTCCAGCAATTCCCTACATTCTCCTACAGAAACACAGAGTCACCAATTTACCTTATGTTTTTGGTCTGTGGGAAGTTGAGTTCCTTTTTCTGTCTCTCTTTGAGCCTGTTTGTAAAAATGTGCAGACCCAAGAATAGGGTGTAGTGTTAGTGCTGAGTTTTCAATAATAATGCACGGATACCAGCATTCCTTACTCTATTCTCCATTTTGTGTGTAACTTACTTTCTTATGCGGGAGACTTGAATTGCTACCTGATTTTGTGTGTGGATTAATTTGTCAACTTGTTTTGTCCATATTTTGAGCAAAAGAAAAAAGAATGGTTATCTTTAAATTTGTCTTGACTGCTCTTCACCTCAGGACACAACCTTGCTGAGGTGGTCTCTGTTCAAGCTTATCTGTGTTCTGAGACCACACCCCTCACCTGGGTAGGAGGAGCTACGCTGGAGTACGTTCAGGATGACGCTCAGGTATGACAGACCTTTGTAGCTGATCACCACCTGACTTTAGTGAGAATTCTACTCACTTTCTGTTTAGCGTGTCGTGCAACCTCACTGGTGGTCTTTGCTCAGGATTTGGCTGAGCACCTGGTGATGCACGGACATCATCTTAGCGCCACAGATCACAAAGAGCTGAGCAGCCTCTTCAACCTGGGCCAGCAAAGCTCCCGCTGCGCTGCGGATCGTCGAGTAACTTTGGCCATGGCCAATCTGGATATTCCTCAGAACTGGAATGTGCTGGGAAGTCACAGCAGAGAGGGTGAGAGCTTTAAAAATAACCACAACTGATTATTTTTAGATGAATAAGAGACATAGTGGTGTCACATACAAAGTGCATCAGTAGTTATATAGATTTTCACAAGGAGAGCAGCTTCCTAACCTGATTTTGGTGTCTGAACTCTTGAACTCCTCTGCTCTCCAGTATATTACCCACAATCATTTCTAGTTTCCATCCTCACTGGTCAGAAATCGGAAGTAACCGTGGTCACATGTGCGCTCCTGTTAAATTCATCACAGCCAATTAAGCAGCAAGTAATGTGGTTAATAGAGCCGTTCCTTCTGGATGGACCACTGTGTGTGTGCGTGTGTGTATGTTTTTGGTGTGTGTGTGTGTGAACGTTTGTACTTGTGTGCAAACTGATGGACATGTTCCAAGATATCAGTGTGTATTGGTGTGTCTCCAGTGTTTGTGCTGAGCAACCCACATAAATAACAAAGTAGATTTGGGTCTAAGTAGATTACAAGGGCCTGTTTCATCGCAGCGTCTCTCTTTCTAAATGTCTGCGGATAATTTGATAACGCAGTGCATGTTGATGCTTGTGAAACTGACCTGTCACTCCTACGTTCAGCAGGCAATGTGTTGGTTTTATACGGTGTCAAAATGATAACCAGATGGAACCCGTCTATTACATATTGATGTTGAACGAAATTTGTAGCTCTCTGTTATGGTTCACGACGTGGGGAGCGGGACCCAGGTGCAGTGGTGAAAGAGTCACAGGAGGCCTGTGCGAGTCAATACAATTATTTAATAAGAAAGAACAATATATACCGAACCGAACCAGGAGAACAAAACAGAAAATAAATCCAGAGTGTCACCAAAAACGGGAAGAGTCCACCACGGAAAGCTTCACTGAACCAGGAGATAGAATACAAGTAGAGTCTGTAATAAGAGAACACACACAATGAGCAATGAAACAAAGTAAACTATCAAGGTCGTCAACACGAACGCACGAGTAAGAGATTACAGAACGAAATCCAAGAAGCCACGGGGAGCAGGGAAAACAAAAGGCATGGTTTAGTAAGGTGAACAGAAGATAATTTAAAAAAGGCCGGATAAAATGTACGCGGGTAGAGAGAAACGAACGGAGCGGATCACCAGTAGGTGCAAATGAGTCAATCTGCCACACGTTGCTGGAGTCATATACACATGTGACAGGAAGGAAGGAGGGAGAAAACAAAATGGGAGTCAAGGGAACAAAATAAAAGCAGAGTCGTGACAGTCTCAGTTTAACTCCATTGTTTATGCATTGACTTTATATGCTCTTGCTGTTCTACTTAAAGTCAGGACAAACATGTTGAATGCACAAAATTAATGTGGCTCATTATAATAATTTATATTTAAGGACTAAATGTGGTAACTATAAATTAAATAAATACATTCCATTGAAGAGGCATGTTTTACATAAATTTTAATAATGTTTAGCCATAGTTTGCAATTGATTGGAACAGTGAAAATAACTATTATAATTATGATGAATGAAATAATATCTTACTGAATTTGCATTTTGGTATGTGAAGTGTGCAAGTGTTTGATGTAGTTTACTCCTTATGTTGACCTGTGAAACAACAAAAACAATCTTCTTCAGTGTGTTTGATTCAGAAATAAAGCAACGCCATGTCCGACCCCATTTGGGTCTCTGCTGCTACTGTACAGAGCAGGAAATGCGCTCCTCTGCCAAGCTTCTAAAGCTTGGCTCACCAGAGCCTTGTCTTGGTGTGAGTGAAGACCAGAGGGCAATGTGATGGACGAATTAAGGCTCATGACTGTCAACCTTTGGTGCATTGCTGCGATTACTCTAAATCCTAATGCTACTGGTTTGTTCCTGGTCCGACGTGAGTGAGTTAGTGAGTTCCAGATCTTGTCGGACCACACTGAGACCCAGGTGATTCATCCAGAATCTGTCACTACCTAAAGTAGGTCAGTGGGATAATGATGTAAAATCAATCAGTCACAAGTAGGTCGAGTTCTTCATGTTGTACACATAAAGTTTGAGTTATGTTCTTATGATTTTAATATAAAACATGAAAGTTAAGAGCTTTTTAAGATGAAGGGCCTCATATTCAAATGCATAAGAGAAGCAGCAGTCTTGCCTTTTGTTGGCCTCTATTTCGTATTTGTCAGTTACGTAACACAAATACACCCAGCTGCTTGTTGGGATTTAAAATTCATCAAAATCTGGCCTTGAAAGTGTATGAATTGTCAGTCTCCTGTCAAACTGTGTGGCAATATGCAGCGGCCTGATGCCAGTGCTGAAGTGTTCTTTCTGTCTCCACGCTCCTGCAGGACGACACCACAAGGAGTCTCCCCTTCACCTGGCCGTGAGGTGGGGTCTGTGTCGACTGACAGAGCTACTGCTGTGTCAGCCTGGAGGTCTGCTGGCTATCAATCTGCCAAATGAGGATGGGGTCACACCACTGCAGCTAGCGCAATCGTCGGGCAACAGGGAACTAATGGACCTGCTCACTCGGTAGGATGCTTAATCCCACTTGGGCTTTATCAGGATGTTGGATCGCCGACCTCTGCGGGCGCGTCTTCGCTCTGTCGCTTTCAGTCTAGCCCAAAGAGTTTGCAGCCTGAGGATGACCTGTTTCATGTATCTTGCTGTCATCGGGTGTAAAATTTGGAAAATCATTTATGCGACCATTTATGAATGTGTAGAAAACAAGAATCAAATCTTTTTGCTCACAGTAATGTAGTCTGTGGCTATTAGATTATGTATTATGCGTGTCCTTGCAGACCTCCAAATCCCCTGGCCACGCCCCCGGCAGGTCTGTCCCAGGTTTGGGCAGACCGGTCTCGCCTATTGAGGTTCTGTCATGACACAGGAAACCTGACTCTGACTGTACGACAAAACTTGAGGTGGAGCTCAGAGGAAAGCCGGCATGCTGACATCCTGCTTCTCAGAGACAGACTCAGAAATGAAGGCTTCCTCCGCGAGGTATGTAACTACGTTATGATTGTAGTAGGTTGGTTTAAATGTAAGCTCTTACAAGCCATCACAGCATAGCCTACTACACCTATTGAATAGTAAGAATGTATTTCATAAAAACCCTCTTTTGTCAAGTTGATGCTGCCACCGACAACCTAGATTTTTTCCCTCAGTTAACTTAACAAACAGTAGCCTTAAATGACTCCACTGTTTTATTGAGATATCTTTCAATTTCGGGAAAAGTCTGTAAAATTCAAGAAATTTGTAAATTAATAATTAACCTTATAAAAGGAGCTCAAGCAATTGTAATGTACTTTATTTAGTAACTTATTTGCTGTTTCTGCAGTTTTTGCCCTTTAAACCAATCTCTAAAGTTTTACAAAGTTTCATATATTTTAAGAATTAACTGTTTATTATTTTTTGTAACAAAGATAAAGTCATTCCGGAGGGAGCGAGTCGAAACGCTAGGTGGAAAAGAGGAGTTGGCGGACGAGCCTGCAGAGAATGGTAATGTGACGTTGCATGACTGCCCTCCTCTGGACATATTCGGTACTGCAAGAATGTATCGCACCGACTGCTCATTCTTCTATATAATTCTCTCATTCAAAGGAGGAACGTACACTTTTTCTATATTAATAAGTCAAGTCTCCCTGATGTTTCACTGGTCATCCTTACCCTCTAGACAGTGGTTGTTTCTTATTCACACACTTGAAGTCTGGTGACCCCTGTCCACTGCCACAGAAGTGCCACAGGAAGCACTTGATATTTGAGTGAATCAGGCCAATCCCAATACAAAAGACTTAAGAATAGTTGGAGAAATAAACACTATGAACCAAGAAGTGACATTGTTGAAGTGACAGTTCTTCTTGTTTCAGGACTCTACGCTCATATGGGAGGTGACAATTCTCCTGCAGTGGAAAATGTAAGTACCAGAGAATGAATGAATTAGTTATTCAGTGTATCCAATCTGTGCAGGCTGGAGAGTTATCAGTACAAAGGAGCACCTTAAACAAGCTGGCCAACCTTGCACTGGACCCCCAAAACATCTGTATCTGCCTGCAGTAGCGTCTCGCTCCCTGAATGCAGCACATTGTTCTCCTGTGATTGTAAAGGTGTTGGCACACTTGGCTGAATAGCTGGCTTGTGTACTACAGAGTGTGTGTCTCTGTAGGACCTGCTGTGTGTGAGTGTGTGTGCGCGCGCAGATAATTGATCTTTCCCCTGTCACACCCCCAAGTGCTCGCCAAACACTTGTGTGTTTATACTCGTTTTGGATTTCTTTACATGCTTCACCCTCACAGAAACGGTTCAGTTCAGCAGCGGTCCGTAAAGGTGCTCTCTATTTTTAGGACTACGAGGAGCCGCTGATGTTTTGTATGAACCAGGAGGAGCAGGAGGACGACTCGTCTGAATCAGGTAAGATTGTCTAAATCTAAAGATTTCTACACATATAACATGAATATTTTATTATGACGTACAAAGAACCTCCTAAGTTGGACTACTGAAATCGCCTCTGACAATTATGTTATGCAGGCAGCAGATAATGTATAGTTTTAGGATGATGTTTGTCATAGTGTAGTAGTACAGTTTGACAGACACCATGGAGGCAATGTCAGGTATCACATAATTTAATGAGGACCACTCATGCTGTTCCATGTATTAACAATAATCTACAGTGTTAGCAAGATGAAACGTCACCTTAACATATGGCAATGTGTGAAAGGTCAAAGGTTATCCTATATGCAGTCATTTGATTTATTTATTCCTCCATTCCTTTAGCCCGCTCTTCTCATTAGTCCTGACGTCACAGGTTTGTTCATGTAATCTGCAAAGCAGTATGGGATTGATGTCGCTCAGCATTGTATAAATAAAGCGGCATGGAGCACCTTTTTTTTTTTTTTTTTTTAAATGTGACTGACTATTATCATGACAGATTAAAAGCTGTGTTTCCCGAAGGCGCTGCTACGAAGGCTGAGTGGGTTTAGTTTGTTTTTCACGACAACAGCTGCTTTGCGGAATACCGCTCATGTGTATGTGTCAAAACAAAAATAACGGACAATAATTCCAATAATTGACTGTAGGACTGTGCATTTTCAGTGGTCTCACGATTCGATTAGGATTATCTTGCCGACGATTCAATGCAATTCATTACAACAGTTCATATCAACATTTACATCACTGAGGGCAAGCAGGGTGTGAGATCATTTTCAACTCCCTTTATTATTCATTATCTGCTCTCGTCACATTATACACTGCAGGTGTAACATTGTGTAGCTTCTTCGTGGGTGCACAGACTCATTTTTAATAATAATAATAATAATGTCATCAACTGCTATAATTTGCTTTGTAAAAAAGATGCTGTGAGCAAGATAAGCATACAATTTTCTTTCACACACTCACAGCAAATTTCAATCACATTCAGCAAAACACCCTTTCCCTGGAAACCAGTGTGATGACACTTTGAGTAGGGCATTATACAGGCACTAATGACTGGAAATTTAGGGCGTCCTGCTGAGGTAACATGGCGTCCAATTTCTCATGTTTTGCAGTTCAGTTCAGATGCCCCCCTAGCTAAAAGCCTGTCCATCATTGTATCGATGTGGAATCATACATGTCTGCATCATCAGGCATGCTTCCGTTACAGAGCTTCAAAATCAGACACACATACCAAACTGATGCACCCACATACGTACAGTTTTAAAATAAACTGTGCAATATTTAGTGAGATGGTGAAATATGACCCACGTGCATACAACTTCATGGATGGAGAGTTCTTGCAAGAAAGACCACTCCATCTTTCTGCTGTGAAGGTAAAGGCTTGTGGTCAAGTTAGAGGACCATCAGCATCTAGAACAATTCAAAGATGCCACCTTAAAGACTAGTTCATGCCTACTATCAACATGTGTGTGAGTGGAGTGGAGGATGCAGGTGATGCATGCGCAGTTGATCTTATACCATAAAAATCACATCACTTTTGTCTTTTTTTGTGTAACCTCAGCCAACGGTTGTGGTTATGTTTTCAACAGATTTGTCTGTCTGTCTGCTGGTGTATAACTTCATTAAACACACTATACATTCAAGTCAATGTACTAATTCAACTTTCATGTGGTGACAAAAATGTGGCTTTATCTGCATATTTATGGTTTTCCCATTCATCTATTCTTGCTACTGGCAGTGACTGTGCTGGCAGAGCTCCCTTAAGCTACCACCCCCAGCTGTCTGAGAATTGACTACATTCAATACTAAGTATATAGATACATTGCTTTTATGGCAATAATATCAGAATCACAATTTGGATGGAAATTGGTGGTGTAGCAGTGGTATGCGCTGTCCCAGTGTCTTTCTAGTTCTGCATGTGTGTGCTGAAATTGAATTATTCAACTTTTTAAAACATAATATACAGTAAACCATGGTCTTGCTCCAACAACTGATTCGCATTGCATTTGACTGAGAAATGTGCGGTTCAATTCCAAATCTCCATGTGGTTATTTTTAAATAATGGTTTACTTATGAAGGGGGTGCTGGAGTTTATCCCAGGTACTTGGAGTGAGAGGTGTGACACACTGGAGAGTTCACTAGTCCATCACTGGCTCCTCATTAATTATGATCTTATTTCAAGGTGGCCGTCTGGTGATGGAAAAGAGCTAAGCTGGTCAGCTCAAAGAGTGGAAGTGCAGAGGAGAGGTGGAGTTTGCTGGTTTGAAAAAGATCTAACAACATTCACTCTGTGTAATTTACTTTTGGTGTCTTAATCACAATTTGTATTCAAAATGGTAACCAGGGTTTGTCTTGGTAAGCAATGTCTTTGGCCATTTGGCCAGCCGCTTCTCAGATTTGAAATGGAGACACAGTGACACCTGGAACTCACCCATGCCCTTCCCCTGGAAACACTTTTGTTCCCACACATCAGTCTTCAAAGATCAATCCTGCAGCCTTTGCCCTTCCTTTGGCACTTTAGAGTCCTGTATTTGATGAGTAATGACACTGTAACTAATCTCGGTATGCAGATTGTTGCGACAGTGGCTGGGATGAACCCTGAAGAGTTGTCTGAAATATTCTCCTGATGAGAAGGAAAGGATTTAAGAGGAGGAACATCCTGCAGGTTAATGATTGCCTCGTGTTGCTGCATGGCGTGCTGATGCTTCGCTGTAAGAATGCTGTGGTCACAGCAGACTTTATAACACTTGGCTGTAGATATTGGCCTTCTTGACTTCCTGTGTCATGTGATGTTTTCCGGGCTGTGTGGTTTAGCTTCTCTGCTTGGTCCTCTTCAAAAACATCCTGCCTCTGACCTCATATGAATCACCTTTGGCACTCTGGATTAACAACAACTGTGGTCACTTGATCCCCCACCATCTTGTGTTTGGCTGGAAACAAAGCTTGGATTCGAAAGGTCTCTTTGTGGATTGTGGTTTATATTTGACCTTTGTAGAAACTTAAATTCCTGACCTGTCATTCGACCAACAGCCAGAGAAGAATCCATTGTGGTTCCAACTTGTTTTTATGGCCACTTGACTTGGTAACACGTCATCCAACAGACAGAGCTTCTACAGGCAGAGGGCACGAAAGGATGAGGAATTTTGAACGTAGCTGTCATGTTCGGGTCGTCTTCTTGATGTCATCATTCTAACTGGATTCCATCCCCCTGAACTCGATTAAAACTTTCCAGACGATGCATGCTGGATTCATAAAAAGACAATCAGAAGAAGGCATGCTATTTCAAACCTATTTAAAAGTCCTCTTCTCTCCAGAATGAGTCTTGCCCAGGCAACCTTCACACTCGTTGTACAACAGCAGTCACCTCTCCTTCTGTAATTTGCCATTGTTGCCCATCTAAGAAAATAGTTCCAACATATACTTTAAAACAAATCCAACTGTAGACGTAGAATTTCCGATAGGGCCACTTTATCTACTGTGATTGTTATGTGGTGCTGTCAAGCCAAAACACTGGAGGACAGACGAAAAAAGTTTTGAGTTCAACTCAAATTTCTCAATTTTGTAATGACTGTCCAAGATGAATAGAAAACTCTGATTATACCAGACCATTACATGCTCATGCTGTTTCATTAGCTTTATTTTTGGTCAAATATATTTTATTTTAAGTCAATCTAAATCATAAATATTAAAGATCTTTTTTTAAATGGTGAATATCTTGCCAGCATAACTTTGGGTAAAACAAGTAAGTATGACGTATAGGAACTTTTTTTTAACAAGACATTATATTCAATCCATATAATTTTAAGCTTTGAAGCATTTTCATATCTATCAGTTTCATTTTGTAGTTTTGTTCTGATCTCATGAGGGTGACATAAATACAGGCACGTGGCCCCCAGGCCCACATCTTGTCCAGCCATTCCAATCCAGAACATCTGTATTTTGGCACTTTTGATGCCAAGTTCAGTCACAGGCTCTGACGTCTACTGCATTCTGTTCCTCCATTTTGCTCAGTTTACATGCAAACATGCAACCTGATTTTTTTGTCTCCACTCTGGCCCCTTTTATTTTGATATTGGGTCACTGTTGGGTACAAAAATAAGTGCCATGCCATTCGTCGCAAATAGCAATGGGTAGTAGAGGCCTTATGAAACATTTAGTGACAGAAGCGAGAAGCGAAACTGTGTCGGTACTGAGTCTCTGTGTTGCTCAATACTGCCACCTGTTGGCTGATGGAATTCAATCGAAACAAACTAGGTGACAGACTCAGATGGCATACTGATTTAGTGACCTTGTATATCAACATTGTTTATTGTATGTGTTTATTTACGTCAAAAACATCTTTGACATGTTTATATAAGGTCAAATTATTGTTATTTTTATGTTCCTGTCTCTGAGGCTATCAGACTATTATTTTATTATTTTTCGGTTATTATTAAAAACAAGTGCATCCATTGTTTTCTGCCTTCAGAGAACCCTGCTCAGATGGCACCATGATTTGTCAAACAAATGTGACAGTTAACCTGCTAAACTATTTGATAGAGTCACTGTGAAATTGAACTGAATTATGATAAATGGGAACAGAGAGGAACAAAATAAAAACAAAGTAAAACTGGTATAAGATCAGTATCACACCACACGGCTGAAACCTTTCTGTTGGGCTCCATGATGGCCTCGGAGAAGAATTGTGCTCCAAACGATCTGTGATTCTTTTGGCTGAGGTGCATCCCGTAATATGCTTCAACATCCAGCCAATGCTGAGCCATTGAAGTTGAAGAAATATGATTGTCATAAGGTATAAAATGATTCTCTAATTCTTCTTAAAACTCTTCACATGTTTTCAAGAGAACATGTGGCCCTCCACTCCGGAGCTCTGCCCTTCAAATGCACCCAGCATTCAAACACCACGCCCCAAACACACACTTGCCCCCAAATACCTTCTTATGGACAAACAGACTCATTCACCCGCACCCCTCCTCGCACTGGTCCCATCTTTCCAGGTCAGCATATTAATGTGAGTTTGGTGAACAAACAGCAAATGACACTTCATGAGAGACTCTGTTCTCTACTGCTGAAGGAAGGAAGGCGGCTGGTGTGTGTGCTGGTGCGAGAGAATGCTGGAGTGCTCTGAAGGGGCATGGGGTATATAGAGTAGTGGGACTGTTTTAGGATGAATGGGGGTTGCCAAGGCTTTACTGAATGCATCTTTCTAGCCGCTCTTTGAGCTCCCCCGGGAGATGAGACTGGGCGACTGAGAATAGGTTGTTCTATAAAATCAGGAAATAAAGCGTTACATTTTATGATATGGAGAGTTTGGCAGAATGACAGCAGACAATAAGTGTAGCCGCAGAAATGCTAACTAGAGTCTCTGACCCTGGCTAAGGGATCTAATTGTAAAGCGGAAAAAAGGATTAAAGCTCACTGGGACCTCACAAAGGAAGCATTAATGTGCACCAGTATACTGTGCCAACTCAACACACTCACAGAACGTTGTTGCATTTTGCATGCAAGCTACATTGAAGGACTGAATTTCCTGCTTTGATCACTGGCCTCAACTTGCATTGTAAGTGATTTGAACTAAAATAAAGTATGCAGTTGTTATGTTTCAGGAGTCTCTGGCCAGCAGTCCACTAGCACTTGAAAGCCTGTATGAATGTTATTAATCGGGTGGTGGTCTTATCCCAACATGGGCAAGCAAGCCTCCACACCTTTTCCTACCTTGATCATTCTCCCTAGTCACTCCTATCCTTACCATTTCATTGGTTACCGCATTCATTGGATAGCCTCCTTTTCTCCTTTTACCTGGTATCTCTCCAACACTCTCTCCTCTCAGTGTTTGACATCCATAACTTTGGCTCCAAACTTCTAATGACAACCATCTTCATCGCTGACATTTCTCATTCTGCTTTCTGTCTTTACGACTGAGTAATCCACCTCATGTCAGGCAAACAAATTGTGTCGTTAAACAAACAAACAAAAAACACTTACTACGAAACGCAGCATTTGGCTGGGTGTCCATTAAAAGCCTTTGACCTGGAAGCCCCGCTTGGTTTGGACAGTATGGTTGTGTCAAATAAATGGTAAAAAGAAAAGATTGTGTTCTTATCACAGGTTGACAAAGGCAAAGTCATTTCCAAATCAGTAGAATTCTATGGAATTATTCAGTGTTCTGTTTAGGCATTCTTGATCTTAGCCCCACCACTAACACAGTATTAGTTGCATCACCACAATGATTCAGGGAGTCAAAGTTTATATATTAGGGCTCTGTTTGTTTGTTCGTGTGAACAGCTTCAAAATGTACAGGCACATTTCAATGAAACTTTTGCGGTTGGTTGGAAATGGGCTAACTGAAAAGTGATTTGAACTTGGTGGTGTCATGTAGGTTCATTTAGCTTTACAAAACAATGTCAACATAGTTGTTGGTACTCAGACATGCTCATAATCCCATAGTCCCTGTGCCCTTCTTGTTTTTAGTGAATCGTAAAGGCATATGAACCTTTCCTATGTTTGACTCACTTGTTTTCCTGCCACACTGTGAATAATGTCTTGGATGTATGCAGTTGAAGCCACAGCTGCCTAGGGGCAGACTGACTGAGATATGGGTATAAAACAGTAACCATATGTACTGAATGACATTAAATATGGCAGAATGTCCTATCAGTTTTTTGTGCTACTGAAATAGCCAGAGTGATGGGTGCCCTCAAGGTACTTAGGAAAAAGTGTCCCCAACAACACTATAGTTTGATTCCATGTCAATTACTGTATCTTCACACCACCATGTCACCTTCTACAAAGTTGTGTTGAAAAGAAGGTGGATAGTGAAGAAGAAAACAGCCGCAAACCTCTCCACTGTCTCTATGGTGAAGCTGCTGACCTGGCAGTCTGCCCCCAAACTAATGTGCCAACCCCCATTCACTCTACAGCGCGAGTAAAATATAGCCAAATATAAGACAAGAGGCTATGGGGATTAGAAATCCAGAAGGATTCTGAGGTTTGAATGAGACAATCATGAACCAGTTTGGTTAATGATTTTCTCTGAAGTCTCACCTCCCCACCTGTCTGCCCTTGTGTTTGTCTTCACTGTAGGTTCTGAAGTCACTCCTATATTTGACTTTGTCTCTCACTCTTTCTCCTTTGGTCACTCTTTCCGGGCCGTCACTATACCCCTCCTACTCCCTGAAGCCTCTGCCAGCATGTGTTGATCTCCCCCTCGTGTTGCTTTTCCAAACTGTCTGTGGCAGATGAGTGGCTGAGTGAAAAGACAGAAGTACCTATTGCAAGAGAAGCGGAGATACAGCGAGATTGAAGTGAACCATAGAAGTCAAGGAGAGAACAAGAGAGGAGTCCGAGGTCGCTCCCGGCTCTGTCAAACAGTTGGTTGAGAGTTTTAGAGGGGGAAGGGGAGGACTTTAGGGGGAGGGCAGACTGGGGAAACATGCTGGCTCACTCCTTCAGTGTCAGTGTCTGCATGGAACTGTGAGTGGAGAGCTGATCCACAGTCTGTTCAGCACTGGGAGAATGGATGTAACAACTGAGCTGTTTTTGTCTTGAATCACTTGGATTAAGATTTTCGATGATCATGGACTCTGACTCAGACTCGCCCTTCAACTACTCTTGGCCGTCTTTTCCAAGGATGAGGATGCGAAAGAAGATGGGAAAGAAAGGTATATAGTCATCGCTCATAGTATCCACAGTGCGTGACACTGGACTACTACATTTAAAATCCATGGCAGTTGATGAGAGTGGTTTACTGGTATCTGATATTTCTGATCGTACTCTCATGTCTGTGCCTATTTACTACTGCAACGTCATCCTGCTGGGGTCAATCATGACAGATGGAAAAAGTGAAAATGTGTGAAAATGTGCTGCGTCGGCAGACACTTTTCTCTGCCCACTTCTGCAACAATAAAGCTAAATTTAGCTTGTTCCCATTACCAATCCTCACCCTCAGACTTCCACTCAGGCAATAGCGGCAAGATAACAGCCTGTTTGCTAGTGATGTAACCTGATATCTGACAGTGTGTCGCGGAATGTCAGATGTCCACTCCAGACTGATTGAATGCCTCGGAAATTTCGACAGCTTCTACTGCAGTTGCTGGCATGGATGGAGGGCAGTATTTTAAGTTGTTCACTTTTGATCAGTGAGTGGTTTGGAAAGCTGAAGTGAGTAGGCTAATGCAATCCCATCATGCTGTCGGTGTGTTTGTCACAGTTTACCGTGACTGCCGTGCAACTGATCTGTGCTTCTGAGTGTGATGTCACTCCTTAATAAACCTTGAAATGTATCAAAGAATTATCGCAGTGGTACAATAATAACATTTCTCTATGAGACTGATTTGCTCGAAAGATGATGGGAACTACTTAAGGATGACCATTTGATGACTAGTTACCCTAGTTTTTTAGTTACTACATCTATGAAATGCATATCTGACCACAAAATCTGCGTGGCATTTTACCTCAGATCCTTTGTTGTCGACTCAGAGGTGGAAATCCATCTCACCGATGCAGTACTTGGCTGCAACCCTTCAAACGTTCATGATCGTTTCATCAACATATGCGCAAATCTGTATAGAGAGGAGAAGCAGCCTCACTTTAGGTCTGAATAATGCGCTGAGACTCCTGCAGCAAGCTTAATTACCACCCACTGTATGGTCAGCGAGCGTCTGACCTTTTATATGCATCATCGAGCTCAAGTGGGAGTCTAATGGAACATCAAATGGAATGCAACTAGTTCATGAGCATCCTTATTCTAAAGCCGTGGCTCAACTCCGAGTTCCAGGTGACTTTCCAGTCTTAAGAGGTCCACTTGATGGTGTCTGTTGCTTACTCTTCTCTTTGAAAAAGTGGGGTTAGGGTCCAACCTCTTATATTAAGGGAGAAATAACTGAATCCATCATGAATTGCTTGACCTTTGGCTTCACATCTGCTTTAGAGATTTATCCACCATTATTCCTCTCTTGAAGAAAGCCTGTCATTTTTCTTCTTTCTGCTAACAAAGGGCTCGACTTTGGAGGTACTGATCCTTTGGAACAACTGGGATTGCAGTTCTGTTGGCCAATCAGTACTTTATCTTTAGGATAGCGAGCCTCTGACTTCAGTCAAATATCTGTCTTGTCTTTCCTTGTTGATCAGTAATTTGAAGACTTGGAATTTTTTGTTTGGTTGTTGTAATAGTACAAAGTAAAATTCAGTATAGGAGCATAAAGTTGAAGCTGTGTTTGTTGCTGGCCAAAACAATTAGGGTTTTTAGTGAATATAATGACCTGCAACTTCTGTGTCTCGTTTTTCAATTGTGATGTGACGTTGCTCTGGTTGTGGCTTGAAAAGCAATTCTGTCTGAATTCTCTCCTCACATCTTCACCCCAGACCTTAAACCTGCAGCAAAGCTCAAGAAGAATCAATGGAAGATTTTAAGTACACATTGAGACACAATTGTCTTGTAAAGAGGGAAGAGTACACCACATCTTTCTTTCCTTCTGTAGTCTGAACCAGACACTCTTGCAGAATAATAAGCATGCGACTTTGAAAGGATCAGTTAAACTGACGACCACATCTTTGTTAATATGCCATTGTGTTCTCCACATGTGCAGTGTATACAGTCAGATTCCTGTTGATGCTAACAAGATTGTCTGGCGAGTGATTGTTTTAGTTTTTAAAGAGAGTGTTTTGAAACTAAATCGTAGTTGCGTGGATGCCGTGTCTGTGGGAAAGAGAGTGAATCAGAGCCGGACACTGTGCAAGCGCAAGTTACTGCCATGTCTGTGTCATGGCTTCGCTCCCGCCGTCTCTTTCCTCATCTTTCAGCATCGAGGTCTGCACCATTATGCATGTTATTGGTCTGAAATTATGAATGACATGTACAGTGCTGCACCATAAGGAACACCTTTATAATGTGGTATGCTGGAGTAAGCTTTTTCGATTAATCTTGGAGACACGATCTGATGTGAAATGCCGAGCAGGGCAGTGTGATTTCAGGTGCTTGGAGGTTTATTTCTCCACTTTTAAGAGTTTAAATGTCTCCATTTGAGTGACAGGCTCAAATATCAGCATGACTGGAACACAGAAATGTGATGCTTGGGTGCTGGGACGTTTGACAGAAGTTGGTTTGTGGATTTTGCTGGACAATTGTTTTATTAATTTAAACATGCCTTGAAAGCTCTGAGGTCATCCACTTATCCTCTGTTTTAAGGCCTCTGATCTGAGGGTGTTTTTGTTTAATTTTCTCTTGGTGCTTAAAAAGTGACATCATATAAGCAAACAAGGTGCTGAAAATAAACAGTCAGGTGGCAATAATGAGGAACATTGTCATGCAAAGACCCAAAAGACTCTTAAGAACTAATAACAAGGTGAAAGTGTTCTAGAGTATGTTTGTGTCCTCGTGCAACTTTTGAAGACTTTCAGTTGGAGGCCTTGTGGTCGGCCCCTTTCCGTCATTCCATCCTCGTACTCTCTCCTAGGGGTGTGCAGGAGTTGAAGGGTCGCACTCTGTTTAACTTCCTTGGCCTGGAGACCTGGCACTGACTGCAGTCTTTGTGTGTGTCAACTCCAAAAGTAGGTTTACTCCCTTCGCTTATGCTCCCTGCGACTGTATATGGTTGAATCACGCTCTGCAAAAATATCACCACAAGACGACTGTGGTGCATTAATCTTGAACAAGTATCTCCGCACACTCACACACTTTACCGACTACCCTTCTTAGTAGTGGCAACCTGCAGACAGATCTCGCTGCTTCCCCCGCAGACAGATCCATTCTCGTGCAGATCTGAAGTGTTAGTAACACGAACTCTCGGCTAACTGATGTTAAACACAGAGCTCAGTTCACCGAGGCGACGTTTATGGGTCAGAGGTGTATGAATGATCAAGCTGTTGGCGGTCAGCTGTGGCTTTGGACTTCACCCAGAACCACAATTATTAGTTCTGTCTGTCGAGTTCCTCAAGTGGGTTCATGTGAAACGTTATCTGCTTCAGAACAGTGCTCTGACCCACTTCCAGGCTTTCGACTTAATCTTGGCACTGTGGATGCTTAAATGAAAGCTGTATTTAATAAGTTTGATTTTCAGTTTGCAAAACCCGCTTAAGTAATTGTACAAACACACTCAAACCCATACTCACTTTTGAGTCCAGACGACTGTTTTTAAATTCACTATTCTGCACGCTGATGATTTCAGAACTTACAATGTCAAATAGTACAAAAAGTGAAAATACAGTAGATTACTGTTTGGTTTTAATTTATACCAATTCATTGCATATACATTTCCAGATTGTGAATATCATGTGGAGAAAACAAACATATATGCAAAAAGGAAAAATCAAAACTATTATGATTCAATTATGATTGAGTCAAATTGTAATCCTAAATAAACATTAAGGCACAGTGTAGATGAGTAAATGTTAGCATTAAGGTGAATTTTGCACCTTTAGGCTACATTTAGCACACAAAACACACACACACACACACACAGACACACACAATATGAAAAATATTTTTTGTCAAATAAATGAAATGTATGAAAGACCATGAGATGAATAAACAAGGAAACAATAATAAATGCAGAACAGATACATTCAGAACATTATTTGCTGCTGAACTATTTAAATATGACGACAGAAACTTGACACTGTCATAATGCATTTCTATGTGCTCACTTGGTCACTTCTCTGGCGAGGGCATGATGAATGCACGCACTGGGCTCATGTGGCCCAGGTCTGCTCTAAACTGTATGTAGGAGTGGAGCGGTCATGGTGTCTCCGCCTCTCAACCCAGCTTGCTGGGACGGCTTCCAGCCTGACACCCCTTAGAAGGAATTAGCAGAAGAAGGTGAAAGAAGATAAATTAAAGCATTAATAATGTTGCAAGCACTTTCCAAGAGATGACTGTGGAGGGAAGGTAAACAAGTAGCTCACACATGTGGATCATAATATAAGCAGCTTTGTCTTCAGAGGTCTCCAGCAAGACGACACATTTTCTCTTTTATAGTTGATGTATTATCCATTTTCCAAAAAAGAAACCTACTCTCTCCTCAGTCTGTTTGCAGGTTTAGTCCGACAAGGAAATGTCTATTTTTGATCTGCACCCTCTGAGTGTTCTACATTGTAAGGGACTGAATGTAATTCTGGTTGTAAGTGCTTTAACAGGCAACCAAGCTGTGGCTTCTTTTTCTGATCATAGATAAAGCTACTTAGGCTTAATCTAATCTCTCTGTAATATGATGACCTAAATGTATTGAACAGTTTTGGGGGTTCATAATGAGTGCAGACCGGGCGTCCATTCATCAAACTGAGCTTCAACTGGTGTCCTTTTTTTTCCCCCCCGACTTGATGTGGCTGGAACTGAGCTCATCTGGCATCCTCATCAGTGTCGGCTCCTGCTGCCTCTCTGATTTATGAGACTCACAGGCTGAAGGAAGCACAGCCAATCGCTCCTCTGATTTATTCACTGCTGGAAGTTGCAGGAGTCTTTTCCTTCTTCTTTGTGGTGCGCTCTGTTTGAAACATGATTTAGCTGTGGCTTTCACTCTGGTGTGATGTCTATGTTGAGAATCTAGTGGGAGTCTTCATTCTGAGGAAGGCTTGTGTTAGCCCAGGATGTCATTAGCAGCATTTGACCGCCGGAGATAGTGAGGCAGCTCCTGATGTTGCCTGGGACAGATAAGCTCATAACCCTGCAAATGGTTTGGCAGAATCTTTGTCCCTCATTATGGTTTTCCACACAAGACAAATGTCCTGTTTTATTGACGGACACAAAATGACGCTCATTTCTTTTCTAACTTTTTTGATGAAGTGCTCAAAGTAGGTTTCTTTTGACTCAGGGAGAATTTAAGCTGCTGTTATTGCTGGCATCAAGTGTGGAAAATAGCTAAGCAGTTTATTATGAAGTCAAATCAACCAATCATTAAGTTATTCATATGTTGTCAACCACTTTACCTGGCAGACCAAGCCTGAAGCTGGGTCAACAGTTCACTGTGGACCAATACTTAACTAGACATTTCTGCTAGCCATCCATTTTCTATTGGTTCTCCAAAGCAGAAGCACAGACCTCCCGGGTCAGTCTGCAGCCACAGTCTTGCAGGCAACTATTCCCTCAAAATGATGGGAGATAAAATTAAGAGATAAGAATCTCCAGTGTTGCTCATTGCCCTGCATTCACTGTCTGCACTGATAGGAGGTTTTACACGTCCACTTAGTGGACAGTGTAGCATCCCTTTCTGATGAGTAGCAGAGCATATACAGTATGTGTGCTTGAGCAGACTTTGTTTCAAAAGAGTAGCACAAGAATGAATTTCATGGATGCGCCGTATGGTTTCAGCTTGTTTCAAAGACTGCTGCTGGAGATTGTTGACCGCTCTGAGGTCAGGAGTGCAGGCAGTAGGGAAGATGTATAGAGGCCAGAGAGCCAATAAGAGGAGCCGTATTTTTGTTGGCGCACTATAAAAAGGTTCAATTTACACTTTGGCCGAAGACGTATGGGCTTCGTCTCCGTCTGCTTGTGTTGGGGTCATATGGACTCTTGAGTTAAAGTGACATAGGCTCACTTGTCTCACACAGGATGAACTCTAAAGACATGTAAACATAGTTGTTTTGCTGTTTTTTCACACAGAACATTTGATTAGTATGAACAATCTATTCGAAACATGTCAGCCTGTTGCAATAACATGAGCGCAGTGTGACTGTCTCTCTTTGGCACATATACATATACATATACGTCTTGAGACCCTGCACTCTAGAGGCTAGATGTAGTCGGACTGAACCTAAAAGTTGCAAGATATCAAAATTGTAGTCCTACTGTAGGTCCACATATGTTGTTCCTACTCATATTTTTTTTTTTTAGAAAGGCACATAGTTTGTTATTACAAAAAGTGAAGCTGACAACCAATCCAGGGAAACCCTTTTTGGTCGCTTGTTTCCTTGGTCTTGTTTTTCTGGTCATGACCCAGAGTTCATGGCTGAAGCCAAGAGTGTCTATCAAGCTTGGGGAATTGTCTGGAAAACCACAAACAAAGCAAGGCAGTTGAGCGATGTAGCTCTTACACTAGCCACGGTCGTTCACGTCTTGTGAACATCCAGCTTGTTACATCAACAGGAGCTAATAGCAGAGCTCAGGGGTTTTAATCTCAGCCAGTAGTGTGAGATTTAGTGTGACTCTGTGTGTAGTGGCTGGTCGATGGCGACTGTAGCGACCACTGTAACAGTACGACTTTGGCTATAATATTTAATAAAGGTATATGAACAGTCATTGAAACACAGCAATTTGCACCACTGACAGAAGAGGAAATTTGTGAGTATAGTTAAAAGAAAGCTGTATTGAAGTGAATAATCCTGTAATGTATTGAAAATAAATGTAATCCAGACATATGTAACGTACTGGCCCTGCAGCATATTGAGCCTACTCCTGTTCAGGGTTGCGGGGAGTGCTGGAGCCTATCCCTGCAGTCATTGGGCGAGAGGCAGGAATACACCCTGGACAGGTCACCAGTCCATGGCAGGGCACACACACCATTCACACACTGGCACAACCTAAGGGCAATTCCGATTGATCTAGAGAGCATGTCTTCGGGCTGTGAGAGGAAACCGGAGTGCTCATAGAAAACCCACAGGCACAGGGGAGAACATGCAAAACCCATGCAGAAAAGCCACTGGTCCGACACGGCAAGAGTGCGAACCACTGGGTCGCAGCATATTGATATTAAAATTAAATAACACATTTGAAGGCGGTGGATATCAGAACATCTTCTATAAATATTGATACATACGCTACAGATAAAAATGAATAAGTACGTCCCATCGCTCACTTAGCCACTACTTGCTGTATGTTCCACTGCAGTGTCATTTGGTGGATGATGGTTTTATGCGTGAGAAATACCCCATCTTGGCGGTGAAATAGTTCAAATGTGTGTGTCACACGCTGAATGTGTCACTCGGGGTCTGTCTGAGTGAGAATGAATAGTGATGTCAGCCATTGTCAGTGAAACCGTCTTCCACGAAGTTCATCTTTTTGGAAGAAGGAAGGGAAAAAACTATGAACTGATAATCTTTCACATTTATTCTCACATGACATATAGAGTCATTTTGAACCCAGATAAAAAAGGACCTTGGCTTAATGTTGAAATAAAATTGGCAAAAAGTGTTGCCAACTATGAATCAATGATGAAAGTGCTCATTATGATTAATGCTGAAACAAACATCATCTGCTTACATTTTGCAACGTTGAAATAGTAACACCTCTTCAACATTGAATCAATGTTTTTTGCTATTTGCGGATGTACTGTAGAATTACCCTTTTTCTCTGACATGAGTCGAGTTTTCTCACTCAGGTGGAGTGATGTGGAGTGATTGTGTTTGCACGACTGTTGCACTGCCTTGCAAGCATATTCTGGAGGGTAGGATGGTCCCAGGAACCTCCTCAACTTAGTGAGCATAAAAATCTGCAACTGCTGCTGCCCATTTCAGTCATTTGCAAGCTTGTTTTTCCGAACACACTTTCCAAGGAAGCGTGCAGAAGCTGTTTTCTGTGCAGAATAACGTCCCAAAGGGAGTTGTACATGTGTAGGTGTGTGTGTGGTTTGAGAGCATTGGTGTGTTCTGCTGTTTAACAGCTTAAGCAGCCTTGTCCTCACAGAGGCTCCACTGTGTCCAGCGGGTTTCCCTCAATGCGACTGTGTGCTAGGCAGGAGGAATGATCTCCCCTCACCTTCTTCTCTCAAAAAGTCATGGAGGGAAGAAACCTGGAAACAGATTTTCGATCTCAACTCTGTGCGCCTTCACGAGTGTGTGCAAGGACCCATTCACTCACACACCGGCACACACACACACAGGCTGTAGAATGGCACTGGCTGTCCAGGATGTGGATGTCACTTCCTGTGTTTGTCAAAGAATATTTGTCGTTGCTGTGGAAACCTAATGTAACATTGAAAATCCCCTCACTACAGAGAAAAGTCAGTCCATTGGGCAGGGACAGTCCTCGTCTCCAACCCTAGCTGCTGCCGCCAGACTGTCAGCCATGATCCATGGCAAAGACAGAGTCTATGCCAACGCCATGCTGGTGGACCAGGTGAGGCTTAACTTATATGACGTGAAAATTACGTTTTGTTCTTGACCTGTTTAATTCTCAAAGATGTTGTTTTAAATCTGCACCTCCAGGTGGATGACGTGGACATCAAATATCGTTTACCAGGCGATGAGACAACTCATGTTGACACCCCCAGCTGGGATTCACACTCCATGCCCTCTAACTCTGTTAACTCCCCCAAGACGCGGCGTCTCTTCTCCAGCCAGCATGCGGAACAAGCAACCTCAGGACATTGCTCAGAGAATAAAAGGGCCCAGTCCCCTCTTGTCTCACCACGCTCTTCCCCTTCTCCCTTCATCTCCTCCCCATCATTCCCATCCTCGCCACTGGCTTCTGCCTTCCGACTATTCGAAGGTGGACAGAGGAGACAGCCCGGACTGCCAGTCTCTCCTGCTCTGGTCCGTAGAGGATGTAGCCTGCCTGCAACCACTCAAATCCTAAGGTAGGACAGAGTTGAATATAATAATGTGTGTTTAAGTTTTAATGAATAAATCAATAAATAATAAAACAAGAGTTTGAAATAAAAAAAAAGCATTACTAATTTTCAAGGTCAAAATCTGGAGTCACATAGGAAAACATATAATTATGCATTTGCACCTGAACACACCTGTTACTGTTGTGAGGTGCTTTTAATGTGTTTAAAATACCATATAACTGTTTTCCAGTTGTGTTGTACAGCAAAAATCTCAGCTTTTGTTTTATAACGTTAACAGGAAATGACAATAGAAGCTACCATGACATTGCAGAATTACACATTTAAATTTTCCAGTCTGACAAGAGACTGTTGAAAATACCGCCACACTGTATCATCTAGATCCATGCTACTCCACGGTCAGATACTTTTACTCGTGGTCAAAGGTTGATAGTGCAGAGAGAATGAAATCTTTTTATCCTCTATGGACCGATTCTTCATTGATCGTAATACATTTATGCATGTCTACAATATCTTCCAAATGTCTGATCTGATTTGTGAAGTTCCTCTACGTGCTGGATCCAGCTGACTCATGCAAACAGCACAGCTGCTTTTTGGGCTTCTTGAATCTGTTACGCATAGATAAGACTGTGTTCCTGCAGCTAACCTGTGTGAGTGCACAAATATCATCAGCATGGAATTTCAACAATGTTTTTGGATGCAGCTTCTTTCGTCAGCGCTGGTGTTGGAAAGTGACAGGAAGTCTGGACACAATTGAGCTGTTTGTGTTTTGACGTTTCTCTGTACATTCTTTCCAGTTTCCTCTCTGATGCTTCAGAACAAGCACATGAGGCATTAATACTGGCCTGCCCCATCTATTGTTGCCTGTGAAGATTACACAATCATTAGTTGTTGAAATTAAGAGCTCTAGACATACATCTTACCAGAAACCTACTTTGCCTTTTCTGAGACAGAAACAAAGAATAAATAGGCAATTTATAATTGTGGATGCATTTGTGTATGTGCGGGTGCAGCTCCAGTCATATGGTGAAAAAATAAAGTTGACTCAGGTTATTGAAAATTGCAGTGTGTCGCTGCAACACTAAATTAACTGTTTTGTTTACATTAAAAGGCAGCAAGTGTGTTGAACACAAATCATTTTTGATGGGGTTTTATTTGGGTTTTGTGTTTTACCCGCCTATTTTCTCCCAACTCATGATGTTTAAATGTGTTTGTGTTCAGTCCAAGCTTGGAGTGTGACAGTGGAGAGGAGGACGTCCTGGGTCTGACCTACCCGTGCTCTACTTTTAAGCAGCAGTCGTCGCTCAGGTCCAGCTCAGGGGAGGAGAGAGACTCTTTTGAAGCTACTCTGGAGATTAACCGAACTCTGTCAGACAGCACGGACAAGTCCTCCAAGGTATACTTACACAGTTTGTCCCCTGCCTCTTACCAGCTGTAACCCCTGAAAACGAGAGCACACCCACATATGTTGCTCTGCTGTTTGATAAGATTCTGACCTTGCCACCACCTTCGCTTCTGCATTGCCTTCCTGCCCGGAGAATTAATGGGAGACACTTGTGATCTGCAGGTTGACTGTTGGTCCCTGAACATCTCTCATAACAGTACATAGGCTGTGCTGATCAACTTTTAGTGTGTGACATTACTGAGCTACCAGGAGGAGAACACAAGTGATGATGTGGTGGAGTGTGTGCATATTAAAGAAATATTTAGACTTAACAAGGATGAAGAAATATTCTGACTGACCATTAAAAAAAGTTGTCAGCATCACAAGTAATGTTTACCAGTTATCACTTTTCTGCCACCGTGGGCTTTGCTGTGTTTTTATTTGTCGTAAGTCTCACATGCCTCCATTTGAAGCTTTTCGACTTGGCAATTTTTTTTTACGGCTCACAACCCCTCGTCTTTGGGTTCAGCCTTGTCTTTGTTCTGTTGATAAGAAAGGTCACCAGTCGCCTCCTGTGATAAAACACTACAGACTTTTGGAACTCAAAGGCAGGAAGTGATATTATATGACGAACACAATAGGTTAATACACAAATAAGGCTCAGTTCCGTCTTAAAGGTCATAGAATATGGCTGTTGAAAAGTTTCTATGACTCGACCTAATAGATTATGATATTTAATTCAAGTATCTCACACTGACACCATTTTTCCTTTTCACCCACAGAACCAAGAGGAGGCCGAGGTCCGTCTGCGCTCCTACTCATATTCCTCCCCCAAAGCAAAGCCGTCGCGCCCGCTGCTAAACCGAGAAGCGACCATTACTGACCTGGCAGAAGGTGAGTGAACTCTGACCGCATTACCTCTGTGGCCGTTCTGTTCTGGGAAGGTCAGCAAGATGGACACATGTGTCACATGTCTCGCAGGGTTGAGACCAGACAGGTGTCGTAAATAAAGCAAAAGCTCCATAAAGTCGATGTGTGTTTAGTGTCAGCTGAGCAGTGATACAGAGCTGTTATACATGTGTTAGTGACCTCCGCCACGGCCTCGCCTTCCTCCTGTATAGGTGGTGCTTTCAGTAACGGCGGTCGATCTCTGCTCCAAGCTTTATCTCTGTCTAAATCCCTGTCCCGACTCCACCAAGTTAGTAAGTACCTGGAAGACAAAAAAGATGCTCTTTGACTTTCTTCTCGCGGGAAATTGGCTTGAACTTCGCAGTTACCGGAAGACATGGAATATCATTGCATGAACTCTCTTTTAAAAACCATCAGGGTTTTATAGGTGTCTCCTCCTGGCCCTGGAGGAGTTTTTTGCACTGGCCTGTTAACAAACAGATGCAGCAGCAGTAATAAAGCGTTAGTTCGTCCAGCAAAGCAAGTGGAAGTTTATTTCTCACCCCGCTGCGGAGCTGACAAACAATATATGGAGCAGTTACTTTCATTCCATCTCTGTCATTACCTTCTTGGTTATGTGATCCCTAGTGTTTATCTGTTTGGCTGTTAGCAAAATAAGTTAAAAAATGGAAGAACTGATTCCATTTAAGTTTTCAGTAAATCTTTAAAATGCAACAATGAGAAGATGATAACCTTTTAATGTCAAACCTATCATCTGAATCTATTTCTTGTTGCACTGTTTGTGCGAGCGAGCTACTCTCCCATTGAGCTCATTGGTATAGGCAAGCACGTTGGGTTAAAATAAAATCATGGATGTGATGGATGAGGACTTGACGTGGAGGGAGGGGAAGATGATCAAGACAGCACTGGACAGGGGTCAGTGTGCGCATGACTGGCCTGCACTACACACAGGCATATTATAATGTATATCAGGACCAGCACTGACTCTACCACCATTAAACACAACCTGTTTGGATCGCAGCTCACAGGCTGCTCACATGGCAATGCCCACCGTCATACGTGCTGACCTCTGGCCGATGGAAACACACTACAAAAACGGCTGCCATTATTTCAACTAAGAAAATAAAGCAATGCATTTTCATGTCTTCCTTTATCATGCAGCTCACAAATCTCTCACTTGGTGGTTGGACTTTGCATGTTCTTCACCTGTGGAAATGCGAGGTGATGTCAAAAGTCTTGACTGGAATGCACTGTGGCTGAAGTTTCCGGGCTAATCCAGATGAAAAGCTGTTAGAAATACATATTGATTTGCCGACCGACCAACCAACTGAAAACACTCGAATATTTCAAAGGTTTGGAAAACTCATCAATGATCTGCGGAACAGTTCTTCTGGTTTCCATCCTGGGCTTATTGAAGGCAGCGCTCATCTGCTTTCTTTCTTTTCCAGTTACTGTATGTGGGATTCTTTTTATTTATCTCAACTGGTTTCTGATTGGGGACGGTGGTTTGTAACCACGATCTGCTTCCAAAATGACAGTTTATTCCTGGTTAACTCATTTTTCTGTTGAATTACAGAGCAGAGCGCCTTCGGTCCGAGTGACAGCAGCAGGGAGAAGAGGTAAAGTCTTCTTGTGTGTTGATGGGAGCCAGTGGAGGGTGCAGGCCGTGACGTTAAAACAGCCATTTAAGGCCTCGGTGTCCTGCATGTGAGGGCTTCAGAGCCTTGACTGGACAGGATGTGACATACTTCCTGTTCCACTGCTGTGGCCAGAATGCACTCTGATCAGAACCTCAAACAACCCTGGATAAACAGCTAACCTCTCAGTGTCCTTCAGGAACACACACCACATCACTGAGGACTGAAAGGGCCCACAGAATGCACATGTCTTCCGAATATTTACATGGCCTCTTTTTGATCTTGTCTAGAGTAAAAAAAACACCCCCAGATGTGGTTACACATGTTCATTTCATACCTCTGTCTGTTTAAGGTTGGCTGGTTTTAGATGAAGGACCTCTCTTTATTTATACAACCGCAAACTTAAAAACCTTTTTAAACAAATTACAAATGCATTAGATGCCCCTACATCAATGTGGATGTTCACAAACCATTATTCAAAACTAGACAAAGGCTGTGTCAATGTTTCTGAGCCATTGCTATCTACGTGAATATTCAGTAGTTCTTTCATTGTACACACCAGTCTGCCAAGCTGGTTTGTTGCTCTGCTACTGGCTCATGTGCTACTACTTGTCCCCAAATTTCCCCTTTCAGAGGTAAAATTTAGCCCCCATTGCGAGGAACTGTTTGTCCTTGATCTAGTGAGTTGAAAGTAGTCATTAGTTCTGGTGTTAGCTACAATTCTTTGCTCTGCTGTCTATCAGAGGCACAGGCTCATCTCAAGACTCATTCGGCGATTTAGAAATGTCCTTATCTGAGGGTGAGGGTCGACCCTCCCGCTGTGCTTCTGTGCTGAGAAAGAGTAGTGCGTTGTGTGTCATCAACTAAATCTATGACTGTATGAAAGTTTTTCTATCCTGGAACACCTTTGATGTGCACTGACCACTGCAGACTTGTGAAATTGATCATTTATACACATTCTTCAGGTGTGAAGGAGTCAACATTTTGTGGGCACCTAAATCTGCCGTCATTTTTTTCACCATTCATTCCATCATCAGTGCTTCATCTGTCCTCCATGTTCAGCTGCATTTTAGTGACTAATCACCATCAAACTAAAACAAACTTGTCACATACGTCCGTGCTGCACTACATCAGGTTTCTGCGTACTCACATTCACTTCTATTGCAGCAGTGAAACAACAAAAAACAAACAAAAAAATAGTGCTTCTGTTTATTAACCTACACAGAGCAGCCACTACAAGTATACACTGTCGCTCATATGACTGTAACATTACCAAAATACAGTGACATTTCTAGTCTGACTTTCAACAAGGTATTACTACACGTCTATTCTGAACATCTGATGACCCCGAGGAGAAGATTTTGGGTTGAGCTGTGTCATATCCACGCAGGATTTTGGGCTTCCGTAAACGGGCCCAGTCAGCAGAGGAAGAGCGCAGCGCATCACCCCAACACCTCACCCTCTCAGAGTTCCTCAAAGAGTATGTGTTCGCCCAAATGGCCTCATGAACGACCGAACACGCATGTGCGGCTTCTCCCTTGCTGTTACTCATCCCTTAACTGAATAGCACCTCATATTCTACTAATGTTTGTTCCTCTTTGTTCTCATGTGCCTGTCTTGTTGCACTTCACTGTTGTTGCCAATATTAATATCCGGAAGTTGAATTCTGAAAGTACATCACTGTATTAACTGAATCTGAAATGTATTTTATACATTGTATATATATTGTGTTGATTATTTGAAAAAGAAGATACTGGACCTAATTGAAACGGTCTGGCATAAAATCTAATGGCAAATCAGAATATTTTTCAAATAAATCATTAAAAAATGTTTTGTTAATTTTGTTTACTGTGAAAAAGTAAGTAAATTAATAGTTAAACTACTCGCTTACTGATACTACCACATACTAAATAAATGTAAATATATATTTCTGAATATTTATATTTATGAATAATTAATGGCTTAGTTCCATGTATAAATTAAGCTCTTTTAGACAGAAATAAATGGCTTGCGGCTACGGTTGTTTGATGAATATTCTGTTCAACTGATACCTAAATGGTGAACTATAGTGAATGAGAAATTACTGCTGTGTTGTTCAGAATTCAACTTCAACGATCCATTTCCGTATTCATAATATTCGATATGCAACGCCTCTCAGTGGAACAGCTCAGAATAGTCAACACGTTATTAATCGCGTCTTGTCAAGGTTGCACTAAAAATATCTCCAGGCAGTAGAGAGTTTCAAGCACGCTGAGCATGTTGTCATGGACTAAAGAGGAATCCTGGATGAGTTCTGGACATTCTTTGATGTCAGCACCCCAGCAGTGTCCTAGAATAGATGGTCTTGGTGAATGAAAAATACTAATATGAATGTTGACCGTGTTTCTATCTGATGTCTATTGACGTGTCAACTGACTGAATCTTCACAAGGATCGAGGATGAGGAGTGGGACAAATACATAATCCCGTCAAAAGTGGAGTCAGAAAAGTACAAAGTTAGTCGGACCTTCAGCTTCCTCAAGAACAGGATGTCGAGCACCCGGAACAAAGCGAAGGTGAGCAAATTAGTTATTCCTGCTTCAAGTTAAATTCCATTTGATTTATGAAGTATGTCTAGCAGAGACGTTTCCAACTAGCCGTGGGAGTCAGCTAGTAACCTTTTTTCTCCAATCTAGACTGTCATTCATGTCATAAAGTTCTTGGATGTGAGTTGTCTTCTGGCTTAGCTCTTTTCCAATTCTAATGAGTGTCCTGTTCACCCATGGTCCAGTCAGTTGCTCGTAAAGTTCCGCAAACAGTTGCTGCACACATATAGTAGAGGAATGTAAAACTTGCTTCCATTACACTACTACTTCAGCAGTGATGTTGCTGCTGAATTTTCACGGTTCTGTCATCTTAAAATTGGCACAGATTTTTTATCAGGATTCTGACCTTAGTACTACCCATGGTTGAAACCCTTGAGCAATGATGATGAGAGATGGGTGAAGCTTGCGAATACTGTGAATCCTGATCTGTATCTAACCATCTGGCCGGATTAGTGACAAATATGTTCACTCACTATCGACCAGTCTGGCCAGGTGCCTGAAAGCTCCTCTTTTGCTGTACTCACCCGAGAGCTAGTCCCGCTCCTGAATGCAGCGGTGAGGATAAACCAGCAGCTCATGACCAACATGATTTGAAGGACCTCTCTGGCTGTAAAGGTTTTACCACCTCAGCTCAGGATTCTTGTGCCTGTTGTCTTGTCACAGTGCCTTTATTTGGCCTGAAAGAAAATTCCGTCTGCGAGAGTCTTAGCAACAGGACGCAGTAAAAATATCCTCTTACATAACGCGCAGACCCCCGACACAGCACCATAGAACCAAAACACTTTTCGTAGTAAACTCTTCGTCCTCTTGACACGTGAACATGTGCCGAGCATGTTCGCATGTCTGCATTGATACACACTGCAGTGTTCCTGGTAGGAAAATAAACACACAGAGGGGTCTTGTTAAGGCCCCCCGAGAGTGAACAGCCGCGGCTGCAGAGTCCTCGTGCAGCTCTACAAAGTAAACATGTTGGGGGCCCTTTAACTTGGCTTCAACAGGTGGACTTCAGAAAGATGGTGGCTCCACTTCCAAATCACAAGATTTAACTATGAAGGGTTAAGCAAACTCTTCAAAACACTGTTCGAAAAGTAGAGAGTGGCATGCAGTGTTTCCTTTGTATGTTTTTGAGTTCCCTTTTGTTTTCTTCCACACATCTGAGGCAGCAGGCGGATACAGTGCATTAGCCAGGAGACATATCTCTCTAACGCATCTTGGGTCTGGCCCAGGGCTTCCTCCCTGACACATCCTGGTGGGATGCCACTTCAGCTTGCCTCGCTTGATGTGGAGGAGGCGTAATTCGATTTGAGTCTCTCGAAGATGATTGAGCTCCTCACCCTGTCTGTAACAGAGTCCAGACACGTCACCATCCCTTCACTCATGAACAAGACTTCCTGTGGAATCCAATGTAGAGTAGCTCCTTTAGTCCGGTGTGACCTGTGTGTTCAGGTGAAGGGTAAAGACGTCAAAGAAGCAAAGGAGAAGACTGGAGCCACCAACACGCACCAATTCATTCCCTCGTCCCCATCTGGTCCTGCCCTTTGTGTGGCCTGCGAGAAGTCGGTGTCTGGGAAGGAGTTGCTGCAGTGCTCCAGTGAGTATCATTGTCCTCTCGTCCCCTCACGTCCCGCGGCGTCTGTACTGTTTGGAGTCGATGTAAATCGTTGTGCACGTGCTGCTGGGATGTCGTGTCAGACCCCCAACACACACACACATGCACACGCAGACACACCAGCTGGTGTCCAGAGAAGTGATGATTGTGTTTATTGTTTTTGAACCCCTGACGTAAACTGGGATTTAATCTGATTTTCTCTTCAGATTGTTTCCTGACCATCCACAAGAACTGTCGAGAGTTGGCTGCTGCCTGCGGAAAGGTACGTTCGGTCAGTCTGACACCAGGCGACCAGCACTGTGAAAGCAATTCACCCTGGTTAAGCCTGGAGAGCCTCTGATGGGAGACACACCCTTGTAGGTGCCAGCTACCTGCCTGACAACATCATTAGACATAACATTATGACCACCTGTCTCATTGGTAGTTCCCGCAGTCGCAGAAACGTATGCGATGTCCCTAAACATTCCTGACCTGAATTTTAATGTGCCAATGTTTCCGCAGAAGCTGCAGGAGAAGAGCACGCTGCTGTTGAAAAGCAAAATCCAGTCACTTCCACAGAGTGAGTCACACTTTCCTGCCTCGGCCCTCCTTCTCATCAAGTCAGTCATTCACCACCACCCTCCGTGTTGTTGATCTTCTCTGTTAAAAAGTTACATTTTAATCTGCCTCAGTGGGGGGTCAGCCATGTCTGGAAAAACACTCAGATGTTTTTAAAGATAGCCTTTTGTTCCCCAATTTAGTGATATGACACAATCTCTTCTTCCCTCATGTCATATTAATGTGAATAATATGAATATTATATTCATTGTTTTTTTTCTCCAAAATTATTTATTCATTTTGCTAGGTTGTGTTTTGTCCTTCGGCTCACACCTGGCAGCACCATTAACTTAAGAGAAACAGAAGCAGAATGTTTGTTTTGATGACAAGACTCATCGTTGTGTCTGGGGAAAATAAGATTCTTATTTCCCATCTTGCTGCTCTAGGCTCCCAAAAGGAGAGCAGCCCGGTTTCCCCTGTCCCCTCCTCCACATCACTTCCTGCCATCATCCGAGAGAGGAAAGATTCAGCTGCTCTGTCCAAAAGTCTCTCTGTCTCTGTAGAAAACAGGTGAGTGAGAGTTGTTTCCCCAATTGCAGCTAGTACTTTTCAAATTCTGAAACTGCTTGCAACGGTTTGTAAAACAATCCACGAGCACGCTAAGGTGAATGGATGACTCTAAGCATCTGGGAACACGTTTGTATGTTTCTGTTCAGACGTCTGAGTGATGCTGGACTAGATGCCGAGTCTGGGATCAACCTGAGCTCAAACGGGTCTGTGTCTGATGAGGGAACTCCGGTGACTGTGACTCCTCCTTCGCTGGAGCCACAGATCACAGGTGAGAGAGATGAAGCCAGTCACCTCTCTGTCTCTTCATTAAAAGGCTGAGCCGATTTTGTTTAGCTTCCACAGATACAGTTGAAACTCAAGTGCAGAACGACCTGTCATCTGACCTGATTGGACTAGAAGCTGAGTCGTGGAGTCTCGCCGTGTGTCCGGACTTCTGCGGACAGAACGACAGGCGCACTGTCAAGCGCCAGGATGTGATATATGGTGAGTTTCTAGAATCCGTCAGATGGACGTTAGTTGCAACTTCCATCGTCCATGGTGCTCAAGTTTGGATGATCCACCTGCTTCTCTCCAGAACTGATGCAGACTGAGCTTCACCACAACCAAACCCTCACCGTCATGTCAGAGGTCTTCCGCAGAGGAATGCTGGAGGAAGTTCAACTGGACGCTGAGATTGTGTCACGCATCTTCCCCAGTTTGGACCCTCTAGTGCTGTTCCACCAGAGCTTCTTAGGAGCGCTGCAAGAACGAAGACAAGCTTCAGTCCAACCTGAGGACCAAAGGAACTACCTGATCCACCAGGTCGGGGACATCCTGCTGCAGCAGGTAGGTGAAGACAGATGGAAACTTCCCATCTGTGAATGTTTGTACCATGCTCGTCTCTAGTTCTCAGATGAGAATGCAGAGAAGATGAAGCAGCTGTACGCCGACTTCTGCAGCCACCACATTGAGGCTTTGAATCTTTACAAGGAGCAGAAGCAGCAGAACAAGAAGCTACAGAACTTTGTAAAAGTGAGCGACAGATCTATATTCAGCAATGATATCACATATGTTCAAATAGATGTACCTTAATGAGCGATGTTGATGATGATTTGTCCCCCCCCCCCAGCAACAGAGCAACAACTCGCTGGTCAGACGGAGAGGAGTTCCAGAGTTCATCCTGTTGGTCACGCAGCGGATCACCAAGTACCCGGTGCTGCTGGAGAGGATAATCCGCTACACTCCAGGTGAGTCTAGAATCAAACCACATCTGCATGTGGCCCGCGTAGTTGGCGGTTTGACCCTGGATCCTAATGTGTTTGTGTCTTTTTGACATCGACACCTCACACAATTGATCATGATACAATTGATTCAGTTCCAAGATGATAAACCTAAATACTTGAATTCTTCTTCTATACTTAAGATTGCATACTGCGTCGAATCCTACTACCGTGTAACTGTGTGTGAGTGGAAGACTGAGATAGAGGTCAGCATTCTCACATCACTTGTGTCTCCTCAGAGGGCAGTCAGGAACATGCCGACCTGTCGAGTGCACTGGCTCAGATCCGTGACATCATCACTGCAGTGGACCTGGCTGTCTCCAAGTATGAGAAGAGTCAAGAGCTTCAGGAGGTTCTGACGCGACTGGAGAACAAAAGCTTCGCCAAGCTGAAGAATGGGAAAGTGGTCCGCAAACAAGACCTGCAGAGGGAGCGCCGGGAGCTGCAGCACAAGGGGCTGGTCTACTGGAAGACGGCGACCGGACGACTCAAAGGTTGGTGGGACATTGTCAGTGTGCAATGAAAAGTTCTGAAAACCTCATGTTATCTTCATTCCTCTTCAGACACTCTGGCTCTGCTGCTCACTGACGTACTGGTTTTCCTGCAAGAGAAAGATCAACGGTTCATGTTCGCTGCTGTGGTGAGCAAATGTTTGGAAAATGTGCTCATCCCTTCAAGGGACATTAAAGTGACAAATCAGGGCAACTGAACCGTCTCGTCCATCTGTGCTGTGTATGTACCTGCAGGACCAGAAGCCTCCAGTGATCCCTCTACAGAAGCTGATTGTGAGAGAAGTTGCCAACGAAGAGCGAGGGATGTTCCTCATCTCAGCTTCCTCTGTTGGACCGGAGATGTATGAAATCCACACGGCCTCCAAAGAGGAGAGGAACTCATGGATGAGACACATCCGTCAGGCAGTGGAGAGGTTTGTCGAGTTATTTACATCCTTGGTTGTGGACCAGATAAAATATTTACCTCCTGCTTACCTCTCACCAGCTGCCCAGAGGAAGAGGAGGAGGAAGAGCAAACAGCAGAAACAGAAGAGGCCAAGCGAGCAGCAGAAGTCAGAGTCCAGAAGATTGCCAAGTTCCAAGGTTTGCAAAGTCATTTGATGAAGCTGATCACATGACCTACAAGGAAGTTGACGCATGTCTGTGTGTGCAGAGACCTTGTTGAGTCAGGACCAACGCATCTGTAACAGTCTGGAGGAGAAGCTGCAGCTCTATGCAGAGCTCACTGACCTCACTCTGCGCTCCCCGGAAGCTGTGCAACACCGCCACCTCCTGGTGCAGCCAGAGAGTGACGGCGACGCTCCCCGACAGGCCAGAAGCCTGCTGACCGCTGCGCTCAGAGAAGGTGAGGCTGGTGCAGTCCAGGTGTGAGTCAAGGCGGCTTTTGAGCTGATTGCTGAAGGATGGAGGGAGGAGGGCACCCTGGACAGGTCACTAGCCCATCACACCTGTGGAGAAATTATTGAATCACGTCATATGGAAGTGAAACCCCAGGAGTGAAAACAACTATTTTATAACCCACTCTGCAGCCGAGAACCTGATCCAGCTCATCCAGACTCGGGACGGGGTTTCCCAGCAGATCCTGCCTCTGTCTGTCCAAGGACCTGGCAGCAGCAACTACAACAGCCATGGCAGCAGCGTGCCGGAGTCTCCGTCAGAACGTAAGTGGCAGAAAGATAACGTGGTCCGATGTCGAGCTGTAGCTGAGGTCATGTGATCTTGTTCCGCAGAAGACTATCTCAGCACGCTCAGCGTGAGCTCCACGTCTCTGGCGTCTGAAGGTGATTTGACGGGACTGGACGGAGTGATGTGGAGCTCTGGAGCAGAACTGAGGAGAGGAGATGCCAAAGACACGCTCCACAAGGTCCTACTCCTGTTTTGAAATGACTCCTTCATGAATGTGCACTAACATGTTTCACCTGCAGGTGGTGGAGAGTGTCCAGAGTTTGACTCAGCTCCTCTACAGTCTCCAGGTAATGTTTAAATCAGTGGTTTGAACCTCAATTTTAGACGCGAAAAATGAAGTCTGAGGCGTTCCTCTCGTGTGCAGGCAGCTGTGACTCTTCAGGACAGCTGCACTGAGGTCCACAAACTTCTCCTTCAGGAGGCCGAGAAGCCTCAAGTAAGGAGCGCCATCAGCCTCCAGAGCAGCCAGGTACTTCTGTCAGGATTGATTCTGGATGAGATGAGGAAAGCATTATTGCAACTCACAGAATTTGAAACACAGTCCAAGTCGCAGGGCGAACGAAAGGTTAATTTTAAGTGAGAGTTATAGCAGCAAAAGCTTCTCTGTGGTGGACTCTACACAGTCACTTGTCCAAACATTTCCCACCTTTCCCTTCTTTTGTCATTTTGTTTGTCATTTTTTAGTTATTATATTATCACCACTAACAGCAACAATTCAACAACACAGTAGTTGTGGTTCACTGTTGGACAAGTGTTGTGAGGTGATCTGGCTTTGGTGCGCACAGGAACAGGAGAGACAGCGGAATCTGGACAGGAGGAAAGAGGACGTGGAGAAGAAGAGCATGGAGAGGAAGGAGATGGACGAGGTGCAGAAGCTTCACATGAAGCTGAAGCAAGAGCAGCAGCGCTGGGACAAAGAGTGTGTGGCGCGAGAGAAGCATCAGGTGACTGTCAGCTACAGTACTGACCTGGATCACTCCACAGGAGCTGAAGTAGTTAAACAGGTGGTCGTCATGCAATGGCTGTGCATCTGTTCCGCAGCTTGAGCAGGAGAGCGGGCTGGAAGAGAGGGAGCAGTGCTGCCTCCTGGAGGCAGAGAGGCTGAGGTGCGAGCGCGAGGAACTGGAGGCTCAGCTGCAGGAGTACCAGCAGAACCTGGAGCGACTGAAGGAGGGTCAGAGGAGCGTGGAGAGAGAGAAGGAGAAGATCGAGGCCCAGCAGAGGCTCCTGCAGAGCTGGAAACACACCAGGCAGAGCAGCCTGCCTGTCACCATCCCTCTGGATGGATACCAGGTTGGACCAGAACCTCCCCGTCCTCTGCACTCAAACTGACATTTTAGAGGAAGAAGACTTAGGAGGGAGATGGACTTAGCTGATATGATGATGCTAGACGTATTATAAGTGCTGGAGAGAAGAGGAATGAAGCTCAGTGAGAACAGGACTGAATACATGTGTGAGTAAGAGATGAAGGAAGGAGTAGAGGAGGTGAGTTCAGGTCACACAGAGGAATGATCCTCGAGGTGAAGAGGGAGGTGCAGGCAGGTGGGAATGGGTGCCAGGGCTGATCTGTCCTGCTGGGTGACTGGGACTCACTCAAGCGTCTGTCCTCAGGCTCTGTCCTCCTCCAGCAACCACAGTCGCTCAGGCAGCCTGGACGGGAACCTCTCTGTATACGAGAATGAGGCTGCATTCATCGCCTCCCTGAAGAAGAACCACATGCGACCCATGACCCACAACAATCTGAGCCAGCCTGGCTGTCCCAGGAGGAACCACCAGGCACACGTGCCCCCCGCCTACAGCGCCAACGTGGCCCTCAGCGCCAGCCTCTACAACAGCCTCAACACTCTGCTCAGTCAGGGAAAGCAGCCGACTGACCCTCCCAGCTTCTACAGCCACAGCCACAGCCCCTTCAAGCCCCACGAGCCAGAGCAGACCCTCGGTGAGTCCGCCACCATCTGAACCCAGACTCACTCACCGCTGATCCATTGTGTCATCTCCTGTAGACTTCAGCCCTCAGCCGGACCGAAGGACCACAGGTTCCTGGAGACCGCCGATCACAGACGAAGAACTCTACTGTGACGACTACTCCTCACCCTCCCTCACCCCACTACTCCCCCCGCAGTCCTACCTCTCCCTCGATGGGCAGAGCGGCGACGAGGGCGGCGAGGAGAACATTGTTTATCTCTGAGAAGAACCAGGAAGTCACAGCTGCTCATCCGACAGGAGATCAGGTGGCCTCCTCCATGCTCCCTGAAGATCAATCCCGGCCCTTGAGGTCCTCTGTGTGGATCCTGGCTGTGGACCAAGGGACCAACTTTTCCTTTGTGTAGCTTCCTGACCAGTTGACGCTGGTTTTCTAGATTCACATTGTCGCTCAGACTTAACTAAGTTCACCCTCTCAACCTTGAGCACTCAACACCAAGAATAAGGAGGAGCACCTCTGAGTCTGGGGCCACAGTGATGCCACTGAGCATCACAAGCAAAAAGAAAAGACTAGCAGTGGATTTAGCAAAGGGACCTGGAGGCTAGCAACAATTAGCACTTCACTTAGGAAAAAAACACACTTCAAAGTGATAAGATAATTCCAAATGGGAAAAAGGAATATTGGAGTTCAACATTGACAAATGTATAATATGTTGAGAGAACACACCATTTTCTGTCTTCAAGTGCTCTGATGCCAGTTTTATGTCGACTATCGAATAAGAATGGGGAAGTGTTTTCACATAGTTTGCAATAAAAGATCACACCACGCCGAGTTAAGATGCGTCCAACATACAACAATGAAAATATTGTAAATAACTGGGGAAAGAAATCTGTCGACAAGCCACTGTTGAAGACCACTGGGAAGTTTTAGAAGAAAAAGATGGAACTAAGGGAACCATAAACGACTGAACAGAAGAATACATTTGAATTAAATTACTATAATCAAAACTGGACATTCAGTGGGGAAGGTCATCAGTGTGAAAACCCAAACCTCTTTGAAACTGTGACCCTGAGATTCTGGGGTGCTCATCCTGGTCCCCAACAGTGGTGCAGAGGCTCACCCCACCAGAACACTGCTCAGTGTCTGTGGCGTCCACAAACTGCCGAGCCTTGGTTCAAATCGACTCTGAAAGCAGCTCGAAATGTTCCCACGAGCACTTAAACCACGAGAGCCTTAACATGAGTGCAATCCTGCATATTAATAATATTTATGAGGGATGTAAATGTGTACAGACGTTTCCTTAAGGGCTACTGCTGCACCTGATGCTGGACAAACTTCTCACTCAAGTGCCGGACTCTTCCCTGACCTGACACTGTCAGCTCTGAGTCAGAGAAGCTCCTGAGGCTGTGTTTGATTCGACCTATAATTTATTGTGTGTAAAGAGCACTGTTGTGTTGATCTGTGTTGGCTGATGTATATTCTTCCTGCTGCATATAAAGACACCGAGGCAAACTATGTCGCACATTGATCTGCTCATTTATCACTGGTCACAAGTTCTTCCTTGCCATGGAAATGGTAACCCAGCAATTGAAGTTGAAAGTCAAAATCACAGACACATATTTGCAACCCAGAAGCGACTGAGGCATCAATTTAAATTGAGTTCATAAATCAGTTTATTAAATGTTACATCTCGTCAACGGAACGACGGTTGAAAAACCTTTAAGATGATCCGTCCCGAAAAATAAAATGTTTCTCCAGAAGGGGGCGTGAGAGAGAAAGTCGAGCTGGAGACTCCTTTATTACACTGAGCCCGTCTTACTAACGGCTGACATGAGAAACAGGTTTGTGTTTGCACAAAATAAAGTGAGTAAAGTTTTTGGGTCAGAACACATTAAAGACATCGAAATGTTTATTTATTTATTGTGTTCTATTCTGGGTTTTGGTCAAGTTTAAAATCTTGATCGTTACTTATTTTATTAAATTTTTTGTTTTATTTATTTATACACTATTTCACATTCATCCTTTTTTTTCATTTCCCAACTTTTTTTTGCCATACATTACTTTAACGATCTTACTTAAATTTTTTATTTCTTTATTCTTTTAATCCCGCTGTGGCCTTAAATCTGACACTTAACGTTTTTTTTCTCTGGGAATTGCAACATGGAATAACTTGAAAATAAAGGATTCCAGTGAAAGGTTAAGGACATGTTGACTAGAGGGCAAAATTAATTGGGGTGTTGTTTTGGTGTGAAGAAACTCTGGGAAGCTAACCATGAGAAACGTCTCTGGAGTTACCAATAACAAACTCCTTCAGAGTCTCCTGTTTTGTTCTTGATGTTGACTTGGGGGTTTTAGCGTTTCACTGAAAGTGCAGAAGGTTTCATCGTATGGTCAGAGAGCGTTTAACACAAAGAGGGAGGCTTTTTTCAACACACCTGTTTATTATTGTAAAAATAAAACTCAAAAACACTTTTTGTGGTAGGGAAAGCACACACATACAGTATGCGGAACAGCGCCCCCATCGCTCAGTAGTACAGTTCACAGTACAAAACAAAAGCAGCAAAGTTTGCCACCTATCAATAAAGCTGTTGTGGCATCTGAACTTTCAGAGCTCAGATTCCATGCCACACTTTGGTTTTTGGGCTCCATGCAGAGGCCCGGTGCCGCGAGCGCGTGCACACACCCACCGTTACATTGGTCCATATAGTTAAAATCCAGATCTTTCCACCGACTCTTCACACAGAGGTTTTCACTGGCACCCGGCTCTGCCCCTTTTTCTGTTTTCTGGAACAGACACAATGACAGGTAGTGATCCAGCTGTGTGTGTGTGTATGTCTGTGTTCTTGTATAGCTATACTTGTACGGACAAATTCTAAATTCACTCCACCTACAGTACTTGTGGGCATAGTATGCATTTGTGGGGACAAAATAACTGGGTCATTACTATAGGGTCTCAGTTTGGTTCAGCCCCTGGTTAAGGTGAGCCATGTGTTTTGGACGGTTAGGTTTAGGGGGAGAGGCTGGGGAGAGCATGACAGTCAATGGAATATGACCACGACACTTGTATGCAAGTGTGTGTGTGTTACCGTGGCGGTGGAGACAGCATGCACCTCCAGAGGACGGCGTAGAGAGACAACAGGAAGATGATGAAGACTGCGGCAGCAATTGTTCCTGGAAGCAGGTGGCATGGTTAGAACATTGCCAGCCTGCACACATGGCTTCACAGAAGGGAGGAGGCCTTTCCGTGGTCACAACCACATCACAATGGTCATGCCATGGTGGCCCTCCCTCATTTCACAGGTTTTCATCAGTATTCAGCATTATGCTCACGTGCACACAAGGAACTAAACAAAGGCAACGCTCGTGATGCTGAGCTAACAACAAGATCACTGCTGTGGCTGTGACATTTACTGAAGCAATATCTCAACACATTCATGGATTCAGGAGACCACCAAGCAGTCTGCACCTCAGCAGTGAGAAACCTGCCCACAAGAGCGCCACCTGGAACGCGTTGAAGTGCATCTTCATCATGACAGAATTCTGGAGTCCATTCTGCAACTGTTGCAGCTCAGCTTTACGTCTCGGCAGGTTTCAGTTTGCGTCGCCAGACAACTTGTCTTCAGGTTTATTGGACGGTTAGTTCACCCTGGACGTGCTCCGACAGTGAGGCTGGCAGCGACTCGTTTTTACTCCCTAAAAAGAAGCGCTGATTCGCCCTGGAGCAAAGTCCTGGGTTGCGTAAGCGGGTGAAACATGATGACCTACATCAGACGCCTCAGTCACAACACACAGTTGACACCGATTTCACTTTCAAACTGGATCTCACCGGGAATGATTCCGTTGCCGACAGCCGAGGAGTCCTCCGTGGTGGAGGGTAGAGACGTGGCCGAGTCTGGAGATACAACACAACAACGCTGTCATGATGGAGGTCGGACAGGGAGCTCAGTAGCGCAGCAAGCCTGACCGAAACTAAGCACCACGTGATGTTGAAGTACTTTTATTCATGTAAAATGATTTTTGGGCTAGCCCCCCTCACATCCAGGACAGGTTCTGGTACAGTCCTCTTAAAAATCCAGGCAACTCATGAGACATGAAGACCATGAGTGTCTCACAGGGACACCAAGTTGGGAGGCCAGAAGGTTTAGACGCATGCAGTAGAAAGATACTGACCACATTTACTCGCAGAGGGTCGTCGGTATACGTGATCAATTAAGCCTCTGAGTCAGAGAGCTGCAGTTTGTCCTGATTTTCAACCAAGCGCTAAACATTTACCCCCAGTACTTGCATCCGTGGGTTCCTGCCACTCTGCTGCACGGACACTCCCCTTCCCACCACCACAGCACCCACAGTGGAAAGGCCACTCAGGCACGCTCTCCTTCTCGTTCACCCCAACATGAACCCCAAAATCAAAGTGACGGTGCCACTTTCAGGATACACAGGTGAGTGTTGGTCTTAAACTCATTTGCCTTTGTTTCTTCTTCAAGCCTCATGTTATACCTGAATTCTAAAAACAATAAATGGAAAATCACTTCGTCCTGGTTGACAGTTTGAATATCCAAAGGAGCTGTGGTTTATATCAGCCTGTGTGAGGCCTTTATTAGACGGTCTGCAGTTCCTCCTGAGGAGCTGCGTCAGCTCCTGAGTTTGCTTGTGTGGCACAGCAAAAGTTCACTTGACCGAGCTACTCACTAGAACATCGAGTTAGTGTATCACCAAGCTGTTGGCATGCATTACAATGCCGCATTTTCAAATGTATTCGCTCCGGAAGTGCAGTGTGATATAGACATTGTGCAGATGTGTCCATTTTTGTGACATTTAAGATTACAACCTTCAAGCCTCAAAATAATGAGACTTTCATCTTGTAATATCAGTTCCACCACTTGGGCACTCCGTCATGCCATTGAATGAATTATGGTAAATTAAATACAACAAATGAACATATATTTCAAAACAGCAACATGAGATCAGTGAGAGCAACACCCCAGAGAATGGCCCTTGCCTACTCCTGCTCCGGTGCTGACCCCTGTCAGATCCAGGACCGCTGCTCACCTGTGTCTCATGTGTGGTGCCTCTCATTTCAGGCCATTCGTGTCTTTTGACAAAGACATCTTCGGGGTCGTTTCGGACATTTTGGAACTGTTGAGTGTCAGACAAACACATCTTACCATTCCTGAGTTGGACGTGTAAATCCTGTCCCGGCAGATCTGGGTCAACCATCTGCGGACAAAACAAACACCAGCCTGGTGCAACTCGAGCCTGAGATTTTGCACAAGATTCACGACTGAAGCCAACATGCAAAAGAGTGGAACATTATCAGAGCGGGGGGGAAACACGCAGCTCCGACGATAAGCACCATAAACTGATCAGACAATTATATAATGACGACATGAACCGAGATGTAACATTCAGCGAAATGAACAAACAACATGAACGTACAGACGCAACATCTACAACACCGCAAACGGTTAAAAAGTAATGGGTGGTGACGTGATTGGGATTAGGAAGCCGTGGAAAGAAGGTCTCACCTCGGTGCGGACAGAGTCGCTCGTGTTCGGAACTTCGGTCCACATCTGTAACTTCAGCGCCCCATGTTTTCCACTGCGGCGTGTGGTGCGTTCACGGTCTCGCAAACACGTCGGACCTTTATAGCAGCCTACTTCCGGGTATTAAAAAAAAACGCTTGCGTGCCTTATTTTGTTCAATTAAACATGTCAAAGGGGAAATAATGGTAGAAAATAACTGGTTAGCAATGCTATACATGCAGCTTAATGTCATGTAGTTTTGAACGCATCTTTTGCAATGCTGTAAACGTCTCCTGTGTTTATAAACGGTTCATTCCTTCACTACCGTCTGGTGATTTCGGATCACAGCAGAAAGCGCAGAAGGCATCCAACCCACACTCAGGTTTAGTCATCTGCTCGGTGCAGATACAAGAGGAGCACACTGCATTTAAATACACTTTGGTGGCTTTATTTGACACAAAATCTAAATCAGTATGGACTCCTGAATCATCTTAGGAGCCACAACATGGTGGTAAATGAACACATCTGAGCGCATTTTGAATTCAAATCCAAAAAAGTTTTAGAATTCAGACATCAGTGGAGGACAGTAGGGAGTACAGGCAGATCAGATTATTAATTGTGTTTATTCCCGAGTCAACAGTCTTCAGATATATTGCACAAACATTTACACTGTAAAAGCAGACACGCACACAGACACTGACGTTGGAGCCATCATACACAGCAGAAATGAAGCAGGCGCTTCTAAAACACTCAACAGAAGGCAACTGACCAGCGAGATCAAACATCAAGACCTGCAGTAACCATAACACAACAATGAAAAGTCTTTTCGCAAATACTAGTTGTCAAGCTCTGCAGGTCGGCGCAGGGAATTAAGACTAAAAATCATCTTGTGTGAAAGCTGCACTGACTTCGAGCATGGCAGGTAGGATCAACCAAACATGGAGTATGAGCTCCAATACAAGCTCAAACTGAAGAGCCCACAGCTCCACACAAAATACATCTCAGCTCCACGGGTTACACTCGAGTGTTGAGATGTATTCATGCGACGAGTCCTCGCGCATCTTTCATGTTATTTGGAACGGAATGAGGAAAAGCAGGATGTTTCACAGATGCAGCAGCATGATAACGACTGTTTTTCTTTGTGCCTCAAAGTGGTGACACAGCAAACAAAACGAAGAATCTAATCCAAGTGTGGCACTGTGAACACAGCGGGGTGGTGATCTCTCTAACGCAACAATCCTTCCTCAGCCAAGCAACATCATTGTGAGGCAAAAATTTAAACCGCTTCCAAATACAGCAGGGAATGTTTCAAGATTTTCAAAACTACTTACTAGTGTGAGACAAACTTCAAAAATGAAACTTCATCCACACTACCGTGTTCACGCTCAAAAAATCTGCAGTTTGCTTTGTTACTGCAACGCTTAGAAAGTGGCATCAATTGGAGTGAGAAAGCAAAATCTTTCAAGTTTGAAAACACACTTGTGTGTTGACAGAAGACAACACTAGAAGAATAAAATGAAACTATTTCAAAATAAGATTAGTTCATGAATAAATGGGTTCATAATTCAGGGTGTTTCTTACATGAGCGTATAAATAAAAACAATGTTAATTCAATGTTAACATGTCTGAGAAAGAAGTGACTAAGGCAGAGCACAGGTCTGTCTGTCAGTCACCCAGGGGAAGCCACACACCTCTTAAATGGTTTTTCTGATGTGTTTGCAATAGAAGGCTGTGAACCGACGAGTATTTGGTACAAAACCAAAGCAGCGTGACAGAAACAAAATGTGAGTGGAGATTGTCAGACAGGTGACAACAGCTGGCTGATAGATGGTGCGACCACATCCGCAGCTGGTTCAGACGGTTGTTTGAAAGGTTGAAAGTGAGTGACGTTCCCATGACAGACGGTGTCGCTCCTTCAGCCCCCATCACCAAGTCTGTGCGCAGACTTGCCCGTCCTCGTCTTCTGTGACAAGAGCTGGTGCATGATGGGGGCTGTAGGAAAAGCAGAAAGGCAGAGAAAGAGAGGCGTGTCCATGAGGACGAGCTGGTGACATCACATGACCTCACAGCACGAGTTTTGTTTCCGAGCCTGCAGGGTGAGACACGAGAGTCACACACAGACAAGTCAGCAGAGAGCAACCGCACCATCAGGCTCTACTCACAGTCTTATAAAAAGCCTTGGACTGGTTTCCCAGGTGTTCCGACTTTGCCACGAGGTCGTCCAGCTTCTCCCCTCGCTCCAGAAGACTCTCCATGGTGTTGTGCTGTGAGAGTCACACATCAGGTTTGATTCGTGAACAACCCAATGATCTGTCAGTCAGGAAGCTCACAGAAGTCAGAAAAACAGCTGTGTCCACCAACATTGCCACTTCAAGAGCACATTTCAGATGTCAGAGAGGGATCCCAGAAGGAGCCAGACGTAGTCATCACTTTTGGCCTTTAAATCCGTAAATTCATCATCAGAGCCAATTGTAATTCACGTGACGGCTCATCCAAGATCACATCAAGGTGTCTGGCGCTTTAAACAGGCTTCACAAATCAGTTCCACATCTGACAGCAGCTTGTTGAGTGGGCAGTCAGATACTTTACCAAAATGATCTTTGTCTCGTCCAGCTCTGCCTGCACTTTGGTCATCGCATCCGCGTCTCTGGGATTCTACAGAGGAAAAAAAACATTTCTGAATGTGCCAACCAGCACAGTAGCATCTCCTGCATCCCGACAAGGAGAGGGTCACACATCAGTGACTGACAGGTCTCAGTCAGATGCCTGTTGTTGATGTTTTGTTACAATGTTATGGAAAAGCTCAGCCATCTGTCCATTTAGTGTGAGAGTCTTTCTAAATTTTACTCACGCTGTCTGCAAATAAGGTCACAAAAATGCAAGCTTTTGCCCTAAATGCAGATATCAGCTGTGCTTGTTTACAACTTCATTGCAGCACAAGGTGGCACCGGCGTTTCCCCTAATTACATCTGAGCATTTGGTCTGCATCATTAATAAATTCATGATCGATTCATAGATTGATTTTTTTTGTCCACACAAAATAAATTTGTAAGTATTTTTTCATGATCGCTTGGTTGGATAAAGTCAAACAAAGCCACATAGGTAGTCCAGGGAGAACACAATGATCTGCAGCAGCAGCGTCCATCGCGTTATACCGGTCCGTCCTCAAGGCACGGTTGGGAGACGGTGGAGTCATGCAGCGAACACACCGCTCCAGTTTGACTGTCTTTATTGCAAAACAATCAACAAGTACATCCATAAATGGATATCGTGCTCAGCACATGAGGTGCTATCACGCTCAACAATAAACTCTGTTTCAGTGACCTGACCCTGAACATTTCCCATGATGCCTGCAGCCCAGCCAACCTATCACAGAGGCATTTCATTCACATGAAAGCGCTCACGTGTGCCGTTTTCACCCATGTCGATAAGGCCAGCGTCCCCTCCGCTCCACCTCCACACACCGGTCCAGCAATCGGGGCGAAAACAGCGCATTTGAGCGCTTTAATGTCAACAAAACTCCTGGAATTTCATCAGTCTGATATGATGAGTCTAATTCTATTGTTCTGTATTCGATCTCATCACCAGTGTCAATGCTGGAGCCCGGGTCACGTATTCTTGCACATCTTTAAGCCATGTGGAAATCACTGCGATGGAGTAGACTGCACCGCTGCTCATAGACCAGTGAAAAAACTAAACAGATCTGTATTGTGTAATGTGGATTGATACGTTTTGTTTTATTATTAGGCATAGATAGCTTAGGATTTATTACATTTCTTTTGTCTGATATGTGTGTGTGTGAAGATGTGTGTATATTGCTTCTCAGCCACCAAATTTTCTTTTCTTTTTTCTCTAAACTTGATGCAGAGAAACAAAGAATAACGAACCATAAAGAGCACTCCATATTTTAATAAATATTCGCCTGGTTGCCACCAACAGGTAGAACATTAAAATATATTTGACAAAGTTGAAATAATTTAGCATGAATTTGTGGTGCACCTTAAATGAATTTTCCGAATAGTGGCTTAAATAATGTTTTCATACTCCATCTTCAGTCTTGAACACAAAACCATTAGCAGCACCAACCTGGTATTTGGAGAGATGAATGTCCAGAGCTTTGTAGTTGATGGTATCAGGGTTCCCAGACGGCCAGTCTATACTGCTCACCTGCCGGGAGAATTCCTCTAATACCTAGGAGACAACCAACCACCCTGGTAAACAACCTGTCAGCACATGGGAGTATTTTAACTGAGATGAGGAGGTCTCACTTTTTCTAGCAGCGTGAAACAAACTCTGGACGGGTACTCATTGTCTGCAATGACTACGGCACCGAGGTTGTCGTTTCTCACATACACGTGGCAGAGATAATCTGAAAATGAAGAAGGGGGAACACATAAACCAGAAGTGATCAGAAAACTCTATGGTAGATTTGAAAGACAAGAGAGAAGCTTGCAGTGAAAGTGAAGCAAAGAGTGGTCCCAAAGCAGATGAAGCTGTTGCTGTACAGCCACAATATCCTCAACACTATTTACTCTTAACGTTCAATTTACCTGCATTCAAGTCAGTCTAGTGATAAATGAGATGTTTGTAGGGTCTGACGATTATGGCAAAAATGATAATCGCAATTATTTTGATTCATATCATAATGACGATTATTCAACTCAATTTAAGAGTTTGCTGTCATTCAACTCATGTAGGTTAAATGTTTCTTTCTAGAAACACCAGTCTGTATGGTCTGGCTTTAGAGGACAGTGGGGACAGGCGACAATATTTCCATCTGAGCAGACACTTGCCTGGATTTTTCTGTGGTTCTGATTGAGCTTTTTTTAGTCGTTTTTCATCAGATCAAGAGAGAAGTCACTTTCATATTTGAGCAGTCTTCCTGAGTGTCTGCAGCGTGATGAATGACAAGGAGCGCTTGATTTTATCACGACTGTCTCAGGTTGAGCGCAAGCGATTGTTCTAATGCATTTATCCACTTCCAAATAACCATTGGTTTTCGAAACATCGCCAACAAACAGCGAGCAGTGCTGCTGTGACTCTGGATGAGCGTCTGCTCCTCGGAGGTTGTGACGCTGAAAACCATGCCGCTGTTGTACAGGCGACCGAGTCGGGAGCTAACAGTGGCTAATATTAGCGTCCCCCACTGCGTGTAAAGGCTCGAGCTCCCTCGCTGACAGGCAGAGCTTCGCTCTGAGTGGCTCACACTGTGTAGCGCACTCACTGTGCCTTCCACAGTCGCTTCCCACCGTGGACGAGCCGTGGTGCAGCGTTTGGGTGCATCGGGACAGAATGAGACGGGAGTCCGGCTAAATAATCGTTTGATGACGATTTTCATAATCATAATCCCGATAAAAAATTCTATTAATTGACCAGCCCTAGATGTTTGGTTGGAAGGTTTTACCAAAGTAAAACATGGGAAAAGGTAATAGTCATAGGTTAGAATGGAAGATTATATTACATCCAGGTCAGAGCGCAAAAATCATTCCAGTTATATTTCTGATGAGAACGAACAGAGGTAGTTTTGACAGTTGGTAGAACTCAATCATGACGACCAACTCATGATTGTATGTCGGCATGTCTCTACCTTGTTCTTTGACTGAGGCACGACTTCCAACTGTTGTCCGTTCAACAATCAAGGCACTGGTGAAGGTCATAAACTCCTGAACACTGGAAACAGTAAAACAGGAATCTCAGAAAAAACAATATTGATAATGGGCCTGAAGTGCTAAGTGTAAAAGACAAACATCCCACACTGAGAAGCATAATTCACATAGACATTCATGATATCCACACACATGGTTGGAGTTACTGTCAAAATCAAATGGCATTTACTGACAGATTGTGTAGTGATACATACCCTCATCTATTAACAACCACAGACTCTTTTCAATGGTACTGTTGTTGGCCGACCAACAGTTTATTTAACCTAAAGGCGTAACGCTTGAGGTGATGTCACATTTTAGTACACTTTGTGAAGCCGGTTATGGAAGCAGACAGCCTGTCACACAATTTGGGGTCTTGTGGGGAGGTTTAAAAAAATGTATTTTCTGTGCATGGAAAGCAACTTAACCTAGCTTATGTGCCTAATCTCACTTCTATCTGTAACGCGTCAAGTACGGCAATCTGGACGGTGTTTATGGTTACATAAAACAAAAATAGACTAAGTTTATGTGTCTACAAGGGAACTGACGTCCACTCACCTGGATTTCTGGAAGAAGCTGAAGGATGACAGATCGTAGGCCGCCTTGAGTAGGTTTGACTTGGTCGTTCCTTTATAAAGGACGCTAAGGCTGTACAGCTTCATCCTGCGGCCGCGTAGATGTCCTCTAGTCGGTGAAATATGACTACACCCCTCGGTGACCTGCTCACCACACGTGACACAAGAGTATTAGACTCAAAGCATCTGATTCGGTAACAACAACACAACTTGGTGCCAAGCCGCAGGGTAGCTTCAAAAAGAAAGTAGTCGCATGAACAAGATAAACTGAAAACCGTGTCCTAATAATGGCTTGTTGTAAACGGCACAATCGTCACACAGCTCGGTAGTTTCACCATGTAAAACGATTAACGTCACCTGATAGTAAAACTTAGAACGTGACTTGTGATAATCCGGACGGAGCGTTAGCATAGGAGGCTAATTCATCTTGAAGAGGCCTTGCCAACTTACCGGCCGAACTCAAAATCACAAACACACCCGTTCCACTCAAAGTGACCACTCAAGTTTAACGTAGATCGTTTTAAGGAGCTCAAATCGCTTAGATAAAAGCATAAGACGAAACAAATAATCGACGCTTGGTGACCACTCTCCACGTCACTATCCTCAGTAGGTCCAGCAGGATATTGATTCCGGCTTCTACAGCTACTTGGTTCCGCCAGTAAACAATGACATTAGTTCCGCACACGTGATATTAAGATTAGGAAGTTCGTTGTCTCTCTTGCAACATACTATATAAATGAATGTACGTTAATGTTCGATTACTATATATAGGAATATGTAAAAATAAGGGCAAAACAAGAACAACTTATCTAGCAATTAATACTTTTCTTGGTTGAGTGTGGCATTTGTATGCAGGCGCTGATCGATGCGATTGCATATACTGTATATTCGGTTGCGCACGCTATTAGAATAAATACAATATGATTCTATATTAGTGACCAAATGATATGTGCATAAAATAATTGAATAGTCATGATGTGCAATGAATTGTTGGGGCATTTTCAGTTGGCTAGTCTTTTTTTTTTTTTTTTGCCAGAGACGTGACACCCTCAATTGATGTTTTATCTAGTAATCTTGCTCCATTTAACAATTTGCCCCTGGCCACTTACCTATGTGGTGAGTGTTTGTTCCACAAGCGTGCCGTAAATGGTATCCACGGCAACCCACTAAATTGTCTCTGCGCGGAAACTGCTGAACCTCTGGAAGCATATGTTGACTGTTTGACGGCACCATGGGAAGAAATACAGTCTCCTTCCAGGAACGAGGCAACTTGTGTTTAGATTTGAACGACAGCTTGTCAAGCTCATGGTCACAGCAGAATGAGAGGAGTATCTGATGCAACACCAATTTATTTATACTTTTGAATGAAAACCTGATCCCTCAGTGGAATACATCATCGGATGGGACTTTGTTTTTTCTGCACTGGATATTGTTTGTCGTTCTGAATTGTACTGGGATTGTACATTTCCTGTTCACTCCAAAATGGGAACCATATTTATTCTTGGGTTCAGAATTTCATCGGAGATGGATCTTGTAAAAGGAAAGGAGGGATATCATTGATTATTCAGCCATTAACTCCGTTCAGTTGTATTTGATCGTAAACTGATTTGAGGATAGACATGTAGACACTGACATTAAAAAGTTTGATTATGGAATGATGGGCTGGTATTTAAACATCTTTGGCTCTTGTGAAAAAAACACCATAGGAGCTCTTTAAGGAGGAAGTGAACAGGTACTGCTGAGGACTGATGGTCAGCTGGTCATTTCTGGAGTAAATCCTCGTCGATATACGATGGATAAGGTAAGGACCATTGACATACACGTTTGACTCAAAGGATTCACCCCTGTCTTCATTTTTCTTCCAGAAAAAGCAGAGTCATACAAATTAATGGAACGTTGTGTGGCAATAAAGTAAAAATAAATTCAAAATAATCTGGATTCCTGTTCCAGTGGGGTTTAAACCAGTGAGCCAGGACTGATGCCAGAAAGCTGGACAACCGTCCATCCTAAAGCCAACCAATTTTATAGTTACTGTTAAATCACCAAAATTTGCTCCTGAAGCTTTGACACCAACATCTGACGCCAAGTATATGACGTCACCACAAAGAATATCTGCTTCTATTCCTGTCATCAGTTGACATTTATCTTCTGTGATCTACTTTTGCACATTCGTAAAGACAATGCATCTAAACTATACACAAACTATATGACATTACTATTATTGTCTCATTGGGCCCTAAGCATTTCCAGGTTTTAACCCTTTAGGCCCCAGAATTTTGTTCATTCATTGAAATATTTACCTTTGATATCACAATTTAGGAGCTTGAAATTTGTTCAGATGAAGGCATACTATTTTTATTCACTCGCTATATTTATTCACTCACTTAATTTGTAAATTATGACATCACCAGGGGCAGCCATACTGCTTTACACAACTTATGCAGATGTTTATCTGACCCACTCTTCCTCATCTCTCAAGCAGCAGTGATCATGGCTGGGTATCATGGTTTCTTCGTTACTCCAACTGGCATGTTGAAATGAAGAAACAAACGTCTATATTTTTTATCAGTTGAACAAAGAATCTGCCAGATGGCCATTTTTCCTTGTCCCTGTCATTCATTTCATGTAAACAGTGTTTTGAGAGAGGTGGCCATTAAATAAATTCTAACTAGATTTAACTTGAAAACACAAACATACAAACATCCAAGATGAGGGAAAGAGTATATCAACAATTTTCAATTCATTCTTTGAATGTTGATTTGGAAAAAACGGTACAAACAATAGAAAGAAAAGACAACATGATGTTGTTCTTTTACTTTGCTTGGAGAAATGTTAAAATTAAACACTGTCTATTGTAATTGAACTGAACTGGAGTCAATTTGGATCAATATCCCTTGTTCTTACGCTTAAATGTCATCGTGACTCAACTAAAATCCCAGTCCTCCGGACCCCGACCTACGCCCCCGAGCTTTCACCTGAGTGTCACTGGGTCAGAGTGGATTCCACAGTCAGGGTCGCAGTTATCTCACAGAACTACAGATCTGACCCTGGATTGAACTGATTAGATCTGAGCCTTCACCTCTTCTGTTTGTTATGGAGTTCATTCATCTTTTGCTGCTGCTAATTTTAGATCTGTTTCTATTTTTACTCAACAGGCTGCGTTGACCGGTGTTGCTCTTTCTTAACGCAGTCTAGTTGGCCTCGATCTGCCCGTCAACGAAGAGTTCAAACTTGTAAATACGAGGAGCGTTAACTTGTAAATATGAAATATATCATTTCTTTTTTGCAAATATAATAAAATGTATAAATATTTTTTACATTTATTTTTCCAAATCCATCTGTGATGACTGAGCCAGCAAGCTGATGATGACTCAAAGTGCACCACTCGCTGTCTTAAACTGAATTACTTACAGTAATGGCATGAAACATGTATGTTGTTGAGTTATGTTGAGTTAGATGACTATAATGCATCCTTTTAACAACATGCTAGTTCTGCTGTTACCTCATTCTCCTCACTGTTGTTGGGTTTCAGTGTCATATTTCAACGCTTGCATATTCATGCTATAATTTTTTCAGAAAGTTAAACAGAAATGTATTGTCTGGCTACTCGTCTCTTTTCGGGCAACTTATTAAGGTGACCATATAATCAGACAAAGTTCTTCTATCTAGCAGGGCAAGTAAGCAACAACTGGAAGTATTTGTTCTGACACTTTTCAAAATGGTGCTGTCCAAGCAATATGCATCTTCAACATAAAATAATGTTTGTGTTTTGTATTTTATATTTAGTTATCCAGCACTTTCATTGTCAGATCTATTTTCTTGAAACCCTCAGAGTTGTTGTGGTGTACTCATTTCCGATGTCAGTAAGTTCCCCATTTTTACTCCCACTATTGCAGTGTACATTAGTCTCAGTGTGGTTCTAGCATATGGTTGGTAGGACTTCCCTCTTCTTCTCTGCTCCTCTTTATCAGAACATAGTTTAATCAGTCTCTGTAGATGATCCAGTAGCAGTTCATTTCTGGCTCTAAACATGGGCAGCAGTGTTGGTTTCTCTACTAGCTCAGGAAACTGCAATACTCTTGCTTTAGCAAACAGTTCCTTGGTATGTGTCCTCTAATCTACCTTGTATATTATTCTAAGATCCGTCTTCTGTAGCATGTAGCATCTGTTACTTTGGTAGGTGTTCCCCCACATCTTGACGCTGTAGAGTAGGTGTGGGGTATCACAGTACAGTACAGTGTTCTCAACACTCTACTTCAAGTGGAATTGGTTCATTATATACAGATATCCTGATATTTTCATTCTGCTCTTTGGTACTCCATCAAATTTATTTATGTTAATTGTCACTTTTGAGAAGTACACCAAGTTTGTTTTCTATTTGTATCTGGCCATTATTTAAACATTTTTAATCATTTCATTTTCAGTATTCTCAACACCTCCGACACCTCACAGATATCATTCACATATAATATGAACAATTTAGGTCCCAGAACTGAGCCTTGAGGCACTCCACATTCCATCTCTCTTTAACATATTTACCTCCACATACTGATGCCTCCTGCTCTGGCAGCTCTATATCCAACCTTTTGCTGGGCCTCTCATCCCAAATCCTCTCAGTTGTGAGGCCAGTATATTCCAGTTGATTCTGTCGAAATGCTTTTTCTACAGTTTGTCATGTATTATTTTTTAGAATTGGGGTAATACTGATCCTGATCTTTAAAGTCTCTTTAAGTTATTTTCTGAACATGGATCTCAGGCTTTAATGTATCCCACTTCAGTTTCCCATTCTTTTGTTCCCACACCTGCTTAACCAGTGCGGGTCCAATGTAAATGCCTCTTTTTGGTTTTCCAACATACTGTTGCACATCTTTCAAGTTTCCCTGGTGTTTCTCTTGTTCTCCTCCGGTCTTACACAGTGATGCTCCTGCGGGGCTCCTACTTTACCATTTTCATTACAACTGGCAATTTTAAATTCTGCCTCTTTGTTTTTTTACAGGCCTCATATTTGTCTAAACTTGACTCAGTGACTTGTTTGAAGTAGTTAATATATTAGAATCGTAAGTTCAGGTTAATTTTTGGACGTATTGGAAAGTCAATTGTGCTTTTAAAAATATATATATACAGTAGTTGGACTGAGATGGTTTGTACATGTGGAGAAGAGAAGTAGGGAGCTAGTCGGACGTGGAAGGTAAGAAATGGCAAAAAAGGAGAGGGAGGCTGTGATAACATTAATGAGTGCAGTATAGGAAGGCATGACCAGGGCTGGTGTGACTAGGGATGGTGGAAGGTTGAGGAGGAGGAGGGTGACTTCTTGTGGCAACACCTGACATTAATGCTGAAAGACCAAGAATGAAGATGAACTTTATGATTTGTTTAAGACTCTCAAAGTGGGTTGTGATATCAATTTATTGGGATTGAAGCTTTACTCCAAAGGACTTCTTCTATTCACTGAAGTGTAAACAGACTTGAGACCACAACACCTTCATTTAAATGCATGCTAGCCATGAGGGAAGCTCAGAATAAATGAAAGCAAAACAAATAAATAACTAACATTTTATGCAGTGTAATGTTATCGAAACCCACATGTTGATTCAATTCTGAATTTCAGGCTTAATTTTGTGGATCATGAGGGCAAGCTGCCAGAAAGTAGGTCAGCCTTTCTTTATTCTGTGGTTGTGTTTACATGGTCCGATGGGTGGTTGGGGTGGGACCACAAGGCCCAGCCCACTTCACCTGGAAATATAACCGGCAGGATTTTACTGAGCGCTACTCTCGTGACTCTTCACACACTCACTGACGCACAACCAAGAGCTGCCACAATTTTGAAGATGCCGTGTGTCAGCTCTTATCATGACCAGGTGTTGGAGATGCCTTGCACCTCTTTGGTTGATAAGATCCTCATGGTAACAAGTTTCCGGCTGAGTTCCAACCATCTGAGATGTCTGATGTTTTCTTGCACTCTCCTGCAGGTCGAGCAAATCCTGACCGAGTTCAGGCTGACGAAAGAAGAACTTAAGGAGATCATGAACAGGATGCAGAGGGAGATGGAACGAGGTCTTCGTATAGAGACTCACGAGGAGGCAAGCGTCAAAATGCTTCCCACATATGTCTGTTCCACCCCTGAGGGGTCAGGTAGGTTGAACAACTCTTACTTTTCCATGCAAATCAATGCCTGCATACGATTCTAGACATGTTTCTGCTAGAGGTGGGAGACTTCTTAGCTCTGGATCTGGGAGGCACAAACTTCCGGGTGATGCTGGTGAAGGTGGGTGCAGACGAGGAGAGGAATTGGAAGGTAGAGACGAAGAACCAGATGTACTCGATTCCTGAAGATGCCATGACTGGGACTGCTGAGATGGTGAGACTCAAGTTCGAGTTTATTTCAGCTTCATCCATTGTCACTTGTTGTAAATAATTAGCAAATGCAACGTTAATTTTGAGTCTTATTTTATAGAAACAATAGATTCTGATACATCTGGTAGTATCATGTATGTGTTTGGTGATAGTTACTTTTCTGCTGCAGAGTGAGCTTCATGTTTTTGGGTGATTTATTAATTCCCAAAATATTGGAATATCTTTTTTCCTTGTTTATTCTAAGCACATGGTTGGCAGATGTTCTTCTTCATCAAATGTTATTTCAAACAGGCCTGGTCTCTGAGTGTTCTGTTTCGGGTTCTGTGCATGGCCAACAGTGTTTGTCTCTATGTCAGAGCTCCCTTTTAATCAAGTAAAATTAGCACTCATTCATCATAAAAACGTTTTGGATTGAAGTACTTCTTTGTAGAATTTAGCGAACTTGCAATAAGACTATGATCCTTAAGTGCAGTTTCGCGTTAAACATTTATAACATTAAGATGAAAAGCAAAAATCTATGTGTAACTGTAAGAATAGAAGAATTCACATATGATGGCAGGATTCCCAAAGGCATCTAAAAAATGCCTTAATAGTTTCATTGGCCAACCAACATCAAAGAGGCGTGACCTTGTAACGTGATAAAACATCCCGATATTAAAAGACACACACATGCACACAGGTTTGTCACGTCATCTTCGTGGCCTCTCAGCTAAACTTAACCATCCAAAACAAATGCATGACTCTGAACCAAACTTAAACCCAATTATAATGACCCAGTTTTTTTTAAGTTTTCATCCTCCAACACACACACACACACACACACACACACACAAGCTTTAGCTTTAGTCATGTATCCAAGTCAGACAAAACGAAAGCTGATATTGAATGTTAAACACATATAGTCTCCTGCAGCACTGTCTGTTTTATACATAGGTGTTTTTGAATCGTGGCTGATACTGCTGCTTGCTGGTTTCCCTGTAGCTGTTTGACTACATAGCAGAGTGCATGTCTGACTTCCTGGACAAACACCACATCAAACACAAGAAGCTTCCACTGGGCTTCACCTTCTCGTTTCCCGTCCGTCATGAGGACATTGACAAGGTAAAGACTGATCCAAATGAACCTGTAGAGGGCTATGATGGTGGCAAGCAGATGCTGATCAACCTTTCCCTTCGTCACAGGGAATTCTGCTGAACTGGACCAAAGGTTTCAAGGCGTCTGGTGCAGAAGGAAACAACGTTGTGGGTTTACTCCGAGATGCTATCAAAAGACGAGGAGTAAGAGTGTGGTGTGTTTTTAGATCAGAGCTTGAATTCCCTTCTAATTGTCTGTATGTTTCAGGACTTTGAGATGGACGTGGTTGCCATGGTAAATGACACTGTTGCCACCATGATTTCCTGTTATTATGAGGACCGCAGCTGTGAAGTGGGCATGATTGTCGGTGAGTAGGCATTCACCGCAGTGACATGTGTAACCACCATCTCAGTTGATAATGCATTCACTTGACTGAGAGAATGTTGATTCATCATGTCAGTCAGTTGCTCATTTGGGTTGCTTCACTGAACAATGTAGGTGTGTTGAAGTGAGCCACATGTGGTGACTGACTGTGAGTTAAATGTCAGATAAGTTTAAAAGTGGCAATGTCATCTTAATGAGAAGTTCAAGACACTGCAGCGGAAATGTTTGTTTTTTGTTAGGAATTTACATTCTAAGGTTGGCACTGCTTAAAAGCTGCAATTCATTGTAATTTATTTAGGAGACTTGATCACGCTAGCAGCTTGTTCACATGAAAACAAAAACTGAAAAATAAATTTGAGGCAGCAGGTTTGTATTAAACTCTAGTGAACAGAGACAATCTTTGAGCACAGCATCACTATTAAGATTGACAGACAGACCTCAGTTATGAGGTCAACTGTGTATCATCCTGTCATGGTGAAGAAAGCGCTGAGCCGAAAGCCAAAGAAATAAATGGCTGAAATGTCTTTGGAAAACTCTCTGTCTGTGATAGGAGCATAACTCTGCCATCCAAGAGAGACAAGTAGTAGAGCTCCATATAAATGGAAGCGTGTTGAGGTGGCTCTGGCGTCAGGATATCGCCACCTGGTGAGGTGCCCCGGGAATGTCCAGCTGACACAAGCAAAGGACGTTTTAAGGAGACTCAAGTGCTAACCTGGGATAAGCAGAAGAAAATAGTTGGACAAATAGACGCTACATATTTGTGTTCTTGTCAAAACTCGGTCTTGCGTCCTCTAATGTCTTATCTCCTCTGAATGGGTTGGGTGCAGGCACTGGTTGTAACGCCTGTTACATGGAGGAGATGAGCACGGTCGAGCTGGTCGAGGGCGAGGAGGGCCGGATGTGTGTCAACACAGAGTGGGGGGCGTTCGGAGACAACGGGGAGCTGGAGGACTACAGACTGGAATACGACAGGGTGGTTGACGAGACCTCGATTAACCCCGGCCAGCAGCTGTAAGTGTGCCGAAGTGTCCCGACATCACATACATCATTAAAGATTTTACCTCAGGGTCATTACCAAACGTGCCAAACATACTTCCAAATGTTTTTCTACATCCATTATCCCAACCTAGAATAGGTCACATGAGTTGAGGTGCAGTTGCTAAGTCACAAGCTGCTCCTCTTGAGGCTATTTGGCAAACGCTCAGTGGCCTCACACGTCAGCACAGAGTTTTAGGAAGGAGGTGTCAGACTAATGAGCCCTTCTTTGGTGCTCACCACAGAACCTGTTGGCCTAATGACTGTTTACCCTCCACGCCACTGGAGCCGCTGCACAGGCAACTGCTGAGACCTCATTTAGCCTCTTTAGTTCTGACGTCCTCAACTGTTTGCTCACGACAGCCATGTTTCCTCACATAGTTGATCCACTTCAACAAATCACCTTGTACTGTGTTTCCACTCTGGTATTGAGAGAGGAAATTGGACCGACCCTATCAGACTTTTTTGAAGCCACAGACATGGTTGAAGGTTCTCTCTCATCGACTTGGAGAACATAAGGATTTCTAACATGACTGGTGCCACAAGCTAATCGCGATGCTAATCGCCTTTCGCTGCGTGGCAGATATGAGAAGCTGATCAGTGGGAAGTACATGGGAGAGCTGGTGAGGCTGGTCCTGATGAAGTTGGTGAACGAGGACCTGCTCTTCAACGGAGAAGCTTCAGAGATGCTGAAGACCCGAGGCTGCTTCGAGACGCGCTACGTCTCGCAAGTGGAGAGGCGAGTCATGTTACAGTTATTTACATTGGATTTTCAGAAACTTTGAAAATAAATCAAAATGTAACATTCTCTAGTGACAGCGGTGATGGGAAGCAGATCTACAACATCCTGACGTCGCTGGGCGTTCTTCCTTCTGAACTGGACTGTGATATCGTCCGTCTGGTCTGCGAGAGCGTCTCGACTCGCTCCGCCCACTTCTGCGGAGCTGGACTTGCGGGGGTCATCAACCTGATGAGGCAGAGACGCAGCCAGGAGGTGCTGAAGATCACGGTGGGAGTGGACGGCTCAGTCTACAAGCTCCACCCAAGGCATGTCGACGGCTTCAATTCTGCCAGGATGTTGACAGTTTCATGGTTCCAATGGTTTCTGTTTCAGTTTCCGTGACAGGTTCCATAAGATAGTCTGGGAGCTGACGCCGCACTGTGAGATCACCTTCATCCAATCGGAGGAAGGCAGCGGTCGAGGAGCTGCCCTAATCTCAGCCGTGGCCTGCAAGATGGCCGACTGCATGCTGACACACTGATGGCAACTGAAACAGCCTGAACTGACAACTGAGAGTCACATTCCCGCGCTGCGTCAGAGGAGTTGAACCAGAGTTCCAATTTTCAAAGCCTGCTGCTGTAAACCGTATGGACAATTGTCGCATTCTAACTGTTCCTCACAGTGGTGTGGTGGCTATCGTGCAGCTATTGTTAAGACTGAACTTTAGAACCATCATGAAGCTACCTGATGTACAAGCAACGCATCATTCCTGTTAAAACTGAATCCTCAACCAACGATAATTCAAGGCATCAACAGTTTGTACATTTAAATTCTTATGACTGCCTGTGCTGTGGTATAAATATGTATATAGTTGTTCATGTGAGAAATATTTGCTGTAAATAAAAGTGCTCTATGATAAAGAAATGGGTCTCAAGTGTTCTGGCATGGAACTAGAAAGAGGCCAACTGTGTTCTCTGCAATGGTCCACTGGGGTGTTAAAAGTGGACAAGCTCAAGTACGCAAAAGTATGAACAGAATATCAACAAAGAGCTGCAGATTATTCAACCATCAAATCATGTTTTCAATGGAAATATTTCCTCATTAGCCAAATTTTATGGAGAACCAATCACATTTACATTTGTTGTGTCCGAAATACACAACATTTTAGTTGTAAAGAAGGTTGTATACTGTAGTTATTGTAACATGAATGAATGTTGTTTGACTAATCTGTGATCTGATTGAATTTGATTCACAATTTAAACTGTTCAGGAAATGTTTATTCAAAGGTTGCCATGGACAGCAAACCACATTATCTTGCACTGTAGTCACCTGAGAGCAATGTCACTATAGTTGTTGGGATATCTCAAACCTCCATGCAGGCCGTGCACTCGTCTGACTGTGTCCAGTATGAAGACTGAGAAATGAAAAATAAGAAATTAGATAGGCAATAAAGAAGAAATTAAAAGGACAGGGGGACAGGGAAATAGTGATGAGGCAGAGATAAAACAAAAAGTAGATTAACCCTTACCCTAACCCAGGGTATTGAAAATGGGGGGATACAATGTGAATTAAAAAGAGACACTGAAAGCTGTAAGTTTTGCTGGGAAAATAGAGGGAAGAGAATAAAGAAACAAAAGAACAGAGGAGGACAGGAAAACAGAAGAGGGAGCTAGAAGACCCAAATAAAGAACCATATGAATCACATTGCTAGGTAAAGAGACATAAAGGAAGTGAATTCACATATTCTTCTTCTCTTCTTGCTGCAAACACATTCACTCTAGAGGCTCTGCAACAATAACACATTTTATTGACAGACAAAAAGCTATTGAATTTGATACTGTCTTGAAGGTTTTGTTGAAGGATACCACATGATCAGTGCAGCTCTCATCTTGCTGCCTCACCTCTTATCAGAACACTTGCGTGGCAGGCTGTTTTAGCCATGTAGGGGTCTCTGCTGCCACAGGCAGTTATTATGGGCGAGGGAGAGATAACAAGGGCGATAGATAAAGCCCACCTCAGAGTCACATCCATTCTGGGAGCCCGCACCATCACAGACATGGTACGTTGTTCATTCAACTCTTTGTTGGAGACTAAATCTTCAAACGTGATGTTGAATGTTCACCTGTTTAGGCGAGCAAGAAGGCGTCCAACAAGAGGCAGAGAGGAGGACAGAAGTCTTGCTCCAACGTCTTCTCCATGTTTGAGCAGTCCCAGATCCAGGAGTTCAAGGAGGTGATCTACCAGTCATTTACATGCCTGATTTACGCTGCTATTGAGATTAGTCTGGGAAAATGTAAACGTCAATATGAGGGGTGCCTGTGAATACGGTTCATTTTCATTCCACGTAAAATGGTGTAATGACATAGATACAGCCGACATTGCTCAATCATTCACGGGGCGAATATGTATCTAAGTGTTACAATATTTCAGCATGACTTACGCTTTATTCAAGTCGATTTAACTTACGTACATTTGATCAAACTCAGTGAACCAAATATACAAATTGTCATCAATTCTGTGTGAAATTAGGCTAAAGGGTATGTGATTTGATGAGTGAACAGTGTACACTTTTTGTTGTCTGCTTATTTACTTATCGGAGGAAGCAAGCACACACTCACACACATACATAGCTCGCAACCAAGCTAACTGCTGACCACCAGTTTAACAAAAGAAGTAGTTCAAAAACGAAATACTTCCCTTCGTTGTCATGTCTTGGATGCAGTTAACATTTAAAAACTGACTGCTGTCTGCCTCGACAGCGTTACACTTAATAATTTTACAAACTCATCATTCAAAACAAAAGTTTTTTAGAAAGCACCAGCTGATTGTCCTATGGTTTCAATTGCATTTTTGGAGAGCGGTTATTCTTAAACCCATTCTCACTCACTGATAACCCCATGTGGTAAACAATTAACTCTGACTGACTAGTCTCACGGTTGTTATTATCTTTTCTCCATCATGCTGCACTTTCTTGGGCATATTATTGTTATATTTGTGGGGTTTTCTAGTCTGTTTTTGGTCAAGACATTTATCTTTATTATAATTTATATTGCTGTTAGTTGTACCGCACGTCGCGGCTTTGTGTCTGTTGCTATTTCATGTACAGGGTTTGGTCAAAATAATGGAAACACCTTAAAACTAAAAGAGCTTTAAGGTGTTTCCATTATTTTGTCCAACCCCTGTATATCTTTAAGGATTTTGCTGGAGTGACAAGTCAAATTTCTCCATTGTGGAATAAGTAAAGGCCATGTCTCATTGTACGTCAGTGACTTGCTTCGGATTGCATAAAGAGAAATGTTCTACACTCTACAGGCCTTTGGCTGCATTGACCAGGACAGAGATGGAGTCATCAAGAAGCAGGACTTGAGGGAAACATATGGACAGCTGGGTATTCTGAAAACTGTGAATAACAGATGGCAGGATGAAATTCAAGCATTCATTTCTAATATCAACAGGGAAACTGAATGTGAAGGATGAGGAGCTGGAGGAGATGCTGAACGAAGGGAAAGGACCCATCAACTTCACAGTTTTCTTGACATTATTTGGGGAAAAACTCAATGGTAAACAATAATACCTTATATTGTGCTGTATATACTGAAGCTGTTTTCACGCAGGAACTGACCCAGAAGACACGATCCTGGCTGCTTTTAAGCTGTTCGACCCCAATGGGACTGGCTTTGTCAATAAAGACGAGTAAGAAGACGTTGATTGGTGTTGGTTTTGTTGAAAACTGACATTGTGTCTGTCCTACAGATTTAGGCGACTCCTGATGAACCAGGCTGATAAATTCACGGCAGAGGAGGTTTGTGCAGTAGAGGTGTGTGTCTCAGAGTTTCTGTTGGATCATAACACTGGTGCTTCTTCAGGTGGATCAGGCCTTTGCTCTGGCTCCCATTGACCCGGCTGGCAACATTGACTACAAATCTCTCTGCTACATCATCACACACGGGGATGAGAAAGAAGAATCTTAGAGACCTTAAACCCTGGTTAAACTGTCAGGAATATTCTCGTGGACTATATAAAAGTGTTTGGAGGAATAAATCCTGAGTCATTTCTTCTTCTTTTAGCACTGAATTTCAGTCCATGGAAAGATCTTTTGGTCTATCTTTGGTTAGCAGGATCATTTGGTTGTTCATTATTATTTCTCTGTTGTAAAGCCAAGAGAATGGCGACGACAAACCTTTACAACAGTTCTTTTCTTTTGACACTGTGTTGCCATGGAAACAACAACAAACCCTCCGACCACGTTTCTCCTCTCACACAGCCAAGGAAAGGTGATGGGGGTGAAAGAGACGTGGCTCTAGCTTTGCAGACAAGTTTGTTCGAGATTTTTGAGCTCCACATGTGCAGGGATGCCGATTGCATCAGGTGCGTCAGGGAGAGTGGATGCAGGAGCAGAGCAACTAGGCAAAACAACATGGACCCTCGGTGGGATAAGGAGGAAGGAAACCACCAAGAGTTGTGACTCTTACCTACAACGGTGAGTTACTTCATTACGCTGCACCGTGATGTGAAGCAACTTTAGATTTTGGTTCATGTTAATCACATCTTTATGGTAGTGGACTCAGAACAACAATTTCAAATGGTGTGATATCTTTGCATGCATCCCATCCAGTACATTAAAAAAGTCGACTTGTTTCATTATCAGTGTGTTTATTGCTAGGACAATTGCAAAGTCATCAGAAAATCCAGACATGTTAAGATCCTAGCAATGAAACGCTTAACTAACAAGCCTGAATCACTCATCACATCAGCCATCTCATGCAAAGCAGAGACTTCTCTCTTGCAAGGTTGGAGGTGGGGGTGTACGAGTTCGTCTCACTCACCAAGATTTCAAACGGCTCAGTCAGATCGGTAGGCGAGGTCCCAGCTGACAATCATCCGAACTCCATCCAGTCCTTTTGGAACGTCACTGGGGAGGGTTAACATTTCACTCAATTGAAACAGCTAAGTGTCAACTTGCAACACAGATCTGGTAGACAAAGGAAAGATGATGAAGAGGTCTACACAACTGGCCACACTTGTACAGCACATCTTCTACTCAAGAGCCGCCTAGATTTGGCAGATTCTATACATTCCTGAGGTACAATCGCTGACAAGGATCTGAAGAGGATCTCTGTCCATCCAAATTTCCTGACTTATGCATACTGTATGTCCTCTCCATGATGCAGTAAGGCCCTCGTCATGATGATGCTGCATCCATTCAAAATGGAGCAGGTGTCACTCTTTGCAGGGTGCCCACATGGACATCTGACGTTTCACTTACTTGAGTTGTTTATCCATTGAGTTCTCCTACTATGTAGCATGTGAGATGCCATTAATCTTAACAACAAGATCCTATACATTTCTGCGGAATGATGACGGAGGTGGTTCAAGCAGGGAGACTGACAGAAAATCAGCAAAGCAAAACAATGCATTCCTGATAATCAATAATTTGCCATGAACAGCTTTTTACTTACCCAGTAGTCGCAGCTAAGAAGCTGCCACAATTCCTGCAGTAGGACGATGATGTTTGCCGAGGATACAGTGAGGAGGTGGAGGTGGAGTAGATGCTGGATGGCGGAGCAATGAGAGTCAGAAGAGGTTCTGAAAGCATTTGATATTTTTGGCGTCACTATCAAGAGTAATGGACAGAGGTGAAGAGAGGTGAAGAAGAGAGTGCAGGCAGGGTGAAACAGGTGGCGATGGCTGTGACGTCAGGAGCAAGTGTGACCGCTTTACAAGACTGTAGTGCTCACCGCCATGGTGTTGGTTTGGAGTTCTCATTGGGAGTGACTAGAAAGGATGTGGCTGAAGATGATTTTATCAGAGCTCATGAGGAGAGGTATGATGGCAGCACACCAGAAGATGCATCTGCTCACTCCCAGAAAACGTTTATTTAATTATTACATCGACATCATTATTCCCCATTTTCTTGACAGTTTTCTGGAAATCCAGCGTTTCAAGAAGAACAAAGTTCACCTCACTCAGGTAAATGATGTCCTCCAACACTGATGACAAAGTTTAAAAATCTACTGTCTGCTTCGAACAGGAGTCGTCTGAGAACACACAGTCATGTGACCAACAAACGGACGGTGAGCGCACAGTATGACTTTAAAGCAGCAAACTGGTTTAATAAATGTTTCTCAACAGAAAACACAAGTGAGGGTCCACCTGCGAACAAAGTGGCTCGGGGGGAAGAGTTAACAGTAGAGTCGACGGAAAAGAAGAAGTCGAGTTTCTGTGTTCTTCTTTAAAATGACTTGAAACTGGTCAGAAAACAAACAAGGACAAGACAGCAACATTATTCCATTGTTTGAAACACTTTCAGTATGTGAAGTCAGTATTGGATTTGTGTACTGTTCTTATTCAACACAGATATTCGAATTGTACACATCTTAATAAAATATGAGCATCAGCATGAGCTGCAGCAGAGATGTGACGGCTGGTGAAATGTCTTCCAAAAGAGCATTTTGGAGCTGGTAAGCCTATAACTAGTCAATGTTCAGCTTTTTTTTTTCACAGCAGTGAACAACAGCAAGGTGAATCATATACAGTAGCTATGGACAATAAATGTCTCAGTTAAGATAGAACTGAAAATGATGAACTGAAAAGAGAAAATAAGAAATATTTAGATTTTATTTATTTTAGCTCTTGCCAATTTCAATCATGATTTTTAGTTTCAGTCCTCACCTTGCTCTTTGCTGACTCTGGCATCTGAGGGTGTCCCTAATTTCAGTCCAGTTTATCCATCAGGTCAGCCACTATTAATGTTATTTGGACCAAGAAGCATGTGAGGTCCCATCACGCTCAACAACAAGATCAGTTGCTGCCACTTCCCATGATGCTCTGCAGCCCCATCAACCAATCACTATCGTCGATCACTAAGAACATAGAAGTTTTCTTATTTCCTTGCTGCTGAGATTGAGCCTTGTTACATCAGATCAATTGAATTACAGGTATTACACTGTCGTTAAAGAGCTCTCTTCCTCTTCCCACTTTTCTGCAGTGAGTTTGTGAATTGTAGGCTTCACTTGACAAAAAATAAATAAATAAAAATTCCGCACAAATGTAGGTTGGTATTGAACAGGGCATTTATTTGAGTTCTTGTGAGAGTCGTTTCCCAGTCACTGCAGCGTCAGAATTAAGTGTAGGTGGATTGTCCAATGCATTGTTTGTTAGAAAGCGCAGTTAGTGAACTTGATATTTATCTTGATATTTACAATTAGCTCATGATCAAATGCCTTTCATCGTAGAGATTTATGGCGGACGCAAACCTGCAAATTTGAACTCATGGTGACGTGCTCTGACCACTTCGTCACAGCACTATTACAGTTCAATGTCACCACTGATGCTGCTGTCCAAATCTCAGAAGCTCCAATAGCGAACGGCAGAGTGAGGCTTTGACACCGGGTGCGTTCAACCACCTGGATAATGGGCGAGCGCAAGAGCATTACGGTGATGACAACACTGGACACGCAGGAAACATCAATGCGCTGCTTCTCAGGTGGAAATCAAGTTTCCTTAAAGGGGTGTAAATGAGATAAAACGAGATGAAACGGAGAAGACCACCACTTCAAGTGTCCGCTATTTAGATGGTGTCTCATCCAATTCAATTTGAATAACTGTAATTTACATAAAGAAACAAGGACTAGAATCTAAAAATGATCCCCTTTATCCGTCCAAAGGAATCTGATGAGATTTTATAAAAATATTCTGCAGAACATATTTGTAGGAGTCCTAAAAAAAATTCACAAAGTACAGCGAGAAAGAACGTAGACATCTATCGATCTGTGCGAGACGTCTTGCTTCCTCCACCGGACCATCCAGGGTCCGGAACCAACCATTATTCTGGTGTTTAAAGAAATGAGGTTCGACTTCACTCCCTCCACATCACAAGTTCTTTGATGTACCACTAATGACACATGGACACAATCAAAAAACCAACATCTCTGATTTAAGTAAAATCCCCAAGCTCAGCTTTGCATTAAAAATAACATTCTGCTAGTGTATAAATACTCCATGTCCAACCCAGTATTGCACTAGTGATCAGTCCTTTCTCTTTAGAACAGGGTGAAAGGTTGCCGTGGAGGTCAGTCGCTGTGTCCACTGCTGTCGTCACCAACTACCATGCTGCTGTACTGCTTCTGCTGCTGTTCTTTGAAAGACTCCTTCACTTTGGCTCTCTTCAGACCTCCGTCCCTGCATGAGGCAAATTCAACATTCAGCTGGCGGAATATGTCTGCTTTAAAAAGACAGTTCAAGTCATCTAAAATAAAGCAAAAATGTATGATACTTTGGATTTTGTGGGAGCGCAGCAGATAGAAACTGACTTTGCATCATCCAGCCAGATATGTCATGTCTTTTATCCTTTCAGTAACCTTATTTCCAAGACAACTGCACCTAAACTGGAACCATAAACATCTCACCACTGGAGATCCAACAATCCTCCCTGGCGAGCAATGGCTGACTTCACTCTGTTGGCAAACTGGACGGCATCCTCCCCCTCCTGGCGTTACAGTTAAGACGTGGAGATGTCAACACACACTGTAGATCTCAATGCTATTTTGATGCTGCCATACAGACCTGCTGGTGCACGGCGGGCAGGTACCAGACATCGCAGACCAGAGCCCAGCTGGTCATCATCCGCAGCAGGTAACTGACCATGCTGTACTTGGAACTGTTCCAGAAAGCATCGCCGAACTTTGGGTCGTACTAAAAGAGGGACAGTACTGAAGTCCGCAGAAGGGATGGGCACAAACCTATGAGATGAGTTGATGTACCTTGATGGCGACGGGGTAAATCGTCGCTCCGATTTCAAAACTTCCCTTTTTAAACATCATGACTGAAGTGTTGTTGACGCAGGTTCCTGTTGAAGAAAGGACTCAGATATAACACCTGTGAATCTTCATATTTGCCTGTGAAATACAGCAAGTATAATTAAAAGATAATTCTTATCATGAACCAAACACCAGTTCAAGGTGAATTGGCCGTTATGAATGTATTGCCTAACTGCACTGCCACAAAACTTTCAAAGACTAGTGAGAAATGATGCGTTGTGAGAACAGTAAGTAACTACAGTGCTAGATAATCAAGTTCAACATGGCTGGTTGGACAGTTTGAAGTGCAGGAGCCTGGAAGCAAATGGCTAGAAAAACATGGTAAATAACAGAGAATTATTGTGGGCACAGAGGACAAAAAGAATGCCGAGTCAGAATTAGCTTGATCTCCATATTCAAATAGATGAAAAGTCATGGTTTGTTCAGACACTGATGGCACTCACCCTCAGGAAAGATCAATATAGGAAGTTTCTCTTTGTCGTTCACGTGATCCCTCAACCTGCAGTCAACACAAGCATGAACAAAATGGTTGAACAGCTAAAGCGCTGAGAAACAGAGAGTGCGCATCAAACAGTCTGCAGTATTCCTTCATTGAAAAAAAGCATGACCAAGAGAGAAACTGACCTCCTGGTCACGAGGTGGCGATCTTTCATCTCCGCTCTCTCAAACCAGACATGAGGACACGACCTCACCATGGCTCTCTGGACCACCCCCATCAACCCTCCATGCACTTGACCCACCTGTTTTCAGACGTTGTCATGAGCAACGTTTGCGGTCGTGAGTTGTGTCGTGTGTTGACATCCTACCGACCATCGCATAGCACCCGTCGTTGCACAGAATCACAATGTCGATGGGTGAAGTGTGGTTGGCAACACAGATTCCTCCTTTCCTGGGTTTGTTTTCCCTGTTTTAACACCAAACACCGTCAGCCTCTGTCAAGGACTGTAGTTTTGAACACCATCTGCATCACCTGTTGTGGTACTGTATGGCTGCAGAGAGTCCACGAGCACAGATCCGGTAGCACATGACATGGACCCACTCGCTGAGCCAAAACTTCATCCTAAACAAACCAGGGAAAAATAAGACAAAACCAAGTCAAGACAATTTCATGATGTACATGTATCATAGGCCAAGTCAGGAAGGCATTTTCGTATTCCATGGGTCAATTGAAACCACATTCTTTCACACTCTTCGTGTGATATGTTCCTCATATCTCACTGCTCACAGCCTCTTCCAAAACAATGCATGCAACAATGCCTCTGCGCAGTAGAAATCCTCATCTATAACTCACAAGTCACAAGCAAGTAACAAGGTCTAGTGGTCATTGTTGCAAGGACTAGGAAGTCACAGGTCTGATCCCAACAGAGGTAACTGTTGAGGACTTTTTAGTGATGTCATCTGACCCATGACATGGACGGTAACAGAATGAACAGAGGCACAGAGTAGATCAAGTTCAATCACTTTGGCACAGTAGTCCAGAATGCAATTTACAAGTCTGGATACCACAATAAAAGAGTTCATCACAACAATGTTCACCTGCAGTTTGGGAGAAGTCCAACTGCAGATGTTCCGATGACCAGCCAGGTCAGTCCAATGCAGGCCAACGTCAGTCTGCAGAGAGAATATAACATTTATCAAGAGGAACAAATGGAACATTGGAAGCAGAGAGGAACCAAGCCAAGAATGTCACAAAACATTCACAAACTAATATCAACACAACATATTCTCACACTCAAAGCCAGAGAAGTTCTGCTGTTTTCTTCTGCCTCTTTTGAAATTTATACAAAGCATGGGCAATTACATGAAATTAAATACGGCTACGACAACTGGAACTGGAAACTGCAACCAAAAATATCCTCCAAAATATTCCACAAAAAATAATAACATTATGGTGAAATAAAATTAATATGACTATGTGGGAAAAAAAGAATATCAGAAGTAGTAACACTGATGGAGAAAGAACTCTTCAATGCAAAACCAGAAGACAGAGAGATGACAAGTGTTTTAAGAAATGGCATGGTCACCTCAGGGGAGCGAGTATGCAGTATCTGATGAAAATGCCAAGGCCATAAACCAGTGTCAGCCTCAGACTGATGTACTGGAAGTGGTTGTTTGTGCGTGTCAGCAGATTCCATGACACCAGTTCTTCAGAAGTGAATCGCTGAGTCACCTAGAGAACAACAAAAATGTACATTAACATATATGCTATAGTGGGCCACATGGCAGCCACTCTCGCCCTGCAGCACGAAGCAATTTCTTTTTTTAAGTTTCACTGACCCTGCGACACATACTCAGGAGCAACTTGTATACAATAAAATATAAATTTCACATGATCTTAAATGTTATTTTGTCCTGACCATTGACCATCATCTACTGCTTCTATCCGATCCACATTCTCCAAGCTAGAAATAGAAACACACCACGTACCATAGAAATGGTAGTTTGTATGTATAACCTCGGTTGACTCCTGCCACAGGGAAGAGGGACAGTCGAAGACAGGGACATGTAACGTCATGTAATGGATTATGTGAAATACATTTCGCTGAAAATGCCACATCTATTTTTCGTATTCATTTTTGACTGGTCCGACTTATTCTCAGAGCAACTTGTAAAAATTGTGCAACTGGCTTGTCATACAGAGGTGCAGTAGTTTTTGGAGGGATCGGAACTCCAAAAGGATGTTCCACCATTTTCCAACTAAGAACCATGGTCTTTGACTGATCACACTACTATGAATATCAATGTACCTCGTCCTCCACAATGCTCTCAATTCCTCTGCGTGAGAAGTAGAAACAGTCACTGAGGGTGAAGTCTCCGCCGACCGGGGGTTTGGGTCGACTCCTCCTGAGTTCCACCAACTCCTTCTCCATGGAGCCGTCTTCTCTCTGAATCAAACCTGAGACAGACAAAAGCAGAGACGCATCATGTGTATAGATCATGACTAAAGAGTTCATAGGATAATCTCATGGCAGGTTTATATAAAATCTGAGTCAGCAAAATGATTCGATCCTTGAGATAGAACTCGTCATGGCTTGATGTGTGAGTGGTCTCCAGGGATATGGGGGGCCTGGGATGGACTGGTCACCTGTCCAGGGTGTCCTCTGCCACTCACCCCATGCTGCTAAGGTAAGGTCAGCAGAAAAACAAACTCCAGGGTGATTTGCTCCCTCAAATCATGTTTCACATTCTCCGCAGCTCTGGGCTGTTTCATCTAAACTGATCAGAGAACAGTGAGGAGTGGAAACTGATAGCAGCAGGTCAAAGTCTACAGCTCAAGATGACTCACCTTCATACAAAGAACATTAGTAGTTGAAGTATCGACTAGCGCAGACGGCGTCAGTCAAAATCTGCAGTTACTTTTGCTGGCTCGACGTAAACGTAACAGATAGAGTTGAGAAATCACGGACTGAAAAAGCCACTGAGACACATTCTTTTAGAACGTTTCCCACTCGCAGTGGAAGATGATCCTGATATAAACCAGGTCCAAGTGGAGGAGGCTGACTTGCTGTGGCGACCCCTGAGGGGAAATACCAAAAGACTCATTCAGAGTTCATTCTGCAGAACTCAAGATTTGGGGTGACTGTTAGAGACACAAACTCTGAAACAGAGATCTTAGTCTTTGATGTCTTCGAACAAAACACAAGTAAAAGTTTTCTGTTGTTCTTGAATCAAATGATACATCCATTGCAAGAAGAGCAGGAACTCAGAGAGGGCTTTTTTACGGATGTGCCTACAGTAGTTGCTTGAATAGAACTTGTTGGATCGACACATACAGTTTTGACTTGTGATTTTAATTTTGAGCCAGTTATCTGTATCTAAAGTTCTTGCGTGCCACATAAAGTGAATTTGGCAGCTGGTTTGCCCCCATAGTACAGATTAGTTTACGCAAGGGTTCAACTCTCACATGGACTAGTGTGGTCCCTTTTCTGGGGCCATTGTTCTCAGCAGGGATCTAAGGGAACACTTGCAAAGATGTTGTGAATCTGTCCAGGATTTGTCCAGCAAAAAAAAAAATGCATCTCCATTTCACAATCTTTCTTCTGTCTTCCTTCAACATTTGTAGACTGGCATCCTGCTCCTTTTCATAGGGTGACATGAAGCTCAGTTACCCATTAGAGGTGTCCACAGATGCCCGAGATTAAGATGTGGGTCAGGAGCTATGGAAGATACATGACCTACTGAATGTTTCAGTCAATTGGTATTCAAAGTTCAGTATGAGGCTTATTAGAGATTAGCGATTATTCCAGGTGCTAAAAATAGTTAGTCATGTAAGTTAATAACGGAATGGAATGGAATGGAAGGCTGCCTGTCAGATAGCAAAAGCAGGAGAACTACTACTATTAAAAACACAATTTGCATTACAGTGCCACATATGGCAGCAACAAATGGTCAGAATCATCTTTTTTGCAATCCATAGACGACAATGGCAGAAGACATGTTCCACACACACACACACGAAATGAAACTACATTTTATTCTATTTCTTTGATGCATGAATGTTCACATTTCAAGACTATTCAATCTTTAATATTTGAAATCTGTCTTATTATTTTACAAAAATGTAAAAAACATTGTATTTTCTGTCCCACAGCAGGACCAAGAAGGACACTCCCTGTGCCGTGTTTCATGATGATGAGCGTTATCAGACAGAAGATAAGCACAGCAGTTAAGTAGATCATTATGGATCGTGGATACCCTAGGAAAGACAATTACTTTTAAGGTTTTTTTTTTTAAGGAGCATTTTTATTCAATCTCTGATGCAGCACAAGCTGTCTGACCACGGCATTTTGATTTCACCTCTAATGTGCATCCATGTCATTGTGCTTGAGACAAAAACTGCAAGCCACCAGTGAACGTTTGTACTGTACAAATAACTGTTGCAGGAACGATTCAGAATAGAAACAATAGCTGCTAGTTGCACTGAACTGCTCCGTCAAATCTGGGTCAACATCTCATTACTGGAGCAGGACAGTCCTTGTTATCAGTGCAGGACAGAAGCACAAAGTGACATGTTGGTCTAAATAAAAAGGATCAAATGGAGAATCACTTACTCTGAGAAACGGAGGGTTTGAGGGTTTGTTCTTCGGCACTCGCCTTCTGTATCTTTAAGGTTGCCCACTGTCAAACCAAGTGAGGCGTTTATTGACATGATGATGAAAGCCAGCGAGGCTTCACCAGGGACTCACCTCCAGGGTCTTGATCAGGATGCTCATGTAGGTCTCGGAGATGCCCAGCGAGAAGCCAAACATGGCTGGGATCATGATCAGACTGACAACCAGGCACAGCCATATTCTTGCAGCCCATGTCACCGAGGCCCAGAAATCCTCCATGTTGAACCTCACCCCTCAGGTGTGGTCATGTGGCTCAGGTGAACCTCTGAGTGAAACAACAATCACTGCGGTGAACTCAGTCACATCAGCTTCTATTCGGAGTCGCTGAATCCGGACAGAAACGTGACCGACACATGACCCGACTACTGACTATGTCAGGCGCAGAACACAGGAAGAGCACGTTCGTGTGCTTGACAGTAGGTTCAACACAAAGAGCGCCATGTTTCATTGACTCACACTTCGGTTGATTGTTGTGATTTGTTTGTTCGTCCTACCTGTCAAACACAGTCCATGTCCTCGCCTGGTCAAAAGTGAAGTGAGAGGAAAGTGCAGAAGAGCACGCCCATTTACTGGATCAAAGTTCACAGACAATGCAGTCCACAGCGGTCCCGTGTGGCCACAGACAATACTGCACGACCAGTATTAAACTACAGTATTGGACTCTAGTCAAAACTATATCAAGTGGGAACACTTCACAGAAGTACATGGGCCCTTTTGTTACCGCTTATTCTATTTTAAAATTGTTTATTGTAAAGCGTATTTTATTCCCATTTACTGCAGTTGGGCTGGTGATATTGTAGCAGTTACTCAAGCCAGACTTTTGTCTTGGCTTCTTCTCCTTTTTCTGAATTTCCTACCAAGTGTTGCCACAGTACATTAGCCACCTCCACCCTTAATTTATCGCTCTCACCCTTACATGGCACCTCTCCTCTCCATGTCCTCATTCACCACACGGATCTCATTGGTTGTCTTCGTCTTCCCATTTTCCCTGGTTTCTCCAACTCCAACAATCTTCCACCAACAGTCTCCAAACACAAGACGTACAATAGTCTCCTCTCACATCAACAATTCAGACTTGGCTCTCTCAGCCAGAGTTAAGGTGAGCAAGTGTCTGATGGAACGACTATATTGTGCAGTTGAGTACGATTTAAATGAATAAAGTGCTGCATCAGCGTTCACTTCCTTTTTTTTTTTTTTGCTTCCCTTAAAGCTCTGATGTAATTGGTCAGTTGCACACATCTGGTGGCCTCCCAACTAAGTGACAATGATTCTCATGAAACACTGATGACAGCAGCACAGGAAATTCTTTATTCTTCTCCTGTTTCCTGTGACACTGTTTCCACGGCCAAATGTTTCACAGTCTGTTGCACATTAATGGAGCAGGCGACTTGAGGGTCAGTCTCTGGCAGTGTTCATTCACAGAGTGAAATCTTGAGTGAAGATTTCCTTCTGGCAGGAAGGAGTGTTCATCAAATATCATGCACCACTTGTCTGTTCCAACAGCTGCTGATATCAAGAGACACATCATCAATCACCTGCTGGAAGTGGAGCGGTGCTCACAAATCATTAAAAGTGCACACTTGTATTTTGAGGGTGAAGCAGTTCAAATACATTTGCACATCCTCTTTTTATGCTGGCTGTAGGTTTGTTTACATCCTGCAAGTTGATCATACGTGGTTTCATTGCTGCCTATACTGGAGCAGGAAGAGGTTGAGAGTTCAAACCCACTGTGACCAACTCTGTTCACCTCCCTGACTAATTTAATGAACTGTTACTTGGAGTGATGCTGTTGAAAAGAGGGTGAAACACAGAAATATGTTGTTTTAAATAATAAAATCTTTAAATAATAAGATAATTTTCCTGATCCACATAAGAAAAATATCATCATGCTAATGCTTTAATTTCATAGAGAAATAACAGATTAAAAACAGAAAACATTCTGCTACTGTCAAATGACTTCCAGCCTTGTACAGTGGTGTTTGGAGCCACTGAGGTTCCGCGCGCTCTTATTATTGCAAACTAACATATGGATTGATCACGATGATTTTAACATTTTACTCCCACTCTGGTTTGCATTCATAAGAATTGCATGCAGTTTTACATTGGAAACTGCGGCTTTATTGAACCACATATGATTTCATTTCTTTTGTTTTCTGTCCCGCGGACAGGCGAGCCGCAGTGCGCACGTGTTCTGAAACGCGCCTCCGTGGAAAAGTGCTTAGCGGCAAGTCCAGGCACAGTTGAACTAGCTTTGCGTTGAGCCTGCGAGGCTTCTTCGGTCTCGCTCGCCCTGAATGCTGTGCGTAAGGGAGACAGGAGAGTGGAGAACACTCCTCCCTCCCTCCATCCCTCCTCCGCACCGGCGCTGTCCTCCGCTTCTCTGCTGCGGGACCTCAGACCTCCTCCTCTCAGCGCGCTCCCTCCGTGATTCTCGGCTCTTTCGTGTCATGACACAGCGCGGCGCTGCATCCAAGCGGTCCCCTCTGGATCTCCGAGTGTTTCTCTCAAATCTGAGTGTGGTCACATGAACAATGCGATGGGCCCGGTTCTAGTGCTGCTTCACTTTGTTTCCATCCTGGCTGTCGAGCATGAAGCGCTGCCCCGCTTCTCCAGACTGCTCCTCGAGCAACAAGGTCAGTGTGGTGCATGAATGAATGAAATGCATGACTTAAGCAAAAGTTGAATTTCAGAATGTCCATACAGGACCTGCGTCACCTCAAGTTTGTTGTTATTGTTGTTTAGATTGTCTTCATGAAGTGTCAAAATAAAATGCGTTTTTGCCCAGTTCAAACACGAAAAACCACCCGATCAAATGTTGATGTTAAAAATAATGCAGGTGTACATGTCTCTTATCTCTGATAAGCACCTGGGCGGGCAGTCGCGTGATAAACTTCGAATAAATCTGCCTGGACTCGTCGTTTCATGCATCAATGGAAGAGCAACAGTGTCTTTGCGTTGCTTATCGTGATATCATGTACAGTTTTCTGATCCTGGAGTACTATTATTCAGCCACTCACCTACTCTTTGCAGGTCGGCCCCATCAGTCTGTAGTCCACCCGGTGAAAATCAACGGCCATGGAGAGTTTGTGTCCAAATCTCTGGCTCACCACTTCAGGGGTGGAAGACACCGACGTGCCCTGCGCCCTCATGGCTCAGAGGAACGGGTTTACTATGAGGTTAACTACCAAGGTCGTGCCTTAACTTTCAACTTAACTGCAAACAATCAACTGGTTTCAAATGACTACATCGTGGAAAGACGGAACGGTGGCGCCAACACCACTGAGCATCGCTCATTTGAGGGCAACTCCTGCCATCTCCACGGCTCAGTGTCGGCTGCTGGAGTGAGAGGAACTGCTGCCATCAGCACTTGTAACGGCCTGGTAAGGATTCCCTCAGCAACTCACATATCTGGGCTCCTATATATATAATGTCCAGATGCTGCACCACTGAACTTTTCACAGGTCTGCATCCTTTCTCTGACTACCTCTGTCCCTTGAGTCAGGGTGGAGGGAACCCCCCTTACAGGAAGTTGGTTCAGACTGTAACAGGCTGTTAAACAGACCCTTCTATCTGACAGAGCCCTGTCTGTTTGTTTCAAAGACTTCCTGACACTATTTGTAGAACGCCACAGTCAGCCTTAAGATTTCTTGGCCAAGCCTTGCACCCTGTCAAGAGCCTTTCTTCTGAATGGTTTCACTCTCTTCCATCCCTTTCAGTCTTCCAGGTTATATTCCTGCAAGAACTGCACGGCAGTCCAGTGATATTTATAGATCTGCCACCTTTTATGGTTTGGAAATATAATGTTTGACAGATGAAGAGACAGGAAACTGGGTCATATGTTTCCTGGTCAGGGTGAGGAGCGAGAGGAGCCCTGTAGCCTTCACAGTATCAAAGAAATGATTCTGTTTCAGAGTTTATTTGCTGGAATCATGGGGCAGGTTGTTCAGGTCTTTCACTAGTCACTCGGGTGACCTTTTCTAACCTCAGAGGAGCCATGTGGCTACCCCTCCCTGCTCTATAACTCCTATGATGAAATATGCATAAACATCAAAATATTTCAACCATAAAATGATTGGTTCAGTCAACAGTCTATACATAATATATTACGGTGTGTCATCATCAAACCTATAACCAGCTTCAGATTAACCTGAGTAAAATAAAGCTCATTCACAACATATCCAATGGATGCTTGGAGGCAGTTGTTGAAATGCATAGCTGATGTGAAGATAAGGAGCCGAGCCCCTTCATCATCCAAGAGTCACAGAGCCAGCGGTGGTGTCTGAGCTATCCTGTAGAGTAGCACCCAGAAACTCTTTTTTCTCTTGTTGCCGATTTATTTCAGCCTTCAGGCGCTCTGCTGTTGTTCTTGTGCAGTGATTCAGAGAGGTGTTTCTGAAACCATCCGTCGTAGTCAGAGACACGTCGGCAATCAAAGGTCGATGGTTTTAGTTCAAGGTGTGAATCTGGAGGAATTTCTTTGTTTGATTGCGTTCCAGCTGGAATGCCTCTCCTGCATGGTCTTGCCTGTTGCCTCCATGTTCTGTAGCGATTGTTCTCCACTTTTCTTCTCGACATCTCATTTGTTCCATCTGAGTCACAACCAAGACGACAACTGCAGGTTTTATATCTGACCCACTTTACATGGCCTCCAGTCGATCCCCGATGTTGCGGGGTTTCATTTGCACTGAAATTCCTACTGTACTTTTTTTCCCTCTGTAATCTCAAATGCTCCAGTGAGTCCCTTTGCTCCAACTTACACCGATGTAGTACTCTGGTTTTCTGTTCCCTAGGAGATAGTTTATTGCTGTAAAACCACAGAGAGAACTACTCAACAAGGAGACTCAGCCAGACAGATGTGGGAGGGAAACCCAGCCAGCTGCAGTGGAGGTCATTCACCCTAAGGAAACAACTTCACCCAAATTATTTGTACCTCACTGTGTATCTAAAAGCAAGTGTGAGGATAATGCTTGCGCACAGACATAAAACAACACAAGTGCCCGATAATATATTTGCTGACAGATGTGCAGTGCAAATGAACATCACAGCCACAATGTTGCTGCTATATAGTTTATACATATCCCTCCATCTGTGTTGCTTTATAAGCTCCCTCAGTGTACGAATATGAAGGTCAGTATGAATCCTCAGATTCTTCCAAGCACAGCACCTACCTTGGACTGAACCTCTAAATGTGGGACATGGGAGAAATTTCATGTCCTTAGTATCGTAGCTAGGGACTTTCCTGGAGTCCCTAATGACCTTTTTAAGGCATTACGTCTAAGGACAGTGGTGCGATAGAATCTCCAGGGCGCCCGCTAGAGGTGTGCGAGGTCATGTTTGCAGGAAAACCTTTCTTATGTGGACTATCCCTTTTTGAAAAAGAGCTTCATGAATTAATTCACTGAAAAGCAACACAGTACATGTGCCTGGTCTGTATGTGGCAATTTGATGCAAGAAAGATTTTTTGTCAGTACTTTCAATAAGCTCAACATGTGTTCCAGTGCCAACACTCTTATCAAGTCTCCCATTGTCATTATTATAGAAGAGGTGGAGCAATGATGTAAGTATCAGTATACTCTGGGACCTTGTGTCAGTGACTGAAAACTGTTGGTAGAAGGCATGTACTGTATGAATGCAGACCCTAAAATGCATCAAGGAAATAGGAATTAAAAAGGTCCGCTGTGACTTCCCAAATATTGTTTGAATGAGCCATTATTGTTGTTGGCCGCACATTGCTCACTGCTCATGGCTGTTGGTGGGAGCAATTGAGCATGAAATCACGTCGCCGAGCTTGTTCCTTGTCTCATCACCACATCACATCACCACATCGTTGATCTCATATTTCACTGGGCTGATACAGTGCACACATCATAAAGGTGATATGAGCAAAATGGTTTGATATGCGAATGACTGATGGCAGCACTAAGCCGCAATTTGTCATCATGTCTTTGGCAACATATCATTAAACATGACATCATCTAGTTGCTACAGCCAGGTTAGCCTCGCTCAAACAAACCATTCAAATTCTTTTCTCCATCTTTACGAGAGGCTGGTGTCCACTCTCCATTAATTTTGTAGTTTCCGTGGGAAAACCTTCCTATTCAACAAAAGCTGAAGTTCTCTCCCTGGGGCGCATCGCAAAACAAGAACCAGCAAGTTCAGAGCAATTACAGCGGTATTTTCTTCACTTAAATGCTTGTTTCTTGGCAAAGGGCAGATGAAAAATGATAATGTTTTTGACCTTTGTGGAAAGAATTAGCGCTGACTAGACCCAAGCCTGCAATTCTTTTAGATACATTTCAGTTGAGGGTGGATGTTTGCTTTTTAGTCCCATTTGAGCGTGAGGCACACCCATGTGACGCACTAATAAGTGCTCAGGTGACGGAATCAGTGCTATAACTTTATATTTCAGCCTCATTTGGCCGGCACTAAAACCTCACAGAAGCAGGAAGCAGGTAAAGCAGTTCCACATGGCCGCTGAATTAGAGCAACACAGCGCTGTGTTGTGGTAACCTCTACTGGCCCTGCCACCTCACACTGAAACATGCCTCCTCTATGTTCGAGGAGGGGGATTAACCAGCAACACAGTGGGGGGTCAAGAAAAAGGAAAAAAAAAGCTGGCACAGCATTTCAGTATGAGAGCAAAACATTTTTCCTTTAAAGAAAGCACACTTCTTTTTGGAATCCTCGCGAGAAGTGGCACGACCTGAGCTCGGAACATGGTCGTTTAAGGAATTGCTGGTAACACTGTGATATACCGCTGAAGGCTGACAGTAGGACCACATGCATTTGTTATGTAGATCATACAGACACGCATGGAGAGCTGCTGAATGTTTGGATGGGCCTCTCTGTAGCATTCCTTCCTGTCTGATCTGCACTCCACCACCTGCTTCGCTTGGCTGGATTAACTCTGCTGTTCACAATAGCATGAACATACGACAGAGTAATGTGGTCGCAAAATATGGCAATGATTGGGATCGAAGGAAGGCAGTGGTGAGCCAAGGCGAACAAGAACCACAAACATCGATGAAAAATGATGAAGAACAGAGTTCAGAACAAAGATGTGTCAACTGGTGCGACTTTAGCATCACAACTGCAACACAGCAGCTACACATTAGAAGAGGCCCAGTGATCTGGTGACTATCGCAGAGGTTTTATTCCCAGAGTTCCCACAGAGTAGAAACCACGTGTTTATTATTTCATTATTTTCATTATGCATTTGACGTCTTTAAAATACTACACTTCTTTTTATAACTCACTCTCCCTCTGTGTTAGTTAGGTTCACTTATTACGACCGCTACTTCACATCGGAATTATTATGTACTTCTTGCTTTAATCACGAATTGTGTACTATTACTGACAATCTTTAACAAGCGTTTAAAATGGAAGGAGGGCGGCACAAGCCTTGTACTTTGCTTGGCAGGTTCTTGTGTATTTTGTGGCTGTTTACTAGTCTACTAGTTTTATATGTAGTAAGTGCCTCTTAATGGTCTGTGGTTGTTTTAAGGCAGATTTGAACCATGCCACTTCCACGACAGGGACAATAAATCCAAGTGGGAATTGAAGCACTTGGTGTGGCGAGAAAGGGATGTAAAGGGATGATGCAGAGAACATCAGCAAGCTTTCAAACCAGGTTGAGAAATGGTCAGTGTTGCCAGTTGAATAAGTCAAGAGTGATGTTTGCATATTCAGCAACTGTTCGATAGCTTTTTTTTTTTTAAAGTCTTCTTTTTTCTTTTTGTTTATTTCTTTTTCAAAATGAAACTAGCTGTTTGCTGACTAGGTATGTTTACATTTGTCCTCTTGTGGTATTTTTACAACACAGCCAAACAAGGATTACTAGCAGGTGGAATTTACTGGGACTCTCGCCTCCCCTGATTTGCACTTTGTGAACTCCCTGGAAGCAGAAACCGGACACCAGGCCAACAGGCTGCAAACCGTTCTGTCAAGAATCATGAAAAACTTGTCGTGGTGACCTAGAAATGAGGAGCGCGTGAAGAAAAAGCAGGCTGGATGTCACGGGACGAAGGGACGAGGGAGCTAAAGCCACGTAGGGGGACGTGGTGTAGGACCCAAGTGCAAGTGGTTATAGGCACAGGAGGCAGGAGGGAATTATAAATAATATTTAATAATTAAACAAACTAAAACAGAACAGAAAGCATCACCGAACCGGGAGAAACAGAGCGAACACAGAATGTAAAAACAGAGTAACCAATACTAGCGGAAGTGCACAAACATAAGTAAAAAGTCAAAACAGAAAGCGTCACCGAACCGGGAGTTAAATGAACTTAAATCACAAATGAAACCGAGAATAAACTACAAAAGAAACCAAAGAAACACGGCAAACAGCAAGAAACCAAAAACACTAACTCAAGGCAGCAGGGTTAAACAGTGTAACAAAAGAACTAGCAAGCGCACAGAAACAAGAGAACGAAAACAGAGAGAGCCACGAGTTAAATTAACTTGTTAGCAAACAGAACTAAAAGCCGAACACAGGAAGAGACACGAGAACCAGGAGAGCCAGCAAATGGAACGAAAGAAGCCGAACACAGGGAGAGACACGAGAACCAGGAGAGCTAACAAATGGAACGAAAGAAGCCGAACACAGGGAGAGACACGAGAACCAGGAGAGCTAACAAATGGAACGAAAGAAGCCGAACACAGGGAGAGACACGAGAATCAGGAGTTACCACGGGGGAACGAGAGGAGTCCAGCAGCACAGGAACCAGAGGAAACATCACAGGGGACGTGGAAAACACACAGGGTCTTGGAGAACTGGCAGGAAACAATGACAACGATCTGGCACACGTTGCTGGAGCCCAGGTGTTTTTGAAGACAGTAATCAGGGTGTAATGGGCTCCAGCCGTGTGCCAAAGGAGCAGAGGGAGAGAAGCAAAACCAGGACTCTGAGCCTGGAACCGGAGCCATGACAGTACCCCCCCCTTAAAGAACACCTCTTGGTGTTCCACCAGTCCTGGATGGACGGTCGTCGTAGACGAGGGGAGGAGGAGGCCCATTGGAGCGACTGGAAGAGCCGGGCTGCAGCGACCCGGAAGACAAGCTGGGGTACTGGAGAGGTGGCGGGTGGGAAGTTGCGGCTGGGGTCTTCGGGAGGCCGCGGCGGCGGCTTGGGAGCCACGCTGAAGACGTGGGGAGGCCGCGGCGGCGGCTTGGGAGCCACGCTGAAGACGTCGGGAGGCGGCGGCGGCTTGGGAGCCACGCTGGAGACGTCGGGAGGCGGCGGCGGCGGCTTGGGAGCCACGCTGGAGACGTCGGGAGGCGGCGGCGGCGGCTTGGGAGCCACGCTGGAGACGTCGGGAGGCGGCGGCGGCGACTTGGGAGCCACGCTGGAGACGTCGGGAGGCCGCGGCGGCGGCGACTTGGGAGCCACGCTGGAGACGTCGGGAGGCCACGGCGGCGGCGACTTGGGAGCCACGCTGGAGACGTCGGGAGGCCACGGCGGCGGCGACTTGGGAGCCACGCTGGAGACGTCGGGAGGCCGCGGCGGCGGCGACTTGGGAGCCACGCTGGAGACGTCGGGAGGCCGCGGCGGCTTGGGAGCCACGCTGGAGACGTCGGGAGGCCGCGGCGGCGGCGGCGGCGGCTTGTGAGCTACGCTGGAGACGTCGGGAGGAGACAGCGGCTTGGGAGCCGCGTAGGGGCCATCGGGAGGAGACAGCGGCTTGGGAGCCGCGTAGGGGCCATCGGGAGGAGACAGCGGCTTGGGAGCCGCGTAGGGGCCATCGGGAGGAGACAGCGGCTTGGGAGCCGCGTAGGGGCCATCGGGAGGAGACAGCGGCTTGGGAGCCGCGTAGGGGCCCTCGGGAGGAGACAGCGGCTTGGGAGCCGCGTAGGGGCCCTCGGGAGGAGACGGCTTGGGAGCCGCGTAGGGGCCCTCGGGAGGAGACGGCCTGGGAGCCGCGTAGGGGCCCTCGGGAGGAGACGGCCCGGGAGCCGCGTAGGGGCCCTCGGGAGGAGACGGCCCGGGAGCCGCGTAGGGGCCCTCGGGAGGAGACGGCTTGGGAACCGCGCCGGAGTTTTTGGGAGGCAGCGGCCTGACCAGGGGAGGCGCCGGCTGGAGAGCCGCGCCGGAGACCAGGGGAGGCGCCGGCTGGAGAGCCGCGCCGGAAAACAGGGGAGGCGCCGGCTGGAGAGCCGCGCCGGAAAACAGGGGAGGCGCCGGCTGGAGAGCCGCACCGGAAAACAGGGGAGGCGCCGGCTGGAGAGCCGCACCGGAAAACAGGGAAGGCGCCGGCTGGAGAGCCGCGCCAGAGACCAGGGAAGGCGCCGGCTGGAGAGCCGCGCCAGAGACCAGGGAAGGCGCCGGCTGGAGAGCCGCACCGGAGACCAGGGAAGGCGCCGGCTGGGGAGCTGCGCCAGAGACCATGGGAGGCGCCGGCTGGAGAGCCGCGCCGGAAAACATGGGAGGCGCCGGCTGGAGAGCCGCGCCGGAAGACACGGGAGGCGCCGGCTGGGGAGGCGCCAGCTGGAGAGCCGCTGGCTGGAGGGCCGCGCCGGAGACCACGGGAGACGCCGGCTTGAGAGCAGCGCCGGAGACCACGGGAGACGCCGGCTTGAGAGCAGCGCCGGGGACCACGGGAGGCGCCGGCTTGAGAGCTGCGGCGGAGACCACGGGAGGCGCCGGCTTGAGAGCTGCGCCGGAGACCACGGGAAGGGCCGGCTTGAGAGCTGCGCCGGAGACCACGGGAGGCGGCGGCTGGAGAGCCGCTGGCTGGAGAGCAGCGCCGGAGACCACGGGAGGCGGCGGCTGGAGAGCCGCTGGCTGGAGAGCAGCGCCGGAGACCATGGGAGGCGGCGGCTTGAGAGCAGCGCCGGAGACCACGGGAGGCGGCGGCTTGAGAGCAGCGCCGGAGACCACGGGAGGCGGCGGCTTGAGAGCAGCGCCGGAGACCACGGGAGGCGAAGACGGGGAAACACAAGAGTCACGAAAAAAAAAATCACGGACGGGAACAGACAGAATTGGCTCCGACGGAAGAGCAGAAGAAGCAAGTGGAACACCGGACATAGCAGAGCGGGAGGAAAGCCGCGTGACTGATTGAGCTATTGAGTCCAACACCTCAAAAATGGACAGAGTCATCCTCTCCATATTACCTATACTGGTGGCCTGAGCGTCTAGTTCCTCCTGCCAGCCTTTCACCACTGCTGGGTCCATAATTGTGGCCAGATCGTTTCTGTCACGGGACGAAGGGACGAGGGAGCTAAAGCCACGTAGGGGGACGTGGTGTAGGACCCAAGTGCAAGTGGTTATAGGCACAGGAGGCAGGAGGGAATTATAAATAATATTTAATAATTAAACAAACTAAAACAGAACAGAAAGCATCACCGAACCGGGAGAAACAGAGCGAACACAGAATGTAAAAACAGAGTAACCAATACTAGCGGAAGTGCACAAACATAAGTAAAAAGTCAAAACAGAAAGCGTCACCGAACCGGGAGTTAAATGAACTTAAATCACAAATGAAACCGAGAATAAACTACAAAAGAAACCAAAGAAACACGGCAAACAGCAAGAAACCAAAAACACTAACTCAAGGCAGCAGGGTTAAACAGTGTAACAAAAGAACTAGCAAGCGCACAGAAACAAGAGAACGAAAACAGAGAGAGCCACGAGTTAAATTAACTTGTTAGCAAACAGAACTAAAAGCCGAACACAGGAAGAGACACGAGAACCAGGAGAGCCAGCAAATGGAACGAAAGAAGCCGAACACAGGGAGAGACACGAGAACCAGGAGAGCTAACAAATGGAACGAAAGAAGCCGAACACAGGGAGAGACACGAGAACCAGGAGAGCTAACAAATGGAACGAAAGAAGCCGAACACAGGGAGAGACACGAGAACCAGGAGAGCTAACAAATGGAACGAAAGAAGCCGAACACAGGGAGAGACACGAGAATCAGGAGTTACCACGGGGGAACGAGAGGAGTCCAGCAGCACAGGAACCAGAGGAAACATCACAGGGGACGTGGAAAACACACAGGGTCTTGGAGAACTGGCAGGAAACAATGACAACGATCTGGCACACGTTGCTGGAGCCCAGGTGTTTTTGAAGACAGTAATCAGGGTGTAATGGGCTCCAGCCGTGTGCCAAAGGAGCAGAGGGAGAGAAGCAAAACCAGGACTCTGAGCCTGGAACCGGAGCCATGACACTGGACCTCTGAAGCTGTCTTGATGGGGAGCGTGGCCTCATTTTCCCCTGGAACTGATCCAAGATGATGCACACATGTCCACATTTATTAACTCATTTGAAAGACTCACAACAGTGCTTGAAATTATCACTCCTTTCGGGTTCATTTGAAGAAGGAGGAAGTTGGCCCCTGAAGAGTCAAGGCTTGTTTGGACGTAGAGCATCACTCATTATCTCAATGAAAGGAAATGTAGTGCCAGACTGGAAACTTTTCTTGTATATGCAGAGGAAATATAAAAACAGAACATACTGAGCAGCAGGTGAAGGCGTGTCTGTGTGTGAGGGTGCGTTTCTATGTGCTTATCTACGTGTGTGTTGTGCAGACAACGTTGTGAGTGATCAGCTGCACCAGTAAGAACACGCAGGACATACTTGGCTGGGGAAAAAAAGGAAAGTGTCTACTGTGGCCGAGAATGTGCCTCAGGGAACATAAAGGGAGGGATGCTGCTAGTTTCTCTGTTAAAAAAAAAAAAAAAAAAAGAGAGATTTGCTGGCCTTAAACATAGTCCTTGATTTAAGTTAGCATAAAATGTTAAATGAACTTGTACTGACTTTGAATCTAAAGTGGCTCATAAGGGCTTCAGTTGGCTAAACTAATAGTTCACTTGCTTTTGGATGTTTGGACCTAAAAGTTAAAAGTTGGCAAAAAATGGAAATAGATTACTGACACCTGTGATGTGATTTAGCACGACAAAGCTAAAAATGTGCAGTCTTTTATTGTTTCAAATTCTATAAATTGTAATTCTTGACGTGATCAATACTTGATAGGTCATCACAAACGTCCCATGCAGTGAGCTGATGTGAATATTTTGTTATTCTCTGTGGAGTAAGGTGGAATCCACCATAGTGGAAATCACTGAGGAATGAACGCTGTTGCCTTAGTTCCTCAGCAGTTAACTTCCAGCTGTTTGCATGAAACGATTCGCACACGTATGCAATTTTAGGTTGTTGCAGGACACCAGCATGATTACTGTCAGATGAGTAGTATGTGTTGGGGTCATTCCACTTCTACTTCCTATTATGTTGCAGTACTATGAATCATACTCCAATGAAAGTGTAAATAGTTTTATACCACTGTGGGATCCATCCTCTATCCTCAATAGTGGTTCTGGCATTTTTCAAGTTACTTCTTGAACATAAAAAAGTCCTGTGCAAAGCTGTTATTGCTCAACCACTTGGGTCTTTGTTTATTCATATTCCTGCAGGAGTTAAAAAAGCTGTAGGAGAATATCACAGCAGCTCTCAGCTAATCTTACTGATGTGTGTCGCTGGCCTAATTCCAAAGCTAAACACTGAGTGTAAAATAAAGCCAAACCATTCTAACACAATATCATTCGTTCAGGCAAGATGAAAAGCACTAAGCAGATTTAGAAACCTTGGGTAGTCAAGCCCCCTCCTCCCAGGGAGCTCAATCTCTGGGGCTGATCGCTGGTCAGGTGTGGATGTGAACCAACGTGGTTACGGTGAATGGACACACAGGATGGACACATGGTTCGAGCAGGATGGGTGACTCGGCATCAGGGACAGATGACGTAGGGTCAGATGCCTGAGATCATAGTTTCATAATGGCGGAACTGTTTGTATAAACACTGGTAAGCAGATTGCTGGGCATTATATGCCTCCTTCACTAGAATTTCTTTTTTTGATTGAGAATATTTGATGTTTTGACATTTACGGTGTATACCATCTACCAAATGCTCTCCACTGTCCACTTTTGTTTTTTCAGTTTCATGTCAAGTAATTTTCACTGGATAAAGTGTAACCAAAGTGGCTCATGTCCGTCACCCAAGCTTTTCCTTTTCCTCTGCCACAGAGAGGCTTCTTCTCACTCCCTGAGGGTCACTACTTTATTGAGCCGCTCCAGAAATCTCCTGAAGACCCTGAAGGGACAGCAGAGCCGCACATCATCTTTCCCAGAGTTCACACTGGATCTCAGAGGAGAAAACGCAGCCCTGACGCCGGCGACTCCGTCAGCCCCTGTGGAGTGCAAGGTCGGTGTTTGTGTCGGGGGCCGTCATGTTCTTGAGCTCCTCACATAGCAGTAACAGTAAACAGTAAATCGGTGCTTGTAGTACCTTACCTTTTCAATAACATATGAATCAAACCCCACCTGACACGCAGCATTTCCTAACATGACATCATCGAGGGTCAGTTCGGTTTAAATGTAATGAGTAATGAGTTTGTTTGACTTGAAAATGTTAGAAATGCTGGCCAGATATCATCAGCCCATCATTCATTGACCCACCTCCAAATGAGTGTTGAAGTTCGAAAGCAGATGGGAAAGTTGCAATGTAATAATCAGAAGAAGAGCAATTGGTCAACAAATGTGACCGACACAAAAATAAGCAGGCTTTTGTTTTTCTTGTAATCAGGAGCACATTCAAGTCAACGCAAACACAAATCTTTGGAAATGTGTTTTCTTTAAGTTAAAATAATGAACGTTTGTGCCAGAGCTGTGAAGAAATGAAGGGTAAATGTGTTTTCTCAAGTAGAGCTGCTGCCAAGACAATGTCATTCATGTCCATTCATCCATCAACGTATTCATCATTCACCTCTGTCTATATATATATATATATATATATATATATATATATATATCTGTCAAATCTTCTTTTATCTGTTTTTCACCATCTTCTGATCCTTCTCATTGTTGCTGGTTTTATTTTACTTTAACCTCATCTAATTCCGAGAAAACTTTCTTTCTATATGCAGAGAATCATAAATATATAGGTCCACCATCTGCCGAAGTCCCTTTGATCATGGACAGGCAACAACTGCCATTTTCCATCTTCAAGTCAGGAAGAGCCTGAACTACCATTTCATTTTTCAGATGACGACTCGGTCCGGTTGGAGAAGGAGCGAGAGGAGTGGGAGAGGAAGGAAGGTGAGAGGTCACGTCCTCGAACTCAGCGCTCGGTCAGCAGGGAGCGGTGGGTGGAGACGATGGTGGTGGCCGACTCTAAACTGATAGAATATCATGGCATTGACAACGTGGAGTCTTACATCTTCACCCTCATGAACATGGTGAGTAAACCACAGTTTCAAAGATGACACGACACAAGGATCTAATGTCATTGCTGACAGGTGGCTGGGATCTTCCACGATGCCAGTATTGGAAACGCTATCCACGTCATTCTGGTGCGTCTGATTCTGCTGCAGGGAGAAGAAGTGAGTCCACGTTTGTCTTCATTCTTCAAGGCCAACATTAGAACATAAACCAAACTTCAGTTCATATCTAGCTGACAGAAATTCTGTCACAATCGACACTGTATGATTTAGATTTAGCTCAATTACCATAAATATTGTTTCAAACCACATGTTCCACTGAACACCAGAAGGGGGCAGCCTTGACATGTCTTTCAATATCAATATATATGTTTGAGTTTCTACCAACACCAGTTGTGTTTGCTTGTGCGTCTACTTCTGTCCTGCAGAAAGGCTTGAAGATCGTGCACCATGCAGACACCACTCTGGCCAGTTTCTGTGCTTGGCAGAAGAACTTGAACCCTCAGAGTGACACTCATCCAGCCCACCATGACGTGGCTGTGCTGGTCACCAGGCCAGTAGCCCTCATCTTCATTCAGCATGCTGAGATGATTTATGTCTGCACGCTGACAGTGTGTGTGTGTTCTCAGGAAGGACATCTGCGCTGGCATGAATGCTCCGTGCGAGACTCTGGGACTCGCTCATCTGTCAGGGATGTGCCAACCTCACCGCAGCTGCAACATCAACGAGGATTCAGGACTACCTGTCGCCTTCACCATCGCACACGAGATGGGCCACAGGTGTGTGAGTGTGGGTTTCACTGAATCTGAAGGAGGCGCACATGATGAAGATACGATATAATTTTGCATTTAGTTTTCCATAGAGGTTATTGGTGGTACCTGCTACATCAGGTATTGAGCTGAGATAAGTTAGTGGAACAGGAAGTAGGAGCTGAAAAGTGACTGGACCCCAGGACCTCCGTGAGGATGCAGATGTGACTAAACACAATTTCCAAGAAAATCCTAGTCATTGTATGCAATTTTATGTATTACTGCAGCATAGATGGAAGCAGCCGCGTCACCACGTCCATAAATGCCCTCTATGGCCTTACTCTTGACCTTCTGCCTGGCAGTTCCAACCTCAACATCTTCTTGTCGTTAGATGTACCTAAGTATTTTATCAAGTCAAGAAGAGCATGCAATTCTTGACCCATGAGTTGTTTTGGCAAATGTCTATTCAAGTGTTTCCCTCGACACTGTGGGAAGTTGATGTCTTGGCCGTGCTTCATCGCAGCTTTGGAATCCATCACGATGGCCAGGGGAACGACTGCGAGCTGGAGGGGAGGCATCCGTTCATCATGTCCAGACAGCTGATGTACGACAGCTCGCCTCTCACGTGGTCAACCTGTTCCAAGGACTACATCACCCGCTTCCTGGAGTAAGAATGTGCTCTCCAACCCCTGGGATCCTATGTTGTGTGGTGTTAAATCGCTGTTTAGAGTCCGTCTGTGGGTGAAACAAAAAAGAGAGCCGTGTTGACGGGGAAAACAAGTTTGATAAACAGTGATTAAACTGTGACACACTGAACTTTAGCCAGCTTAACAAGCACAGTTCTTGTAAAAGCACAAGCGTGACGTCCCTGAAGAGTCATGCACGGTGGTCTCACCTAGAAATATTGTTTTGCTTTTCTCCCCACATGATTAACGCTACACTGTGCCAGTAGAGGATCATATAACACTCTACAGATGTTTGCAGAGGCCTGGCTAAAATGCGAGCGAGCGAGCTGCCATGTAACTAGTTATGAAATAAATAAAAATAGCATGGTAATTGAAGAGTAATTTTGAGACATTGGGGAGCGTAAAGGACCAGCTCAGACATGTTGAACATGTGAGCATGTCTTAACAAGTTATAGCTGGTTTTCTTGGCTCACTTGAAGAACATTGCTTTTTGTTGTTGTTTCCAGCTTGGCCAGCCCATCCAGCTTTGTTTTTCCGTTCTGTCAGAATCACCACTTTGCCATTTGGGGAACTAAAGCAAGTCTAATGCGAGGCGAGATAACATTTCTTATATTGTACATGCAGATGTTGGATACTCTGGAAAGCTCCCCTGTTCACCACATGACTTGCATCATTCAACATTTTCCTATTGAGAACCATATGTTTCTGTACTGTGGGAGGAAATCAGAGTGCCTTGAGCAGTCATAGAGGCACTGACTGAACATACAGATCCATGCATCTTTAGCCGCTACGGTCATGAACAAAGGACTCAGCCAATGGAGTAGGCTCTCTGGAGCATTCTTACTCTCATCTGGGGTCACCGCCTTTGGGTAGAGGCTTTAAAGATATTGAGGTGCCAGCGCTAAGTATCATCTTTTGTGTTCATAATCACACCTCTTGTGACTGGTACAAAGTGGAGAGAGGGCAGTAAGTCATTTCTGTCACTTTCCAGACACTTTGTTCTTCAAACATTCATGTGATCTATCTGATATTTTAGTCGCGGTTGGGGTTTCTGTCTGGACGACCGTCCTTCTAAAAGAGACCTGACCACCCCGCTGGCTCGCCTGGGTGTTCGCTACACAACCCACCATCAGTGCCAGCTCCAGTACGGTCCAAATGCCACTTTCTGCCCGGAGGTCGATGTGAGTGCACAGCAAACCCAGACTGAAAACGTAGAAGACTGTTTTATTCTTGAATTCTGCTTGCAGAATGTGTGTCAGATTCTGTGGTGCTCAGTCAATGGATCTTGTCGCTCGAAACTAGACTCGCCTATCGACGGCACCCGCTGTGGACCAGAGAAGGTGGGAGACCACAGCGCCTTGGTGTCAGACATCAATGATATCACTCTGATACCGAATTACAAAGCGGAGTGTGTCATGCTTTTGTTTGTTCCTCTCTTCAACAGTGGTGCATCTCTGGTGAGTGTGTGATTGTGGGCAAACTCCCAGAGACGGTGAATGGAGGCTGGGGACCCTGGAGCACCTGGTCATTTTGCTCCCGGACCTGTGGCACCGGTGTGCAGTCGGCAGACAGAGAATGTAACAACCCCAAGTGAGGCTTCTCTTCAGGCCGGTTAATCTTATATAAAGGACTCACTGTAATGAATCAAGTTGAATGATGAGAGTGCAAGTGATAAACAAATAAGCCTATAGTGAAATGTTTATGTCAATGTTTATAAACATTATTTGGTAAATTTATAAAAACATGAACAGTTATATGGTGCAAATGAGTGGCTTAGCAGAGCCCCAGTGCCTTTCTAGTTAATGTTGTCTGCGTATTATGATTATGTGATAATTCACAACATTTATTTATAATTTAATTCCAGTTTGCTCCAGAACATAAAGATGACTTGAAGAGAGATTTTAAGTTTGATATTCCTGCTATTTTGCCTTAAGACTGATAAATTAAACTCATTTTAGATGCCATCTTTGTTCTGCTGCTGAAGCAGGAAGAGGATCTACTGTTGTTCTAGTGCTGTCTACTGACACCTACTGAAGCCTCATATTTTCAGATATTGTTATAAAAATTGAAAGTACAGTGGTACCTCGGTTCTCGACCACACTCCGTTCTAGATGGCCGTTCGAGAAGCAATTTGTTCAAAATCTGAATCGATTTTTCCCATTACAATGAATGGAAAAAGAAATAATGTGCTCCAGGCCTTAAAATAGGCTTTTGTAGGAGTGAATGTAGAGTGTCTGCTGCAGGTGCGCTGTTCCTCTATGTGTGTGGCCGCTGCATGTGGGAGGGGTTGCCGAGTGAGTGACGTCTCTCCAGAAGTGAAGAGGTGCCCTCAATATGAAGAAAAAACAGACAGTAAATGTAGCTAACAGGACACGTCTGCATAGAGAGGCTGCGTTATACACAATAACAAAGCGCGTCGTGGGTCAGCTGATCGGTCCACGCCGGCTATTTTCGGGGGCGTTCGAGTTCTGGATTTTCGTTCGAAATCAGCAGCAAAAAAATCTCGAAATTTTTGTTCGAACTCTGATTTGACCACTGTAATTTGGAGCTTGAGTCAAACTCAAGACGTGGGGGCCAAATCCGTATGATGGGCTAGCAATAAATGTTGTGCTAATTTGAAGAGTGCCAACGAATGTTGACAGTGCGTCACACCTCTTTGAGGTGGGAGCTAGAGACACCCGCCGAACAGGACTCTTGCGATTCTGGAAATATTTTAAAACAAGGTCTAAGCCTTTAACCTAGCAAACCTGGATAGCAAAGAGTAGCAGATGCTTAACCGAAAATGTATCAGCTTTGAATTCAAAACTAAAAAAATTTCCTTTGTTGATTCACACAGACCTGAATTTGGGGGAAAATACTGCACTGGAGAGAGGAAGCGTTATCGCACCTGCAACACGAAACCGTGCGTGAAGGAGATGCCGACCTTCAGGGAGATGCAATGCAGCGAGTTTGACACGGTGCCATACCAAAACATGCTGTACACGTGGGTCCCAGTTTCCAACCCTTGTAAGTGACTGAGTCTCTCACAAAACTGAGCACCCTCTACTGTAGTTTACACTTGTTGGTGCATCTTTATTTTACAATTTTCAAAATCATTTACCATGTAAATTATAATAATACATGAGTCAATGAATCCCATAAATGTTTCAATGATCTTTTTTGCCTTACAACACTGACTTCAGTGAGTCCCTGTGAGCTGCACTGTCGTCCCATCAACGAGTATTTCTCAGAGAAGATGCTGGAGACGGTGACGGATGGGACTCCATGCTTCATGAACAACAATTCAAGAAATGTCTGTGTCAACGGAGTGTGTAAGGTAGTGTGTCTGGGTAAGAGTCTGAAGGAGAGTAGCGGGATGTTGCAGTAGCAGAGAGGGAGTGCTGTTGTGTTGCTCCTCTTCATGGAGCCGAAGAGGTTTAATGTTGCTGTGCTTTCTCCACAGGAAGTGGGCTGCGACTGGGGCATCGACTCTAACGCAGTGGACGACCGATGTGGCGTTTGTTTGGGGGACGGGAACAGCTGTGAGATTGTGCACAAGTCATATGACCAAGAAGACGGCTTCGGTGAGTGCATTGTCTGATTTCGTTATTTGAAATTCAACATGTCCTATGCTGGCATAAACTTTAAGTAAAAACTTCCTGGTTGTGTTGTGGGAGTTTCAGAAGAGAAGCATGAACAGAATTTATGGCCGACAGTGTTCTGACTCACTTTTGAGGAGCTGCTGGTAGATGCTGGGAATTCGCTCTGTACTCAAGTTCCAACTACTAGAGTCACTCACCCGTATGACTTGGTGGTTTCATGAGTCATGTCCTGTTCAATTAGCGACTCAACGTGTCACTGGTGGTAGAAAGTACAACAATATCGCCTACTACATAAACCTTAACAAAAGATTTCTTCAACAGAAGCTTCGTAGTCCCCCTTATTTGTCACTGTCTTGGGATGGGCACATAACATAAGTGCATGTGGTCAGCTACCTCATATTTGGAGTCGAGATACACAAATATTCAGTCCACTTGATGATACTCAATAGTTGACATCAGTGGCCAAAACCCCAATTTCTCAGGTGGAAGGTCATGGCAGGACATGTCAATGAACATGAGCGTTGTGTTGTGTTGTGGTTGCCATGGCAGCTGTCTGCTCCACACTGTGCAGCTGTTCATCCTGAAGTAATGGGCCTGTCTAATTTGTGTGTCCCTCTCTCGCTGTGAGATCCGTGTGTGCGTGTTGTGTCGGACATTCGCGGAATCAGCTCACAAAAATGTGACTGTCGGATAAGTGTGGTTGAGATAAGCGGCCCAGATGTGAGAGACTTCAAAAGACAGACAGAAGCCCCCCCGCCCCCGGGCACAGACACACAATCACACACACCTTTGCACAAACATCATTAAAGTGCAGAAACTCACTCTTCTCTGCCCCCCATCTACAGACAGTAAAAAACAGAGACAGGGCAGTGCCCCCCACACTGCACACACACATGCCAGCGAGCCTCACAGACTGGGGCCACCCGCTGTTAAAGATCAGAGGGAAACTGTGGCAGACTGGATGTGAGTGTGGCAGCAGTCATGGTGGGCCGTCTAGTGACTGTGACCCCCCTCCTGACTCCTGCAGGGTACATGGATGTGGGAGTGATACCTGAGGGAGCGCGGGACATCCTGGTGGTAGAATCAGAAGAGGCAGGGAACTTCCTGGCCCTGAGGAGCCAGACGTCCGAGGACTACTTCCTCAACGGGAACTTCATCATCCAGTGGAACGGCGAGTACGAAGCTGGGGGGACCACATTCTACTACGAACGCAGTGGCAACCTGGAGAACCTCACCGCGCATGGACCCACCAAGGAGCCAATCCTGCTGCAGGTATCTTCATCTACGGAATACTGAACTGTCTAAAACTGATGACTGATACTGTGTTCCCTCCTGGGTTCCTCCTTCAACTGAGGAGAGTAAATGAGTCACTGAAGTGTGTGTTAGTGTGCTGTAGGTGGAATCTGTAGATTTTGTGATTAATCCATATGCCTTGTCCGACTGTGGTTTCAGTTGCTGTTTCAGGAGCGAAATCCTGGTTTGAAATATGAGTACTCAATAAAGAAGACCAAAGTAACTGGAAATGAGATCCTAGAACGCATCTACAGGTGGAGACTTGGAGCGTGGACGGACTGCAGCACCACTTGTGGCATGGGTTTGTATTCAGTTTTGACCAGTGTTGTTTGTCAGACTGACGGAGATTTCACGTACGACCTTCTGCGCCTAGGTGAGCAGCACCAGCCTGCACGCTGTTTTGAGGTGGATGTGGGTGTAGTGGACGAGTCTCTGTGCGACCCTGAGAGCCGTCCTCCAGACAGGCACAGGAGGTGCAAGAATATGGATTGCCCCGCCAGGTCACTGTTCTATTTTTATTTACTCTAAAGTGGTGTCTGCTCATACAAAGTAGACAGTAGTCTAGTTTGACAGTAGTGGATGATCTGGACTGGTGATGCCAATTATATTATGCATTTTATATATCAGTTTATATGCATTTTTATAGCAATATGTGATTTTTTTTTCACAGACGGAGCTGTATGCTAAATGCTTGTGTGTGCACACACAATGAATTACATGATGTTAGGCAGCAAAGCAAGTGTCTGGGCTGCAGCCTTTTGAATGTTTTTTTACATTTTCCTTTATAACAAGGCAAAACACTTCAAAATAGAACAGTTTAGGTGCAATTATAATATCATATCAATATATAGGGGGAGAGGGGAGTTGAGCGTGGTGTGCATCTGGCCATTTACTGAGGCAGTGAGTGTTTTTGGACACATTTCCTCAATAGTACATAAACACAATTTTCCACTCTAATTTCTCTCTCTTCACCTTGTTTTCCAACTTCGAAAATGCAATAATATTTTTGCTTAAGCTTTCAATTGTCACTGTGTTCTCTCTCCAAACGATTCTTTTGAATAATTTCCATGTGTTTCATTTATTCACAGCAAGTTGAATCACACAGAATAAAAATGTGATAATATTTTTCACATTAAAGTGAAAGGAAGTGTTTTCACGTTTACTTGAAATAAAAAAGAAATACATATTTAAAAAGGTTATATACATGAAAGTTTCATTCAAATCACAGCAGAAAACTATTATACTTAGAAGATGTTTTGCAGTCAAATGAAAAACTAAGACACTTGAATAAACATTAATAGTCTGACAGCATCCATGCTTAGTGAACCCACTGCTACTGTCATGTTTTGAAAGGGCTACCACACCTCACTTGGTAGTGGTGCTTCTCACCAGAAAAGCTGTCAGTGCTTTGATGTAAGGAACCGTAATATCCCCAAAAGCGCAGCTGGAATAGACTTTCTTTACCTTGTCTTGAGTCATCAAGTCAGAGCTAGGCCTCCTTGAAATACTTTGGTATTAAAGGGTGAACTTTAGTAAAACTTCAGTTTGGAGGTTCAAGGTCTCCCACTGATGAGAATTTGTTGTTCTTCCTCCCGGTTGCCACCTGACCCCTCGACCAACCACGCTATGCTGCTGAAACCTTCAGACCATCTTCATGAATTAGCAACCACCTGTCGCTCAAAAGCATTAGCTCTTAGACCCCAGGCACTGGAAAAGGAAAGTGTCTATAAGTCTAGACTATAATGGATGTTGGGGGAATTGCACTTCAAAAGTGTTGACATTCTTCTTCTGTACAGTTTGGACTGTTCTAACAAAAAATCATTGGACTTTCTGTGACGTCTGCTCAGGTGGTGGGTTGGAGGATGGCAGCAGTGCTCAGCCACCTGTGGAACAGATGGAATACGAAAGCGAACAGTCCTGTGCGTCCGCACAGTCTCAGGGGAAGAGCGGGTTCTGCATCCAATGGAGTGCAAGCACCTGCTGAAGCCCAAACCTGTGGTGCCGTGTGGCAGAGACGTTGTGTGTGGGCAAGACTGGGCTGTCGGCCCCTGGGGAGAGGTGAGACCTCTCTCTATTCATTCTTTTTCTTTCCCTGGATGGGCTCTCAATATTCAAATAAGGAAAACTGTGTCAATAACAAAAATTAACAGTGAACAATGAGCACATTTTTTTACCTTGCCAGTTAATCCAAAATGGAGCTAATTGAATAAAAACCATTTTAAAACCGGCCAAGAATTATTTCTTTTTTTTAATAATTATATATGAGTATAAAATAGTTATTTTAATACTTTATTTGATAAAGAATATATATTGGATTTTTCGATTTCATTACATGACATGAACCCCAAAATGACATGAATGATCAAACTGAGATGAAGACTGTATACTTACAAACTACAAAACAATTGTGTTGGCGACTCTTCACAGTGTCCAGTGACGTGTGGAGGCAGCGTTCGATCAAGAATAGTGACGTGTGTAAAGAAATCATGTGACCCAACCACTAAGCCGCGCTCCAGGTCCCTGTGTGCCCTGCAGAGCTGCCCCAACTCAAGTCTGCGTAGACGCCCGGGGCCTGTTCCCAAACACCGCCGCTTCTTCCCACCAAAGAGGAGTCCCACTAAAGTTCCCATCCTGACCACCACCGCTGCCTCCAACTACACAACTGTATTCAGGTCAACAGCTGCGCCTGATTTCATCGATGACTTTAGTGTCGTTGTGCAGCGGAATAATTCACCCAAAAAAGACAAAGAGGCTGATGATATGAAGGGGGAAGAGGACAGCGAGGAGGGGAGCACCCCAGACATTGAGATGACGGTCACAGGTGACGAGGACAAAGCAAAAGATGAGATTATCGACCTGGATGCAGCAACAACAACCAGTGACAACATCAACTCAACAACTCGTTCTTCTACAGTGGCCACGCCTACTTTACAAAACACTCCCACACGCACCACCTTTGCCCCACGCACCAAGACCACCCACCGACAGCCCATTACCACTCCTCGGACCACCTCCTTTGCTCAGCAGACTCCTCACGTCACCACCAGGGCTGCAACAACAGCACGCAGTCCCTTCACCACCGTGTGGCCACAGACGACAGTGAAGGTCATCAAGTTGAAGAAGCCAGCCAAGAAAAACCCGCCAGCGAAGAAGCCCAAAGTGAACCACTCCAAGAACCAGAACCAGTCGGTTGACGTCTCCATCGGCAGCTCGGCCAGTGAGCAAGGAGACTTGAAGGACAGGGAGCCCACCAGGACAGTGGACGTATTCTGGGATGTGGGAAACTGGAGTGAGGTGAGCAAGTGATATTGTCAAGGCTCTTTAAATGTGTTGAGAGTCTTGATAGTGTGCATGACTCCATCATAAATAACTCTACCCAAGAATGAGGAAGTGAAATTTGTGATATTGAGCTTGCTTTATATTTTGACCTCTAGTGTTCGACCACTTGTGGTATTGGGGCGATGTGGCGATCTGTTACCTGCAGCTCCCAAAACTCTGAGGACTGTGCCAGCATGAAGAAGCCAGACCCGGCCCGGACATGTCTCCTGCAGCCGTGTGCAACCTGGCAGGCTGGCAGCTGGAGCAAAGTTGGTCCGCACTCTATCCATCTTTCATAAAACCTCCTCCTAACCTGCTGACTCTTCAGTGTCCAGATGACTGTGCGGAGATGGGGCGGCGGCACCGGGAGGTCCTGTGTGTTGACACCCAAAGTAAACGTCCACTGCGACCTTTCCACTGTCAGACCATGTCCAGCAGACCCCTGAGCACCCTGACCTGCCCTCACAGGGCCTGCATGGCCTGGAGTTCATCACCGTGGGGTCCGGTAATGTCAACAGCTTTTTGGGTTATAAAACATCCGCGCTGCCTCACTTCTGCTCGCATCACACGGCCACCGGAGACTAGCACCAAAACTATAAAAATGGATGTTGTGCTGGTGCATTCAACACCGCCACCAGAGCGCGATGATCTTCAGTTCTAAGAATAACCGCCAAGCCATCAATCATCATAGATGCTTTTAATCATCTTTAGCATGTAACTAAAGCCATTTGGATATTTTATTGGATGGCACTTATTTAATCACATTACAAATGGAGGCATTTTAAATCCACTTAACTGTTGAAATGCAGAGCAATTGAACACAGAAAAAGGCTTATTTAAAAACAACCACTTACACCAGATATATGAAAGAAAGTGGGCTTCAAACACCATGTGTCACATGATCATGAGTCATCCCCACAAATGTGCATCCAGATCTTGGTGCCAGTCTTGAATACCTTGTTGGTCGAAGGACTGCACCGCCCTTCAGGTTTTTTTTCTGTATTAATAATCATATTGTCAAAATCACTTGCAATAGTTTCTGTGGTCAGATGACGTTTGAGTGCGTCGGTGGTTTTGCGAAGTGCTCTACATTTCTTATTTAATGTATCATTTGATGCTGAGATAGTTCCACAGTCAACCATTGATGCAGAGGTACTAATAACTGCATAATAGTTCCTTTTTTCATAATAGATCCGGTTTTCGGCCGAGACTTTCATTTCAGTGCCTCCCTACTTTTAACCCCTTCACTGCTCCTATTATTGTATATACTTGAAAACACGTTCTATACTGTCAGGTGGAGTTTGACTATACTAGATAGACTAAAGCTGTGAGGAGTTACTGTAGTTCGAAATGTAATATAGAGTGTAGGTCGGGCTCACTGCAGTTTCTCATCATGTTGGAGGAAACTGATGCAGCATTTCTCAAAGCAAGTGACTATTGACTGCAGTGCTCAGGGAGCTGTGGAGACGGAGTAAGAGAGCGGCTGGTGTACTGTCCCGAGCCTCAACGCTGTAGCAGCACACTGAAGCCCAACAGCACCCAGACCTGCAGCCTGCAGCCCTGCACCTGTTGGAGGAGCGAGGAATGGCAGCAGGTGATTACTCATGAGCTCTAAAGCTCGACTAAAGTTAACTGACCATTTCTGTTGTGTCTTGTGCTTCCTGTCAATATTTTCATTTGTGTGTATAACCTCCCAGTGCTCGCTGAGCTGTGGAGGGGGTCGGCAGCAGCGGGAGGTCAACTGTGTGACCGAGCTGGAGTCAGCTGTGATGCCAAACAACCTCTGTGAGAAGATGTCCAAGCCTGAAACTGTCCAGAAGTGTAATACACAAGAATGTCCCACTAACACAGGTGTGTGTGTGTCAAGCGATACTGTTAACTGCCAGACATTGTGACTGGCAGCCAAACATTACCCTCTCCTTCTTTTACGCCCTGAAGATTCACATTGTAACATTTGTCTCTAGTGTTCGCTGCATATATCATTAATTCCATTGCTCTTCTGATCATAAAACTACCAGGTTTCCAATAACCGTCCCTTTGGATGCCTATTTGAATTCAGTACTTTGTTTTACTTTGTTGGAGACTAGTATAGGTTGCTGATGAATCGCAACATTGATTGTTGTAATGGTAGATTTCAGCAAGAGCGTCCATACACTTTCATTATAAAAAACCACATTATATTTGTTACATTAGCAAGGATTGTTACAGCAATAAGGATAAATACATTCAGTTGTTCTGTATAAAATAAAATAAATATGTAATAAAAAACAGAAAAGTTTTTTAAAATGACATTTGGGAGTTTGTAGTGACGTAAAAGGCTTTTTTTTCAGTGATGGGCAGAAGAGAAGTGGAATTAAAGCAAAATAAATTGTATAAAATGTTACATTATGGCATGTGATGTCATTAAAGATGGGGAAATGACAGATTTTTTTTTGCTATACAGTGAAAATTTCTGAAATCTGTTATGAAGTTTAAAGTTGGAGGAGAGACAGTGTTGGACCACAACTTTTGGGGAGGGAAAAGGAGGAGGATATGTATGACTAGTGGATGTTCAAGAGAGATTGAGGTGGACTTGTTGTGGCAGCTGGGAACTGAAGATAGAAGAAAGTGATATTACCTTGGTACCTACATAGCAAGCTGCTACTTTGCTAACATTTTGTACCTCTGGTTGGTAACTTTAGTGTGTGGCTAAATATATTGTGTCATATCATCCACTGAAGTCTAGAATGCAAAAAGCATCTGAATTAAACAAGAAAAAAAAGATGACTGCTGCATGGGACTGTGTTCATCAAGTGTTTTTCTCTGTCATCCCACCAGCCTCTCCAGCCTGCAAGAAAAACACCATGTCATCCCGCTTCTGTGACAAACTCAAACTTCTGGGTCGCTGCTCCTTCAGGTCGGTCCAGAAACAGTGTTGTGTCACCTGCAGATCTTAGCCTCCTCGTCCTGCACTTGCATCTCTCACGAACTGGACTGTTGGAGTGATGAACAACAAACGTCGTGACAAATACAAATCTCTTCCTTCAGCTGCCTGGTCTCATGAACATAAGCCATCTCAAAGGATTTATAGATTTCTTCTTTTGCCTTCAACAAGGACGTATGCCTAGATAGAAGGTCCTGGCTCCAGTCTTTCCTCACATTTATATGGAACAGTCGAGGTTCCTCAGGGACACCCAAGCATCACCTTACCGCTTCAGTCCGACCAAAAGACCAGGCAGAGACAGTAATACTTGGTGCTCCAACACTGGTGTCCCTGCCACAGTTGAGGTCCACCAGTGTACTTTAAAATCCACCTCCTCACTCTCGCCACGGCTCAGACTGTGAGACACTGTTGCAAATTATATAGCTAATAATTGACTCTCACCTTAGAAGGTTTGGTTAGAAGTTCAGGTCCAGACAAAGTATCGATTTAGCCATGTTTATCAACAATCAGCCTGTGGCAGTTCAGCTTGACTGAATAATTCTAGTTTTCATGTTCAAATCTATGTTGATGGTGAAGTTGCTGCACTCCACATTTCATTGTCTAAGAACCCGCTGTATCCGGTGAAGGTGCTAACGGCAAGCAGCTTTTTGTGTTGTGTTTACCGGCGTTCAGAATGTAAATAAAGTCTGACCTCTTTTTAAATGTGTCAATAATGGTAAATAAAACTCTTGTGCAAATCTTGGCTTCATCTCAAAGCTGGTACTGTGTGTTTGCATAGAAATAGACACAAACTGAAACACACAATACTGCGGAACAGTATTGCGGTGGACCGGGCCGAGTGCAGGACTAAGTTCTGAGACAGAGGAGTTGCGGGTCATCCCTCTCAGGTCTGCTGCTGGCTTTGTAACAACTGTCTGGCTTTGTGATTACGCTGCTCTGTAGCTGTGACCGGAAATAAAATCCTTTTGGGAATGGATGTTTATGGATTCAATAACTTAATGCATGAAACGCAAGATAAAGGGAAATGATAATTATTAGAAAGATCTTGAATGTCAATATCAAAGGTGTCAATTTAATCGTATTATTATACCGAAATGCACACAAATTTCAAGTAAATAAAAATCTGAAACATACAATTTAAACAAACTGATTGATTATATGGAAATATTGTTTGAATAAGTAGATAAATGAAAGAAACATCTATTGAACACAGCTGTTCAACAGCATGAGTGGATAGGTTAATAACATACAATAAGAAACAGAATTAGATATTCAAATAAAGCAAACGTCTCAGCTCATACACCACCATTACAGTCAAACCACACATAAAGACACTTAATAAGATGAAAATTCTTGCCTATTATTAGTGCCAATGCATTTATGAATATGACTGCAAATACAATTATTATATTATACGTTATTATTATGACGCCTCAACAACTCAACACTGCAACACAAGTGGCTGAATACTGCTGCCGACACTCTCACATGTTCTAAGGTCGATACAAAATCGAGCACCAATCATAGGAGAACAAGTGCAGTTACTGATCGAGAACAGGGAGTCATGGACCCCTGGGGACCACAGAAACAAAAAATCCATTAGCTTTAGAACTCAGCAAACAAGCACCATAAAAACAGTCTGCATTTGCTAAAGCAGCATGTTTGTAGAGAACATTAAGAACCAATTACAGATCACCAAAGTGGACTGTATAAAATCAATGTGGCGGATTTTCTTTGTTCTTTGTTTGTTTTTACTATTCACCTGTTTTGCTTATTTAATGTCTGTGCTTGATGAAACCACCTGCAGCCAGCTGCAGGTTTTGAAAAGGAAAAAAAAAACTCCCCACTGAAATCTCTACGTTGTTTGTCTGCACTTTCTGATTTGATGTTCTTTTCTAAGCACTCGTGCTTAAAAAATATTTTAATGAATGGCATTTGAACTCTTCAAGCAGTGTTTATAGGCAGACGCTGTTGGTTCTGGCCCCGTGTTGATGTTCCACCATTCACCTCACAAAATCCCCATCATGACTTTTTTGTAGTCGGTGCTGCATCATGTGTAACTCCAGAACTAGCCGATTCTGTTTCAGGGATCCGGTGTATCTGGCCCAGATTTGTCTGGTTCCACTGACACTGCTGCTGTCATTCAAGCCTCGGCCTGAGAGTTAGTCAGCAGTAATGGAAGGAGAAACACAACACTGGGTCGGAGCAGAGTACTGTGTCCTAAAAAACAATCAGTGTGTGTGTGTTTCTTATCATGACAATGCAAAGGTGTGTTACCTAACTTGAGCGTTGGTTGTGTTATGTCATTGACTGATGCATCGTTGGACAAGTTGCACAACAGACTGAAGAAGAAGGGTGTTCACGACATCATGTGAGGACGTCAATAAACACACTCTAGGTTTGACTTAGCTTAGCTTTTGTACGTTGTTTGGAGTTTTTGGGTTGTTTGGAACAAGTCAGTGGTGTCACCAGGTTTTCGATTGCGCCGCTTCATTGGTCGCTTTGAAGTGGATTGGGTTAGAAATCCCACCACTGATGCTGTGAAGCTGTGGTGGGGGATTAGTGGATGAAGCCACCTGCCATCATTGATGACCACTCTGACCACATAGTTCACAAGACTGTGGACACACATTACAGAGGAAAAGGCTCCCATGTGATGTGGTCCAGAAGACCGCTCACTTATCCTGGATGTTTCTCCCCTGACTGACATCTAAATGCACATCCCCTTCATGGCAGGTCAAGCACCAGGTGGTGCTTCCGAGGATGGGGGAACTGTCATGACTGGCTTCCCTTATTTTATTTTGCCTCTTGCCCTGACCATCATTCTGGCGGGAATCTTGGTTCTTAAACTCAGGATGATTTCTTTGGGAAGTGACCAGACTTGGAATCAGCCCCCAAAACATCACTGCCAGATCCAGAAGGTCAGTATTTTATTTTCTACCCAGCTAGTTGAGACTTGTGGAGAGATCCATACTATTGCTTCTCACAACCACAAGTATGTTTTGTGTTGTTGCCAGGGTTGTTTTTGTCGGTAAAACATTCAAAATGCAAGTATGCAGCAACCATAGTGAAAGTAAGATGCATCCATCTATCATGAAGTATTTGCGCCACAGATCCCTCATCGTCTCCCCCCATGCACTTTGCATCCTGGAGCAGGACGTTCACAGACAGCTCAGGAAGGGCCAGAGCCTTTCCCTGTCCACCCTGAAACATTGAGTACCGTTTCATGATGACCCACAAAACCCAACGATTGCATTAGTCCGACTACAAAAAATACATGTCAACACCTTAGTCCGAGTACTGTAGAGAAATTTGCATTTCTGAGTCAGAACACACCATCTGGATAATGTAGTTAATAGCTTGATGAAGATAGCATGTAGCAGAGTAGCCCGACTAGGACCAGAGTGGGTGATGTGCACCTGCCTGAGCTTCAGCTACGCAGTGGAAGTAAACTCCTGGACTCATCCGGGTCTAATGATGTCCAATAAACTAACATACAATTAAGAAGTTGTGCGTGTGTTCTCCTTGGTCTTAGCCAATGTCTGTGGTGAACACATATCAGCTGTAACTTGCAACAATGTTGATCTGCAGATGTGTTGATTTGTCTTCAACGTGCTTCACCCAGGTTGTTTTGATCCTTAGTTCCCAGATTAGAAGACGTGATTTGTTGGTTTTAGGAGTCAACATTAGCACCACATTAGCATCAGTCGAGGCTCACACTGGTGATCAAAAGCTCAACTATGTACTTCAGATACTCCACATCTATCATTCTTGAATACATAAACACAATCGCTGGGATATTTCAATTTATTCAGAAACTTGCAAGCTTAATCCATAAAACAGCTGAAGGAAGCTGGTGACGACAGCTCAATGACCGTGACGGCGTTGAACCGTTGCGCCGAGGCACTGATTCTGTTATGGTTCAACACGCGAGGAGGGACCCAAGTGCAGTGATGAAAGTGACAGGAGGCTGGAGCGAGTCAATACAATTATTTAATAAGAAAATACAAAAATACATAACAAAAGGCGTCATCGAACCAGGAGAAGAAAACAGAAAACCAATCCAGAGCATCACCGAAGCTGGGAAGAGTCCACAACGGAATGAGTCCAAAACAAAGAGCGTCACCGAAATGGGAGAAAGAATGTAAGAAGAGTCTAACAAGAGAACACGCACACAATGAGCAGAGCAACTTACAAGGAGGAGCAAAGGAGTTGATCTGGCGGCGCACGTTGCTGGAGTCCAGGTGTGTTCTTAAGCTTGGAAGATAAGGGGTTGATTGGCTCCAGCCATGTGCCACAAACACAGGAAGGAAGGAGGGAGAAACAAAATGGGAGTCAAAGGAACAAAATAAAAGCGGAATCATGACTGATTTTGGACCTATGAAGGCAAACTAGTTAATCAGTCGGTACGAACGCTGTCTACAGTGTTGAATATAGCAGTCTGAAACGGCTCCTTGCTACCTGTCAACTTCGTTTGCTCTTCCTCTACGGTCATAGGAACCAGAAGGACCTAAGAGCTCACGGTGCCACTCCTCGTTGGAGGCTGCACAGCATATAAATTGGGAGAACCTGATGCAACTGTTCAAGTTTGCAGACGACACCACCCTCATCAACTTCAACGCCACCTCCTCCATCTCTGTGTGGTACACCAGTGCCACCACCAGGGACAGGTGCACACTGCGGCAGATCATGCATGTCGGCTGCCATGTCTCCAGGACCTTGGGATGTGTAGGTCGGATCACCGACCAGACCGCTCACTTCAAGATTCTTCCTCTCGGTCAGACTCATGAACACTAAATTTATTTCATTCGTCATACTCTCAAAGTACTTCCATTGTAATTATATATTTTATTTTTTTCTTTGATGTTTTTTTTTTTTATTTTCACAATTGCGCCGAAGAAAATTCCTGTGAAACCCTCCCTTGACAAAGGCAATAAAGCTTTACTGATTCTGTGGAAACACTGTTCTATTGTCCAAAACCAGTGCTTTGTAAAAATCTTTGCTCTAGAAACTCATTGGGCTGCAATGTGTAGAACTTCAGCCTCTGCAGTTCTATTATTGTCTAGGATCGTACTGTCGGCTCACCAGGCTGTATACTTCTTACAGGACGTTTTTTGACTTACATGCCTGATAATACCCAATTAATGTATTTCTGAATGACTATTGTTATTTATTTCCCCATAAATAACAATGTAAGATTCATTCCAATGTTTTATATATCAGAATATTGTACAAAAAAAAAAAAAAAATTATGACTCAAACATAAGCATATAGAGGGAACTTCATACCACTTATCTAGTACATTTTTGTCCCTTTCCTTCGTCTCTTGAAACCAACCGTTGAATATGTTGCAGGTGTTGCTGCGGTGCTATGGGAAACAACAGAGAACATTCTTTACATCATAAATCATAGTTGTGATGTAATTTACGTAATTGTGTTGCCTAATAACCAATAAGTGTTAAAACGTCTCCGACAACTCACTTCACACACAAAGCAGGTCAGAGGTCAGCCTCACAAGCAGCGCTCCATGCTTCATCTCAGATGCTCAACAACATAATGGCCAGGCCGCCTGCTCTCTCAAGAGGGCACGAAATTACTCCCAACAGCTTGCACATCGTTCACGCCTTCCCCAGCCAAGTGATTGTGGTTTTGGAAGAAGAATTTGCACACTTGCTGGTTGAAGTGCCAAAAGTACAACAGCTGCTGAGTTGAAAGTCTTGTGGCAAAAACACTCTGCGCATAATTGACTCTCTCGGACATGAGAAAACACTCATCTGGTTCTCCATTAATGTTTCTCAGAATCAAGAGCACGACGCTAAAATCTGCACGTTCAGAACAAACCAAATAACACAAACTTGTTGGTGTCGATAAAAGTTTTGTTTTCTCTCGTCAATTCCAACCACAGGTAACTGATGGTCAGAGTGATGGTTTGTGTACACTATGTACTGAGAAATAAATGCAATAACATTTTCTGATTTTATTATAAAACAAGGTTTATCACTACATAATCAAACACAATTGAACCAAACTGGGAGATAGGTAGCAGGTCATCTGCCTTTAGATTAGAGTCAAGGCAAGGAGGTTGAGGGTGGCTGACACTCACCACAGCAAGTAGCTGGATCACAACAGGCTTGGATCCACCAAATCATGTAACAGCTAGAGGACAACAACAGCAACAGCAAGATTACCTGGAAGACACTCAACAGAATATTGGAACCCAAAAAAGAGGAAGTATTCTATTTGTTTCCATCCAACAATTAAGCATGCACTGACTTTAATGATGGTGAAAACAATATATATATGACGGAATTGAATTTCCATCACTTTGTCTACTTCTTTCTCATTTTGTAAACAAGAAGACACACCCACAGATGATGTCACAGTATGACTATAAAGATTAGAACTAACTGACTGACGGTGACACAAATATAACCGACAGCAACGCACAACGCATCATAAAGTAAGTCACACAGACACAAGCTATATACTGTGACACACAACCACTCTTTGAGACAATAGAGGACAAGATCTGGTGGTGGGAAAGGCAAACGTGAACGCATAGGGGGGCCGAGGACATACGAGGTCACCTTCTATTGGTGCTCTCAACACTTTAATTTATTTAGCAGAGCTCCACCAATCTCTGGACTTGCACCTGCACTTTTCCACTAAATTCACACAAGCAGACTTAACATGCTAGCCTTTTTTGTCACTAGCCACAAATTGCAACTGCTCTCTGGCTCCATCTGGCCTGGTGGGATGATCCTGGTGGGACATGAGTAAAGTGAGGTGCAAGGTATGGACTGTACTGTTAAATCACTCAAACTCACCATCTATGCCTAGGTAGTACGCACTACTGAGCGATTTTGCAATGTATCTACAGTAAATATCTACAGTAAACAATGCGGACAAATACAAGAAAACAGGGTTATACAAGATGAGACTTGAATACACAAGAATTAAAGTGCAAGATGGCAATGAGTAGAAAACGTGGTCACTCACCTCTTCAATAAAGTTTAGGGAAAAAAAAGCTAGGAAGGAGGGGACAACCACAATTTAAAGCCAAAAATGGCAACCAGCTCACCATCAGTAGGCACTCAGCCTACAGGCCATCTTGCTAAACTCTGCTTTGCACCACCTTGAGACGCTCCAAATGTTGCTCCACTGTGAACAGCACAAGGAACAACTGTCGTCGGACAAGGGTAGTGTGGAGAATCAGTGGGTGCCACACAATGCATAACATTTTCATGACAAATGTTTAAACAGACGTTCCGCTTGTGCATGAAAATCTGTGACTCCATAACCATGTTTGATGTCAGTGAGGACGTGTTCCAGAGCTGTGTGTACATACATGTGATCACGCAAGTGTGATATCAGATAATGCAGTGTGTAAAATGAACTAAATGAGAGTGTATCAAAAGAGCTAAATCATTACTGCTGGTGGTGATTGTGGACTTCTTTGGGAGCTGGGACGGTGGGACAGTGGTAGTTTTGTAAAAGGCTTGGACCATCACTATAACCATCAGTTACCTGTGGTTGGAAGTTATGAGAGAAAACCAAACCTTTTTCCCCAATGATTATCAACATCAACAAGTATATTGAACCAAATTGTATATTATACCATATTGTCTTTCTCCTGAAGATTTTCTTTGAGTCCTCTTGGAAGGTTTGTTTTGTCTTTGTTCTCTGTGATCACAATGTGCCACATTATCTTGAATAATGTGAGGGTCAGCCACATGTGTCTTCCAGACAACAAGCAGTGTGACTATGTCGTGACCACTCCTCAGACTGAGGACAGTGAAAAGCCGTTGCAAAACACGTGCATGTGTCCTTTCAACATGATGCAAAAGATGCCTGCAGCTGTGAGCGAGCGTGCCATCGCCGTGCTGGATATTGGGAAGTCATGGCGGACAGTTGCTGGCGTCTAGGTGTCTGCTATTGGACGATTAGTCATTGACAGAACTGCTTCTGTGAAACACAGCTAAGCAACCACATGCATGTAGACTATGTGTTCCCAACGGGGCTCAAGACCGTCACACCTATGCAAATGTTTGTGACCTGCCACACGCACAGCTGATGATTTTTGTGCAGACTGGCAGAAACCAACCAGATACTGACTGGTGTGAAAATTGGCATTGAATCCCAGTGTAATTGGACGCTATTTTACACATTACATGCGTAACTTTCACATTTTTTTTCTCCATTGTGAGTCAGAATTTGATTTGATTTGTTTTCTGAGCCAGAACAAGAATTTATAAACACCTTGAAATGCACATTGTGCTTACTATTTTGATATGATTTTATGTTCCGAATTTAGTTCAGTATGAAATGAAACTTCTGAAATTCAAAACCCATCCTTCCTCCCATGGCGTTAATTGACGTTGGGGAAAGTGGACGTTTGCATCCCAAACAAATTCAGACTTCCAATATTAAGCGTGATATTTTCGTCACCTCAAGTGACAGCAGTTGGAAGACAGCAAGTCGATCCAGTGTCTGACCTGTAAGTGAATTCCTCTGCTCCGCTAAACCCGACACTCCATGCTGAGAGGGATGATGTAAGCCCCAGGACGGTGCAGGTAACATGACAAACATCTATTGATCATTGCGCTGCAGGAAACGGCAACCTTGTGTTGGCGGTTACCTGACACCCACACACACACAACAGTCAGGAAGACATGAAATATTCAGGTTTGATGACCAGCAAGAAAAAGAAGGGACCAATGATGGAGCGTTTCTTATCAGCTCCATTGTCGAGAGGTGATCACCATAAATCGCCTTCTCTTTTATTGTTACCTGAAAGGTTCATGTTCGTACATAGTTATGCATTGAATTCAGAGATACCTGAATTTTGAAAGGTGTACCGTAACTTCATCACTTGTTGTCCAAAGTTAGCACAGGTGAGACCTCCTGTACAATGTCAGGCAATTAGGAACGACTATATAACTGAGCCCTAGTGGATAACGTTTGCAAACTGCAGGTGCAGAGAGCCCCATTTATATATCAGTCCAGTAAATCTTTTCAACAAGAACAGCACTGGCACAGTGTACACCAACACCAAGCCACACACTCATTGATGATTTCAGTATCTTTGCCCTCTACGTGTATTATGTACATGTCTGAGTGGTGTTAATAAGGACTCTGTTGACTCACACACTGCCAGCAGATATTGCTAAATGCTAATAATGTCTCCAAGAAACACCGCAAATGCAGTATTACCTCATGAATGACGTCACTACAAGATATGTCTACATTATTCAAGATGGAAAGCACATTGTGGCACAACTTCCATTGTCTATTGATTTCTTTTGCTTTTTAAACTTATTTGTTTCTATTTTTAAACAATATGTCATATGTTATTACCGCAGTATGAAATGACTTTAGGCACTCCAACAGTGTGCAAGCATTTATGTGTAAATAGTTCCTATATAGTGATGGTCAGTCAGCAATGTCTTTAGCTGTGAATAACGGTGTAATATTTATAATATTTCTGAATATAAATGCATAGAATGTTTTAGTAATCTTCATATATCAATATGTCAAGTATAATGACACTACCAATACTAATGAAACCTAAACCAGCACTAGCATTACTAGGAGGCCTAATGCAAATGGTGGGGCGGAGATTATAGCCAAATTCCGCTCTCTGATAGGTTCAGTAATAGCCAATAGGAAGCTTTTTGAGTTCACTAGTAGACAAATATTACAACTATATGAGTACTAGTACTCAAAAAGCAGCACAGTAGGAGAGCTGTTAGTAGACTATATGAGGAATAAGACAAAGACTTCCGTGAGTTCACATAGAGGAGAACCTGTCCTGGAGCCTGAAAACGGGCGACTTTTTAGGACATTTTTCAAAGAGTTGAGCCACCTCAAATGAATCAAACTTTAACACACGCGTAACATTTAAACCACACAGAGATGAACCTTGTGAGCGGGATAAGGTGAGGGTCGGCAATTCAATTTCAAAGCAGGCCACATTATATACCATGACTGCCGTCACACCAGAAAATATTTCAAATTTTTTCTTACTAAAATATTACACCCACACACACAAAAAAAAAAAAAAAAACTTATTTAAGAAAATGTATTTAAGATTTCAATATAATGACAAATATCTTTGGGGGGAGGAAAAATGCAACAATACACACATATTTTCAAAGGCCTGAAAATAACTCATGGGTTACACTTGCATTTCAATGAGGCATGAATGTGGTCAAAAAGGATATCTTTTTTGACTTTTGACCTCATGAGGGGCCAGATAATCAATGGCAAAGTGCTGCTACTGGCCCCTGGGCTGCACCGGACCGAGGGGTTTCTTGTTCTTCATTCAGATTTTAGAGAAACATTATTAGAAGGTTCTGGTTCATTTAACTGAATGTGTGAAATGAAATTGCAAATACAGTCTTGGGAGCCGCAGAGCAAACGTTTGGAAGAAGTCCAGTCTTGTGACTTTCATCTGGACCCCATCAGTTAGCGTGACCTCGGGCGCCAAGACTGGCATCCATGTACCAGGCCTGTTACTTTTATTAAAGCCTCGGCCTCTTCTGACCCGGCACACACAGAGCCGGCCCGAGGGGTCTCAGACAGAGACGCACACATGGTTCCCATAGGTCACTTTGCTTGTTTGTGAGTTGTGTGTTTGATTCACTGGTGGACCACATGTGGGTCTGAGTTTAAGTGACTCGGAGAGTGGTGTGTTTCTTTGTAAAACATCTGCTTAATGACAGTGTGCGCAAGAGAGGGGCTAATATACTCACAATGAGGCCGAGCAAAATCAGAGACACATGACAAGAGTCAGGCGACATTGCAGTGTTGGCCAACGTGATACATAATATACACAACAGCAGACTCTTGCCAGGATACACCTGCCGCCAGGATTAAGCAAAGTCAAGTCTGCTGGCCAGGATTCCGCGTCTTTACTATCCTGGCTAATGGCCTTGTTTGAGGGTCTGCAAGATGATTCACGCATTTCACGCAATTTACTTCTTAGTTCTTTCAACTTTGTTGTTTAAGAAGCCTTTTCACGGATGAGGACAGACTGTAGCATATCAAGATTTGCGCAAGAACCTGCGCCAAATGTGCCAGAACTTTATTCCCCTTGTAATTTGTGTTTTCTTGCTCACATTTGGTAAAGCACTCGGTATGCTTGAACACAATAGCAAATATAAGCAGCCAAATGAATCAATGACGGCATGTTGTTTCAAGGACGTGGTTGGATTTTGTGTTTTATATCTGGATGTATTTGTTTTTACTCGACCAGAAGGAAAAGAGATGAGTGATGCTGCAACAACAATAAGAAGAAGAAGAAGAAGACGATGATGTGGGATAGGAATTTTATCAATTATTTCCATGGTAGGTGCAGTTCTTTCCTGGCTTGAGCCACTCATCCTCACTACTGAAAGTCATATGTGGACGTTTGTGTTGTGGGTGTGTTGGCAGCAGGATGGAACTACAGGCAATTTGATGTCAAGGGGAGATGTTCAGAAACGCTGGTCACTGAATCTCTTAGGATGCCAATAGCTATTTATAATCATATAAATAGATCTCCTCTTTAGCGCCATCAGAAAGTCACCGAAACGCACAGCTGTCAACAGCAATTGGCACGTTGTCTTGGTTAGAACTAAATGAGCCCATCCCATGGCTTGCCTAACCCCAACCTATGTCTTTTTTCAAGTAACACAGTCTTACAGGGAAGTCACAATGTGACTTGGAGCACTTTTGCCAAACATCAACATATGACTTCCAGAGAGTCAGGCTGTGTATCTTGAGCACCTGCCAAATGTCTGCGCATGGAGGAGCTCAGCGTAGAGCTGCTGCTCATCCCCATGCCGAGATGTGGAGGTCATTTCTTAACCACGACTTAAACACCAGAAAACTTTTGATTTCAATATTCACCCAAAAAAACGGCAATACAATAGACTTGAATATATTTGTGTGAAGATCAGTCTGGGGAAGGTTTGTGGGCTAAAACTTAACAGGGGTTTGTACAAAATCCAGCTGACAGATGGTCACTGACATCCTTGCAAGATGTAATAAAATGCAATATTAAGGGATACACCGAGCGTTATAAAACCATATTGAAAAAAGTAATGAACGGAAAATACCAACTGTCTCCAGAGGTTCTTCACCGCGGGCTGTAATAACATGGCGTTGCAGAATGATCCAGACGGGCATTAATTGTCTGGTATTATGATGAAATGAGTTATGAAATTATTTTGATGAGACTAATGATGATGACAAAACACACTTTTTATCAACATGCATGGTCTGTGTTGCACTCCTGGATCATGTGGATGTACAAAAAAAACAACGTCCTTCTTGATTTGCAATGTTTTAATGTGCGGTAATTGAAGCAAAAGATATCTGCAGTCGGGTGAAACGCATCACATTTCTCTTTTTCCAACCTGGACACACCTTCACTGCGCATGCGCTCAAAAACAACACAAAAATGTACATCTGAAACAGGAAACTAAAATAGTGTGCAATAATAAAATAAGTGAACAATAGAGACAACATGAAATAATCAAACAAATATGAGCAAAACTATTTTCAGTGCACTACACCTGCTCTTTAGATTTGTTCATTTCACACACCTTGACTCCATGAATGTGTGAGAAAGAGTCCAGGCAGATAGGAGCAGTCAACATCAGCGAGCAACAGTGTGGTTTCATGCAGAGAAAGAGCACCACAGATCCGTTGTTCGCTCTGAGGAGGTTGATAACCAAGTACAGGGTCAGTCAGAATGACTGTCTTACTGCATCTAGAGAGAGTCTGTGACCGAGTTCCTGGAGAGGAAGTATGGTACTGTATGATGAAGTCAGGCGCATCAGAGAAGTATGCGAGGGTAGGGCCAGACCTGTGTGAGGACAGTGAGGCAGTGGTGAATGCTGTGGGGGTGATGAACCAACCCATCCTCACTTCCATGGCTTAATATATTGATATTGGGGGGCGAACATTTTTTTTTCCTTAAATGATTTGTCACTAGTGGCTTGAGAGGAGAACCTATTTCTCATTTCTGATGTTAAGAAGCAAACCAATAATTCCTACTCAGAAAGTGACCCCACATATTCGGGGGATTTCTGCTGCCATGCCCTTTTTATCAAAATGAAAATTAAAAAGGCTCCTATAAGTCTCCTGAGTATTCATTGAAATCACTTAGATTTCAGGCGCCATAAGGGCCCGTGTCAAATGTCCGACAGGTGCTGACACGTGGGTGTGTTCATGTTAATGAGATCTTCATGTGTAGACCTGTCACCATGTCTACATGCTTTGAGTGTTGGTCCTGAACACAGCTGAGATAAAATCCTGTCGTGATACTCTCAGATGGTCCAGGATGAGTTTGAACCTTTTGACTCCCAGAGTTACCTGACCTCAGTGAAAGTGCTGGAAAGATATTGTTTGGCTAAATGGTCCCATGTGTGTGAGTAGCATCGCTGGATAGTGTGTAACTCTTCATCAGGACTACAACTAGGTGAGACCAGGGGAAGAACTGTTGCATCCACAATCTAGCTTGGAACTACGTTGAGGTTGGAGAGCAGACATCCACAGTGATGGTTGTTCACTGTAAAGAAAAATCTAGAATATTATCTAATTCCATATCCCCTTGTTTGTCATCCACAATTCTCCACTGACTTAACAGACTTTATGGTAATGATGTATTTTAAAGCTACTGCCGCTGGTCGGGATCAGAGATACTCGGCCTAATATCTGGAAATGAGAAATGAAATTCCAACTTGGATCAATGTGAAACACTGAAGCAGATGACACCATCTGCAAACCCTCAAAAAGCTCACTTTTATTGCGTTCAGTAGAAAACTCAAGATGAACAGTTAAGAATCACTTATTTGAAGATATCCTTCAGATCCCCCGAGTCAGCCGGCCGTCCTTGCTCTGAGTCCGCTAAAGACTACATTAGTGAGCACAAAGAACACAAACTGGTGAACTGAAGTCGCAGCTCTCCTGTTGAGTAAGTGTCAATTATTCATGCTTTGCCGTTTGGTGGCCATTATAAGATTACAACCGTGTGTTTGTTTGACATTGACAACATCAGGAATTTTCCACTGACAACCTCAGGAGCTGTGACCTTGTGTTGTTCTTGGCTCTTTTGCCAGAACTGGTAGGAGCTAGTTTATGTACAAACAGAAGAGTCCACGCTCTTTATCCTCATAAGTGATCCTGTCGTATTCTACTTTTTTTTTTTTTTAAGTGGCACTCTCCTCCCAAAAAGACTCGCTACACTGCAAAAACTCACAACTTTACCAAGTTTGCTAAGCCTTATTTTTAGCCACAATATCTCATTCCACTTGATTTAGGATGAATTCACTTTTTAAATTCATAAATTCAGCAAGAAGGAGAGACGCTGTCTAAAACAATGCAATTTTGAATATGTTGTTTTTCACTACTGGCAGATTTAACTTCACACTCTTCTTCCCAGAAACTAGATTTAGGGAGCAGAAGAGTATTTATCAACCTACCATACGATATTTTTGATCATCCTTCAGTAAAATGAATGTGTCATCTTTAAATGTTTGTGGCAAAAAAAAAATTGTGATTTTTTTTTTTACAGAAAGTTCTCTTTCATGGCTTTGCATTTGCACTAGCGACCTCTCTTCACACCTGGAGCACTTGGCATTGTTATCAGCTGGTCAACTGCTAGTTTGTAGTAACTCAAAAGTCTAATACAGTACGACGTCAAAAAGTAGCACACGTTGTGAGTCTGAAATATCTGGAACGGAGGTAAAACTGTCAGATCTGTGAGATGACTCGATGTACCCACATCACTCCGATGATACCAGTCATACCTGCACTCATGTCATGAGATGAGAAAAACAGAAAACAGATTATTGCTGCATAGATCAATATGAAGCCCCTCTTCCTGCCCTCTACTCTGTGTCCTCAACAGTGATTCCTGTTATCACAGTGGGAAGAGACAGCGCAAAGGAAGTGCTGATAAGATTGCTGTGTTTGTGACGGCAGATAAAGCTGAGCCGAGTGCAGAGTTAAGACCAGATTGCTGCTCTGCCATAGATCGTTGACAGACATTAAAGAAGGCAGTAAAACTGGGACTTAAGGGAAAGCGTGTTAGAGACCAGACCCCGGCATTAGAGACTGGAGGATCAGGCTAAATTGATAAGACGACCTGCGTAGCTTCAGTTTATTACACTGAACTGATAAAAAGTCAGCGTATGGCCCTCTAATCTTTGTTTTTATGACAAATAGTGATGTTAATGTGGAATGACACATCTCATCTAATGAGATCAGAGCAATGCACTGCAATTCTGCAAAGAACATGAGCAAATCCTCCCTCCTGGGGCGGCATCAGGAACTCTTACCACCCCACAGTGAATAATAACCCCAGTTGCATAAGAAAAAAAATACAACTCATAAATTGGGAAAGTGAAAAGTCAAATATTGTATAGTAATATATATAATAATATAGTAATATAATAAAATAATGTCACGTTGTACCATGTAATGTCTAGGCCAAAATTCTCCCAAATTACTATTTTCATGCCATATAATATTTGTGAAATGTAATGTTACTTGTTGGATATTTTTGTTTGTTATTTTGAGACTAGGTGGTTATTATTTTGAACCAAAACATTCCTGTGAACTGTACAGTCATGTTTTGGTTCCTTAGGAAATATGACACATTCTGGTAATTGTTGTCTGGTCCACATTGATGTTTCTTCACCTCTTCCATGTGCTTTGCCTTACAGAGTATAGAATGCTTGCCTCGTAGACGACAGGTTCATTGAGACCCCTGAATCACTGAGGAAGTCATGATAACTCATTCGGACAGTACTTTGGAGAGCTTATCTTTTTATAACGTTACATAGTAACTCCTTGCAGGTCCTCCTACATAATTTACCGTCTGTCCTTTCCTCCCACCAAGATGGGATGCTGAAGTCTGGGCTCTAAGCACCAACAGTCAAAACATTGTTTCTCTACATTTGAAATAATAATTAAAAAATGGCTGCAGAATCAAACAAAAAATACTCAAAAGATGAGGAGAGACGCCCACAAATGAAAGCCCACAGTGGAGTGTCGGTAAGCATGGGTGAGTCCAAGGTGTGATGGTTAAGCGTATACAGCGTAAACATAGCGTTAACAGCGATAGCAATACCTTTACAGTACAAGCAAAAAATCCTGAGAGGCGTCCAGTGAAATGCGGGAAATTGCCCAAACTCAAAACCTTCATTGTTTTAATAGTTATATTTCATCTTGATTTCACCCGGAAATAGAAAGTAGAACCCCAGCAGACTGGTTGGTAAAGTACACAAGACAAGGTTTAAGATGGATTTGGAAAATGAAGTAATCACGCACCGGCATGCAGAGCAGACTTCTTCCTTTCCTGCAGCATCTCGAGATAAAGCCCGCTATCGGAGCACACTTACACACACGCGCGCACACACTCACACACACAGAGCTGTACTTGCTCCCATATGTGTGAGGGGAGGGAGGGACCGGCTAACTAACTGAGTCAAACAACTAAACACGCCGCACCGTCATTTGCTCTGATAGTCCCTCAGGTGAAGATATCACACCAGGAACCTTCATTTCCAGGATCTATCTGGGGGGTTGGAATCGGACTCTTGACCCCTCCCAACTCAGACTCTTACCTCAGTGTTTGAAAAAGGTGGGATCATTTGGGGGGAGAGCGGGCCGGAGAGATGAGGAGCGGGGGAACACGAGACTCCAGGATTATTGACGATGTTGCTTCTGATTCCATCTGACAGAGACTCCAAAAGTCTCACTGGATATGAAGTATTGGATGAGTAGGCACCTCTTCTGAGTGCATCTTTTCAAGCTGTTCAGACACCAGCGGAATCCAGGTTTGTTTTTGGACAACGCTCTTTTTCTAATTGTGCCGTTTTTGCTTCCCGCTGACTGGTCACCTCTTGGACTGGGCACTTTCTGGGTCTGGTGTCAGCTCAGAGGAGTACCTGCTGGAGAGGAAACAGGCTTGATAAGCTGTAGTTGAACTTCAGCATAAGCCAGACAGTCCAAGGATTTGCTACAGGTGCTACATCATTTGGACCGTGCTGGGGGAAGATCTCTCCGGGCCTGCCCTCCCAGCTTCTGTGCGCCCCCAGCAGCATGTCCCAGGCTCTGAGGCTGCCTCTAGTCCTCCACACAGCACACTACCATGATCCTATGGGCTGCTGGAGGGACTAAGGCTGCCTCTGCCTCGTCCTGCTCCCGGGCTGGGTCGGGGGCTCACTCCTGGTTTTGGTCCTCTCTGTCTGTGCCTTTCCTGCTTGCCCTGGTCCTGCTCACCCTCTCTGTACCTGGGGCAGCCTGCCGTCAGCCCTGCAGAGACCGACTCTCGAACCTGCGAACTTTCCGTCTGCCCCTCAACATTTCCGAGACAGTGGTTTGGTCTAGACAAGGACGGACGGCAGGGTCGCAGGGCAGGCATGTGCGCAGTTACAATCACCTTCAAGGGGACAAACGGAAGAGGAAGCTGTTCTCCTTCCAGAAGTTTTTCCTGAGAATCGACACAAATGGAAATGTCAATGGGACCAAGAGCAAGGATGACCCACTCAGTGAGTAGCTTTCCCAATAAGCGCATTTACAAACATAACCCTTCACCCCCCGCATTTGCTCACTAACTAGCTAATGAAGGAAATACCTTAATGGCGGATGAGGTGAAATGAACACCGGCTAAATAATTTAGACTGGGAGAAGAATACAAAAGGACATCTGGAGAAGATTTGGAGGATTTGTCACACGTTGCAGCACCTGTTGCACCATTTTGGCCTTTTTTCACTCAACAAACGTCTGAGAAAATGAGTACGATCTACATGATTCATTGTCAGTGGTGAACAAGTCATGTGGGTGATGTTATCTCAAGGAAGGAAGTGTATATTTACCTCTGAAGGAGTTGAAATGATTTTGTAATTGAATTCATGTGTATTGTTTGCACAGCGTAGGAACATAATTCTTTCCCGCAGCTCAGATCTTTTTTGTTGTAAACCAGACATCCCACTGATATCTGGACTGTCCAAACACTCAGCAGAGTGTTGGTAGCTCTCAAATGGCTTAAAAAGGAGCAGCGACCGATAACCCGGCCATTATCAGGCCGTCTTCACAGCCCAGAGTAAACAGCGCTGATAACAGCCACAGGAGAACGGGGCCAGGGCGACGGATGGGGGGGTGATGTAAATGAATGTCAGTCTCATTGATGCTTTTAGACTGTCTCTCACTCTCCCACTCACACTGAACGCCAGCCTGCGAGTAAATTATACACCCTCACTCACAGATCAGACATTTGTTTAAAGCAGAAACACGTCTTTAAAGTGATTACACGTTGTACGCCGTCGGCATATCAGTCAGTACGATAGCGCGCTCATTAGCCTCCCTCCACGGATCGACGTGTGTGTGCTGGTCACATGACGCGGTGGGTGTGTGAACATGTAGCGGTGACACATGTGCTCGCTTATTACTCACATGCACGGCTCTCCTTGCAAGTTTTCTTGTCTTGCCCCCGAACCTCTGTGGAACTTTTTCATGTTCCTCTTGGGAGATCTAAACCACACGTTCAATCAAAGAGACTTAGAGGAAAAGACCAGGGGCGGCGGAATGTCAGGGCGCCATTGGACGAGGTCATGACAGAAACAACTTTATTTACTGACCGTGTTACTTTGTGGCGCTTTTACTGTGGTGCTGCTGCTCCTTTCTTTTAAGTTGAAATTCGTGTAGCTGCGTGAGATTAAAGTTTTACACTGATTTACCTGCGTCTGTCTGCAAAGATGTGCGGCCTTGGTTGTATTACGCAGTCAGTCGTCTGAGTTTTAAACTAGAGTTTTTTCCAGTTCCAAAATAGATACGATCATCTTTTCCGAGGTAAACATATGAAAGCACATTTAAAAGAAGAATGAGACGTGACAAATCTCATGTCTGACCTCAGTGTCAGTTGAGGAAGAACGTCATCTGCACCTCAGTCCACTTTTAAGATTTAATGTTTGTCAACAAGAGACATTTTAAAAGACAGAAAGCATGTCTGTCCGAAAGCTGGTACATGGTTTGCAGTTTGTATTGACAGTCACAAGTATAAATATAAAGTGTTTTGCAGATAGAAACATACATGAAACCCTTAAGAAGTTGAACTTAAACAATAACAATGGCATGATATGCAGGCTGTATGACCAATGTGCCAAATCAATTGACGTAAGAAAGCTCTGCCAAATATTTAGAAAAATAATACTAATTATCTTAACAAACGTCTGAGTCTTTGGTTATTTAAAAAATAATAATTTTCCAGAGATTTGTACCTTGTAAACCTGTATAGACAATTATATTTTCCATCACTTAGTTAATTTAAAATTGATATATCTTCTATACCAAAAAGGTCCTCCAAAAAAATGAATTTTAGAGATGGAAGTTTGACTCTAATGCGATCTTTGTATTTTATAGACATTCAGCTGTGTCACCACAGTCAGACATCTACCCATCTTCCCATTCTTAAAAGACTCAAGGGGGGAAACAACAGGTCCATAATATGGCTGTGTGATTTACGAAAGCAAACATGCCATCTCTTCTGAGAAGGCTGTTGTGCATTTAAAGAGGCCCTGGTGAAGTCACTCTGTATTTAGTCACATGGGTTCATTCAAGTGTTGGGCCTTGCGAGCTGGACTCACTCAATGTATCGCAACATGAGTCAGAGGCAATTACATTAGGCCCAATTGCTTCCTGTTGAGGTTGCTGGGTCCATGACAAGAACCATGGACTTCTTTTAGGTCTTATGAGTTTGTTGCTCTGTCCCATCAGCGGTCGCTGCAGCAAGTCCTCCACTTTAGCTTCTCTTCAACGCCTTGCCCGAGTCACACCTGTGCTCCAAGGCCTCATTCATCCATCAACCTCATTGCCATTTTCCTCTTCTGCAGTCCCCGACTTTCTTCATCCAACATTGTCTCTCACGTCTAAAGCATCTCAGTCGACACAACTATATTCCTGGAGTTGTCAGAGCTTATTCTCAGAGATTATTCTCTAGCCAAGCATGGGCTCGATTGGCAAGTGAGTTGATGGTTGTGAATCATGGGTTGAGACAAGGATCCAGGTCAATTCATGGGGTGAGCTCACACATCTCAGTTAGCATGAGCATGCAGGGGATGAATGAAAGAGCAGGTGGGGTGTGGGGGGCATCTAGAGGTACAAGTTCATGAATGACATGGCTGAACATTGTGGCCACATCAAAGTGCGTCTTGGGTATCAATGGCGGTGTCATCAAAACGCAGTGTCCCGAGGGAGCACGGGGACACTGTGTGTGGATTATGTGCCGGTGTATCAGGTTCACACAGTAAAGAATACTACACAAGAGTGGCCTCGGTCTCCCTGCTGGCCCCTGAGGCTAGACATGATCCCAGGGCTGATGTCTTTTGTAGGCTCTCTCCAGTCCCTTGATGTGACAAAATATCAGGTTTTTGGCTGAGGACGACTCACAACGCCCGGACACAGGACTTCCGTAGGGAAAGATGTATTTATTTATAGTGTGACAGCTCAATTGGTAGATTTGATGTTCTTTGTCCAAGAGGTGTGTACGTCTTGTACACTGTCGATGACTTCTCCATGTGACCAGCCAAAAATGAAAACTGTGTGCATTTATTGAACCAGACTGAAATCTAAAGCATTTTTTGGGGCTCTTAAGTGACAGCGAGTCTAAACTGAGACTTAGCTTTCAAGATTGAACTTGTTCAACTCAGCTCAGGGATTTTTTTTTTTTATTATGGTATCAGAAATATGTCAATACTAGCTGACTGACTGGAGTTTACCGCCATATTGTGGGACCGCCAGGTTCTAACTCTAAACACATTCAGGCTCGACTGTGTCTCACTGAAAACTATTCATTTAAGAATAGAAACCTTTGAATCAAAATCAATCGATAAATGCTTGTGTTACATCATACATGGCAACATTCATAGAATTATTACTCAAGGTCATGTTTAGCCACAGTCATTTCTCAGGTCCGTCCATGGCTTCACAATGGCCTCAATTTGAGTTGATTTTTCTTTATGTTAGTTCAGATCTTTCTGAGACCGAGGTAGGGTTTTTGGGTGCTGCCTGTGGCCCTGCGAGGACCCAGCTCACAGTCTGTTAAGAGCCAGGATCCTGCCTCCCGCAGATTTATTGGGATGCCAGCGTAAAACTGTCCCACATGGCATTCCAACCTGCTGGGAGTCTGTGCTGAGGTTACAGAGCAGGGAGATTTTTGTTCAAGTCAGCTAAGGAGCGATCAGCAAGTGGGTAATTAAAACATCCACGATTCACAGCTGAACTAAATTTATAGCAGCCCCCAACGAAGGACAAAATATTTTCACCAGGGAGTCAAGAAAAGATTCTCTATGACTATCCTGACCCGTTTGAGCCTTTCAATGTGTGTGTGTGTGTGTGTTGGGGCCGGGCCATGTGTGCTCCTGGACATGGCTGAAGTGTGGGTTTGTAGTTTCCATGCACATGTGAGCACGTTCATCTACTTTAATCAAAGCAGTGGGCTACTTCATGGAGGGAACGGATGGTCCTGTTGTGGAGGTCCAGGGGAGAGGATGTATAGCTTCGCTCCGAGGCGGGGACGAGGATGAATGTCCTCACTATGTAAATACACCCACTGTGGTCCTTATCCAGTGTTTTTACTTTGCAACCTGATTTATTTTGCCACTAGTCCGCTCCTCTACACGGCAATGTCACCCACATGAATCTTCATTCTCGTGCTCTAATCTGGTTTGTGGCGGATTCATGACCGTCAGTAAGGGGCTTCACTGGGTCTGACCTAAGTAAATGAGCCAATGCTTGCTAAGAAAAATAAATGTCCCCGTCCTCTGTTTCGATATATAATCAAGTTAAATACACAGTTAAACTAATAGTGTAACAAAGCGCGACTGATACTGCCAAGCATATATTTTCCACAGCTACCCATCAAGGACAGTCTTGCAAATTTCAAATTCGGAAAGAACGAGATCTAGGAAAAGTGTGTGCTGACTCATTGGGCGATGTGGGAATTATCAGTGCTAGCTCTACAGCAATGAAAATAAAAACACTCAATAATGCACAATAATATTTTCAGTCAACACTGTGAAGTCTGCAAATCACTCACTGGACAACATTATTTTGGCTCATTTTTTCTGCCTTTAGATGATGCCTCCCACCGCTGCTAGTATTAGCCTAGCGACTGGTATTGTTATTACTTTGGGCTACTAGCTATGTGACTTTGTTATGAGGCTCATTGCCATCTTGAAGTTGATTTGACAATCTCACTAGCGTCAGTACAGGTAACCCAAAGAACAGTGCTTCAATCTGAAGCCATGCTGGCTTGACTTTTGTTGCCTATAAAGCAGCAGCAATACCAACCATCTGTTGAAGGATAGCTACACCAGAATCATCAATTTAAGTTAGTGGTGTTAAATTTGGTGGGTCAAACTGGCTAGTTTAATTATTTCCAAGACTGGCACTTATTGTCACTTAAAGAAAATGTCAGAGGAAGTATTTGCCTATTAGCCAACATTGTAGCTTCAAAATGCAGCTGTTTCCATCTGCAAAGTTTTGTATAATAGTTATAGCGATGTTGCTCGAAGTTTATTCTTTATGAAGTAAACTAATGTGATTAAAGGAATAACTTGTTACAAAGTTTCTTTTTGCCATCCCACGGTGGAAAAAAAAACACCTTGTAATACTTGTCGACTCGGCTCGATCCACAACTGCCCCTCCATTTTATGCTGTGGCTCCAAACAGAGCACATCAAACGGTCTGCACATTTGTCCAAAAAAAAAAAAAAAAAAAACATGCTGCATGTGAAACAAAAACTCATGCCATCTCGTGTGAGCAGCTGGTCGACTTTCATGTATGCTGTTTGGAGCCCCACACAGTGTGGACCCGGGCGTGGAGCTGAGTTCTTCTGCGGCCTCATTAGCTCCAGATCAATGAGTGGAGGTGTAACGTCACTGCCAGTGCAGGTTCACCTGCTTCACCTGCAACTCTCACGTGCGTTTGTGTGTGTATGAGGCGTCTCGCCCGTGCCTCTGGTGGCCCACTTTGATCAGTGATCATAACAGCCTTCAAATCCTTACCCCTCCCCCAGTCTCACTGTCATGGCTCCTCTGTTCTCCAACCTTTTCATCCCCCCATGTTTACAGAGCGGCCAGACTCTGCCATAGATTGTCTTACAACCTCACTCCATACCGACACCCGATCCAGCCCAGAAACCAGCACCTTTCAGATCTTCAATGGCCGTTGTGTCACAGTCCCCACCACCGCCTTGCTGCCGCAGACCTCACTGCCCCGAGGTGCCAGCGTTTGAACAAGAAACTGATACAGTCATGACCTCGCGGACCAGGAGGGCGGCCGGTGCGATTGTTCTTCAGGGTCCCACCTGAGTCCTCTCTGGTCCACTGCAGCCACTAGAGAAAGACCTGGAGAACAGGTCAGCAGACAATCGCCTGGCCAAAGCCACGGAGTCAACAGAGCAGTGGACATAAGTTAAGACTACTTTAAACTGTGAGGTTTAAAATACATATCCCCAAAGAAACTGCTGAAAGTTTAACATGAACATCAAAGTCTTGCTAGACGGTCGCTTGAAAACTACCTCTGTATGAATGTATACATTGTAGTGAAGACACATCAGGACGGTCAGCGAGACATGTTGTCGACTGTTACACAGAAATAATATCATTAATTATCACACTCACATCAGAGGGAGACCTGTGTGTGTTGGTGTCACAACACACGTGTGAACAGCAATCTTCACACCAGTGAAGTAGTGGATTTGAGAGGTTTTAACTTATCAGGTTTCAAGTGATTACCAGAGATGTTTTATATTAGGTTTTCATTGTGTTTTCTTAAATGTGGGTTTGAGATGTTGCAGATCTGCACATTTTTTCACATTGCAGATCTGCACATTTTCACGCGGCTTTACATATGGGTGAGAGGTTAACACTTGTGAACTAGTTTTTCTTTAATTTTGAGAGAGGTTTTCACATGGAAGATTTTCACCTGATTTGCAACTGATTTCCCAGAAACATTTGTGTAAACAAAAAGACATTTGTGTAGCTCAGGCATTAACTTAAGCAAGCCTTTTCAAAACATCTTTGAGATTCTTACTTTTTGTCCTCTTGTCTTACAGTTTGTGCTGAAGTCAGTTCAAACATTCACACACACACACACAAACACAAGATGGGTAGTTCCTGCGCTCAAAGGGGACATTGGGAAGTTATATCTCTGTGACCTCTGATACCCAGACCACACAAATAACCACAACTGTCTGCGGCAGAGGGCCGCCCTTGTTAAGCGGGGTATAAATTAGCCCCTTTAATAGCCCACGAGAACCTTGAATTATTTGTTTAAGGATTGGGGAATGTAACCAAGCAAACAGAACATAAACAAGCCGAGATTCTCTGTGGTACTCTCCTATTAATGTTAGCCGGTAACAGCCTGCGCAGCTGGAATGTGTTACACAGGTGTAGGTTGTAAACTTTCTTTATAATATCACTCCAGAATGAATAATGCGGCCTCACTGTTTGTTCTCACGTCCAGCTAAATTAGAATCTGCTTTCAATTACCCTCGCACTAATGAAAAAGACTCTCTGGGGTTGTCACAAACCTGTTGGATTGGAGTCCTGCTGAAACTCTTGCACACCTTCCCGACTGACACAGATTGATAACATGGTCTCTCTGCTCTGGCAGGTATTCTGGAAATCACCTCCGTGGACGTGGGAGTGGTGGCCATCAAAGGGCTGAACAGCAACTACTATCTGGCTATCAGCAGGGAAGGAGAGCTGTACGGAGCAGTGAGTATCCAGGTCACAGGTCAATCGGAATGATCCAGAGAGAGAGAGAGATTCATACTGGGCTTATCAGACGGAAGGCTTATCTTCCTCTACTGCTGGACCGACGTGAGCTCGCACTCAGAGTTGAGAGGGCTCATGTGGGAACCCTGGGTTTCAAAACACATGCCATCTTCACTGCAAACTTTCGTGCTGAACCTGTGCGACTGTATTGGGATATTTGTAGTATCAGGGGTGCCGCCCTAACTTGGCTGTTAAAGGTGCCTCCAGCAGCTCCAGGTCTGGAGGAGCGTTACAACTCTTTCAATCTGTCATCGCGTTACTAGTTGAGACTAGTGCAGTTTTTGGTAACACACTGGATTAGGAAACTCATGTTAACCATGAACAAATTAATTACTTCCTCATTTACTGTAACTAATGAATAGTTAAGCAGTTGGTTAGAGTGAACTCCACCCTTGGGTTCAGTGCAGCTGTCACACTGAACAAGATGATATTAAGTACATATCATTGTTTAACAGGAAGCTGCTCAGACTGACCTCCACCCTCACTGTGATGTCTGTTAGCCTACAATTAGTTATTTTATCTGTTAAAGTCTGTGCTTGAAATATCACTGATTGCAGTTTGGCTCAATTGGACAGCATGTGGCACTATAGCGTTAAGGACAAAGCCATACTATCGACAAGAACACACCATTTTTTTTGCTTTCTTTTTCTTAAAAATAAATATAGAATTATATTTTTGTTTTTATATTGTATAGTATTTTTTTTTATATTTGCAATCATACATTTCAGAAAACCTGTGAACATAACATGATTTTTATGAACCATAGTCTGGTCATTTTTCTCACCACAACGTTTTTGTCATCAAATTTTGTTGTAACTTTTTAGTCACATATTTAACTTAAAGTAACTTCCCAGAGTTAGTAAAGAGCCTGTGATATAGCTGGGTTTATAGTCTGGCCACTTTTTTTTACCAACTGACTACCTGCTGAAAGAAATGATAGTACGAGTATAAACGCTCACAGGAACAGCAGAGCATTAAATGTACCAACATTCTGTTTTGAAGGAGGTTGAGTTGTCCAGATCACACCGTCAGTGTTTCTGTCCTTGTTAATAAGCTGATGTTAAAGTGTGACGTACCTGAGGTAACAGCTCAGCTGGATGTGATTATTCTGCAATTTCACAGCATTGTTTCGTGCAGTAAGACATTATTGAAACAACAGTGAAATACATTTAAATGCAATCACACGATCGTGCCAGGAGGTAGAATAGACTTGAATGGTATTCACCTCAGGCGCAGATGTTTTCTTCGATTCTCCATTTATGAAAAAGCACGGGGATTTCTCAGGCTAGGAGCTCTCCACGTGACACACCCATCCTCCATCACAGAATTGACAGGATACATGGTTCCCCGATGGTGTGTACCTCGATTCTATCTCGAGGGAGCTCACAGTGTTCTTCCTCTGTGGAGTTGGGTCTGATTCTTGTCTGGGTTTCCCTCTGGCACTCTGGTTTCCTCTGTGACATACTGGTGGCCTGTCCAGTGTAGGGGTAGAGACGCCTGTACCACTTGTGAGGAGGATTTATTTTTTCCTCAAGGTGGAGTTTATGAATATTATTTCCAGTGGTCGGTTGTGTTTGTAATTTACTTTTCTTGCATTTCAATGTACATATTCGTAATAATCGCAACATTTTTTTATTCCTATGGCTTCTTTCCTTTTATCCAATTTCTAAAATTTGTACTTTTGGGAACAAGGTCATAATTTTCTTCACTTTCTTTCAGTATAGTATATGTTCAGTGTCTTGCTCCTGTCGAAGCTTTGAACCTGACACACATTTGTTAGAATTTGCATTGTTTTTCTATGTCAGCATTTGACTTAGTTGGTCGACATCAAGCGTTGGTTGCTTACAGCTTACAAGCAATCTTGAGACTGTTTGGTTGTTTAATGCTCACAGGAACTCAAGTTCACCTGAAACTTAAATTATCCATGAACGTCATTGGTGGTCTTCCTTTACGTTAATCTCTAACATTCTTGGTCCATCACTGTCTCAACTCTCCGCATCTTGTCTCCAAATGAATTAGTTTGTGAATGATGACCATACTTATGCTTTCAGTCTACAATCACACCACATGTCACTAGAATCAGATCGTGAGTGCTAAATCGTCACTTCTGTCTCCAGAGGGAGTTTGGGATCGACTGCACCCTGAAAGAGCGAATTGAGGAGAACGGCTACAACACGTACGCATCAGCCGAGTGGAAGAACAAGAAGCGGCAGATGTTTGTGGGTCTGAATGTCCACGGAAAGCCGCTGCGAGGGAGGAAGACCCGCCGGCGGAACACGGCCACGCATTTCCTCCCGTTCCTCGTGTAGCATCAGACCCCCACATTGAACATCTGGAAGAGTATGGCACGAGAAACTCTCACATTCTGACTGACTGGTGGAATCTGTGGCACAGGATCTGGATAGTGTGCCAAACTGTTGAAGATGACACAGACTGATGGAGCTGCAGATGACAGGAGGCAACATGAGACTAATAGCGCTGACATTTAGAGCAAATGTTTGATCCTTAACCACTGAGTTTTGTTTGTATTGTATTGATTTATTTATTTTTGTGAGATATTTAACTGGACTGCTGCATTCTTTACTTTTTATAGGACTTCAAAATAAAGATTTCTCCTCTTCATAAAGTTGTGGGTCATTATAAATGTTTGAACCACCGCTCGCCTGCCGAAATTCTTCAAGGTGAATTTGGTCAGCACTGGTTATTTCTTTCTTATCGCAGGTTCTGAAGTTGATCCATGTGGCAGCTATTGAGGGAATGGGCGTCTGACCACAAACAGGAACGACGCCGACCAACCGCAGCAGAGGAGAGCTGAAGCGCTCAAGCACAAAGTGTGTTGTTCAAAATGTTTTCTATCAAAGTTCATCTAACTTCCTATTAAACTACCACATTGGGAAAAAAAATACACTTTTTTTTTCTTGTTTCTGTTTTGGGCCCATCACACTTTCCCTGATGCATCATCTATGATGCTCGTTGGTTGTCTTACACTTCTTCTATATCCAACATTCTGGGTCCAATAACAGTGTTGCCAACTTGGTGACTATCGATTAGCGAGTTCTATTTTGAAAAGGAACAAACAAAAACCTTTTTTTTGGTCCCAGTTTCCATTAAATACCACGTATTTGCTGCGGCTCCTTCACTGAGCTGCCAGACCATCACGAAGCTCTACCAGGCGTCAGTCACACTCCCTGAAGTGCAACTCCGCAGCCAGAGACCGGTGAACACGGCGTCGCTCCATGTCCCAGCAGCAAGCAGCTTGGATATGTGCGATTTAAACAAGACTCGGACTGAAACATGGCATGCACTCAAATCCTCACCCACCCCTGTCCACACCCCCCTAAAACAAAAAAACAGTGAAAAAACAGATTGTTAATCTCAATCAAAATTGGGATCATATGTTGGTGTGACCATGACCCGTTCCTTTCCACACTTCCATTTAAAAATACAAACCATCTTTGATTCCAGTCTAACCAGAAGGTGTCACCAATGGACCAACATCTATAGCAATTACCTTACATTTCCATTGAAATGTTGACCGCACATTTCAATGTTGATGTCACTCTGGCTACCTAGAAGCTTTGCCTTGAATGTGTGTACCCGGGGCTGGACTGGTAAGAGAGAACAATACCCAGTGGGCCGTGGCACATCATTACACCTGTCCCTGGGCTTCCTAAAACCCAACAAGACATTGTAACAACCCATTTGCTGGTAACTTGAGAGTGGAGTGACATGAGAAAATTAACCTGATCTAGAACTGTGCTGAAATCTGAATGCAGTCTGAATGGCGATTCCATTCAACTCTTCACCTCAATTTACCCAAGTACTGGATCTGGTGAACCCCGGTCGACTATGTGCTGCTCTATTGTGACACCATCCTTCAGGAGAGTGGTTGCAGAGATGAGAACCGGAGAGTGACCTGCATCTGACCAAGCACTTCCCCTCATGTTCAGCACACTAATCAATGACAGCTGCCTTGATGGCAGATGAAAAGACTGTAGGGGGAACATTAACGCCACAGGCCTCACGTCCTCTTTTCCTCTCCCTGGGAACATCCAGTCATGAAACACTGGGAGGGTGAACCAACAGAAAGTCTACCATGTTACCCCGGACTGTGGCGTGAAGGTGCAGCGCTGTATTGTCCGGTAATGACAGTTTAAGGAATAACCATGACTGAGGATCACAAGCATGTCAGACATTCCTCCACCGTCTGCCCTGGTTATTGAGCAATGTTCTGTGACGGTCGTGTCTGCGGGCAAAAGAGATCTGCACTTATCAAATATTTTTGTGGAACACAGTGAAAGAGTAGCATTTTTTAAGGCAATAGTAGAATATGAAGGCTGTGCACATCAACTGTGCGAGCACTGTGTTTGACTCCATTGATCCAGGGCTGGGCTGACTCTGGGAGGGCTCTAATTTCCACATTTTCAGTCATATGTTATGTCCGCCGATGGAAAGAGTCCACTGTATCTCAAAACCGTTGTGAGCTGGTTGATTGCCTCACAGCAGGAAGCATGAGCAACATAGATTATGTTTTTCGAAACTGTCCACATGAGAGCTGCGGTGCATTTCAGCTTGTCTGAAACAATGATGTCAATCACAGTAGAAAAAAAACCTTTGAGCACTTGTTGAAATTCCTGGCATGGGCGAGGGATTACCAACAGCACAGATCTTTTATCGAAATGGGTCTCCAGATTTCTGGCACAGGAATTCTTCGTGGCATAATGTGATCCAGCTTTGGGAAACAAGTGGAAAATGGCTGCAGGCCAAACAACTAATGAATCCTTCGTCTGGTGCAGCGCATGTTTGTAGCGAGCAGCTACTGAGGAGAGCGACGGCTGCTCTGGGCCAGAGTTAAGACGGAGATTTGACTCTTTGTAAAGTATGCAGCAATTTACTGACTCAGATGGCGCAATTCAGAAGGCTGTTTGAGAACTGTAAACAACAACAAAGTTTGTTGGTGACCAGTAAACGGAAAAGCAAAACGGTGTTGACGCTCACAATAGAAATATTGTAACATACAGGTATTTTGGTTAATATAAATATATTTTTGTTTGTATCAATACTAAAAAGATGTCCTACAAGTAGTTATTTTAATTATCTTTTCATGTTGTTTTTGTTGTCGTTGCGGCTGCTGCTGTCCAATTTGTAGTTTACTTATATCTTAAGTAAAATACATTTTTATGATGAAAAATTCATTGGGAGGAAGATTAGAAATGAGAACAGCAGAGGGACAGCTCATGTAGAAAAGTGATCAAGATCAAGATCACCTGAGTCTTGAGACCCAGGCAAGCTGACGGCCAGAAGAGCTAGACTAACACCTCGCCGGCTTACGTCAAGTGCTTTGGATGAATCTACTCAGTGGCGGATATTTGTTTCACACACTCCTGGGAGCACTGGGTGTGATCCCAGATGTACTCTGTCAGGTGACAACTGCTCCACAGTCTTACATCATCATCTGCCTGTGGTTGACGGATGTCACGGTCGGTCACTCTCGGAGTTTGAATAACCAATAGCCCTTTCGAGGAGGGCCCTCCACATCTGGAATTTGCGGGAGGGCCGGTTACCCCCAACCTAGGTCTGTCTATGTTGGACTTGCTACAGGAGCGGAGAGACCATCCATCGACAGAACGTCACACGCAGCTTATGCGCTTCAGGTCCGTCTCCGACCTCCCATGTTATATGGGGTGTACAGCATGGTGGCCCACTGTCATCGGGAACGAGTTGCTTTGAACAAGAGAGAAACTCTATTCTCCAAAAGTGGACAGTTTCTAGAGTCCAGCCAGAGGAGTACAGGGCGGTTCCTTGTTCAATTAAGTTCCTTGTTCCAAAGGGATCAGAAAGAGAGAGAGACCCATCCATTGTAACACGTCCGTTCACAATGCTGACAGTCAGGCAGTGTGTCAGCCCAGGAGACAGGATGACGTTGGTGGACCTGACAGGTGTGTATTTTCATGATCCCATTCTCCCGCGTCACAGATGTCATCTGAGATTTGCGGTATGGGACGATCATTTTCAATTCAATCAACTACTGTTCAGGCATTCGTTGGCTCCGAGGTCCTCCTCCAAATTGGTGGACACAGCTTTGGAGCCTCTCAGAAGTCTGTCGGCTCAAGCTGACCTGGACATGGCGTTTTAGGACCCCAGGGGCAGAAATGCATCAGGACTGATTCCAGCGATATGTGCACGTCTTCACAGATGCATCCTTCCTGTGATGGGGAGGCGCCATAGACAAGGACAGCAATAGAAATATGGTCCAATCCAACACCTCATATAAATCTGCTGGAGCTCAAGGCGGTGGAGAAGGTTCGACTTCACTGATGAAACATCATATGATGGTGAGGTCAGACAACTTCACAACAGTGGCATACATCAACCGTCAGTGGGCATGAGGGCCCCCTCCCTGCACAAAGTCACAGCTCCTAATATGACAAGCCACCTGGTGTCACTGAGAGCGTGTCACATTCAAGGTGTGCTAAACCCCCGGACGTCGCAGGTGCACTGATCCAAGCTGGACGTGTGTGTCAAGCTCATCCGGTGCCGGGACATGCTCTCAAGGTTTGGCTGTTGAAAGGTTGAAATTGCTTGGGATTGTCTGATGCAGTTTCAACAGTGCAGAGTGCTCGAGCTCCAGCCACTTACAGGCTTACGCCACTAGGTGTCACGCCTTTGTGAACTGGTGTGAGTCTAAGGGTCTCATGCTGGTTAGTTGTTCACTTTCAGGTGTTCTTTCCATTCTCCAGGTGCTGCTGCACTAAATGTATTTGCGGTTGCCATTTCGATGGGACACCAGGGTCCGGGTCGCTTCCTGCTTGGTGCCTGGCGGATCAGATCGCCTGTCAGGAGTCTGATTCCGACATGAAGTCTACAACTGGTTCTGGGGGGTCTGTGTAATTCCATGTTTGAACCTTTGACAGAGTCCTCTCTGGAGGATTTGACTCTAAAGACAGTGTTGCTTCTGGCCTTGTCTTTGTGAAGCAGGTGAGTGACCTTTGTCAGTCAATCCCAGGTGTACATCATTTGGGTCATCGGGTCCCCTTCACTCCAAACCTGCTTTCAGGCCGAAAGTTATCACATCATCATACTTTTTTCTACTGTTGAGTTCCAAAAGAGGCTGCGCAGCGGAAGACAAAGGTGTTATAGGTAGTGGGTGGTGCCTCAATGTGGATTAACCAATAGCGAAGGTCAGTTAGTGGGGATACGCACGTATTCATAGATCTTTGGTTACATAAGCCAGATATCAGGGTGGACGATGAAGGGGAGGTACCAGGCAGAAGAGGTAGACAACCGAGGGGTTCGTGAATGTGATAAAGGAGGATAAGAAAGGGATGTCTTTGTGTAGTGGTGATGATCAATGTAAGTTAAAGTGACGGGAATTGACCTGCAGTGGCATCTCCTGGCGGGAAATGCAAAAAGATCCCTGTGTTAGTTCATTTTCAATCCACAGCGACTGGGCACCCTCTAGAGGGAGATATGTGGCATTACAAATCATACGCATAGTCGGTATACGACGTGTACGAGTTAATGAACACGCCAACACGATTGAAGTGTCATTTGTAATTTAGTTTATATTTGATTTGAAAATGCTCAAAACATGGTGTGAAAACCCTTCGCGATTTTTCCTCATCATAGGGATTGAGCTCACAGAATGATGATGTCACGACTAGTCAACTAATGGAAATATCAGAGACTTTTTTAGTAGTCAATTCGTCCACTTTGTAGACTGGTCATTGCAGCCCTAGAGGCGAGCATTGTCTCTGAGTATGAGTGTAGTGGATCCAGACAGTGACTGTTAGTGTGTGTGTGTGTGTGTGTGTGTGTGTGTGTGTGTGTGTGTGTGTGTGTGTGTGTGTGTGTGTGTGTGTGTGTGTGTGTGTGTGTGTGTGTGCGCAGTAGCTACTCTTCAGTACAATAAACAGAATGATGTTGAGGTGCACTCGACCCCACTGGGCCCCGAACTAAGTAGGATTCCATATCACCGCCTTTCTGCCATGATGCCGTGTCTCACGACTGACTGTAGTTAACAGTCTGTACTTGTTAAGTTGATTCAGCTGCATGATCCAGGCAGCACCAGTGCAGATCTTGCTCAGGAATGGCAGCAGGCAGGTTTGAGGATGGCCTGGTGTCAAGATGGGCAGCGAAGATGCCACTTCTCTCCAGGAAAAAAGCATCTGGGACTGCTTTTCGGCAGAAGGTTCAAGGTTCTCTGATGAAGCCCCTTTCCAATTGTTTGGTGCATCTGGAAAAAAAAGCTTGTCCTGAGAAGAAAAGGTGAGCGCTACCATCAGACCTGTGTCATGCCAAGCGTAAAGCATCCTGTCAGCATACTTGTGTGGGGTTTCTTCTCACTCAGTCGCCTAAGAACACAGCCATGATAAAGAGTGGAACTAAGACATCCTCCAAGAGCAATTTTGAAGAATGGTTTGGTGATGAACAATGCCTTTCCAACATTATTGAGCACCATATCAGGCAAAAGTGATAAATATGTAACTAGGGGAACAAAACATTCTAAACCAGGTAACTCCCCGACCTTGACAACCCATGGTCAATCCTCAAGAGGCAGGTCGATTAAAAAAAAGAAGTAGATTCAGATGGGCTGTTACTATTTATTTTATTCCTTTATTCTTCCCACAATGGGGTAATTGTTTGTTATTTGTCTGAATCAACACATTTTTGGAACCTAAGACTACACGTAAATCAAGAGTTTTCCCGGAATACTGACGTCTGATGTGGGAAAGAGGTTAGAGAGGCTTCAGACCGGCGCTTCCAGTCTCTGAAAATGGCCTGTTGACATTGAAATCTGACATGTATTGATTAGAATTATTATTGACAGCATTGTTAATGATAATTGTCCAGAAACAAGTCATTCGACTTTGGAAAAAGAGTTAGTTAATAGTAATAATAATAATAACAGTTAGTTATTATGATATAATGTATTACATAAATTGTATAGTGGATGTGTATGTTGGATTATCTGTGGTCTTTTCCGTAAGGTTACGTAATAAAAACAAATACTATTGCGAGTTCTTAAAATGGTTGATATTTTCTCACATCATCTTCACTTTTGCTGCCATCTTGTTGCGCTCCTCCTCCACACCAGCGGGAGGCAGTAGACACAAGACACAAGAGAATCCGACCCGCGATCGTTGTGAGAGGAAGTGTGTGTCAAGGCCGGGAAAGTTGTGTTTACGTGTTGGCCGAGAAAGATAAAGATGGCAGAGACGTCTGGCGTCTTCTAAAAATAAACACCTGCGTTAGAACTGAGCTGACAGTGCTTAAAGAAGTCGAACCGCAGACCCGCGGGCGTTGTCGCCCCTTTGCAGCCACAGCCACACAAACGAGGACATGGGCGACGACTTCAACAGTGCTCCCGGGGCAGTGGGAGCCCGCTACTACCCCGGGGGAGAGCGTCTCGATGAGGCTGTTGGGGAGACCGATGCCAAAATCTTCATCCAAAGACAGCCGCTGAGACAACCCAAGTCTTCCCCTCCGTTAATGGACAATAGCGGAGACTCTGGTGAGAAGCTATAGCAGCTAACACTTCCACATTCGTATCCAGGGACGTCTCCTGCTAACAGAAACCGAAAGCTAACTTTGGTCCTTAAGAACTCTCTCTGTCGTTGTGGAGGCACAACAACAGTGACAGTCACCCAGCAAGCGAATGTCGGTCGATATGTCCTCCTGTTTTTCATTTCACATGGCCGGGTTAAGGTCTAAATAAAAACCCCACTCATGTGTCACAATGTTGGCTGCTGTACCAACTATTGCCAGTACGCTGACCGACTGACTGTCTAAACTTAGCACATCAACTTCAACAGAATTGTATTTAAACTTGCTTGCATAGCATTTGTTAACTTCATTATCGTCAACCGCGCGTCCATTTAATAACGTGTGTGTTTGAGAAGACACGTGTGCTTTTCTATTAGATGTCGGTGCCGTACTAATGCTGGTGGATAATGTACTGTTTGTAAACTGAAGGTGACTTTCAAGTGGCAGGTTCCACTAGCGTAGTCTGTAGTCCAGAGGTGAATGCGCTGCAGCCACGGGCGAGTGCTGCTATGAGATGATGAGTTTCGTTCGTAAGGTGATAGGTGCCCTCCACCTTGTGGAAGGTTCAAACTGTGTTATGTGTAGTGGTTGCTTAATGGCAACGCACTCTGTTGGCCAGCTGCGAAAAAAAACACTAGTTATGTGTGTGTGTGTGTGTGTGTGTGTGTGTGTGTGTGTGTGTGTGTGTGTGTGTGTGTGTGTGTGTGTGTGTGTGTGTGTGTGGATACAGATTTTTTTTTAAGATTTTCTTTCTTGTTTCAGAGAGAAGACAATACTGTCCCATACAAAGTGTGAATGTGTCTTCATCCTTCAACAACAGCAGCAATCTGCCGTCTGTGCTCGTCTCGTCGAACCTTTCAGCCACTGCCCCTGAATTCATCCCTGCCGGATTAAACCAGTTTTATGTGAGGATACCGTTTTAGCACCTGAGGATGTGTGGCAAGAAGCCGAGAAATATTAGTTGTCATCCAAGCACAATGATTTCTCTTAGGGATGTCCCAACACCATTTTTTACTGACAATTCATTCATTATTAAGTACCTGCCAATACAAGTACTTAATAATACAATGACATTAATTTTTATTATTTTAAATTAAAGTAAAACATTTATATTAATCAAAAATTCATCACATGTTCCTTGAACAAGCATGATGCTATTGCCATTATTGTCATTTTGAACATTTCACGTTTAGCCTGGGCAATCTATGCATATGATATAACATGTAAGATCCTGGTACTGCATACTGGTTCACATATATAGTATTCCCTCATTCTGAGACCATATGCAGTAGTTGGAGCACCATAATCTAAGGAAGTAGCTTCACAATATTGTAACCCTGCGTTACCTAAGGTCATCCGACCAAATCAGTGTCTGAAACTGCTGATGTCATTATTGAGCATTTTTCTTAAACACGTTCACGTATCTGAGTAATTTCTCTCGCAGCTGAGCTCAAGCGTTTCAAATGAGGTTTCATGGCCTGATTTTCTGTCATAAGGACACTCAATAATGGAACTGTCGCTGAATACAAGCGGAGCAAGGTCCGCCACATTGACGCCCATTGGGGTGTATATTTGTCAGATGAGAAGGTGCAAGTTTGGCATTAGAGCCTGCAACCACCCTCATTTGTGAGAGATAGAGACTTAAGAGAGTAGCCCCGTAAAAACATGCAATGCACTGAATAATCCGCAGAATATAGTGAGACAACACTGTCGTAGGTATTGGGTGCTGTCGTGAGTGAGTACTTCACAAGTACGAATACAGCAAAGTAGGCCAGTATTGGAGCGAGTACCGATACTAGTATCATATCTGGAAATGCCTAATTTATCTTGTTCCGCTCTAAGATGATGTATCTGTTTTAGACGGAGGACCAGATTTATTACGAGAACTACGAGAACTATGAGGACAGCTACAGTGAGTTCCCCACATTGGCTGATATGGTCACAAACTTAATGTACCAGCTCAGCTCTTCACCGGGTACTTTCGACATGGACGTGGAGTACATGGCTGAAACACTCAACTCTTTGGTCACTGAAGAGGCGTCGCTGACGGAGTTGGTGGAGCTGATCTACACACAGGTTTCAAACTACCTAGATTAACAATGACAAGTGTGACTGTGCTGCTGACTTATGAGTTCTATGTTCCTATCAGTCCACAGCGCTTCCAAACTTTGCCTACACAGGGGCTCGGCTCTGCAACTATTTGTCCCACCACCTTACCTTCAGTTGTCCTGCGGGAACCTTCCGGCAACTTCTCCTGCAGAGGTAAGCTTCTTGTGGCAGGAAATCAAGCCGATCATTGATACTCAATTTGATTGTGTATTTAAACATCAGATGTCGATTGGATTATGAACGTCGGCACAGTGCTGTACAAGGAGAACCAGAGACTCAGAAGAAGTTTCACTCTTTCGTGCTGTTTTTAGGGGAACTCTACCTTCACCTTGAGGTAAATGATTGTCTTTGAATATCAGGGTTTACCAGAACATGCTCCTGCTCCTGAACCTATCATGATCCTCCTGTGTCACACCTGTCCTCTTCCTGTCCTTAGTCGCCACATCCATGACCATCATTCATCATCATCATCCTCGTGTTCCACCAGTATTGTCCAGTCCACTTGTACAAACCATCAGACCTGCCAAACTTTGTCTCAAAGCTCCTCCGCATGTGCTTCACAGGTGTATGCTCATGTCTAGTTAGTATAATTTACAGCCTATATATTTTCATACTTTGGAACATGTTGCACAGAAAGTAAGATTTCTGACATGAATGTGAAGTCTTCAGAGAATAGCAAACTTGAGAGTTTGATGGTATGTATCTAGAAAAGAAGTTTGGGCCACCGTCGGCTTTAACATATCGCAAAAAAACACATGTAATTAAAATTGGGGTTGAATTACTTTTTCGCTTCAGAGGGGGACTGCATGATGTAAAAAAAAATCTGATATTGTGATTTATTTTTCTTTACAGTGTATATATCGACATTAACACAAACAAACGAAAATGTTCTCACCAGTTTGCTTGAGTACTGATATTTAGAAAGAATTAGGGATTGTCGCAAGTGGATCTCAAACAAATTAGTAAAGTACATAGAAAATAATGGAAATTGTTAATGCCTGCAAAGTACGAAGTCGGATTTGTGCCTGTGCCCCGCAGCAACAGGCTCCGCTGCTCGATGCACTGAATAAACATACATTAGAACACCTTGATAAGCATGACACACCATGCAACCGTGTCAGCAGCAGTAAGCACAGAGCTTCCAACTTATATGGACACTTTGACGGCGCAGTGGGTCAATGTGTTTAGTCTTATGTAGCTTTACCCATTGATCGACTCACAGGGAAAAAAGAATCAGGATTGTTTTGTTTAGTCCAAATTGCCCCTAGTTCATGTTATTTATGTGATTTGATTGGTCTTAAGACAGTGTCTGACATGAATAACTGTAGCCTGGTTGCATGACATTTTTCGAGTTGAGAAATCTGACATGTATTGATTAGAATTATTATTGACAGTGACCTCGGGTTGTGGCAATATCAGTGAGGCACGGTCGTGACTGCACAGTCTCAGTCCTTTGGTCGACATCTTCTTTTTTGAAATCCACAATAGTCCAATAATTCTAATTATTGACCCTTCTCACCCTGGACATGGACTGTTTGTTCCTCTTCCCTCTGGCAGGAGGCTACGGTCCATCCAGACCAGAACCTCCACAGGAACAGCTTCTTCCCCTCTGCCGTCAGTCTGTTGAATTCGTGAACAGCCTTGTTGTTATTTTATTTTATTTTATTTTATTTTATTTTATTTTATTTATTTATTTATTTATTTATTTATTTATTATTATTTATTTACTTTTTGACTGCACGTTATTCCAAAACACTTTCCTAGTTAGTGGGCTCCCCACTGACCATGGCAATAAATTTGATTCTGATTCTAATTTGATTCTGATTCTCTTTTGGGGACTTTTAGGTGCTCAGTCCCGAGATAAATGCATTAGATTCAAAAGTCTGATGTGAACGAAAGCAAGTCGGGTTTTGGCCGCTGACCGCAGACTCACGCCTGGAGAGTTGTACCTCATCTGGTGAGGCTCTCCGCAGCGGGTGAGCTTTTCAGGCGGCTCGACACTCGATGACAGAAACTATATGTACGCCGCTGCTAGGGAACAGGAGCGCAACACAGCGGTCTGGGACTCGCTATGTGTGCAGGTGTTGGATAACTCACCTGTTTTGGATAACTCACCTGGGTGATGATGACCTCCTTGAGATGTGCTTCGTCATGACTCACAAACCAGCTATTTTGTGCACAGTGCCGCCATCTAGTTTATAAATCTGGGAAAAAAAATAAGCACCTTGGTGAGTGGCAACCTGTAGCAGCAGCGCTGTCATTTGAATATTTTTTGGCTGCTTATTTCAGTTTTTATTTATTTCTTTTTTTTTCAAGCCACAGTTTTTGTGTTTCAGTGTGTGTTACGAACATGACCTGCCTTAACAATATTTGTCATCTTTAAGTTGAATGCTTTTCCTCTGGCGACAAGCCCAGGAGATTTAGACTGAGCGTTAATGTCAGTTGATAGTACTTGCTGTGGTGTGGCATCTACGTTGCGCTGCTTAATAATGGAAAAAGTCATACTGATTAAATCCAGCTTCGAAAACGTATTTATTGCCGACACACGTTGATACGAATTACTTATATTTGTATTCTCATCTCTTACATGCGTTATTCATTTCATCTGTTTTATAGTCAGTTCACTGTATTGGTTTTACAATGCCCATGGCCTTCATTTGTGACTGTGTTAATGTTTGGTCTTGGTTTGTAGGTGAAGAGTCAAAAAGGACCTCCGAATCGAGCCGCAGTTCTTCTCAGTGGTTTGAAGGATCTGCTGGACGTTCTTCTGTCCAATCCTACTGACACAAACCTCATCTGTGCAGTAAAAGTGCTCAAGGTAGTGATGGGTAAATGATACCTTAGTGCAATGTTCCCTCTATTTTTTCATGTGTCTGAGCAAACACACAAGCACTCTGAGTTGTCCTTTGGATCACTGTGAGCGATCGCTTGATGTCGGCTGTGGTGACTGCTGAAATAGTGTGTAGTATAATATTAATGGGAATGTAACAATTTGCATAATTCCCATTAAGGTATGGAAAATATGTGAAATTTAAAAATAAAAAAGGTAGAAGTAAAAGCCTTTCGATTGTCTTTGAACTGTAACTGTATAACTGTAAATATTTGAACATACATAAACTGAGTAATAATGTCATATATTCAAAATATATATCTAGAATCTCTGAATACAATAAGTAAACTAACTTTTGCAATTATGAAGGTGCTGGATGTCAAAGACGTTTAAACCAACTTTTACCAATATTTATTGTGAGACTTAATAATGTCCACATGAGGCCACCGTATTCTATGACGGCTGCTCATGGAACGGTGAGTCTGTGTGGATCAGGCTAAAACGAACAAGGCATAGGCTTCTTTCACAGGCTACACTTTCACTTAATTTCTCCACCTGAAAAGCGTGTGGTCTCTGAAACCTGCACTGCAACAATCCTCTCTCTGGTTCATCCCTCTCCTCAGTGGCACTCCACTGCATGTATCATCCCTCCCTCCCAATTGGCTCAGTGTATACGCACATTTTGACCTACCGCTGAAATTGTTTATGGAATTTGTATAAATTAGTATGAATTTGTTACACTGTGTGCAACTTAGTGACTCAATTACAACTGGGGACGAGGGCCTTCATGACTTTATAACAAAGAAATTCATAGAGAAATTTAGGTGTATGGCAATTAATAGTGAATATATTGTATGTGCATTTCCGGCTGACAACAGATATGAAGGCTTAAACATAATAGATAGTATTAGTAATTACATTTGTATGGGCACTCTCATTCCACATGTGTCATAAAAAGGGATGTCCTCACACCAATACCAGTGTTGGTACTTGCTGCAGTACTGGCCTATTTTGCTGCACACATACTCTTCAAATACTGAAAACAGCACCTGGTCGATACTGTAATAAATCTACTCCTCAATGTGTGGCATGGTGGCAGACCTCCGTGCACAATTCAGAGACAGTTCTGTGATTTACAGAGCTCCGCACCACCGAGAATCGTTCAGACAGGAAGTCCACCGGGGAAAGTCACAAGAAAACACTTTGTGTCTTATTAGTTACTTGTATCGGTACTGCTCCAGATCGGCAAGTACTCAATTGTTGGTACTAGGACTCGATCGACAAAAAAGTGGTATCTGGCCCTATGTGTCATTAGACTTGTCACTAGCTCAGTGTTCTCATCGCTCTTATCAATTTTCAAAGGTGGGTGTCATTTCATTGATTTAGAATGTTTGACCCCAGCGCAACTCTGATCAAATCTAGAATAATTAATAAGATTTCATTCATACATTTGTAGTTAACTGTGCCTGTTGATTAATACTTCCAGAAAACAAACAACTGGAGCTGCAAATCAGAACTTGGGTTGCATTTTTTTAAGTGAACCATGGATTCACCATTCCTGATCTGCTTACAGCATTTACAGGTTTCTGTAATGTAGTCTTGATGCAAGCTGTCAAAGTTTGTCGTGTGTGGCAAGGATTCAGTCCTGACCATTTCTCCATCTGAAGCTGACAGGTTCTGTCCTGGAGGACGACTGGAGAGAGAAGGGAGAAGCTCACATGGACGGCCTGATCCAGAGAATAAAGACACTCCTTCTGGATGCCGACTGCAGCAGGTTTGTACACTCGCTTGATATATTCCCTGGGATGTATTGGCATATTTGTATTATATTGTAGTCACTTGTACTCACCTGTTTCAAACCAAAAATGGAGACTACATAACAAACCTCAGGAAGTGCCCAGCACATGATGTCCAGTTTATTGGTTTCCTGATATCTCATCAGGGACGTGAAACAAATGCTTCTGAAAGTTGTGGAGTTGAGATCCAGTAACTGGGGCCGTGTCAGCTCCTCTGCAGCCAGCAAAGCGACGCCAGACAATGACCCAAATTACTTCATGGTGAGTTCGCCCGTTTGATCGATCCTGTTTGAAATGTTTTATGTTTGACGTCCATCTTCGTGGCCCTCTAGAACGAACCCACATTCTATACTGAGGACGGCACTCCATTTACTGCAGCTGATCCAGGTGATGAGTGACGAGTAAATGAACAGTCGAACCTTATTGTGAACGAATGTGTGGTGTGTCCAGAATATGCCGAGAAGTATCAGGAACTCCTGGACAGACAAGGGTACTTTGACGAGACCCCATCTGAAAATGGAGCTGGATCATTGTAAGTACTTAGTACAGTAGCCTCGTCAACACATGACTGGTACTGATGGTATAAAAACGATGTCAAAACTCTACAGTAACAATGCAATGAGTGACGATCTTCATGCAGGAAGTAAACCCATTAAACACACCACTGATGGAAGAACCCGCAGATTATAGCATGTTTTTAAAAAAAAAAAAATAACCAGCATAGACATGACAGAAGGTAGACAGACACCAGTGGATCCTTGTATGTCAACAGTGTTTACAACACACGTATGGTCAGAATTTCTACCCACATTGATGTTGACGTTCAGTCATGACACCACATGCAAAAGTAACGCTGGATAGTGCAACTTCACTTCACTTAGATACTGGTTCCTGAACATTGTTTTTTTTCCACTAGAGATATGTTGTAGTGTCAATATTTTGTCCTTGTAGATTTGCTAAATACATGTTTTACTCAAGTGAATGACATTGAATATTTTGAAAGTTCGTGTCAAATGTCAGATGTAATCTTCATGTACAGTATGTGAAGTAATCTGACTCGAGCTTGATGGTAAACACTAGTGAAAGTGAAACTACACGTCTGAAGGCGCTGCGCATTAAAGAACTTGAAGTTCGGCACCAAGCCCGAGATGGATGGTTCCAACATTGACGCTCACCTGTCTATGAAAAAATGGAAGCTACACAAACTCACCAACAGCCCTTTTGGTTAGCAAACTCATGGAGCAATGCACAATGTCTGGGACACAACAACTAAAGACACTCCAGTATCTTTTGTTGTCACAAGGAGAAAGACAAAACCACTGAGTTGGTACCCCATGCCTCTAACACAGGCCTGGCCAACCCGCGGCTGATGAGCCGCGTGTGGCTCTTCCCCCAGTTTCTCGCGGTTCTTCACCAAATGAGCCGCAGAACTAGCTGGAATTTTGGTGAAGTTGCTATTGAGATGGTTGTTTATAGAGGAATTAGGACGCAATGTGAGATATGAGTCGCCAATGTGAGTTGCAGTCCGAAGACCGATCCACGATCAACACAATTTACATTACATTGTTCCACGTTTCACTTTGTCATTCCCTAAACTAAATGTATGGCATGTGTTTCACCTATCATTCATTGTTGATCGTCGTGAAGTCTGTTTAATTCAGTGGAGTGATGATGAGACTCTCCAGTCTGCAGCGTCGCTCACACACACAGACCGGGGGCGACGTTATTGGTGGCATGAGCCACGTAAGAAAATACATAAGTAAAATAAATGGCGCACACATTTCTATCTACACGGCTTGATATTTCCAGGATGATCATGGTAAAAGGTTTGAATTAGAAGAATACATGCGCAAGAGACACGCGCTGGACGCAAACCAGCAACCTTGTGACACACAGGGATATGCATTAACCACTATACTGCTGCTAAGACATGTGACTAGATGTTCAGGCGAGCCTTACTGCCTTACATATTTGTAGGATGTGGCTCTTTTCAGCAACACAGTGAAACAGTGTGGCTCTTAGCCTCTGACTGGTTGGCCACCCCTGCTCTAACACAACAGATTTACCGGTTGTACTTGCTGTCAGCTATGGTTAAGTGACTAAGGTTTGGGCCGAATTCAAAGAATGTGTAAAGTCAGCAGTGTGTGGTGTGTGCTTTTGTATCTTCCTCATATTTCATGTATCACCTCAGATACTTGCGCGTGCTGCTTTCAGGTACGATGTGGAGGATGACATGGATCCAGAGATCGAAGAAGCTTTTGAGAGCTTTTGTTTAGAAGCAGAGCGGAAACGAAAGCAATGATTACCAGAGTCCAACAGAAGAGGAGCTCTGTGATTCCCAAATGACCTCTGATCTGTTCCTAGTTGCACAAATGACACTTTTTGGTTGAGTAGGGTTTAAATAAAGTAGCTCGTCTGTAGTCAGAGTGTTTCTTTAGTTGGGGGAGGCTTTTTTTAGGTTCATTTTTAACCTTCTGCGTAGAACGGAACTTAAACATTTGCTGTGAATGTTTCTGCTGTGATGTTTCTGTGCTTAACAAGAGGGCAAACTGTTCTGCAATATCCACCTGAGATTCTTCTTTTTACAGTTTATATACAGTGCAAGAGGTTTATTTCAGGTATTCAGCTTCTGACTGGAGGACTGTTTCTGTAACTCAGAGCCGTGAATAGGAAGTTGTTTTATAGCTTGTACATATGACACATAATTCTTTGCCTGCAATAAATGCTTTATTACATGGAAAAAATCTCTCTTTTGCTTATTGAATGTTTGTTTTTGAATGGTTGTTTGTCTATACGTGTGTTGGCCCTGTGATGAACTGGCGACTTTTCCAGGGTGTGCCTTGCCTATTGGCCATTGATGCTGAGATTGGCACAGCTACCACCGCGACCCTCCTCTTGATTGCCATAGATGATGTATGTTGGTATGTATGTATTACCACTATTGTTTTGCATGTGTCTTTGTTTCTACAGTCACCATTTTGATGTTTCTGCAAGGTTTGTCCTCATGTTATGATGCTGCCTACAAGCAAAAAATCCTCAATGAGGGAGGAGTAAAGGCAATTCAGTCGAGTCTAAAACATGATTGTTGGATATCTTATTGCGCCTTAAAAAGCATAGCATTTCTCTAAATTGCGCCTGATGTGGCAAATAAAAGTTTCAATGAGTTGATTTAATTTTGATGCTTCTGGCTTCTTTGAAACGATGCTAGCGACGTACATCAAGATGGTCATTTTTGCACCCGTGACGCGCCGGTGACGTCATCTACACGAGCCCCCGTGTGCCTGCTTCACGGGACAGGAAATAGCTGAGGGAAGCCCCGCGCCCCAGATTGTGATTGGTCAGCAGACGATTTACAAAGAAGGATTTAACGACAATTGATGCGTGCGCGCCTGTGTTTCCTGCTGTTATTGTGGGAGGTGTCACTGCCCGCAGCCCAAGTTGAAAAGTCGCCTAGTGACAGACAGCGTTTCTCCAAGGCCATACAAAACTGTTGTGCCGCAGCAGGTGACTCACTTGACCTAGCGGTGAGTGTGTATCAACAGGATGTTGACGCACAGCCTGCTTACTTATTGGGGAGAGTTCCACTACTGATTAAGCTCTTTACACTAGCGAAGTCCACAACACCCAAATCTCCACACGTCACATCCAATATTTGTATTGCTTGGAATGCTTCCTTGGCTATTTTCTCCATCAGGGTCTGGTAACGGTCCTGTTTTTCAGATCCTGCATTCCTGCTTTATACTCTAACAAAGAGCCTTTGTGAAGAGTCCGTGCTCTGTGCACCCCAGGTCAGATGATGTCATCAGGCCTTCATCCACAGGCTTCCTCGGTGGACTCTCAGGAAGACCGCAACTAAACACATGCAGTCAACACTCCCCGAGTCATAAAAGTTTCGATCATTGCGTCGACATTTACATAGTGTACGTCATATGGGTTCTGTGGCTTAATTCGCATAGGAGGAACTGTTGGAATACAATTAAAACAATTAAGCTTCTTTAATGTGCTATGATCCATTTTAGCCCGACTGAGCAGTAATTATTTTCTTAAATATATTAAATACTACATTCAAAGTAAAGGGGAACGCAAAATGAAAACAAACCCCAAACACACTTTTTGCGTTACAATATTAATATTTTCTGATCCCGAGTATTATCAAGGGAAAGAATAACTATTTTTAGTTTCATTTGTCAACTTGGTGCAAGTTAAACAATGATCGACATTATAGAGAGGCTGACACTTTATTGAAATCCTATTTAAAGAGATATTATCTTGTAGCAAGCACTGGAATCATTTGTTGCTAAGCGGGAGGGGGAAATAAAAGCTCTACATGTTTTTAAATACCCCCTATTTATTTATTTTAAAACAGTTAAAGTTATTTATGGTTGTTTGTAAACGCGCATTCTAATCTCATTTCCAGTGAACGCATTTGTTGAGCAAGCAGGTAAGCGGAACTCCATGTATGGAGCGCGAGTCTACTGCGTCACTGGTGTCAGTGCCACTGCGGAGCCGCCACTGAAACAAGTGCGGCGTCAAAACCATCACTTGTCTGCCTGGAATAACGATGGCGCTCCTCTGGAGGAATATCGTCTTCACCCTGGTGGCCTTCTGTGAGTTAACTTTCCGTCTTTTCCTCAAAACAAACTTCATTTAATCGCTACGTTAATGCGTAATGGAAAGTTGCGTTAGACACCTATATCTTTAGATTCTTAAATGTGATGCTATGTAAACCTACTTACAAGTGAATTCGTCCACAGGCTCTATTATTATGGTGGGTTCCAGAACTATTGCTTAGTTACACTTAGTTCACTTCCGACTCTCATGTTCACTTCCCAAAGTATTAATATGCATCGGGATTCAATTCATGAGCACCGTCGTGCAGTAGGTGGTGAAGGTCTCCAGATCCCGTCCACATTCCTGTCCCTGCTGTTTTAGGCAGACGCTGCCTTCTAGTTGAGCTGTGCCTGTCCGGGCTTGTGGCTCTGGTTCTGCAGCAGCACTCACCCAGATGAGCAAATTCCATGTCCTGAGGGGGATCAGAGGGGCGTGTGGCTTTGTGTCTGTGGCAAAACGCACCATTCATGGTATAAGGAATTTCGTAGCCTTCTCGTATCTTTTCAGGGTTGTCATGCGCATGACAACGCTGAAAGGATACGAGAAGAAGTGATGCGTCGTGGTAAACCACGCGTCACTGACCCAGAAGGGGAAGTTGAGTTCTTCACCAAGGGCACCATGTACTCTTCTTTGCACCAAAGTGTATCACACATGTACATAAATGAAATTAATATAGATCAAATTGAACACAGTCTATCTGATCTTTTTGCAAGGTGTATCTATGTCCATGATTCTTTGTAAAATTAACAGGAAACGTTGTTTTCAGAGGGGGTCCACCCTAAGTAAAGCCATTCCCACACGGCACCCCCATTACTTTCCAAACTAATTCTCCACTATATACGTTGTCGTTATGACATAGTGAAATACTTTTCTTTTACAACACTTTTTTTTGCCTTGGGCTGGGGAGAAAGACCGAAATGAGCACCAGATCTTGTTTCAATAATGAAAATCATTTTGTCCGTATAGAATAAACCACAGTAAATCCAGCATTTTAACTTGACCCTGTAATTCTAAATGAAAATAACACATTCCAACATTTCAGCGCTAGTGTTTATATCAAGTACAAAGTTATGTAGGGCTGCAGGTGCAACTCCGTCACCATTTTTAACATGGGGACTATCTTTTCCACCGTGTAGATGAGGAGCATGTCCCCACCACAGTGTGGAGATGGATCAGCTAGTATGGAGGCCAGAGTATCTATGACCTGGAACACCGAAACATGCTTGTGAAAGCATCACGGATGACTTGAGAAATGCATTCAACTGAAAAGCCAGTCCAAAACAGGCAATGAAGAACTGGATTTCTACTGGATATCAATAAGTCATGCTGTCTGCATATTCTGTTAGCACTTTGTGCTGATCATGACAGAACTAATGCTCACAAAGCTGCCCCAAACACAGCGCACTCTGACACACCAACTCTGTCATACTTTCTGTGCACCCATCCTATGACCCAAATAAAGGTTTCAGTGGCAGTGTGTGACTTTCTGCACAAGACCACACTACCACATCCTCCATCAATTCTTAGGTTGCCCTGTATGTCCACATGTATAGCAATTGTGTTCCTTCCTAAATAAGGAAGGAACTATAACTATAACACATCCAAAGGCACAAGTCACATGCAGCAACAACTCCTGAATTAAAACCGAAACAGGATAGAACCTTCTGTTCAAGTTTTGTGAATGAATCCTGTGTACAAGGGACTCTGACATATATTAGTTATTATAGAATTATTATCAATAACAGCACTGTGAATAATAATTGTCCACAAACAAGGCCATTCTTTGTCACTCTTATCCCCTAGCTGTGGATTTACAACTGGAAAGGTCTTGTTACACTGTTGAGAAAATTGAACCATCAAGTAACATCTCCTCTCTGCTTCCAGCTGACACACTCTGGCTCTGCCACTCTTTCAATGTTGGAACATCAGGAGCCAAGATTTTCAGCGGCCCAGCACCAGAAGAGTTTGGCTACACTGTTCAACAAGCCACCAATCATGAGGGGAAGTGGTGAGAGAACGACTTGTTTGAGGTTTTTATTATGACCCTTTGGGTTTCGGTTCCAACCATAGGTTTGTTGTTGACAAAATGTCTTCAAGCTGCATAGCTCATTACGGAGAAGGCCCATCCTGACAGTCTTGACCCTCATCTATGCTGCTCGAGGGCAACGGCTTGACCATCGCACTGGTTTGCCCTAAGCAAACAATGATCATGGGTCTTGGTAGGGTTTCAATCCGGTGGATCAAGTCCAATCAAAGGTGCTATGTGTGTTTCTAAAACTTGGTCACAAGTGCAAGTTTCATCCTGAGGTAAATGGACTTTCCAGATTTGAACTTTAACATATTAGTTCCCAAGTTCTGTTAGCTGAAACTTGGCAGAGAGTCAAGACCACCCTCCTGCGAATGGTGTCAAATGGAGTGGATGGCCGCTGTAAGGACAATGGAAGTGGTCATATGGACACCAGTGCCAGGAGTAGTTAAAGAGCAGCAGTCCTCGAGAGCCAACGTTCCTGACTTACATCATGTTTCAATTGTTGAAGTTTTCCTCTTGACACTGCAGTACATTCCTCATCATGGTGATGCTCTGTTTAGAAGTCACTGCTTTACAAAGCTGTGATGAGCTCGAGAGTGTAACGTAGCATAGCGCTTGACTCAGTTTTTTTTTGTTTTGCTTTTTATTAATATTTGAGCCTGCCAAGCCACAAGCTCAGTTCAATGCCTTTACTTTGTTATACAGGCTGCTTTATTATTATTATTATTTTTTTTTTTTTTTACAAAACTTACTGAGTAAAAATGTCAAAAAAGATCAAAATTCCGGAAAAGTCAAATGATGTCGTTTGAAAGCAGCTCCACTGCTGGAGTTTCCTTGCAGGTGGTGACCACTTGCTTTGTCAATGGTCTTATGCAACCCACTCACTTGTGTGTAACCTTTAGCTAAACAGTAACTTAAGTTTCCATCTGAGTCACTAGTGACCCAGACATGGAGGGGAGTGTCGCAAGCATCAGTGGGTATTCTACAGACACGTCCTGTTTTAGCTTTGATTACCGAGTGAAGATCATGATGTGTCACTGTTGGCAGTCTGTAGCGCCTTAGGAATGTTGGGAGTTTGTATGGAGCGCTGAAATTCACATCATCGTAATGCATGACCTGAAATAGACAGGAGACGTTTTTAGAGTCTCACCTGCTGGCATTGGTTTCAGTGACCTGTGACCCTTGATGACCTCCACTGTGACTGATCTGGAGTCCAAACAACGTAGTGCGAGGGTGTCAAGCCATGCCGAAGCCTCCAAAACAAATGTAAAATAAATATGTATCAATGAAAGTTAAACCCATACATCCTTGTTAAGTCAGGTAGACAAATCCCTTACTAACTGTTGTTAGAGTTTGGGTTGCAGTACATTATGGTACTTCTAGTCTGAGTGGTACCATGGTGGACCGGACATGACTTTTGGACCTGGAGTTGGGCATGAGTGATTTAAAGCAGTATTCAACCTCTACTTTTTCGGAATATTTGTGAATGTTGGAGGTTTGTCAGCAGCAACTGAAGATTACCCAAGTCTGAGATCCAAGGTGGTCACAAATAGCCAGAGCTCCTGAGTGAGGCGTGCTAAAATGATGGAGAAACAAGAACTGAGTCAACCTTTTTCTGAAGCTTGAGCTGAGTGCCTGAAACACTGAAGGAAAAAACTTCTCAGGACATTAATATTGCACTGAAAATCATTCATATGGACTCAAACCTGGGGAAAAAAAGCATTAAGTATAAGGAGAGGCAGTCAGTCATAGTGACAGAAGGAAGCAAACAATTCCTTCCCAGTGAGGCTGAGAGTACAGTTCCAAGATGGTACTGTTGATACCTTCCAAACCATTGAAGAGGCAGATCGCAAGTTAGTTCAGTTAATGCCTTGAATTAAAGAATTTCAATCAATAAACAGCTCTAGTTTCACTA